>NC_080067.1:124380437-125023040 GCF_949987535.1 Balaenoptera acutorostrata
CACAATTATCTGTGTTCATAGAAGAGATTTTTTTTATGATGGTGGTGTTTCATTCATTTAATTTATTGAGCACCTATTATGTGTCAGGTACTTTACTGGGAGCTGGCAATGCAAAACTGAAAGAAAAAGATGAAACTCCCTGGCATCGTGAAGTCTACATTTTAGCGAAGGAAGTAGGTAGTGAACAATATAAGCAGGTGAATCACACAGTGTGTTAAATAATGAAAAATAATAAAGAGGAAAAAGTAAAGCAAGAAAGTAGGGGGCAGTACAGAAATGTCAGAGAGGGGATAAAAATTGTAGGCAGGGTAGCCAGTGAGGGGCCTTACTGAGGCGCTAACTCTTGAGTAAAATCTTGGAAAAATGTGAGGTGCTAGTAGTGTGTATCAGGGAGGAGATCCAGGCAAGAGGAACAGAAGGCTGTTCCTTCACTACTGATGGCTGCCCCCCGAAGGTTTGTACTTGTCTTTCAAGTTAAGGAGTAGGAAGCAAGAAACACAAACACTCGTTGCTCTGAGAAGAAAGAAGGCCTCACTTTGCTTTAACAAAACTGTTATTTCTGTATTCTAAATAACATTACCTTACATTTATCTAAGAATTCCAGGATTTTGAAATAAAGTATTATTCCATTCTGATGGTCAAACTTTTACTGAAAGCTTTTTCTAGATACTATGACAAATAATATTTCTTCCGCATGAGTTTGCTTGGTATCCTAGAGAGTGAAGATTAACTAAATGGTGAGGAACAAAAAGGTATAATAGCAACCTGGAGAGAGTTGGAGTGACCTTAGATGTATTCTTATTAGAAGCAAGAACAGTCAAATCCAGTATTTACCTCAAGACTCAGATAATTCTAAAACATTTTGCTTTCTAAATGGGGGAGGCGGTCCCAATTAAGTAAATTATAATCTGTATGGGAGGACTTGATTATAGAAAAAGGTTGCTTGTTTTTTCTTTTTTTTTGACACTAGTAAATCCCCCAAACAAAAAATTATATTAAAATATACATTATGCTTTTTTTTTTTGAAGGGTGTATAGTGTCTGTCATATGTTTAGCAATTCTGATCAAACACTTGAGAAAAGAAAATCTTACTTTTTGTTAATTAAGGTGACTATAAACCAAAACTAATTATGATTATGTAAGCAGCCTAATTAAAGGGCAAAAAACCCCTTAATTAACATATGTCTGATTAAGAAATATAATGGCAGATACGATAAGTGGCTTTAACCTCAATCCCTGCTACAACCACAGAATACTTAGTTCTCAAATAAACAATCTGATGACTATACATTGACATTGTGAAATGACATATTGTTTTTGGTCGAGTATCATTTCTGCTGATCCAAACCCTAATGCTGGACATTAACATGCTTCCACTTCTCAAGCTACAGAACTGTAATACGATGTGCATAGAAATCTCCACTCTTTTTAAGATCCAACTACCGGAAATTACTAAACAGTTCCAAAGTATTGATGTTATATAATTATATTGTATGGATGTAACGTGTTATGGCTGCCTTGTAGTAGGACCTAGAGATCTGTGAAGTAATGTTGATCTTAAAATAAAGTGGACCATTATTTTACCAGCAAAATAAGTTTATTTGGGAAAAGAAGAGAACTACAATTCAGGACAAGCAACATATGGTGAACCATAGGCATGTCTGGAGAACAGAGGAGAGGGGCTTGCTTTTATAGAGGAAAAAAGGAAATTGGGGAGGGCTGTGGCGGTTCTTCATTGGCTGCAGGTGGGGGAAGCTTGCTATTGCTGGGTCAGGAAATCTTTCTTCCTGCTGGGATCTGCAAGCTGGGGGGAGTGATATGCGTGAGAGCTCCTCCCAGGACTTCCAAGCTCCACTTTAAGTGAAATTTATTTATTTTCACAGTACATAAATATTTCCAAACTGCTACTAGACGTCTTGTATTTTATTTTCTTTGAAATTTATCTAGCGGTTTGTGTTCCTGACTTTCTCTTGCAGTGTTTCTTTCGTTTTAGTGTCAACATCATCACTCAAGTGACCACAACACCATCATTTAAGTGACCGTTTCAAATGATTTAACCATATTATAAGAGCAATAAAATTCAGATTTCCCATTAACAAAATAGCTTTCCCCCAAAGAAGGTGACAAGAAAGGACATATCTGTTCATGATTTTTTTTCTCCCCACTAATTTCTATTTTAAAAGAAGAGACATTTTCCCAAGGAAAGAAAATTTTCCAATAGATGATATTAATTTTAAAAGTTGACATTACAGTAACTACAGGGATCAGAAATCAAACTGTTTTGGACAAGCTCCTCTTTCCTCATAGACATTTCATTAAGCCATTCCATCAAATGTGTGATAGGCTTAAAATTAGGTGAAGCAGAGATGCATCTGGTGCAGTTTTCAAATGTAGAACACTTGTGTCACTGGATTTCTATTGGGATTTGTGTAACAATGCATCTTAACTCCCTCCTCTTAAATGCCATATTTCTCACTAGCATTTTCAAGGTTCTGATAACTCCTGTAGCAAAAAAAAATCTGATTAACCTTCCTTAATCCAATGTTTACCAAACTTATTGGCTGAGGGAACACATTTTCATATCAGACTAATTAACATATTCTGGGACTAGTGTTTCACAGAGCAAATACCATTAAAATACCTTAGCAGTTGTTGCTAGAATGAAATCCATATCCAATTAACAAAGAGGTTTTCAGTTTTGTAAAACTCAGTGAACAGTTTAATACTGGCCTAGGAACCTGTTGGGCAATCTGAATTATTGATCTTTTAGAAGTGGGCAGTGGATAGTAATTGACTACTTAGAAAACAGTGCACTCAACATATTTTAAGATCCAGCATCTTTGGAACTTGCCAGTACCGCTTTGGAGTGGGCAACTAAAATGCATATTTCATATTTCGGGTTCTATGAAAATACGCTGAATTTAGGGAAAGAAGTGTATTGAGCAACATTTAATGGAACTGGTCTTAAATGTGAGATGGGTTAGTATTTACACAACACATAATTTTCTGGGAGCTCCAAGGCTCTTTAAGCACTAACTGACTTGTTCACATCCTATCACTCAGTGAACTTCCAACTCTGGAGCTCCTTGCCCTCTCACTTGAATTATAGAATCAAAACAATCCTGTCATTTTCTATCCCATGACTTTGCTTAGGCTTTTTCTCTTCTACAAAATGCCTCTGTCCTTTATGCCTCAATCACTACCCATCAGAATTCTCTGCTGCCTTCAAACTAACTTGCCTCCCTGTTACCTTTCCTCATCTTCTCCTTGATGGACAACTATTTGTCCAAGCCTCTGTGAGGTTATCCAAATTATTCCTTTTTTCCTATGTCTCAACAGGACTTTGCTTGCCTCTTTGTTATAACACATTCTATGAAATACTGAGAAATGTGTAATAGTCCACCAATTGATGTGGCACTTTTAGTAGTCAGAGACCATGTTTTACCTATGATAGTGTCTTGCACAGAGTAGATACTCAAAATCGAGTGAATGGCAACTTCAAAATTGGCCTTGATCATCTTTTTTACATTAGGAAAGTCACATGAAAACTCCGATTGAAAATCGCATTCTGAGTTTCTATTTATTAGTCTTTTACTGAAATGTACAGGTTACTCCATGTGTGAACGAGGAATTTCTTTCTTTAGGACCCAGGCGTTTTTGGTATATTTTATTATAGTCACTTAATTCTGGACACTTTACAGCTGGTTGAAATTTTTTTAAAAAATTGAAAAGCAATATGATACATACAACTACATAGTCAAATTTTGGTCTCTTATTCCCGCCGGATGTTGTTCTTCACCCATTTCTTTTTATAGTTAGAAATTGTTCTTTTTTAACTTTTTACTTTTATATAATTTCAGACTTACAAAAGAGTTTGAAAAATACTACAAAAATTCCCTCGTAATTTTCAACCAGCTTCCCCAAATGTTAACATCTTACATAGCAAGGATACAATTATTAAAACCAGAAAGTTAACACTGAAACAATTCCATTACCTGCTCGATAGAACTAGTCATGTTTCTTTAGTTGTTTCACTAAGGTCCATTTTTTTGGTTTAGGATGCAATCTTCAAATCGCCTTGGTCTCCTCCAGTCTCGCGTCTCCTTAGTCTTTCTTTGCGCATCATGACATCATGATCTTGATACTTACAAAGAGCATGCGTGCCAGTTATTCAGTAGGATGGCAATTTCAGGTTGTCTGATGTGTAAGCAGTGATTATATCTTTGAGAAATGTATTCACAGTCTTAGGAATATTTGTGAGGATTGTTTGGGTGGAAAACATTTGTTTCTCCAAATGTTTTGTTGAATCATAGCCTTATTTTCCATGTGGTAAGAATGGCTATTTTAGAGTTTTTTTAAAAAGGCAGCAAATGTCTTATTTTCCTTCTTTGCAGGTGTTTTGTCCTGTATAATTCCTTTGAAACATTTATAATGAGTTTGTGTTCCTGAGCTCTGTAAGTCTCTGTTGACATGAATATGCATCTTTAATTTAAAATATTTTTAAATATGAAAGTTTTTTTTTTAAATCACACACAGTATATGTTTTCTTTCTTAGTAATCAGTAGGTAGATAGTACTGGACAACTCAATATACTGAGATTTAATTGGTTGAAGTGATCTACTCATTGCCCAGGCTGGAAAATCTTAGGCTTGATTGATGCACCTCTTCAATAAATATCACAGAGAAGCCACATTTGAAATGTACTATTTTAAATTGATATTGCTAAAGATTTTTTTATGTATGTACCTCCTCCTTTTCTAATGTTGCTTACTCTCTGGAAAACTTTCCCACCCTGCTTTTACAATAACTTCTGCACTCATTTTGACCATTTCCTGCATTGATCAATTTAACCGATTGGAAGTCTGGTTTCCCTGCACACCACTTCACTGAAACTGTTCCTTTAAAGAGTGCAGATGACTTTCTAAACGTTAAACCTGCTACTTGTGCGCATCCTTTAACAATGTTGGCTACTCTTTTCTTTCATGAAATGCTTACCTTCTCGTGATATCTTAGATACATTCTCTCTTGGTTCTCCTGCTGCTTCCCAGAATGTTTCTTCTTATTCTCATCTTCTTACTTGTGTTTACATATAGGTGTTCCATAGGTTTATTGTTTAACCATACTATGCATATACTCTGGATTATCTCAAATGCTCCCAAAGCTTTAGTTATCACCTTTGTGCAGGTGACTCAATCTTTACCGCTAATCTGGATATCCATCCTGAGCTTTAGATCAGAATTTCCCATAGATACTTCAAACTCAATTAGCTCTCAAACAAAAAGTATTGATTCCTCCTTTAACATGAACTTCTTACGTCTCCTACACCTATTCCTAGACTTGGGCTGAGGTTAAATACACTCATTAGGCTCTTGCGTCACACTTTGTCCTCTGCCTCCTAACCCATAGTATTCTTAATCTGGATGGTTCTCCTTCTCTCTTTCCATGTTTGTACATGCTTATTTTTCTTTTAGGTATGGTTCAAATTCTACTTCAGTGATGCCTACCATAATCAAGTCAAAAATAATTTGATTCTCATGTTTATAATTAACTTTATTGTTTCATGTTTTATCATTAGTTGTAGACATGTCGGCATTACTTTCTTCACTGGAGTATAAATACTTCAAGTGATGTTAGTGGTCCTCGTAAGCTAGCCCAGTGCCTTACTTACATACTGATTTGTTGAACTGACTTGAAATGAATCACTCCTGGTTTGTTGTTGTTATTATGGTTATTTGTTTTATTTTGTTTAGCCAGCCATGCAAACAGCATGCTCCTCCCAGGTATGATAATGTCACACTGTAACACAGAGGCCATTGGTATTTCTTTTTCATTCATTCATTCATTCATTCATCCATGATAGGGACTGGAATAATTAGAATGAAAGCAGCTGGGACTCCCTAGAAAATAATACACTCCATCTCAGTCACTCAGAGAAATATCTTGGGCAGTTACTAAAGTAAAACTGTTTTTAGCAAACCCAGTGTGCTGAGGTGGGAAACACAATCACATTACTTGCAATTTACTGTTGCTCCCTTAGTGATCTACAGATCAAAAAGTATCGGTTCTGACACCACTTCTGAAACTTAACGCTGTGTTTAATTTATCTAATTAGGACCTCTTAGCACCTCAAATAGGTACTTTAAAAAACACCACCACCACCCAGCTGTTAGCCTAGGGACAAAAGAATAAATGCAAATTTAATGCTTTTCAAAGGTAAATCTGCACATTTTGATGTCTTGACAGCATTCAATAAAAAATCAAGTGTTCTTAGAGACAATATACTAATTTGTTGATTGTTTCTGGACCTCAATAAATATTGAAAATAGTTCTTAAAACGGATCATTATTTGGGTAAATATTTGTATGGATATACGTAAGTATAATCTTTATAACATAAACTACTTTTCAGGAGTTTGTTGCTGCTTCTGAGACAAAGAACTCTTGATGTCAAGATTTGAACAGAGAAGAAAATGAAATACAGAATATGGTAAGTGACTTGCAGATAGACTATTTCAGCCTCATCTAATCTAATGCTCCGTTGTGTAGCTATCATTTGTAAGTTGCATACATATAAATACATACTCATGGTAGTCACTATTGCAAACAGTTGTGAAATATGACCACAGTTGAATCAAACTTTGTCCACTTTTATAAGCTTATTTTGATAAACTTGGTGTAACAGACACTTGGCTATCAACCATGGTGGGAGACTCTTAACTTTTCAATTTCTTAAAATTTGGTTATACTTAAGTTATTCAAATTATTCAACAGTGATATGCAACAGCTAAATAAATATTTCTTGATGCTTAAAGGGCTTTTTTATTAGTTTACAAAGGCAAGTTAGTTTTACTGAGTTTATAAGAATCTCTAGTGTTTTGGCTTGTTCTCTTTTCTTGTTGTGTTTTCTGTAATGGATAAGAGTTCTTTTCTCATCCTATTCAGAAGACCCTCTCTAGGGCTTCTCAGGGGATGAATTATAGAGCAGCAGTCTCCAACCTTTTTGGCACCAGGGACCAGTTTCGTGGAAGACAATTTTTCCAGGGACCGGGGGTGGGGGGAGATGGTTTGGGGATGATTCAAGCACATTACATTTATTGTGCACTTTATTTATATTATTATTACATTGTAATATATAATGAAATAATTATATAACTCATCATAATACAGAATCAGTGGGAGCCCTGAGCTTGTTTTTCTGCAGCTAGATGGTCCCATCTGGGGGTGATGGGAGACAGTAACACCCGAAGTGTGTTGCTTATGTCCAGTCTACTCCATAAGATGCAGCTTAATTGTCACTTGTCACTCACTGATAGGGTTTTGATATGAGTCTGCAAGCAATTGATTTATTATGGTTTCTATGCAGTCAAACCTCTCTGCTAATGATAATCTGTATTTGCAGCCTCTCCCCAGCGCTAGCATCACTGCCTCAGCTCCACCTCAGATCATCAGGCATTAGATTCTCATAAGGAGCACGCAACCTAGATCCCTCACGTGCGCAGTTCACAGTAGCGTTTGAGTTCCTATGAGAATCTAATGCCGCCGTTGATCTGACAGGAGGCGGAGCTCAGGCGGTAATGCGAGCGATGGGGAGCGGCTGTAAATACAGATGAAGCTTCTCTTGCTCGCCCGCTGCTCACCTCCTGCTGTGCGGCCTGGTTCCTAACAGGCCATGGACCGGTAGCAGTCCGTGGCCCGGGGGTTGGGGTCCCCTGTTATAGGCGGTTGAAAGAACAAAGGAAAGATAAAGGAAGAGAGTTCCAGAGTCATTTTTAGAGCACGAGTAGAGACATGCTGCTGGCATTGTACTCTGTCCATCCACACACCATCCAGTGCCCAAGAAAATGTTGCAAGTTTATGGTGACATGGTGGCATGAACTAGATTTTTCCTGCTAGTCAAATTTCAGAAACCATTAGTAGATCCTACTTTATTTAGTTAGGGCCATTCTTTTAGACTAGAACTTCTTAAATTGGGATCAAAGAGTAAGCTTTATATAAGATTATCAGTAATCCCTCTGAAATTATATGCAGTGTATTGTGTATAGTATATTCTTTTTTCTATGGAGATGACCAATGGGTTTTATCGATTTTTAAAGGATATTGATGACACAAAAAGTTTTTATCTAGCATAGTTCTATTAATTTAGAACAGATGTGATTAAAATAAAAAATTCGAAGAAAGTGTGGAGTTTTTCTCTATATATTTTTATTAATATTCCAGGTGGTGTTGGCTGTAAAATTTGCACCCTCGTGACTACTTTTTAATTATAAATGTTTTTAGAGGAATAAAAACTATTCAAGAGTTTTGTTGGTACTTTCCCTTTCGTCATTCTCTAAAATCTGAACCAAATTTGAATATTCTTGCAAATAAGAAGATATACAACTCCATTCATATTTCTTTTATAGTCACTTTACAAACCCTTACATAGACTTTTAGTTATTCTATGACTAAATGTATATTTTTAAAAGTCATCTATTATTTTTAGATATTCTTCCAGTATTGGACCCTGTTATATGAATATTGATCATTATCGCCTCCAAGGTTTTGTTCTGTTTTTGTTTGTTTCATTTGTTTGTTTTTGCTCACAGTTACAAGTAGGAAAACTATTTCTGACCTGGTCATAATTTTTCTTTACCTTAGCTGGAAACTCTAAAAAGTATTTTCTCTGTTTCCTGCATTGTATATCTATCCCTGCTAACGTGGACATTGCCTCCCACTTCCATTTACACTCATGAAGATATTAATTCTCTGGTATTCCAGCAGCCTATTTTATTTTCACTGAACTCTATTAACAGATTCTCAGCCTGTGTCTATACCAACTGATAACTAATTTTATCTTTTTCAAAAAATATACAGGTTGTAGAGGAATAGTCCAGACATTTTGATAATTTTTTTGGTGGGGGAGAGGAGAGATTATCCTGGTTTCTGATGAGCCTGAGAAGGCTTCCCATGTCAGCCCGTGTCTCCATTTAATAGTGAGTGTGTTTCCCACCTAGAAGATATCTGAAGCCTATTCGCTTTAGTCATTGCACCAGAAGTGTTTTTTCTTCTCCTAGTGAATCAAGTTTCCAGAAGAAAAAGTTGAAATTTGATAAGATCAATGTAGAAAGCCAAAAGTTGCTCTGAGTTATGGTGTTATTTCTCAGCCAGAGGCTTGTCTCTTCTGCCCAGCTGCAAAATTTCTCTGTACACAGGGGTCTCTTTAGTGCCAAAGGGGATAAGCAAAAGAGGATGAAAATATATCTGCTGTTGCATGGATGACCCCAATCACACTGACTCCTTCAGCAAGTTTTCCTTAGAATCCTTGGAGGAAGCTTTGCCTAACCACCTATCCCAACATTCAGGATTTACTTTTAAGATGGTCAGTTAATATTTCTTGAATATAAACTATTGGCTAGAGTAACAGGAAACTTGAGTTTATTAAACTTATACATACTTAACTATGGTCTACAGGGTATTTTAAACTCAGCCATTTGGCTTCAGATCTACTTTCTTACCCCCCAAAATATACAGCGTGAAATGTATGAGAAGTAATTGGATATAGCATCTTTTCCAAGTCCTCAATATCTTATTTCTTCCAGACAATAGAGAAAAAAATATACAGTATTCCCATGATTAAACATACTAGACATAGCTATAAGCTTGAATTTCTAGGAAAATAAACAAAAGTGGTAATGAGTTGGAACTTAGGCCCCTAAATACCTAAGGTAATATATATTAATGTGTGAAAACCTAACTTGAGAAAGAGACAACAAATTATGGAATATTTAAATGACTTATGAGACACCATACTATGGAAAAACAGGTAACTTTAAAAAAACATGGTAGGACTATGCATGTTCTGACTTGGAAAGTTTTCCATAATGTATTTTGGGGGGAAAAGTGAAATCAATCAAGTTATAGCATAATATGTATGGTAAAACCTCTTTTCTCACAGAAAAAAAACCTATATCAATCATGTTATAGCACATATACATATATACAAACCATAATTTTAGTCCATTTGTTTTACAAAAACAAGACAAGTCAGCGTACATTTGTTCATGCAGTGAAAATGTCTTGAAAACACACACAGGTTAGTAGTTATATCAGGGGAACAGAATGATAAAAGAAAGAAAGCCATCTTATTTTATGCTTTTTGTACTTCTGTATTACTAGATATTTTTAACCTTAAGAAAGTATTACTTTTATAATTTAAAAGTCAGGTATGATATTTATTGAACAATTGTTCAAATGTTTCTTTTGTATGGCTTGCTATTTGGTGACATTCCATTTAGTAGTGTTAGTTGGAAAGTCCCAAACAATTTTTTCAACAGAAATGAATGAAGTAAGATTGGGTTTGTGCTATATTCTTAGATTATATAAAGCTTTATTCTGGTATGAATCTATGTTGTATTTTTCTCTTCCTATTTCACCGTGATTAGGGTGACTCATTTATTCTTTGACCTGCTGTTTAGGATTCCTGAGACATTACTTCCCATCAATCTGTATCTAGTCAGTTCACCATTTCACCACCAAAGCTGTCATTCATAAATTTGCCAAAACCTGACTTGAATGTCCCTACCATGGCTCTGGACCACCCCTTAGAGGAAGTGATCTCGAAGTAACACTACTTCTTATTGCTCCTCCTGGCTACAGTGTCTCATTCACCAGCCTTCTTTCAGGTTAAGCTAAAATACTCTCAGAAATTGATTTTTTTTCCATGCAAGGCAAGCCTTCAACATGGTCTAAATCCCACTTACTGGTCCTATACCTACCTTCCATTGGGGACTGAGCTTAAAATAGTAACAATATTCATATATAACTTCCTTTTTGGTATAAGGAACATGCATATATATATATATTCCTGGAGGAGTAGGTGGTAGTCATACAGTGGTTTTAAATACAGTTTACCTACTATGTTATCCTGGGAAAGTTCCTAAATACCCCATGCCTTAGTTTTCTGCTTCTGTTAAAAGCAAGTATATAAAAATATCCAATCCATAATATTGTTTTGAAAGTTAAATGAATTACTATATGCAAAGTACTTAGACTAGCATCTGAAACAGAAAAGCATGAAATAAATATAAATTAGTTTAGAGAAAAACATAAACCACGGTATTCCTTATTAATGAATATTTTAAAGTAATAATTAGTAATAGTATTTATGATATATATGGATGTGCTTTGCATTGATGGCCTATTGCAAATATAAGTAAGTAAAGACATTCTGATAAATAGTAGCTGTTTATGACAGGTTAAGTATTTTAGTAATAATAATAATAATGATAATAATAAAAGTAGCTCATAGTGATTCGTCCAAATGCACTATACACATCTTAAATAGGTGACAGATTACTAAAATGGAAAATATAGACTTAAATCTTAGTTCAATAAGTATTTTTCTAATTATAGATTTTTTAAAAAGTCATCAGCAGAAGAGAATATTAAGAGTATAGATATTGCCAGCATTGGTGAATGAGGAAGTTGAATTTGCCTTGGGAAAGACAGTGATTGCCTTAGTTTAATTCCTATTTGGATGCCAATTTATGGATAAGTAACCGTACAAAAAGGGAGTCACATTACTGAGCCAGTAATGAGAGAGAGGGAGAAAGGAGTTGGAGCGAGGGGTGGGGGGAGGGAGGAGAGGAGAGAGGAAAGAGAAAGAATGAAAGGAAGGAAATGTAGGAAGGAGGGAGAGAGAGAGGGAAGGAAGGAAGGAAGGAAGGAAAGAAGGGAGGGAGGGAGGAAGGAAGGAGGGCAAGCAATGGAAGAAATTTGAGTATAAACAAAAGGCACTCAGAAGGTTTCCAGTTTAATACATCTCCTTTGTATATTCCACAAATTAGACTGTCAAGAACTCAGCTTCTCTCGGAACTTTAGGCTATTAGCCATTTACAACTTACTTCGAATTAATTTAATCAGATTATCAGATTAGGATTTTGCTTAGAGCCTGCCAAAATCAGCCAGCCTGAGGAAAATGGGGTTTTGATTGAAAAGTGAAACTGACAGGAAGCTTGATTTTGAAGCACAGGCTGCTACTCCAGGAGGAGGGGATGCGGGTATTCAGTGGCTGAGGAGAGCCTGGGGCAGCCAGAGGGCAGCTTGAGGGCCCTGGATGCCTGAGGGCTGATTAAGAGAGTTTACCAAGAGGTGAGAAGTTTCCCAAGACAAACAGCATACTTTGCACTTTGGCTAAGGTCCCTAGTGGCAGTGCACATTCTTGATATCTGCTCTCATTACATTTAATCACAGTGGTATTATTTGTGAGATTTAGAGGTACCACCTTCTCTGAGAGGACAGCTGAAGGTTATGAGTTTATACCTGCATGTCTGTTGAGTTTTATGTCCCACTGGTTTTGCTTATAAACTAAAATGTATTATATTTTAGACCTTTGCTCCAAGAGGCTAATGTAACATTAATCATGTTTTTAGCAGACTTGAGATTTTAACCCTAAATCCTCGTTAGCATTTCATATGTCATGTTTCACATGGGCCTTGTGAAGTGTAGACTAGATATATCAGAACTGAAACAGGCTTTTCGTTCCCACTTTTGAGCATTTCAGTCTTCTTCTGAAGGTTATAAATTTGAAATGCAATCTGTGTCATGCTGTGGGAAATACTGTGGTGAGAGGTCTGGCCAGATGAAAGTGCAAGTCTGTTTGCCATCAATGCCTTTTTCCTGAGAGACCTACATTCCATTTCAATAAATTTCTCTCTCTTCAAGTTTTAACAAAAAGTTATTATTAGAATACATATATATGTATCACATATATATGTGTATAAAGTGTTAGGATATCAAATTCAGTTTTTATTACCATGACTACGTTGTTTTAGATACCAGAAAAATTGTACTAACTGTAAACATTTAAGAAGTTAAAGTTCCATGAACCCAAAGCAGGTTCTTTAGAAAATAAAGTGGGAAAGATTGCATTCAAGTTAAAGAAACTTGTATTAATTTCCTAGCGCTGTCATAACAAAGTACCACAATCTGGGTGGCTTTAAACAACAGAAATTTATTCTCTCACAGTTCTGGAGGCTAGAAGTTCTAAATCAAGGTGTTAACAGGCCATCTCCCTCTGAATGCTCTGCTGCAAGCTTTTCTGTTAGCTTCTGGTAGTTGCCAGAAATCTTTGGTGGTTCTTAGTTTGTAGAGGCATCACTCCAATCTACCTGCACTGCACAATGGTGTTGTCCTTGTGAATTTGATTCTTTATATGGCTGTCATCCCTCTATGTGTCTATCATAAGTCTCTTCTCCTCTCCTTATAAGGCCACTCGTCACACTGGATTAAAGACCCACCTTACTCCAGTGTGATGATCTTAACTAATTACTTCTGCAATGACCCTATTTCAAAATAAGTTCACATTCACAGGTACCTGGGGTTATGACCTGGACTTAGCTTTGTGGTGAACACAATTCAACCCACAAAAACTTCAAACATAGGAATAAACCAGATGACAAACATATACTTAAACCATGATAAAGGAACAAATGTCCCAAATAAGAAAATCACTTAAAATTGAGTGTTAAATTATTCATTTATCATATTATTCTCAAGTCTCTTAATGAGAGTATGAAATGACTCAAAAATGTTGTCTGCTCTCCAGAATATAGTTTCTTCCTGTATGTGAATTTGTATTTATTCTGAAACAGGAGGGATGGGGGCAGGGCACGACCTTTGAAAGAATAATATAGCCACAGTATATGACAAGGACTGGTTAGAACCAACTGGGTCCAAAATGGCGGAAGATTCAACTTCCAGTGGACCTTGAGCCTCATTATACGCTTATTGTAATACATTAGCATGCTAATTGACTCACCCACCAGCGCCATGACAGTTCTGAGGACAACCGTAAAAGGTCAAAAAGTGGGCAGTGGCCCAATTCCTGGAAATCCTTGCCCCTTCCCCAAAATAATTGGAATAATCCTCCCACTTAGCCTATGAAATTACCAGCCCATAAAAACTAACCATGCCATATTTCGAGGCTCTCTCTCACCTTCTGAAATGGCCTACACTCTGTCTGTGGCGTGTGTTCCTCTCTAAATAAATCCACTTTCTGCCTATCACTTTTCCTCCGAATTCTTTTGTCGTGACGAAGAAAGAACCTCACATTCACCAGGAACATATTGGCGAAGGCAGCCAGGAGAAGTCGGTAAGCCTCAGCCTCTCTCCTCCCTTGGGCTTGAGAGGCGCCACCTTCCCGCTGTTACTCTCTCTCTAGAGAGGCATGGCCTTACTTCCAGCGGTCTCCATCTCTCTCTCGCCCTCTCTCCCTTTCTTATAGTCTGTCTCGTTTTCGGACCTATTGCCACAAAAATGTGGGCGCAGGACGAGCGTAACACTGCCCCCTCTCCGCGGCTACCCTCATAGGCTTATTATTGGTCCACCTATGCCTGTCCTTGTCTCAACTTGGCATCCCTACCTCACTCTTACTTTCCCCTTTTATCGTGCCTTACTCTGCTGGAAATGGGGAAAAAAGAAATCTGCCAGGCATTTTCCAGCCATGCCACTAGCTCTTCCACTTCTTACTGTTTGTTACATACACGCAGGGCATGTCAAGGAAAGTTTCCAGCCATCCTCACAGGCAGCTAGGGACCCGAACCATAGGATCTTTGCCCTCTGGGTTTGCCTTATCACCATTTAATTAACTGTTAACAGGTCCAATTGTGTAAAAATATGAAATACAGCCTTACTTAGATTTTGTGCCATGGTTACAGCTGCTGCAGTCCCTTGGGGAGGCAGTTTGTGCGTATACCCCCCTTCATATTAGGAGGGGGGTGGTCCTGCACCATGTGGTTGGGACTCGTGGTGGGACCATTGTTCACCGCCTGCCTCCTGGTGTTGGGCTGGGCCCCTCCAGGGTCTGCCCTCACCCCACCCTGCTCTGTTAGAGTGGAGCGGGCGACTCAAGGTGGATGGGTCATACACATGGCTGTGCCCCAGGGATACTTGCCTGGGCCATGACCCACATTTGCTGTGCTTGCCTCTCCAGGGTCACGCAATTGGGAACGTCCTTCCAGGGTCGCAGCGCTCTCCATCCCCCTAACTACAGTCACGGTGCCTCCGCTTCAACAGCCATATCTGCCCCTGCGCCCAGCCCCACTGCCAGCTGGCCAGAGCATGTTTGGGAAGGGGGGAGGGGGAGCATGGCACTGAGGACTCAGGGGTGCCACCCACAAAAGGGAAGGGAAATGAGAGGTTTTCTTCTTTTTCACAGACCATCTCCCTTAACTGCCAGTGCCTGCTTTCTGAAACTTATCACCTTTGTAGAAAAAAAGGCTGGGATTTTGTGTTAGAACCATGAGGATGTCCAGGGGAACATATCCCAGAACACAGGGATTAATCTATAGAATCTATAGAGCAACCTTCAGGGAAGTCACTCATCCTGGGTACCATGGATGCCAGGATAGGACACGGGCCCCGGGATGCTGGGGCCAACAGGACTGCCACACAGGGGAGTAGCTGACCCCCATCGTGGATAAAGTCGACGCGACTAGGTGGACAGGGGCGCCTGGAAGCAGTCTTGTCCTAGGGAGACCCCATGGGGCCTCCTAACGCCAGTGCTGCTCTCTGATACAGGAGGATTCTCTCCCTGAAGGAACAATGGGAAACACCTCCTCCATCCCCAAGGACTCATCCGTCTGGTGCATTTTGAGCCACTGGGACAAGTTTCTCTAGATTCTTTTTTTTTTTTTTTTTTTAAAGGATTTTTTCTTATTTATTTATTTATTTATTTATTTATTTTTGGCTGTGTTGGGTCTTCGGTTCGTGCGAGGGCTTTCTCCAGTTGCGGCAAGCGGGGGCCACTCTTCATCGCGGTGCGGGGACCGCTCTTCATCGCGGTGCGCGGGCCTTTCTCTATCGCGGCCCCTCCCGTCACGGGGCACAGGCTCCAGACGCGCAGGCTCAGCAATTGTGGCTCACGGGCCCAGCTGCTCCGCGGCATGTGGGATCTTCCCAGACCAGGGCTCGAACCCGTGTCCCCTGCATTAGCAGGCAGACTCTCAACCACTGCGCCACCAGGGAAGCCCCTCTAGATTCTTTAAAATGAAGTAGCTCATTTTCTTTCGTAACATATAAACTTAAGGCCGATGAGGCCTGGCCAGAAAATGGGAGCCTCAGCTATAATGCCATCCTACACTTAGACATCTTTTGCAAAAGGCGGGGGAAATGGACAGAAGTTCCTTATGTACAGACTTTTATGGCCCTAAGAGAAAACCCGGAGCTATGCCAGTCCTATGTTAGGGAATCTTGCCGGCTGAGACCCATTTGGGCTACACAAAAGCCCTCTCTAGTGGCACCCCTGGAAGAACAGGAACCCCTGACAGAAGACCCAAATACTTTCGAGGGACACATTGTATTTACAACCCACTTCATCAGCCAGTCACCCCCTGACATCTGTTGGAAGCTTCAAAAGCTTGCCATGGGGCCCCAAACCCCTCCTAACCTTCTTATTGACACAGCTTTCAGTGTTTTTAACAATAAAGACCAGGCTGAGGAGGAAAAGAAGGAACAGCATGACTTCAGGAGGGAACGACAGCAAGCCAGGCTTTTGGCAGCTATCATGAGAAGACCCAACCCACTTCCTGGTCACCCCAAAAGTACTCCCAGAAGACCTCCACCAGGAAAGGGAGCCAGTTTCAGCTGTGGGAGTCCTGGACACTGGAGCAAAGAATGCTCAGGAAACAGGTCCCAGCCTGCACCCAAAACGCTATGCCCATTGGGCAAGAAGATGGGCCACTGGAAGAGGGAAAGCCACCAGCTCTGAAGGGAGCAAGGAAATTCCCCCACATCAGTCATGGCAGTGGCTGATTGACGGGACCCGGGACCACCCAAGGCTCCCGAGAGGACAGTCATCACACGGGAGGAACCGCGGGTGACCACTGACGTGGCAGGTAACCTTGTCCAATTTCTAGTGGACACGGGAGCCACTTACTCTGTCCTGACTTCTCACGCTGGGCCCCTTGCCCCTAAAACCTGCTCTACTGTTGGGGTCGAAGGAAAGCCAAAACTAAAACATTTCACCACCCCTCTAACTTGCACCTGGAGAAAGACTCTTATAACTCACAAGTTTTTTGTCATGCCTGAATGCCCCAGCCCATTATTGGGAAGGGATTTTCTCTCAGCCTTGGGGGCAGCTCTTACCCTCCCTGAAAACCAAAGCCAAGGCACATTTTTGGCTGGACTGTGTATTATACAAGACATGGACAGTCCAACCCAAAATATTCCCCCAGAAATTGAAAAACTTATAGATCCGCAGGTCTGGGATCAGGGAATCCCAGGGAAGGCAAAGTTTGTCACTCTTATAAAAATCACCTTAAAGGAAACTAATAACTTCCCTTCCAGGTGCTAATACTCCATAAACCAGAGGGTCAATGAGGCCTCCAACCCCTAATCTCAAAATTCATTTAATACGGGCTTTTGATGCCATGCAATCTCCCTGTAATATTCCAATCCTACCTAGTCTTCTCCGGGAACGGGAACCCTTATCGCCACCATCCTTTTAAAATGCAAATTTCAAAGAGGGGAAAGTAATTTAGAACTTGACTTGTCAAGAATAAAAGTAAAAATCCTAAGTGTCTTTTCTATAAACATTAGTAAAAAGTAGCCATCTAGATAGGTGACCTTGATTTGTTCCATCTGCCAGGAGCCCAGTTTGAATCCAACCCCTTATAACTGATGGGTTTTACACTGACTCAGGGCTAAAATTTTGAAATGGGAACTTTGAGGTTTCTGTGTCTGTGTGTTTGTATATATCTTATGTGTGCTGTAGATGTATGATATTGCCAGAATTAATTCGTAAAAGAGCTCTATTGAATTGGCTTAAAGGAAATTAAGTGCTTATATAAATACTCAGGAATATAAATCTGGCCAGAATGAATTTCAGGTTCATGTCATCTGGGAAATATTCAATACTAAACTAATATCTGGTATTGAAGGTGGCTTAAGCTTGTTGGTCTGATTAATATAGACATGTCTTTAGAGTCATCAATGTTAAGTGTAATACATCTATTGCAGCTAGGTTTACTAGAGGTCAAATAAGACCTCATTCTATCCATTACAAATTTGTCAACGAGAAAAGTAACTTGATGTGAAAAAAACTTTTAAGGAAAAAAATGCAAATGAGAAAAGCTTTGCGTAAACTTTTAAAAAATAATTATGTTTTAAAAATGTCTATCTAAATTAGTCTCTCCAGATTCTGGTAACTTGAAATTCTAGAGTTGTGCTAAATTAAGTTAAATGATGAAAGTTTATTAAATAACTATGTCATTTCCAAATAAAATAAGATACTGAAACATTAATTGCTGAACATTGGCTTCCTTTTATAGAGAAACAAAAGGTTTAGGACTATTAATAAATATGTTTGGTGTCACACTGAGATATTTTCTATAAGAAAGCACATTTTAAAAAAAATTATTATTTGGATTTATGTTTACCAGTCTACAGAGTGCTGATATCAATGACAGTGCATGGTTGCTTAAGGAAAGTAGGATGTGTGTTTTCAGTAAAGAAAGTATGAGGAATGGAATTGCATTTTATAATATTAAGGGAAAAGGAAGTTGGCTGTTTCTGGATGGCTGTTTCTGGATGGAAAAATAAAGTGATGGATACAGAAAGTGATGAAAGGTTGTGGAAAGGAACTGTGAGAAAAAAAAGTTTTGTGCATGGTCAGTACTGACTAAGTTTAAAATGAATTTAATTGAGTAAATGAATTTTAAAAGTAAGCTGGTGCAAAACCTGAATTTGGCCTTTCTCTCTGTTAAAAGGACAAGCTTCTTAAAATGTTAAACTGCCTTTGGTAACAGATTTTAAACTCTCTACCTTTTAAGTGATCTATTCTGCATTTGTCTTTGAAATCTTTTATTGTCACTTTGGCTAAGTAAATAACTATTTTTTCACAGTGACCTATGATCCTATCTGACTGTTTTAAACCCTTTCGATATTCTTTTGACAAAACTTCCTAAGTCAAATTAAATTACATGTGAAGTACTGTCAAATGAGTAATAAATCTTCTTAGGTTATATTGTATGGCAAATGTTACTAATACAGATATTCTAGAAATTATATGGAGTTCCTAAGATTCTGACATGTCATGATAAAGTATTATCAGTCACAATTCTAGTTATTATCTTAAAATGTTGTATGTCACAACAGTAACCAAGTTTCTTTATCAATTACACTGTAATCAGATGTTTAACCATGCCTTTTAAGTCTTTTGTCATTTATAGATATTTTTGTACTCTGATGCTGTTACAAAAAGTGCTTCATCACCAAGAAGATTCATAGGAAGGCTATGGTAGCAGTTATAACAGTCCCACATCAAGATGATGGCTATGCAAGGATTCTAGCCCATACCAAATTAAAACAAGGAGCTGTCCTGCCTCTGGGGCCTCTAGATCAGGCATCCAGAGTTTTTACTCCCTGACAGGCAGTGTCGATCCCCCTATTCAGCCTCGAAGCAGTTACAGAAGACGGACCTTCGCCCCTCTGCTTCCCATAAAAATACGGGAGTAAAATCTCTGAGGGGGAAATGAAACAGGAGGGAAGGGGGCAGGGCACAACCTTTAAAAGAATGATATAGCCATAGTACTTGACAAAGACTGGTTAGAGCCAACTGGGTCCAAAATGGCGAAAAATTCCAGTGGACCTTGAGCCTCATTATACGCTCATTGTAATACATTAGCATGCTAAATGACACACCCACCATCACCATGACAGTTCTGAGGACAACCATAAAAGGTCAAAAAGTGTGCAGTGGCCTAATTCCTGGACATCCTCGCCCCTTCTCCAAAATAATTGGAATAATCCTCCCACTTATTAGCCTATGAAATTATCAGCCCATAAAAACTAACCATGCCATATTTCGAGGCTCTCTCTCACCTTCTCAAATGGCCCACGCTCTGTCTGTGGCGTGTATTTCTCTCAAGGCCTCTCGCCTTCCTAGATGGCCCATGCTCTGTCTGTGGAGTCTGTGTTCTCTCTAAATAAATCCACTTTTTACCTATCACTTCATCTCCAAATTCTTTTGCAACAAAGAAAGAACCTCAAATTCAATGGGAACAATGCCATAAGCTTAACTTGGCTATTTTAAATTAACCTGTAAACATCTATATTTTCTATGTAATTCAAGATTTCTGCTTTACTTAACATTAAATGTTCCACTCAGTAATTTTCTCATTAAGTAATTCATAACATTTAGGAGTGTTTATTCAGTGCCAAGGACTGTATGGGTTACTGAGATTGAAATGAGGGAAGCATAGTCCCCTGTTCTTAAAGTCTTGGGAAATGGATAAAAGCAAATTATAATAGATTTAGAAGTATGCATCGTACTATGGCAAGGCATAGAAAGAATGCTGAACTAGATTTTGGTCAGGAAACAGTCTGGAAAGTCTTCCTATTACAACTGATACCCATGCTGTCTCCAAATAGAAGATAGGCAAGCAAAGTGCTAGAAGGAAGCACATTACCACAAGTGCCCAGACTAAGGAGAGAAAGCATAACAATGAACCTAGGTTTATGCATGGATGGTATAATGTGGATAATTTACAAAAGATGTTATTAGAGAGCTAAACAATGATTACATCACAAAGAAGACAGAGTCAGTGCCTATTGTATAATGAGCACTCAATAAATGTTTCCTTAGAGACAGTACAGACAGTGATCAGGAACTAAAGTTCTGGCATCAGATTGTTTGGGTTTAATCCTGCTCTTCCATTTATTTGAACCTAACTTAGTAGAATTAGTGCTCAATACATTTTAGTTATTAACTGTTTCTCTTTATTTAAGATCATTCTCTATTGGTTGACTTTGAAGCACATAAGAGGCTCGTTCATAGGAACTTTTTTTTTTTTCAACATCTTTATTGGAGTATAATTGCTTTACAATGGTGTGTTAGTTTCTGCTTTATAACAAAGTGAATCAGTTATACATATACATATGTTCCCATATCTCTTCCCTCTTGCGTACATTCATAGGAACTTGATGTTAAATGTTATAAATTGGGGTTTTCTCAGGAAATATCTGCATCTGCAAACTTTTTATTATATCTTCTCACTGATCATCATGGTGCTCTACATATTTTTTTCTGTGGAAAAAGAAACAGTAAGTGAAAGAATTTTTTGTAATTCTGGCACAGTAACACAAATTGGTAAATAATTAATTATTGTTAGCAAGTATTGGAGTACAACACCTCACTATTGTTTTAAGCGGTCATCCAACATTGTGCTATGAAGAATGCAGCATGACAAACTTATTTCTTAGTATAGGGAAAGGAGGAGAAAAAGAAGTAGAATATCTCAGGGAAGATTTCTGAGTCCAATTACAGAATTTTGGGTCTAGCTTGAGTAGGAAAGGCCTCTATACTAAATTCTTTTTTATTAAATTATTTTTGTTTTTTCCAGCTTTATTGAGGTATGATTAACAAGAAAACTACACATATTAAGGTATAAAACATGGTGTTTTGATATAAGCATACCTTGTGTAATGGTTACCACACTCAGTCAAGCTAATTAGCACATCCATCACTTTACATAGTTACCTGTGTGTGTGTGTGTATGTGTGTGTCAAGAACACTTAAGATTTACTCTCCTGGAAAATTTCAGATATACAATGCACTAATACTGAGGATAGTTACCATGCTGTACATTAGATATCTAGAGCTTATTCATGTTATAACTAAAAGTTTGTACCCTTTGACCAACATCTCCACATTTCTCCCACCTCCTCAGTCCCTGGCAATCACTATTCTACTCTCTGTTTTTCTAAGTTTGACTTTTTTTAGATTCCACATGTAAGTGAGAACACAAAGTATTTGTCTTTCTGTGTCTGGCTTATTTCACTTAGAATAATGTCCTCTAAATTTGTACACATTTTCAGAAAAGGCAGGATTTCCTTCTTTTTAAGGCTGATTAATATTCCATTATGTATTATGTATATATTTCTTTATCCATTCATCCACTGATGGACACTTAATTTTGATTCAACTGTTAGTCAGCCAGCATGTCTTATGCAATTTTCTTAAGAATAGTATAATCTCTTAGTTTTTGGCCATCTAAGATGTCTTTCTGTTGCCTTTACACATGAAATGAAATTTGGCTAGCTTACAAGTTATGATACTTTCCATTTGTATTAAATAAAAGTAAACTCTAAATAGCTTAAACAATAAGGAAATTTACTGGTTCACATAACTGAAAACAGTCATATGTAGGGTAAGATGAAATCTGGGTTTTAATAATATCATCAAGGTGCTAGGTATTATTTCTCTCTGTCTTTTGTGATGTCACTTTTATCCCAAAGCTTGGTTCTGTCATAGTTATAAAAAGATGACTGTTAGATATAGTTGCCTCCTTTTCACATAAGAGACTAGGTCAATTATGGTCATGTGGTCCAGCTCACTCTGAACCAGTATCTGTGGTTGGAGGAATGCAGTACATCGATTGGCTTATGTCTGGTTTTCACCTAATTCTATTGGATTAAGACAGTCATAGTTCACCTTTGATCCCTATGGTTGGACCTAAATCCTTTTATTCAAAAACTAATATACCCCAATGTTACATGGATATTATTAATTTTTCATTTTGTAGAGAAATAATGTGGACAGAGTATTTTTATTCCTATGTAGAAACACACACACACACACACACACACACACACACACACATACACTTTCCTTTTCAGTTTTGATAGTGGTAAGATCTGTCCTTTAAAATTGTAATTACAATTTTTCTTTGCTAGAGTGATCTAGGTCTGTATCTTCCTCCAATAATTTTGCTAAGCACATGGTGAATTATTTAATTTAGCATTAGGCTTGAGAAAGTTCTATCTTTGATATCTTTGATTTTTAAAAAATTTGTTCTAACACTTCAGGAACATTAATTATTCATGAATTATCATTTTATTTTTAATTATTTCTATAGATCAGTTTCTCTTTCATGATATTTTTTTTTTTTTTGCTTTCCTAGAACAAAATAAATGTTTTTGATCTGCCCACTAAAGTTTCTTTTTGTTGTTGTTGTTAAGAACTTTTTTCTTCAGTTATATTTTATATTCCATGTTTTTCCAGTTGTCCCAGTGTTTTACGCAGGAACTGTTGAGATATCGTGAGATCTCTTCTGACTTCTGGCATGTGAGAATGGTTGGCTATTAAACAGAGTGGGAGCAAGTTAAAGGGAAAAGAATGAATATAGTTTTAGGAATGGAGATTGGGATGCCGATGGACATTTAGGAAATGGGATCTGGAGCACTATATAGAGGTGTCTGTGCTGAAGATTTGGAGGTTATCAACCTATTTGTAAAAATCAAGTAGATTTCTGAGTAGAGCGAGAAAAGAAAAAGGTAGCTGAGGAGGTAGTCTTGAGTAACACGTTTAAACAGTTGAAAACAAAATCAGATATATGGGAAGAAAAAAAAATATTGGGGAAACAATGTCATGGAAACCAAAGGAGTAGTTTTATTACTTAATACATATTTCTCAAGAATTGCTTCCTGGACATTGCTTCCACACCTAAGAAAATATTGAGTAACATACCATGAAGTGTTTAATCATTTTTTTCTATTTAAAATATTTTTCTAGTGCACATTTTAGTAAAATTTTAATTTTAGAACAATTTTATATCTACAAAATTATTGGAAAGATGGTACAAAAAAGATTTCCTGTATACCCCACACCTAGTTTCTCAACATAGTAGTGTGGTGTATTTGTCACAATTGGTCAAACACAATTGATACATTATTACCAACTAAAGTCCATGCTTTATTCAGATTTCCTTAGGTTTTTCCCTAATACCCCCTTTTTTGGTTGTTGTTCCAGGATCTCATCCAGGATACCATATTGCGTTAATAGTCATGTCTCCTTAGGGTATTCTTGGTTTTGACAGTTTCTCAGACTTTCCTTATTTCTAATGACCTTGACAATTTTGAGGTTTACTGATCAATTGTTCCATAGAATATCTCTCAACTGGAATTTGTCTGATGTTTTTCTTATGCTTAGACTGAAACAATATATTTTGGGAAGGAAGACCACAAAGGTACATTGCCATTTTCATCACATAATATCAAAATTGAATGTTACTAAAATAATTTATCACTGTTGATGTTAATCTTGATCACCTGGCTTGCAGAAGTGCTTGTCAGCTTTCTCCACTATAAACTTATAATTTTTTCTCTCTCTTTTTCAATATTGTGCTCTTTGGAAGGAAGTCACTATGCTCAGCCCACACTTAAGGAGTGGGCAGATTTGCTCCACCTCTTTAAGGATGGAATATATATTCATTAATTTATATCAGTATGTATTCATGGACTCTTATTTTGTACTTTGGGTTATAATCCAGTACTACTTCTTTTACTTTGTTGTTCAGATTGTTTCAACTTTGGCCATCGAAACCCCTTTCAATTGGCTCCTGTATCCCTTTAATGTATCTTCATCATTATTTACTTTTTATTTTTATTTTTGGCACTTACTTACTTTTTGGCACTATAAGATGCCTCAGGCCCATTTTGCCTATTTACTGCTGAGTCCTAGAATCAGGTAATTCTCCAAGGAGCCCTAGTTCCTTTTATTGGAGAATGGTATTAGAAACCAAGATCTGTGTGATGGATGTGCTCATTTGTACTGGAGACATTGCATCCTGGGCCCTCTCCGCTAACAAAGCAGCAGTTTGTAGTTTTCCACATGTATGTATTGTACATATTTTGTTATATTTATGCCTGAGTGTTTAATTGTTTGATACTATTATCGATGGTATTTTTAAAATTTCAAATTCTAACATTTTATTGCTGGTAAAGAGGAAAGAAATTGGCTTTAAAATTTTTAAATATATTTTTACTAGCTTTATTGAGACATAATTGACATATAATATTATACAAATTCAAAGTGTACAGTATGTTGATTTGGCACACTTTTATATTGCAGTCTGATTACTACTGCAGTGTTAGTTAACACTCCATTACATCACATCATTATTGTTTCTTTTCTGTGCTGAGAACATTTAAGATCTATTCTCTTAACAATTTTCATGTGTACAATACAGTACTGTTAACCATAATCACAGTGCTGTACATTAGAGCCCCAGAACTTATTCATCTGCTAACGAGCAATTGGCTTTTGTATATTAACCTTGTACCCTGAAGCCTTGCTATAGTTGCTTTTTTATAAAAAAAAATTGTTTGGAATTTTTCTATATAGACAATCCTATCACCAATGAATAGCAACTGTTTTATTCTTTTCCAATATTTATCCTTTTATTTCCATTTCCTTGCCTATGGCACCAGCTAGGACTTCCTGTGTGATGTTGACTAGGAGTGGTGAATGGGAACATCCTTGCCTTGTTTCTGGTCTTAGGGGGAAAGTGTCTAGTTACTCATTATTGATTATGTTAGCTGTAGGTTTTTGCAGATGGTTCTCCATTGATTTGGAGAAGTTCTTCTCTACTCCTAGTTTTCTGAGTATTTTTATTATGATTGAGTATTGGATTTTGTCAAATGGTATTTCTTCTGTGTCAATTAATATGATCACATGATTTACCTCCTTTAGTCTGTTGATACAGTGGATTATATTGACTGATTTTTCAGATGTTGAACCAACCTTGCATACATGGAATAAATACCACTTGGTTGTAGTATATAATTCTTTTCATACGTTGTTGAATTCGACTTGTTAATATTTCAGTGAGGTTTTGTTTTTTTTTTATTTTTTTTTATTTTTTTATTTTTTAGAAGGCAGCACTTCATTTTTTTTTTTTTTTTTTAGAAAGAGGGAGCTAGTATTTTTTTTTTAATAAAGTCTCTTTATTCTTTTTTTTTTTTTAATTAATTAATTAATTAATTTATGGTTGTGTTGGGTCTTTGTTTCTGTGCGAGGGCTTCCTCTAGTTGTGGCAAGTGGGGTCCACTCTTCATCGCGGTGCGCGGGCCTCTCACTATCGCGGCCTCTCTTGTTGGGGAGCACAGGCTCCAGACGCGCAGGCTCAGCAATTGTGGCTCACAGGCCTAGTCGCTCCATGGCATGTGGGATCTTCCCAGACCAGGGCTCGAACCCGTGTCCCCTGCATTGGCAGGCAGATTCTCAACCACTGCGCCACCAGGGAAGCCCGAGGTTTTGTTTTGTGTCTATGTTCATGAGAGATATAAGTTTGTGATTTTTTTTTTTCTTATATCTAGTTTTAGCATTAGAGTAATGCTGGGCTCACTGAATGAGTTAGATAATGTTCCTCTGCTTTTAATTATTTATTTTTTTTGAAAGAGACTGTGGAGAATTGATATTATTTCTTCCTTTAATGTTTGGTAGAAATCACTTGTGAAACCATTTGTATCTGGTGATTTCTTTAAGGAAAGGTTATTAGTTATTAATTCAATTTATTTATACATATAGAGCTATTCATGTTGTCTATTTATCCTTGTGTGTATTTAGATTGTTCTTAATCCTTCTGAAACTATAAAATAAACTTGATAAAATTTGAAAATGCCTACAGAGATTGCCTCAAAAAGAAGATTTATAGATCTAGAAAATAGAATGAAGCAGCAAATGGCTTAAATAAAAAAAAACTTACAGTGGGAATGTGAAGTCCGTTTCAAAATTTTAATCAGATCAGTTAGAATAGGTTATCATCTTTCTATTACTTAAATATTTTTGTCTGTTTGTTTGTATGTGTGCTATGAGTCTGTGTGCATCATCATTTGTTACCCCAGGTAAGAACTTAATTTTATTTTCTATTTTGATAATTGTATGTTGTGTTATGTTTTATTTTAAATCTTTACACGGAAATATTTACTTAGTCATTTAAGATCATTTTCCTTATACTAACTTGATTCATTCCATTCCCTGATCACATTTAATTTACATTTAACATTTATTTGAAGTTGTTTCTCAATGTTTTATGGATATTCTCATTAGGAAACAGGTGTTCAAAGTACTGTGTTATTTACTTTGGAGTAATAATGGGCTTTTGTGCACAATGTTGATGTCTTGGATTTTATTTTTTAAATGTTAGGATTTCAAGAGATACATGGTCTGTTTGGTCTCAACTAGCATGGAAAATAATGGAACTGCTTACCAAAAAAATAGGAGGAACTAGCAATCATAATTTCACAGAAATAATGATGTCTTTAGGCACTTTAAGACAATGACATCATGTAGCTGTTGGGTGACCAAAAATATATTATTTTTTACAATACAGTAACTTGTTTATTATAAGTACTTGAACATGTGATAATTACCAATATTGTCATAACATTCTATGACATTTACTAAACCACTTGACATTACCTAATGCCTCAGCATTCTGAAGTGCTCAACAAAAACAGTGCCATTTTCTTTAGAATTGACTGTTCAGCTATCAGTTTGCTTACTAGACAGAAACATGAGATCAGGGGTTGTTTTTTTGTCCCACACAACACTTAGCGCAGTGGTGCCCCCACCGAACACACACACAAAGTCAGCATTAAATAGAATTTTTGAGAGGATAGGTGAATCAAAAGATGAATGAACGCTCACATCCACATCAGCTGGTGGGTAAAACAACATCTCATTGCTTTGGTAACATCAGTCATCTTTTCCTTACTTCTTCTGGTCAGGTATATTACTTGGATAGTGGCTTCTTCTTTCTCCTTCTACCAACTCTACATGGAGATCTCATTGATTCTTACATAGAGGTTGATAACCTAATCAACAAAGCAACTAAATCATCATATTCATGGGTTCTGCCCAACTTCTGGGGTGGTATACAAGTGTTTACCAGGGAGTGGGAATCTTAGGGCTGTCTTAGAATTCTGCCTGACACAACAGCAGAAGTATTCCTACTCTAATCCATTTCCCATCATTATCTTGCTGCTTCCAACTTTATGTAAGTGGAATGTCCATTCTTAACTATCTGGACAAATATGTCTTCCTTTGGGGATATTCTGATTAACCCCTTGACTTATTCTATCTTTGATTATTTTCAGTCTCACCTCCTTTGCTTTTATCCAGACTTTCTTGCCAGGCACCCACATTTCTTTTCCTTCTTCCTTTAGAGTCTATTCCCTTTGTAAAAGTTATTTGAACTCTCCCCTTAGAAAGACTAGCCTTTTATATTTCCACCTCTTGATATGAAATTTTTATCTAGTACCAGGCCTCAACTGTAAGTTGTCCATGTATCAAAACTATCTTGCAAAATCAGAAGTCTACATTCCATTTTTTATCGTCCTAAAGGAAAAGCTAAGCACCTATTTATTCCATAATTCTTTTCAAAGTCTGTGCCTGTTAATTGTGCACACAGCATTTTATTATGTACCAGACAATGACTTAAGCATGGTATTCCTGTTCAAAACATGAAAATGAGAAGTATCATGAAAGAATGGCAACTGTGTCATATTTTTCTTCATTCTTAACACCATGTACAGCTTTTATATAAAACTCTGGCACACATGTAGTTTTTCCTCTTCCTGAAAAATGCAAATAATGTACACTTCCTTCATAAATTACATGCTCTATTGAATAAAATCAAACACCTGAGTATTGAAACAAATTGTAATCAATGATAAGATAATTTTTCACTCCTTTTTACTTAGACATTGTATTAGTTTTCTCAGGTTGCCATAAAAAATACCACAGTCTGAATGGCTTCAAAAACAGAAATTTATTTCTCACAATTCTGGCAGCCAGAAGTTCAAGATCAAGGTGCCTGCAGGGTTGGTTCCTCCTGAATCTCTTTCCTTGACTGCAGGTGGACTTCTTCTCCCTAGGTCTTTACATGATCTTCCCTCTGTGTGTATCTGTGTCCTAATCTCTTCTTGTAAGGACACTAATTGTATTTCATTAGGGCCCACCCTAATGACCTTGTTTAACTAAATCATCTCTTAAAAGTTCACATCTCCAAATACTGTCACATTCTGAGGTTCTGAGAATTAGGTCTTCAATGTATGAATTTCGAGGGAGGGGAACACAATTCAGCCCCAAACACTCGTGATGTGAACTAACTGCTTTGTGCACAAGTGTCTAAGGAGAAGATAGCAGTGCAGAATGCAGTGTAAGAGAAGTAATTACTGAGATGAACAAATGTTACTACAGGGCCACCATTTTATAGCTACTGCAGAAGTACATGGAGCTGTGTAATTATGGGTGATAATTTTCTTGGTAGATTGTAATAGACTATTCAGAGAAACCTGTTGAATATTTTCTTGGATTGAAAGAAAGAGGCACAGAAGAAACGATTTCCCAGCATTTTTATTTGATTCCATGAGACTTTTTAGCAGCTAATTATACTCTGCTATGTAGGAAGCCAGATCCAATGGGAATCTTTTGGGTTAATATGTGTATTGCTTTCAGGATGAGATAATAACTCACCTGTTATACAATATTATCTTGACAGGCATTTTTAATGAATTAGGTCTTTCAGTTTATGTGCACGCATCAAACCTAATAGTTCAACCTCTCTATAAGCATCTTCACCACTTTCTATCTGAGAAAATAACATTTTATCATAAAAATGACAATTTTTGTAACTTTGATCTCTCATTTCTAAGATAGGAAAACAGACATATTATTTTGGGGGCAGAAATAGAAACAAAGTAAACTCTCTGTTAAAGCAAAAGAAACAACTTTTTGAAACTATCCCTGGACGTACTTTTACAGTATATCAGAAATATTTCTTTTTTGGTCATCTTCTGACTGCAGTGTGAACCAAATTAGTTATGTTAAAAAAAAAAAAAAGTCTTACTGGCTACTTGCCCTAAATGAAGAGACATCCTTCTACCCCCAAGCAACAACACAAACTAAAATCCCTCTGTCTTCTCTCACCATTGTTGTCCGTAATTAGGAATTTGGTCAGGAGTAAGAATAACTTGGTTATAATCCGTGTTACCACACTCCTCTCAACTTCTCTACCTCTTCCACATGTTGAATGACTTCCTGACTCATTTTCTGCATATATGTAGTGTTTGTCTCCTATCTTGGGTTCAACAGCTCTTAGTTATCAGGTCTCTTCTCCCTGATACATCAGATAATTTTGACTATTATTTAAATTGTGCTTCTCCTGACTAACTTCTCTTTAGTTTCCTTTTCACTTTAGACTACCAGTGGGCATGTTTTAATCTTTTACAACTCAGGATTTATTTTCACATTCAGCCTAATAGCTAAATAAGCTTAGAAATTTAGGAAAGATAAATCGGACCACTTTGTACTTTTCCATATAAGGAAAACAAACTACTTGTGTGCTTAGATGTTGCTTCTGGAGGAACTTTCCAGAGCATTAAGCAGTAAGTACTAACTCTCAGAATGATGTGAGTCTCTGATCCTGTGATACCAACTTTCCATCTTGGTAGGGCCAAAGAAGTTTGGATTGGGTTGAATGGGTACCATCTTTGTTCTTAGAAGTGCTTGGTATAAGTCTTGTTATTGTTACACACAAGGGTTATTTTAGTGTTAATTTGAATACATCAGAAGAATTTATGTCAGAATTTCAAAGAAATATATGAATCTCTATAACCTTCAAATCTCAATTTTCCTCTGTGATATAAAATATCACTCTTCTTTAAATAGATCGCAAAATTATTCCAAACTACAAGATCCAAACGCTGAACAACAAACAGTTCATATTTACCATGAGGAATAGGGTTAAATTTTGCTCTCCAATGACAAATCCCGACCCAGAACAGATTTTAGCCAGGCGGCTAGCAGAGCTCGCTGGGTGAACTGCACAAGCCATGTTGGGTGCAGAGCTCAGAGCCGGAAAGCAAACAGCTGCTGTAGCCTGATTTGAGTTAAAATAGTGTGAGTGTTTAGTCTGGCGCACGGCTTCAGGGGAGATTGGCAGCTGGGTCAAACAAAGTCCTTCCATTGGCTCTCTTCCCAGGCAGCTTCTGCTAGTATTTAGGTACTAGTGCAGTGTAGGGCCCTTTCTCAGGCAAAACCTAACATCTGACCGCACCCTCTTTGCTTTTTCCAAAAAAAAAAAAAACAAAAAAACCCCCCAAAAAAAAGAAAAAACGCTTCTTTTTCCTTCTTTCGTTAAGATAAATTCTCCAGTAGACAACCTCTCCCACTAATTGTGTATTAGCAATGTATTTTATCTTGAGAGCTGGCGCACTGGGCTCTCAACGTGGTGTGGAAGGCAGCCTGTTACAGTGCTGGATTCATAAAAGGCCCTTTATGGTTTGTGAAAGAATATCTGTGTGCTTAGGCAGGAAACTTTTTGATCTGCAGAAAAGCCAGAAGACATCTAGGTAAGGCTGCATATCAAATCTACTTTTTGGGGGAAAAGTTGGGCAGTGAGAATGATTCATCACAAGCTACGTGAGTTTGGAGTGTGCCTGTTCACTTTTGTAGAAGTTTAAAAGGTACTATTTGTTTGCTTATTTTTTGTTTGTTTATTTAAATCTTAAGGGAATACTGTAGTCTGCATTTTTAAGATTTTGTTTTCTGCTGTTGAACTGATTATACTGGATATAGGGTTTTATTATATAGCAAAATCTTTGTAAACTGCCGTAGAAAGAAAGTGTATTTAGAAGGGAAATTGACAAGTTTTAAAGAGTAATTGTACAATCATTTGAGGACAGAGGAACGCTGCATTAGACTAACAAGGGTTTAATTACCAAAAAAAGTTTAATGTTGCTTTGGAAGGAATATTAAGTAAGTTGTCTTTGTCTCTTACTTTTTAATTTTAGTCGCTGATTTAGCCTGTTGGGTCACATTTTTTGTTAGTGCTGAAGGCTGCCATGAATCCCTAATGAGGCCCCTTTGCACATGATTTTGGCACTTGGCCAAAATCAACTTCCCAGCGGCAAGCTTTCTCTAAAGAACCTGGAGCAAAAAAAAAATTTTTTTTTATTAGAAATCATGTCTGAGAGCTGCCATAACCAGTTGTGTAGGCCTGTCAAAATGACTTTATACAGTAAATATGAAACAAACATTTAAAAGAATTTCCTTATATTGTTGCTTTGAGAATTATGAATTCCTGCTTGTGGCCACCTAAAATACGTTATAACAAGAACAATCTTCAAGAAGAAGGTTTACCGATTTTTTTGTTTTTCTCAGCAGACCAGAGTAGGGATGGTCATCACACTGAGAAGTATACAGTACGAAAGGGTTATTCAAAACACTTCAGGATAAATAACAGATGAATTCTTAAAACTGTTAATCTCTGTAAGTAATACTCAGTGAACAGTAAGTAATGAAGTTTTCTAGAAGTTTCGCTGTGCGCACAATTCAGCTTAACCTTTTTAAAATGGGATTTTTGTATATTTTAAATATCATGTTGTTTGGGATTCTAAAAAGTGTTGGCACTTTTTGTATAATTTTAAAAGTGTATTAGCACCCTGATGGTATTTATAACAAATGTTTTAAAAGTGCTTGATATATAAACATGACTGAATGACTTTAAATAATTGTATTTAATTGCTGTTTTGCAATAAAAATGATGATTATTTTTTTATGAAAGAAAGGTCAAAGGCACTTTCATCTAATTTTTGGAACTGTCAGTTTTTATTTTATTTAACTGGCTTTTGTCATGTAAGCCGATACGTTACTTTATACTCCAGTATTTTAAGAGTTAAATTCACAGGTTGCAATGAAATACCTTAGTAATCAGATATTAACAACCTCAGATTTTATGTAACCATTTTCAGCAATATATTTAGACATTAAAAATAGACACACTGCAGTGTATTTAAAAGCAGAAAAGTAGGATCTCGGTTGCTCTGTTTTTTTTTTTTTAAGAAATCCTATTATACTAAATGCTATTTTGCCTTATTTGTTAGTCTGTGGTAATCTAGAGTGAAACTTTATTTTTCACTTTACAATAATCATATTTCTTTTTAAAATATTGATGAGAGCCTGATTTATTCTTTAAAGAAACATGAGTTAGAGCTGTCTTACTAGGTATGTTTTTCATATATTTATCACTATGTTTATCTTCTCTTTTTTATTACACAGTGTAAAAGATTGCTAATTGGGGTCATAGAAAAAAATGAAAATTAACTTTAAGTAAATTTTAGCATTAGAAAATGCATCTGATTTCTTTCAGATCAATTTAAATATATATATAATTTATGTATATATAAAATATTTTTTGGTATTGCTGTATTTACATTGCTATTAGTTGCACTGAGGCATGGAGTGTTTGAAGTTACCATATCAGTCAGCATTAAAATACAGAGATGCTATAAATTGGGAAAGGGCAGTACATGTCTGCTATTTATAGATATTTACCTGGATAAGTTCTGTACTTCCATGTGAGTTCGCAGTTGAATTCTCATTTAATGTAATCTTCGATATTCTTAAAAAAAGAAGTTAATATATAAGTTAGATATTTCAGAATTTGCATAAAGCAGGAACATTTTTATCATTTACTATCATCAAACAGGTGCAGGAAAAATAAGATAGCTTGCTTATTCAGCAGGGTTCTTGCTTAAAACATTATTTTTGAATTTTATTTTAATCTTAGCTCTCATGCATACGATATTGTCTTCTGTTTCCATTTTTTATTTTTTAATTAATTATTTTGCTTATTTGAAATTGACAGAATGTTTCTCTAAAATATACTGAAAAATGTTTCAACTGATGATTTTAGCTGTTGTTGTGGGGTTTTTTGGTTAATTAGAGGCCATAGCAAAATAAATGCCATAAAATATCGAACTTTTAAAGTACACAGATAACGTTAGTTTGTGAGTTCCGAAAAATTTAATTGTATAAAATTACTGACAAATACTTTTGAGTTGAGGGAGAAACAAGTAACTATTGAGAAAAATTTAAGTTATACACTTTAGCTAAATTTACTAAGAAATTTACTGTCTTTTGCTATAGCTATGAATTGTAATTGCATATTTCGAAAGTGTAGGCTTTTTAGCAGACTTATTAGCTAATTTTCCTTTTGGGACCATAAATGCAAAACACTGATTACATTTTTTCACTGAGTTGACATTTTAAAACAATATTCAGGATACAATTACTTTTAAAAAGAAAAATATTTTGATATTTTTGTTAAATTTATTTGCAAAGAACAGTTGGAATAATTTGCTTTTTATTCAGCATTTTTCCCAATCTTTTGGAAGTACTAAAACCTATTCCACTTTACCATACGGAAACTACTTCACTCTTCAGAGAAAGTGAATTTCATTTGTAGTTGTCAATTTAGATTATGGGCCTTTACCGTTTTAAGTGTGACAGTGTTTTGGTTTGTTTCAATTATGCAACAGGCACATAAAATGCTTTCTTCCCCCCCCCCCCCATTTAAAAGAGCTCTTAAATAATTAAGTATAAAATTTAATTCTTGTTGAAAAGGAAACTTTAAAACTGCAGTGTTTTATCCACGATTTTTAAAATGTGAGAAATGTTACAACAGGGCATTTTGGATGAGCATTTTATCCGTTAAATGAAATGCTTTGTTCTAAATGGTAAATTCCAGCAATGAGATAAATGTATCACTGCATTAGATAGAATATAAGTGTTGAATTTTGGCACAACTTCAGTGACCTCTGCCATAAAAATTGGTATATGTGGGATGATCTTGGATTTGCAATAACAAACCGTAGGTGGTGAAGCACGTGAGAAACCGACCTTTGTTGTTTTGGAGGAATTACGTGCTAAAAGTCAAGAGATACTTTTCGTGTAAACTGCTGATAAATATTTTGTCATTTAATTAATAAAATAAATCTTGAACATTAAAGAATTAATTACAATTTAAAAAATGCATTCATAGACTTTTTTCACAGAAATAACTGCAGTGTATCATTCTTTTATGAGATGAACAACTGTCATATTTCCACGCAGCTAATATTTAACTACAAATTAGATAACCAAGAAATTTTTTAAATGTTATGCTTTGATTTAAACACAGTTAATAGTGAATAAAAATAATGTTCTCTGGTTTTGACTTTTTCATATAAAAGAACGGTTGATTTGCACTTGTTGCATTTTTTACTTAATAATGGTTTAATTTTTAAATTATCATAAAGTAAATATTGCTATTTGATATCGTTTTTAAACATGGTAGGGCTTATTTTATAAGCGACCTGACCTAGTATATATTTAAACAATGGTTATTTATATTTAGCTGTATAGTCCTCTTTCAGAGTCAAGATCAGCAAAAGGCCTCTTTTTTGGTGCTCAAAATTTTTTCTAAAAAACTCTTTAGTTTTTAGTTTTCTCTTGTTTATGTGTCCAGGTACGCCTGCCAACCTGAGTATCTGCCTACATCCTGAGATATCTGTCTTATGAGCATTAGGCCAGAAAGTGTAGTAGTAGGCTCTAGGTTTATTCTTATTCCATATTCCGCTGAATAAACGAAGATTTTGGTTTCTTATTGAAAGCTAGTCTATATATATGAGTCAGTATAAAGATCACATCAAATCTGATGCTTCTGATATTTTGAAGCACTGAATATCCTGTGGAAGTTAGTGGTCATTTACATGTTTGTGTAGTGATTCTAAATATATGATCATTATTAGTTTTAAAGATTTACTAATTTATAGGAAATGTAGAATGCCATCATTTGCTTAAAAATTATTAATATTTACTAATTTTATAGTTGCCTCCACTTTGCTATTATTGAAATGTTACATAATAGTTCTCCTTAAAAATATCATGAGACTAAGTCGTGCCTTGCTTTCCATTTCTCCCATTAACTTAAGAGGTCATAATGTGTGTGTTGGGGGGTGCCTGAAAATATTTCAAATTTTTTTTTCTTTCCTGTGATTATCAACTACTTTACTATTTGCAGAGATTTTGAAAGGAATGATTGTGTATTTTTTTAATGTTTATGTAAATGTGAGGAATACATGGGCTTTCTGTGGACTTCAGTTTAAAAAACTAAAATAGAAAATAAGATGAAGATTAATGACATGGTGTATTTTTATAGAAACTAATTACAACTTGCTATTCATACATAAACAACAAACTGGAAAGATACCCAGTGGGCTCTGAGAGCAGCCTTCACTTAAGAACTGCTGGGAAAGTGGTGGCAAAGGGATGATTTTGGTCCAGTCTGTATGATCTATGGTGTTTCAGGCCCGTGCAATCATTTCCCTGTTGAAATCCTCTAGTCTTGTTTCAGAGCCCCCATAACACTAATCTCAGAAATGTTTACAGAGAGGGGTTGCAGAACACACTCTTTCTTGTTGTTCACTGGAGGGTCCGTGATTGGGGTTTCTTTGGCAAAGGCAGTGTTCTTCTCTGTATAGTGATTTAAAAAAACAAAATCACAGTTTGGGTAGGTCAGCTCAATCAGTTGGCCAAATCAGCATAATAACCAAGCCAACTCAGCCTTAACAAGGATAATTAGTTTTTCATTCTTGCCTAAACCTGGGCACTTTCCTGAAGAATGCGGACAGTTGTGCATGAAATGTTGAGTTGCTGAAAACTGTACAACATGCATTTTCTACTTGTGAATTAATAAACTGTGTTTTGTGATCAAAATAGTTTATATCAGTATATGTTGTGTGTCCAAAATATTTAAACAGTGAAAGAAGCAACCTTCCTGAAATTAAATATGTGGGATTAGCTTTATTATAATTTTATTTGAGATGTCATCTGAAAATTACTTTGTAAAAGCATTCTTTAAATTTTTTTCTATTACATTCTTCATAAGGCATAATGATTTAGATATGAATTTCTTGCTAGTGGAGCAGTTTTTGAAAATTATATGTATGTTGCCAGTGCTTATTCTGTAGGTTTCTAACCTGATCACATGTTCTTTCCTCTCCATTCCTAGGGTTCATTCATAAATATTCTCTGGAGGGATTTTTTGTTTTTGTCAACAGCCAATTTTAGATACATTTAGGTAGCTTGACAGTTAAAAAGTTGATGCACAGAAAATCTCTGTTCAAGTGTGATTTAGCTATTTCTAAAACATGTTCGATTGTCAGGAAGTGAATCAACAAGGATGTAGAAATAAAGGACGATTTGTAATTTTGGCAGATGAAACAGAGCAATAATCAGTTCAGAATATTTATAGAATGATAACATTTTTCTATTGACATATTTTGTGCCAACAAATTTAATTTAGAAACTGCTATTTGTTACTAGAAGCCAGTAATTGACTTTGGTAATCAACAGTTCAAAATGTCTGATATAAGACAAAGGGCTTATTGAATGAATTGGTCTTAGATAAAATGTAAGGCTATTAGGCTACCTCATATCTGGAATTTGTTTTAATTTTCAATACCCAAATCATTAAATATGTATGTAGGAGTATTTGCATATTTTCTACTTTCAGAATTAGCCAGTCTACCTATGAAATTTGTTCCCTCCTCTTAGATAAGTTAACAACTTAAGAGCAATCAAATATCTTACAGTTTCCATTTTCCATTTTAATGCCTACTCAAGATGAAACTTGTAGTAGCTAAATCACATAAAAGTCTGGATTAATAGTGAGATGAGATTATGTAGCCCAAAATGAAATTATATATATAAAGCACAGGCATTTACTAGCATTTCTGTGGTCAGATATACAAATTGCATTGCAGGTAGAGCTTCTCCTTTCTCACTTGAGAAAAGTGCAATCAAAAGTAATTTACAGATGTGCAAAATGTACAGCTGTGCTCTTCTAAATTTCACAGAAATGAGCTAAATTGTAATGGATTTAAATTGGATTGGAAGCATCATTACTAGGTTTACTAGTTAAAGGGAAGTAATACCTATGAGTACTTGGGACGATGTATGTCTAAGTGGCAGCAGAACCATTAATGTATTGGAAATTACAACCAGGCCAAAACATGCAGCAGGTTTTGTGAAAATCAATTAAGTGTGTAGATCCCCTCTATGTACTCTATGCCTTTATGCCATTTACATTATATACTCCCTGACAACATGCAAAATGATCCAAGTACAGCTGAAATATGTGTTTTATGTGTGTGTGCATGTTCACAAGATGATGTGTGTGTGTGTGTGTCTGTGTGTGTGTAAGAGATCTTTATGTTTTCTTTCCCTAGTGGTAAGGAAAATATCAAGAGTAGGATGTAAGTACATTGGTAAAAATAGGGAATACTAGTAAACTGTCTTTGTCTATTGGATTATAAGCAATGACCATGAACATACATCTCTGGAAAATCAGCTTTTTAAAAAAAATCCATGCATTTCACTTGGAGCTACTTATATACTCAATAGCGATAAACTATTGTCATTAATATTATCTGAGCAGGTAAAGACCTTTATTTTATTGAAGTATAGTTGATTTACAATATTGTACTACTTTCAGGTGTACAGCAAAGTGATCCAGTTTTACAGTTATATATATATATATATATATATATATATATATATATATATATATATATACATTTTTTTTCAGATTATTTTCCACTATGGGTTATTACAAGATATTGAATATTGCTCCCTGTGTTGTACAGTAAATCCTTGTTGCTTATCTATTTTATATATAGTAGTGTGTATCTGTTAATCCCATACTCTTAATATATCCATCCCCCCACTTCTCCCTTGATAACCATAAGTTTGTTTTCTATGTCTGTGCGTCTGTTTCTATTTTGTAAATAGATTCATTTTTATCCTCTTTTAAGATTCCACATGTAAGTGATATGCGTATCATAGCATATGATATTTGTCTTCCTCTGTCTGACTTATTTCACTTAGTATGATAATCTCTAGGTATATCCATGTTGCTACAAATGGCATTATTTCATTCTTTTTATGGCTGAGTAGTACTCCATTGTGAGTGTGTATGTGTGTATATATATATATATATATATATATATATATATATATATACATATATATATATATACACACACACACACACACCACTTCTTCTTTATCCATTCATCTGTGCTGGACACTTAGGTTGCTTCCATGTCTTGGCTATTGTATATAGTGCTGCTGTGAACATTGGGGTTCATATTGGAATTAGAGTTTTTGTGTTTTCTGAATATATGCTCAGGACTGGAATTGCTGGATCTATTTTTAGGTTTTTAAGAACCTCCATACTGTTTTCCATAGTGGTCACATCAATTTACATTTTTCACCAACAGTGTAGGAGGGTTCCGTTTTCTCCACACCCTCTCCAGCATTTATTATTTGTAAACTTTCTGATAATGGCCATCCTGACTGGTGTGAGGTGATACCTCACTGTGGTTTTGATTTGCATTTCTCTAATAATTAGAAATGTTGAGCATCTTTTCATGTGCCTGTTGGCCATCTGTATATCTTCTTTGAAGAAATGTCTGCTTAGGTCTTCTGCCCATTTTTTGATTGGGTTGTTTGTTTTTCTGGTATTGAGTTGTATGGGCTGCTTGTATATTGCAAATTAACCCCTTGTTGGTTGCTTTGTTTGCAAGTATTTTCTCCCATTCTGTAGGTTGTCTTTTTGTTTTGTTGATTGTTTCCTTTGTTGTGCAAAAAGTTTTAAGTTTGATTAGGTCTCATTTGTTTTTGTTTTTGTTTTTTTTTTGCTTTTATTTCTTTTGCCTTGGAAGACTGATCTAAGAAAATATTGGTACGATTTATGTCAGAGAATGATTTGCCTGTGTTCTCTTCTAGGAGTTTTATGGTGTCATGTCTTATTTTTAAGTCTTTAAGCCATTTTGAGTTTATTTTTGTGTATGGTGTGAGGGAGTGTTCTAACTTCATCAATTTACATGTAGTTGTCCAGCTTTCCCAACACCACTTGCTGAAGAGATTTTTATCCATTGTATTTTCTTGCCTCCTTTGTCAAGGATTAATTGACTGTAGGTGTATGGGTTTATTTCTGGGCTCTCTATTCTGTTCCATTGATCTGTGTGTCCGTTTTTGTGCCAATACCATGATGTTTTGGTTGTGTAGCTTTGTAGTATTGTCTGCAGTCTGGGAGGGTTATATCTCCAGCTTTGTTCTTTTTTTAAAAAACTTTTTATTTTATATTGGAGTATATCCGATTAACAATGTTGTGACAGTTTCAGGTGCACAGCAAAGTGACTCAGCCATACGTATACATGTATCCATTCTCCCCCAAACTCCCCTCCCTTCCAGGCTGCCACATAACATTGAGAAGAGTTCCCTATGCTATGCAGTAGGTCCTTGTTGGCTATCCATTTTAAATATAGCAGTGTGTACATGTCAATCCCAAACTCCCTAACTATCCTGTCCCCCCATCCTTCCCCCCGATAACCATAATTTCAGTCTTTAAGTCTGTGAGTCTGTTTCTGTTTTATAAATAAGTTCATTTGTATCATTTCTTTTTAGATTCTGCATATAAGCAATATCATACGATATTTCTCTTTCTCTGTCTGACCTACTTCACTCAATATGAGAATCTCTAGGTCCGTCCATGTTGCTGCAAATCACAGTACTTCATTCTTTTTACTGGCTGAGTAATATTCCATTGTATATATGTACCACATCTTCTTTATCCATTCCTACATCGATGGACATTTAGGTTGTTTCCATGTCTTGGCTATTGTAAACAGTGCTGCAGTGAACGTTGGGGTACATGTATCCTTTCAGACCATGTTTTTCTCTGGATATATGCCCAGGAGTGGGATTGCAGGGTCATATGGTAGTTCTGTTTTTAGTTCCAGCTTTGTTCTTTTTCTAAGGATTGCTTTGGCAATTCTGGGTTGGTAAAGATGTGTTCTTGCCCAAGTTTCCTTGGGCTTGAAATAGACTTCTTTTCTTTGCAGCTAGGAATAGCCAAACTTTTCTAAAGCTCTTCTGGGAAGGTGTGTTGATGGTTGAAGGAAGAAGGGGAAATGGAAGGTGAATGATTGCATGATTGCATTTGGCCAGGGAATTAAAGGGCTTTTACTGTGTGTAAGCGCAGAGATTTATTATAATCAATCCATCAGTATTTCAACAATAATTTGCTTTTCCAAGAGTTTTACTAAAATAACTGCAAAAAATTGACCTTGGAGGTAATTAGAAAACTGACTCATTGGTTATGAGTATGCTGATGGAACCCTTTATCTATCCTGCCTACAACATTTTTTTCAAGTGATTGACTCCTGCCACTGAAAGTGTTATACATGATCAGTTATTGATGCAGTGGTTCAGATCCTGTGCAGAGGTCTTCATATATCTCATCTCCCTTAATCCTTTAACTAACCATGAAAGGTGGGAATAATTATCCCTATTGTATGGATGAGAGTTCTTAGAGTGTGTAAGTAATTTTCTTAGCGCTCCTGGCCTAGTAAGTGTCCATGTCAGGATTTGAACCTGTGTTAATGGTGCTTCTCGTCCATGCTATTTTCCTTGCATTATAAGTTTAATGATTTTGACTTTGAGAGTATGAGGAACATTAAATATAATCCTCTGATTTAAAAGCTCTTTTTTTTTTAACAGTTGAAGAAACAAAGTTCTGAAAGTATTAAAAATCAGTCATAGATGGAGAATAGTGAGAGATATTTTATATAATAGGTATTTTTTAATATATGAAGTACGTTTAATGTTGTTTAAGTTAAGCAATAGCCAGTGACCAATAAAACACTTTTGATCATAAGAGTTTTTCTCCAGAAAGAAATGATGATGTATATGGGTAACGACTGCATTTCTAGTATGAGGCTGTTTTGCACATCAGTGGCTTAAAATATTAAGAGCTGTGGAATAGTACAATAGGGGGAAGACATCCTCTCAGTCAGGAAATTTCACTAGCTTGTTTTGTTAACATATATGTTATTATAACCAAAAAGGTACAGGAATTGGAGAGGCACAGTGATTTTTCACTGTGGTCATCAATAACACCCAGTGCCCCCGAGCAGAGCACTATCGTGGCATTCCACGGAAGCGGAGACTCAGAACCCTTCCCATAGTGCTTCACTGCTCTGAAGTAGGTGTTCCCACTAGATGATGACATCTCTTTAAAATTCAGTTTGTCCATATCACAGGCTGTGTAGAAAGAAACTTGAACTATATTATAGACCACTTGTTAGTAAATGTTTTAAAATTAGATTTCTAATTTCTGTTGGTAAGAGTAAGACTTAAAAGAAATGAGGATATGGGCATAAGATGCATTTTATAAAACTGTTTATTTTACTTCAATTACGTTTTATGTAATGCTGGATATTATTTTTCAAAATATCTTGATGAACATTGAAAAATTTGGTCCAAAATCACTTTTCCAACACTCAGATATTTGAGTTATTGTCTTTTAGAGCTGTGATCATTGAATGCTCTTTCTTTAACTTCCTTATTTTATCCAGGAGAAAATGGTGACTTAGAGGGGAAAAAAAATGGTTTTTCTGCTCATGGTAATAATACTAGAGCCTGGAAAGTTGGCTTTGAAAATAAATCTCCCTTCAAGTTTTGTATTCCTTTCTTTACATAAGGGCCTCATTTATATCCAGCTAGCAAATGTTCTGTTTTCCTCTTTTTAAAACATAAATGGTATGGAAACAGAATAGAAGGGGGATTTAGCTTCATTATTAAATATGAAAGAGACTAATAAAATGTATATATAATTGAATATAACCTTGCCATGAATTATTGTTTCTGTAAAGTCACATTATTAAAAGTTTCTAGTTTATAATTTCATCCTTGATTTATATCCTAGGTCACTCTGATCCTTTAATGAGTTTTGTTGAAATGTTCACTTAGCATCCTTTCTGAAAAATTGAAGATAGTCCTCTGAATTTTTTATTTCTTTATGAGATTAAAAGTTTTTTTTTTTTCTAAATGGAGATATTTAACATACATGATTCTTAACCATACAGCTGGGTGAATGTTTTACATATGTGTAAATATATGTAATCATATGCATACATGTAATCTCTCAGATCAGGATTTAGAAATTTTGAGCATCCCAGAAGACTATTTCATGCCCTATTGATATCTATCGCCATTGATTAGGTTTACCAGTTTTTGATTTCATATAAATAGAATCACACAGCACATATACTTTTTTGTCTGGCTTATGTTACTCATCATTTTGTCCATGTGATTTTCCCCATCTGCATATATCAATAGGTTGTTCTTTTTTATTGTGGTGTAGTATTTTTTATGTGAATATAGCAAAATTCATTTATTAATTCTACACTTATTGGTTGTTTCCAGCTGCCTTTACATAATTTTTAAAATGTAGTTGTGGTGTCAAAAAGGTAGAAGTCAGTTTTTCTCTCTAGTAGATAAAATATGAAATAGAATCACTTTAATTAAACCATTAAAGGCAGTGATTGCTTTATATAACTGACTCATGCATATTTGAACCACGTGACACAAGGACTCAGCATCACTATTATTAATGGAAATATTTTCTGAAACTGAGAATCAGTATGTATTATTTTAAGTAGATGCTACATAAGTATTTGAAAATATTTAAACCTTTAACCATTATTCTTTTTCTTTTGTTATTTATTACATATATGTAACTATAATTATAGGTTGGCCCACATATGCATCTTTTTAAACTCAATTATCAATTTTTTTAAAGTCCTTATGGATTGCTGAAATTTTATGGTATAGAAAAAAATTAAACCATTGTCTTTGACAAAGAATAATTTGGAATGATTCTGAACATATTTAACCTCATAATTTCATATATGAACAAAATAAGATCCAATATTTTGACACTAAGGATAAATATTTGTTTGAAAGTAACATAACGCAAATAGTTTTAGAGAGATTTTTGTTACCATTTTCTGTCATTTTTTTTTTTTTTGGTTCCAGGGTTCCTATCATTCTATATTCAAATTTAAGATGATTTACTCTACTAGGAAAACACAAACATTACCAATAAAAATTGAAAAGTTCTTTGTTGGAGAATAAAATAAGATTAAATTGTTGTTTAGATGTTATTAACCAACTCACCTATTGAGTTATTTACTAGCTTCTACTGAGTACATCCCCCAGTGCTAATGAATATATTTGTTACATTGTCTTTATTGGTAAATAATCTGGGATTGTCATTTGGTATTATTTACACACTAATAAGCAACTGCTTTAAATAAAATAAATAACATTAAAGTAATGTATTAAAATGTAGTTTACAAAGCCCTTTCATATAATACACACATTAACTCTGGCAGGGAGAAGATATCGCACTTCCCCAACCCAAACAGTGAAATAATTGGTATCCTATAGTTAGTAAAGAATGATCTATGAACTGTACTAGGATTTTTTTCCCACTCTAATTCTGTTATCTCTTATTATAAGAAACTACATCTCTGTAAATAATGGAACCCCATTTAAGAGGCCCAGGGAGAATAGTTTACTACATTTTTCCAAAATATTTTTTTAAAACTGGTTTTATTTATATTTATTGCACTACAAAATTCCCTTATAATATGGAAATTTATCATCAGTAAATAATAATTTGTTTTTACAGGTCTTTCAGGGGCTATATTTTAAAGGCACTTTAACCTCTAAAAACAGTAGTACCACTTTCTAATATTTTTGTTTTTATACAACCAGTCCAAATTTGGCTGAGGTCAGTGATGCTTTTTATTATTTTTGACAACTATACAATGCCCAATAATGATTCTATTCTTGACACCAGCTGGCAGTAACCTTCCCTCTCAGATGAGTTCATAGATGGCCTGTTCACCATGCAAACATGTAATGGACACTACAAAATTCCACTGCTGTGCTTCTGCTTAATTAGGTGTAGTTTCATCTAATAGGAAGAGAAAACCAACTTCCTGCAATGCTTTTTTTTCCATAATTTTATTTTAGATATTAAATACATTTTTAAAAGTGTAAAATATCTGAAAGCCTCTGAAAAAACAAACTAATGCAAACATTTAAAAAGTACTAGTTTGTCTTACTACTATGTTATGTATCTTTGGCTTTGCAAAAATATGGTTGACTTCAAAATACTGTCCTCTTTAACTCAGGATGTCACCTTGTAGTGATTGGCCTTTACTGACCCGTGAAAATGGATGGAGTTATTCTGATCTCACTATGCAGAAGGTCAAGTTCACAGCTTGGATTTGAGAACAGCAGAAGGAATCACCTTAGAGGAAGAAGCTGATTTTAAAAAAGCAAATGTTTATTTACATTGAGTCCATCAGAAATAGGTAGATATCAGGAAGGAAACAACTGCAGAATTACTTCAGGATATTTTTAAAGCGCCTCTACTTAGGTATCCTTGTCTAAATATGTTAACTTTATAGCCATTTCCTCATGAAGAATGCATCAACTTTTCTCTAGACCCATTTTTTTTTTAATTTTTCAGTTAACGCATGCCTATTTTCTTGCTGTAATATTTAAGCAATTTTATCTTAAAGATTTCATAATTCTTCATCTGTCCTTATTTCTGTTGTTTTGCAATTCTGTTTGCTTTAATAGAGCTGCTGTAAAAAGCAACCATGGTAATCAGAAATAAATATTATAATTCACAAAACTAGCATGTCTTACAGAGATACAAGTTAAAATATAGTGGAATATATGCATATATTTATTATTATAAGTTCATCTCAGTAAATATATATGTATATGCATACATATACATTTTACTATAAATATATACCATAAATACATTTATATTATATATAATATTATAGATAAATATATATTTATAGTAGAATGTATATGTATGTGTATCTATTTACATATACACATTTATTTACTGAGGCGAACTTAATTCCTGAAAATTATTTTATGCTTTGAAAATTTTATCTGGAATAGTCTAAATCTTAGGTTATCTTGGGTGGGTATAAAAGGTCTCCAAGAGAAAACAGCAATAAATATGACTTTTTATAAATAGTAATTAATTTTGAAACTATAATATTTATATTCTGAAAACACTATTTTTTTTATTTGTTAGTTTGATATAGAGCAAGAAGCAGTACATTAATAGGTTATCATTTTTCCCAATATTATATTTTTTGTTAAAAGAAACTGAATTTACATTTAAGTACAATGAACAAAGAAAAGAGCTCGATGTTTTTATTTTGTCCAGACTTATTGTGAAATTAGTCTAAATAATTTCTAATTAAAGTACAAAATTTCTAATCAATAACATGTTTTAAATGCACAGAACTTAACTGTCTATAATAGCTGTTTTGCTGTAATCATAGTTATGTGTATAATTTATCAATAAGTTTTCTTTTGAAGGGAGGGGATATATCTGATATTTCTTTGACTTTTTTCTTGTCTTGTTTGTAAGAAGTTCTAGTTTATAGAAAACTAAATGGCAATTCTGGCTGATACAGACCATAATGATACCCAAACTCAAAAAGAAAATTGCCATATGTAGAAGATTGTCTTCCTGCCTTGTCCAAACTAGTTATTCCTTATTCATTGTAGGACCTAATGTTCATTGCTAGGAAATAACATTCCATTCTGATGCATGACTAATTTGTCATTTGAGTTGTGTTACAAAATTCAATAAAATTCAAGCCATAAAAGATTAAAGAGTTATAGATTATCTCATCCTTTTGCACCGTTTTGATTACAAAATTTTTTAAAAAGGCTTTTTAAAGGAAATGTTGCAAAATTAACTGCTAAACTTTCACCCTGTGTTGTTCTTCCGGTTTCTGGTGGGTGCTAGCTATTAAGTAAATGATTCAAGGAAGGAAAAGACGAACAAAGGGCATGGTATATGCATTGACCATAGTAATATCTGCCTTCTCCCTAGAATAATAAAAATCAATCTGCAATCAGAGTGGTTCATCAGTTACCTATCTTCCATGTAATGAACACACATTTCTATACCCTTATTAAAAAGACATTTGTAGGTACTTCTGTCCCCATGAAGATTATAACTTGGTTGAAAATATTAGACAGAAATGAGCCACATGAGAAAAATAGAAAATAGGCTAAATTGACTGAGCTAGTGGATTTTTTAATATATCATGTGCTTTACTTAAAAGAAAAAATAATCAAATCAATGCCAGTAACAATCTCTTTGAACAACTTTCTATGAAAAATAGACTTTGAAATTCCATATGAGCCTATTTGAAAGGTAACTGAATTTTACAAGACCATTAGTTGATATTCTGTGTGAAAACTACCCTGATAATATATTGGGCACCCTACTTCTATATCTCTTGTAGAACAGGAATTGACATATAATTAACAAATACATGTTGAATGAATGAGTAAACAGTCCTAATAATATGAGTATTTGTTTCTCCAACTGGATTTCCCCTTCTCCACATGGCTCATTTCCTTAAAGACTAAGAAGATTCTTAAAGCTCTTTCTGGAGTGCTTATCTTTCAATGATTCAGTTACTTGGCAGAGGACTGGCATCTAGTTAAAACTTACGTATTCAGAGAAATCACTCTAATTCCCATTTTGTAATATTATCAGCCAATGAAATTGATAATTTCAGAGGATCTTTAAGTGTGGGAACTTGTAATCCTGTGGCTTTATCTGGTCCGTAAAAGAACGAAGGGTGTTACCAAGGGTTTAATAATTAAACTAATATTCAATTATTAATAAATTTTGATGTTTAGTGAGGATACATACAGAAATATAATAAATTTGTTTGGCGCCTATGTTATAATACCTTTTAATTAGTGTAGTAAATGGAGCAGTATTTTTCCTCTTGATGTAATGATAACTTCTAAATCCTACAGTTCACGGGTATCCTGATTCTCCTATTCATGGCTGTTGACTTTGGCTCTCTGTATGCCAAATTATCACTAGAAAATTTCTTTACTAATCATCAAGAAGGTTTAATCAAAATCAGTTTGTTTAGTTACCAACAAATGTACCCTTAGGAGTATGGGAGAAGCCAAGTTTATAATGATTGAATTATTTTATTATGTATTACGAACACAGATATAAAACCCACGATCTTTCCCCTCCTCTCTCTTCCCCCAGAAAATAAATGGAAGAGAGTTGGGAGCAAATAATTTTTTACAGCAAAAATCTTTTCAAAAAAACATTACTAGCACCTACTACTAGTACCTCTTGGAGTCTATACTGGGCTTCTCCTGGAACAGTATTTTTAGAAGAATGGGTGCTGGAGTCAGACTGCCTGATTCAAACCCATGTCTGCCACTTGCTAGTTATCAAATCTGGGAAAAAGTACCTTCCTTAACTTACTTTTCTTGTTTGTAACTTGGTAGTAATAACACAACTGATTTTGAAGTATTTGTTAAATTAAAAAATAATAACATCCCTTCCAATTAAGTGACGATGTATAGAACTTAATCCAGATGTGAGAGTGAATATGAATGAAATGGGAAAGGAGGCATGCCTTTGGAGATGTTAGTCTTCCTTAATATAACGTCATTGAAAAAAGCATCATAGTAGCCAGTGTATTGCCATCATGGAAGTCAAAACAGAGAACAGAGTGGCAAGTTTCTAAGAATATTGGAAAGGAAGAAATGTTGCCTGCTTCGTTTTTTTGTTTTTTTGTTTTTAGATCAGCATTAAGTGGAGGGTATGCCAGCCTTACCTTCCATTTATATTTTATTTTGAAACATGTCATCAAGGAACCATAAGCATGTTAATTAAACCAGAGTAAAACTTCAAAGGATCCACTTCACTCCTCATAGTATAGGTTCACATAAGAAAGAGCAATTAATTTAAAATCCAAGTTTTATCTATTTCCAGGTTTCCAGTTGGGAGATGATGAAATATACGTTCTCAACTCTCTTATTTCTCTCTGGAATCAATTGTCACTTTCTTTTGTTTTGTTTTGATATTTTGATATTTTGTTTTGTTTTGTTTTGATATTCTGTGTGAAAACTACCCTGATAATATATTGGACACCCTACTTCTATATCTGAGAAGTATCTCTTGTTTTCTGAAGTAACTGGTTATTTTGATTACCTTCAAAAGGCTAAATGGTGTTCACAATTATCTCCTTTCTCCTTCTGACGCTAATTCTATTGTTTAGTAAATTAAGGGAAAGGAATACCAGATGAAATGAAGCCTGGTATGATTTTTAAGGTTTGGAAAGGAAATCAGTATTTAACTTAATTGTTGTCTTTTATGTACAGGTTTGAATATTTATATTTGGAATAGCCTTTGAGCTTAATTCGTCTGTTTAGACATGAAATATAGTTCCAAGTCAAGCTAACCAATCTTTCATTAAGATGTATTAGTGTCAGTGTATCTTGCCCTGCTTAAAAGTATCTTTTTATACTTTCTGTTTTGAACTATTTCATTTTTTTAAACTTTAGTGAGTTTTCAGTGTGGAAAATCTTATTTGTCTCTAATCCAACCTCTTTATACAAAGTCTAATAAGTCCATTTTAAGAGCAAAATTGACCTTCTTTAGATGACTAGCTATTAGTGGGGAGCACAGTACCTAACCTATGCTGATCTAAATCTCAGAAACGTTTCCTATCTCGGATCTCTTGCATTGCAGATATTGAAAGCATCGATGCTTCTATTCTCTAAAATTTTCACAAAAATATCAGACCTGATAGTGTGATTTTTTTTTCCTTTTTACCTCAAGATCTAACTAGAAACATAAATCAGAAAATACTAACTGAAAGAAAAAGTTTGAAAAAAAGAAAAAGAAAATGAATTGATGCTTTGGGAAAGGAAATGATTTGGTGGTAGAGTGAAGATTAGATTAAAGCAACCAGCTTTCAGAAACTACAGTGTTGAAGTTCAATAAAAGATGCCCAAAATTCTTGAGTGCAGTAAAACACATGTATAGCAGAGGGCCTTCTGTAGAATCTGGATGTTGCTTGATTTTAAAAAAAAGTGAAAAATATCCTTCAGTGGATATAGCAATTTCTGAGAACATCTGTATGTTACCCATCCAAAGTAATTAGGAGCTGAAATCATCTATCACTACATACTGCCACTTACTTCATTTTCATAACAACCCTCTAACTATGTCTCATCAGGAAATTAAATTTCTGTCACACAGGTTGAAGGTTATTTACAAAACAGACTTCCACTGTGCTAGTTCATCCTGCATATTGCAGCTAGATTATTGCAGCCAGATTATTGCAGCCATTTTCCAACTGATCTCCAAGATTTTATTCCTTCGATTATGTACTCTTTTTCTTTTTCCTGTAGTTTCCTTCAAAAATTAAGATCACATCTCTACTTTTCTAAGAGTCTTATGACTCTGTTGCCTGAAGTTTGTTTCCTCCCCCAAAACTTGCATATTGAGTATCATTAACTGGTTATTAATACTAAATTGATCTTGGAGAAACTTTCTGTGAGAAAACATTTCTTGGTATTGTTTTGTAAGTTAAAATACATAGGCACCTTAGATGGCTCAATAGAAATTTTGCAGAAAGATTCTGAAAGATGTTTTTTTCTCCCCACTTTTTTTTAATTGAAGTATAGTTCATGTACAATATCATATAAGTTACAGGTGTACAATATAAAGATTCTGAAAGATCTTAAGAGGTACATGGAAATAGGTGAAGAATAGAGCTGATAGAGAAAAGTGATGGCCTTCTGCAGGACAAGACACATTATGTAGAGTTTAATTTTTCTTAACCTGCCTTATTGAATAAACTGAACTTTTTCAGAAATTCCATCTTTTAAAATATGACCACCACAATTAATATTTAAGACAATAGCTCTACATATAAGCCATGTATTAGGCCTCTGAGGTCATTGCTTGACTAAGAACATAGCTTTGAAAATTTCAGAAAATCTCTTCAGAGTCAACTTCTATAAGCTTGGCAATCTGTATTTGAAGATTGAAAAGAATGAGAAGGTGATTTTGTTTCATTACCAAAACATAAAAATTATATGCTGTGGTTTTATTTTTTTTTGAACAAGAGTTTAAGTAAGGAGGTAAAATTCTCATTATTTCAGTAACTATTTTCTAGTTGATAACTACTCCCTGAAGATATTATATTCCTAAATTGTTTTAGCACCAATAGCTACCACTGTAATATAATAAGATATTTGAACTCACTGTACAAATAACATCCAGAACGTTTTTAAATAAATTTTTAAAAATCAGTTGAGTTTGTTTCTAAAGTATTTTGTTGGTGGCCATGGTAAAATATTGACAATAATGGATTTAAAATAAATGAATATTCTAATTAATAGTAGAAGTCAGACTTCCAAAAAAATTATTGGAAGGTAAAGTTTTTGAAATTTTTTATGGCAGTAAAAGAGTAAAATGAAAAAAGAGAGAAACACAGGTCCGTAGTATTAAACATCTATAAAAATCACTATTTGAACTTTCTTGTTACTTTACCATCCTGGACTATCACATTTATATATTGAAATGCTCAATATAGTTTTTATGTTATTGGGGGGGGGAATTGTGTTCTTCAGAAATTGTGCTTGCTACAAGCAAAAAAATTAAAAAGTAACTTCAGTAAGAACTAACTGGAATAATGAGAAATTTCTGTATCATGGTCAAAATAATGCCATTACCTCCTGCATGATTGCTGCAGTGATTTTTGAAAGCTATACAAGTTGTTTTATCTGATTTTGGCTATCGAAGGCTTTTTCTATCTAAAAGCAGTTGTGGTAATATACAAATGTAGAATAACTTGTGAGTTATATTTTAGATCTAAAGCTATATGTATTTAATGGTATGACCAAGTTCATGTTTGGGAAAGCATCACCTGAAAATTGGGTTTTTAGTATTTTAAGTATTGTCAATTGAACTAAGAGGTGACATTTTTCCTGTTTACTTACATGATAGTTTATATGCTCTATTTAAAAGCAAAAAGTCAAAATTCCCAGTTTTAAATGTTACCATAGCTTCATATACCAAAGAAAATAGTTTACTTAATTGAGTTTCAAATCTTGAGCTGGATTTAGTATTAAACATAGTTTAGTGATTATGTATATTTTTCATTGATAGTTAAACATACACACAAAGTATATTTTCTTTTTTAAAAAATGCAAAAGATGCTTTAACATAAAATATGAACAGCTGAGCAAAGCATGATAAAAATACTTACTTGGAAGGATTGGGAATTGAGCAAGCACAGTGTATTTTTTGCCCCAGAGGTGGCAGTGGGAAAAGGTCTGTTTACCCGAGCTCTCCTGCTTCCAAATGAGCTCTGATGATTTTAGTTTGATGAATGACTTCAGGGAGCTATGATGCCACCACGCTGCCCAATGTCTTGGCCCAAACAACAAATCAGCTCATAGGTCTCCATGAATGTGCTGCTGGAAAGGATGTGGATTGGTTGGGGATGTATACAGGGAAAAGTTATTTCTGAAAATGGTATTTTTTATAAAAAAAATATTTTAACTGTGCTTCTCCCCTGCTTAAATACTTCCAAGGTAAAGATTATTATTTCTTATTTATATCTATCCAGAGTCTTGTATATAAAGGTTCCTTTCCTCATAAATGTTTATAAAATAAAATTTGATGTTAGAAACAAGAATGAACTTTTTGCTTCTTGTTGCTTGCAGGGTTAAGGCAAAACTCATGGGACAAGTCTGGTTTTACGTCTTTTGTTTGTTTGGGGCAGGGGGTTGTTTTGTTTTTCTTTTTTGTCTTTTTGATAATCTGTGGTATAATAGAAAAAGAGCCAGCCAGCAAGCAAGAGAGCGATGGTAAAGAGGACAGGAACTAGGGAAAAGTTGTTTGTCCATCCTTTCCATGTCAACTTCACATTTAAGGCCTTTGCCACTCCTCTTTAGCGTATGATTCAGTTAGTGTGGAACTCTCCCCAGGTTTTCCTAGCACCATACGTTTGTGTGTACTCTTCTACATCATGAAAAATTCTTCCCTTCCTTTCTCTCTGAAAATTGTCTGCTGGTCCTCCAATATTCTGACATCTCCTTTGAAAAATCCTCGCTTACTCCCCCAGGCAGAGTTTGATTGTTCTTTTCTGGGATGGTACATATCTCTATCACAATGCTTTTCACAGTGCCTTACAAATATTCATTTACATACATGTCTGCTCTCAGGCTAAACTGTCAGCTCCTTACAGCAAGGCATATTTCTTATTCATTTCTGTATTCCCACCACCTTCTATTATGCCTTTCGTAGTTGGCATTCGATGAAAGGCTGATTAATCTTTCTAAGCATTAAGCTAGTCTTTTAGAACAATAATGTATTTGCCATGCAGTGATATATGATCCTGAATAAGTAGTTTATGCTCTCTGCTGCCTTTTTTTTCTCCAAAAAAACTACATAATAAAGAAAAAATGCACCAAATTTAAGAACAAGATTTGTTTGAAAAGTGCTAATTTGAGTAACTTGAATACAATAGCTAAAGTAGTATGAATATCATATTAAGATAAATTGAGATTATAAATAATTTTTTCCACACTGCTTCTCAGTTTTTCCTAGACAATAGAATATTAAAGTAGAAAAATCATTAGAGGATATCTTATTCAATTGCATTATAAATGTATATTGAATAAATAAAGGAATGAATGAAGCCGAGAAATGTTAAGTGACACACTCAAGTCACATCTTTTAGTGTCGATGCTAGGATTGGAGCACAGATCACAATGTCAAGTGAAAAGTAAAACCCTTTTAAAATGCTGTGATTTTTTTAAACTTTTTATTTTCAAATAATTTTAGACCTATAGAAAAGTTGCAGAAATAACACAGAGAGGACATGTACAGGCCCTCCCTTAGTTTCCTCTATTGTTAACAACTTATGTATTGATAATTACAGTATAATTATAGGAACTGGGAAATTAACATCAAATTCAGGATCCCACATTACCTTTTTTTGTTGGGTCCCTTTGTCTCCTCAATAATTTATAGTTTCTCTGTCTTAACTTTTTTATGACCGTGAAGGGGACTCATCACTTATTTTGTAGAATGACCTTCAATTTGGGCTTGTCTGATGTTTTCTCATGAGTATATTGGGATTATGCATTTTGGACAAGAGGAAGTGTTATGCCCTACTCAGTGCATCATATCAGGGGATACATGATGTCAATAGATCTTATTATCGACGAGGTTAACCATAATCTCTTGAGGAACGTGGTGTTGGCTAGGTTTTTCCAATGGAAGTTTACTATTTTTCCCTTCATTATATACCTATATATTTACTTATATATATATTTATTTTTATGTATATATCTTGGACTAGATACTTTTAAACTGGGCAAATATCCTGTTTTCCTTCAATCTTTTGCCCACTGATTGTAACATTTTTTGGTAGATTTTTATCTGTGACAATTGTTACTATTGCGTTTGCCTAATGTGATTTTGTATGTCCCTCATTCCTTCTACATTTATTAATTGGAATTCTTCAAAAGAAGAGATGTTCCTTCTTCCCCATTTGTTTGCTTATTCAATTATACATTTATATTAGTGTGGACATGGGTATTTATTTATTGTAGTACTTATAATTCAATACTATCATTGTGTAGTTTATTCAAATTATTCCAGCATTGGTTATTGGGGATTTTTTTCAGGGTGGCTTATTGTCTATTTGATATGTCCCATCCTTTTTTGAGGACTTACTTATTTTTTGGCAACACAAGATATTCCAGACTCACCTTGTGTTTTTCCTGCTCAGCCCTGAAATAAGCCACTTGTCCAAGGAGTTCTTGTTCCTTTTATTGGAGAATGGATTTAGAAACTAAGATCTCAGTGCCAGGTATGCTTATTGCTAACAGGGTGTTATTATTTCTAGTCCTTTTTAACGGACAGTGTTAGGGAATATGTGTATATATACTAATCCATGCATGGACTTTCATCCGTATTTATTTCTACATCAATCTGTCTCTAAATATATGAACAATTATGAATTAATATTGATATCTCTGATTCTAATACAACAGGGTTCTCTCGAGCCTCCAGCCTTTCCTTATTTGTAAATTTTCCTCTAACAGAGAAAAACGTGGCTCTCATTATCCATAGTATATTTACTTTTTTGTTCAGTCCTGGTAGGCACATCAAGCAGTTACAAAGTTGATAACCCTTACCCCTGTGGGAAATTGACTTACTAATCAGAGTAAAGTAATCCTGTACAATTATTTTTGCCTCACAGTATCTCAAAATGTTTTTTTTCCAAAGCTACTTTGGTTCATCATTTTATTTTCCATTCCATTCAATGTGGTTGTGTTATTCATTTATAACATAACTAGGTTCATTTGTTACTCATATGTTTACCTCGTATCCTGGGGTTATTTAATTTTTTAATTAATTTTTTTAAATTTTATTTTTTATTAAATTTGCCATGGTTCTAAAAGGCGAAACTATCAAAAATGTTATACTTGGAGAAGTGTTGCTCCCACTACATCCTTACTACCAGGTTTCCCATTCCCCCTTCTTCCCACTCTTTCTCTCCCATTCCATGTAGGTAACCGCCTTTTTTAGTTTCTGGTTTACCCTTTCTGTTATTTCTTTTGCAGATATGTAAATGAACAGATACATGTTTATTTTCTTGTGTCTTTTTCTTTCTTATAAGAAAGGTAGCTACTGTTGATAGTCTTTTGTAACTTGCTTCCTTATTTAACAAATCTTTCTGAAAACCACTTTGACTCAGTTCATAGAGATCTTCCTCCTTCTCTTATACAGCTGCATAGTAACTTGTTGTGTAGCTCTAACATAATAAAGTCAATGACTTTCCTGTGCATGAACAGTAGATGGTTTCCAATATTTTGCAAATAAAACAATGCTGCAGTGAATAACTTTGTGCACACATATTTTCTAATTGTTGGAGATGTCATGAGGGTAGATTCCTAGAAGTGGGATTGCTGAATCAATAGGTGATTGATTACATATGTAGTTTTTGTTAGGTATTGCCCAATTTATCTCCAGAATTGGATTTGATTTAGAAACACATTTCCTAATACATGGAAAAAGAGGAATTTATTCACGTTTTCTTCTGGTACTTATATGGTTTCATTTAAAAAATCTAGGCCCTTAATTCATTTAGAGTTTATTTTGGTGTGTGCCATGAGATATGGACCTAATTTTATCTATATCCAAATGGCCACCCAGTTGTCCCAGCACCTATTATTAAAGGTTTATCTTTACTTCAGTGATTTGAGATGCCACTTTTAACGTGCCAAATTTCAGACTGTTTCTCGTTGTTGTATTCCACTTTTCTGGATTATTTGTCTGCCTTTGTGCCAGTACTACTTGTTTTAATTATAGAGGCTTTATAGTATATTTTAATCTAGTAGGGCCGGTCCCCCTTGCAGTTTTTCTTATGTAGTGTTTCTCTGGCTATTCTTTTATATTTGCTTTGAAAATGGACTTTAATATCAAGTTGTCTAACTCCATAAAATAGCTTGCTGGTGTTTTTATTGAGATTTTATTGAGTTTTTAAATTAACTTAGGAAAAGCTCACGTCTTTTTAATGTTGAGTTGTCTCAACAAGATCAGGGTGTGTTTTTTCATTTGTTCAAGTCTACTTTTATGTCTTTAAAGAGTATTTTTTAAATTTTTAAATGTCCCACATTACTTGTTAAATTAATTCCTAAGTATTTAATCTCCTTTATTGTTATTGTAAATGGTTTTCCTCTATCATTATATCCTTTATTTATTTATTGGTATATTAAGGCTATTTATTTTTGTATGTTCATATTATATCATGATACTTACTGGAGTCTTTATTTGTTTGAATTAGCTTTATCATCCATTCTCTGAGGTTTTCCTTGTATTCTATCATGTTACCTGCAAATAGATAGTTTTGTTTCTTCCTTAACTGTTTTTGTGCCACTAATTTTGCATTAGCTAATATCTAGAGTGCATTACTGAATAGTGGGATAAATAGTGGGCATGCTTACTTTGTTCCCAATTTTAGTGAAGGTGCTTCTACTCTTTCCTCATTAAATAAGATAATGGATTTTGGATAAAGCAACCCTTAATTCCTATTTTTTTTGCATTTTACTTAATCATGAATGAGTGTTCAAGTTTGTCAAAGCTGTTTTCAGCTTCTATAGAGATAATTTTTCCTTAGATCTATGATATAATATGTGATAGCGGTAGATTTATAAATATTGAAGTGATTTTCCATTTCTAAAATAAAGCCCATATGGTCCTGGTGCATTATTTTCTTAATATGGTATTGGATTCTGTTTGTTAATAGTTTATTTAGTTTTCTTGCATTAATTATGAGTGATGTTATTCTTTTCTTTCTTTCTTCATAATGTATTTATTTTTTTAGGTATCATTGTTATGCTTGTTTCATAAAAGGAATTACGAATTTTTAATTTCTTCTCAATGCACTGGAATAAATTCTAGGGTCTTTAGATTATATGGTCATAGAAAGTAGGTAAAAAATCCCCTGTCAAAACATCAGGGCCTGGGGCTTTTGGTGGAGTAATTTCTAGAATAGTTTCAGTGTTTTTTCCTATGGAAATTGGACTAAGATTTGTAATTCACATGTAATTAATTTGGTAATATATATCTATCTAATTTTTCAAATTTATTTGAATAGAGCTCTGCAAAGCAGTCCTGTGCGTGTGTCTGTGTACGCATGTGTACATGCATGCATGTATGTGTTTTAATTTCTTTGGTTTCACTAGTTATTTCCCTTCTGTCATTTCTTACCTTACATCATTTCCTTCCTATACTTTCTTACTGCTTTTTCTTGATCAGATTAGCTAGCACTTTTTCTCTCTTATTATTTTAAAAAACAAGATTTTAATTTATTAATTAGATCTACTCTTTTATTATTCTCTGATCATTTACTTTTATTTTTATTATTCCCATCACTGTGATACTTTTTGTTTTATATTTACTCTTTTTAGTTTTTTGAGAAGAGAAATTAATTCATTTACTTTCATTTTTTCTTTGTTATTAAAGTATTTAGTGCAATGATCTTCCTTTTATCAGATATGTAGTGTTTTCATTGTCATTCTTTTAGTTCTGTAATTTCAGTTTGTGTTTCCCCTTTTAACCAAGAGTTATTTAATGAAAAGGTGTTTTTTTGTTTTTTTACATCCAAGTGGAAGGACTCCCTTGTTTGTTTTTTATATAATTTCTTATTTTATTGCCTTATAACTATGGAGTATTATTTATAATACTTTTACTTTATGGAAGTTACTGGTATTTTCTGTGCAATTTAATATGTGATCAATTTTTGTTAACATTCTGTGGGCACCTGAGAAGAAAGTGTATTCTTTATTCTTAGGGGGTAGAGTTAAATATACATTCATAAGATGTTGGTTATGTTGGTTAAATCTTCTATCTCCTCTCTTAATTTTTTGTCCACTTGTTCTGTCTTGTACTGAGAGTGCCGTAATAAAGTCTTTTATTATTAGTGTTTTTCTCTTCTTGCATCTCTCGTAGATTTTGCCTCATAAATGCAATGTTATGATTTCTTTAGACCTTTTTCAGCTGCCTGAATTCATGGATGATTCATAAACCTTTCTCATTGAATGAAATGGTAAGATGCATTGGAATTACCTTATTGCTCTGCATAAAAATAAGATTCCATCGATTCTTTAATATATAAATCCCCTTGACAGAATTCAGAACACATACATCTTACCTCAAAGTGAATTTTATACCAATTCTATATCAGGTGATACAATGAGAATTGTCTGTGTATATCATGAAACACTTTGTCTCAAAAATAGAGTTTTTAAATTGTAATATTTAGCATTGAATACTTTAGACCATTAAACTATTGACATTTCATGAAAGTTAGCCCTGTGGTTCCCAAACTTGACTGTGCATCATGTTAAGAGCTTGTCACATAGATGCATATGCCCTACCAATGGAATTTTGGTTCAGCATATCTGGATGTGGCCTAAGACCCAGAAACAGAAAATCTGGAACTACATAGGGGAACCACTGATGTAGTCCTCTCATTTTTCAAGGGTTCCTCTTAAGCAATATTTAATTCCTCACTAACTCACTTTGATATTCAGGTGCATTCAAATCTATTATGTTGCTTTGTTGGTAAATGTCCCCCTTCTGGACCTTTGGCATCATGACACATATTCAACTGTTTAAAACATACTTATGTTGGCAATAGGCAGTATTAAGACACTCCTGGATAAAATATAAAAATTTCCTTAAATCTATTACTCTTATCTTCCCAGACAAAAAAAAGTCAGAGGAACTGTACTAGCGTCTGAACTAACAACCTTAAATAAAGCTGAAGGATGTGATTATTTAACAAATTTGTTCACCATAAAAAAGATAGGAAAAACTTTGTACGCCATAGGTATCTGGGCACTTAGTAAAGACTGTGAGTGATAAGAAATATACAAAGAAGGAACATGAAAAGAGATTATTTGGAAAATTACACCACAAAACTATGGCCATTGAGCTCATTCAAGCAACAGAAATATTAGAAGCGAAGCTCTAATCGTTTGGGGTTTTCCTGGACTTCGAAACAACTAACATCACTTCATAAAGTCAGGTAGGGCAATATTCTGTAAAGTCTTTGTTCTGAGTTTTTAGTTGTTTTGCTAAAGCCTCAGGCTCAATTTCAACTGAATTGTTAGACTGAAGTCTCGTCCAAACTGACAAAATAAGCAGTGAATCTCTGCAATTCTCTACAAAGTACAAAGGAAAAGAATAGGTTATATAACTGACTACATTGCATTTGGCTGGTAGTTTCTCTGTTAAGCTGGTAGGTGAATTACTTATCATCTCCTTCGATTGCAAAATAGATGCAGTGTAGTAATTCAGAGCTTATTCATATATCCTTTAAGACTGATACTGTGTGTTTACATATTGCACACTGACAGTCATTTTCACAAAATTATTGTGAAAGCATTGGTCTTATATTTTTACGTGGTGAAATAGAGACAGAGAGGGAATGCTCTGCCTCCGGCCATCAGTGTGAATCTCTAAGATGACTGGAGGCTGGGAAAAAAGTTCAAGCCTGTCTTCATTTTCCAGGCCAAGATTTCTCTACCAAACCGATTTTCAATATAGATATAAATGTAGTCTTTGATTTCCCTTCATAATATGTGTAAACACATAAAGCTACCTTTGTCCTTATTTCAGGGTTCCTCACTTTCTGCTATTGGAGGCAAAGCAAAAGTCAGGAGAATTCAACTAATTTGAAAAATGACCAAATTATGATTGCCCTGGAGCAGGGCACAGTGTGAGTTTATCAGTGAGTCATTTTATAGCCTCTGATAATGTTTCTATCTCCTGAATCCATCCTCTGCTAATATTCCTATATCTTCCAAAGTAACTCCATGGAGGAATTATCAGCAAAATTGTTATTTTGCAATGGAAGCGCCTCAATTCATTGAAGTTAAAGCAAATTTTGTCAGTTTTTACTCTAACTCAAAAGATGAAAAGTACCATAAGAGAGTCATACATAACAGATGTTAATATTAAACAAAAGAAAAACTACAAGATCTTTCCATCTTTTGAAAGATAACGAGGTGTCCAACCACTATTTTATTACAGTTCTTGACTATAAATAAGACTAAAGCAGAATCAATAAAATTATTTTACTTAAGAGGTACTCATGCATCTCCAAGAATATTTAAATATCCATTGACATACAGATGTTTGGCTATTCAACAGATGCCTTCCACTGATACATGCAATACTTTCAGTGATATACACAAACAAAATTGCATTTATTTCAGAGTTTTGAATGTGTCAAAAATGCCCTGGTATATTGTTTAGTAGTTACAAGTAGTAAACAATTACTTGCACAATTGTTGATTTGAGATAAGATCATTGTCATCAGATCCTGGTTCAAAGAAAGTAGACACTATAGTTATACTAATAATATACACATTTTAAACAGTATTTAAGGGACCAATTGTTTTAAACAGTGTTCTTGGTGCAAAGGCCCCCTGATAGTGACTTTTATCCCCATCACTTCTTTTAGAAACAAACATTGTAGGCAAGAAGGTATTATATAAGATTTTAAGCAACTTTGCAACAAAATTTGGTCATGTAAGAATTATTCTTGAGACATTAGTTTGGTTAATAGATGTTCCAGATTTACAATAAGCAATGTCTGTTAGAAAGATTGTTTTAGAGTTTTTAATTTTACCAAAAGAAGAAAGGAAAATTTTAGTGATTAAGTTCTGCTGTGATAATGCTTAATTAGTTGTGTGATTGTAATAACGATGCTAAGAATAGTAATGTAGCAGTTACCATGTTTTCAATATTTGCTTTGTACCAGACACATTGCTATACACTTTACAGTTACACAACTACTGTTATCTTGGGCATTTTGTGTAAGCAGAAGCCACTCTCAGAAAAACTAGGTAACTTCTCCAAGGTTAGACTTATCCATAATTTATACTCATTTCTACAAATGTTTTCTCTCCTTGGTTAAGCTAAATCTTTGAAAATCTGCCTTGATCATGCAATGTAATCATGATACAATGCTACAAGAGGAGTGCCAACTCTTTGGGCTTTCTGGATAATAGTAATAATATTATACTGTACTTGGGGACATCATTTGACCCTGGGTATAACTGGGTCCAATGTAATTGTGAACTTCTTTATAAGGGGCTTTGATTGTATCTGGTTTTCTACTTTGCTGCAGTGAACAGGACTGTGTGTTTGATGAGAGTCACATTGGTATAGCTGTAAATGTGATACTACAGATGATTTCATATGCAACACATGAGACAATTATTTAATGAACAATGGCTATAAGGATTCTACATTGCCTTTGAGAGTTGCATAAGAAAAACTCTTTTGTATTCCATGAGCTGATGATAGAGTAATTATATAGTATTTTTTGCAATGGGAAGATTATGAAACTTTCATTATATAAAAACTAAAGAGATGACAATATAAAATTCAGTAAAGATGCCACCTACTCCACATTTCCATACACATGACTATTTTTTCCAGTGTTCTCTTTTTGTCTAATTGCACTACAGGAAAGTCTGAACGTTCATTGAATTAGGTAAATTAAATGTGGCTCCTGGTTTCTACTTTTCATTTTAACTCAAGTTGTTCAGACAAATTGTGATTTTAAAGTCCTTAGCTCAGAGCTTTAATAAAACAACAACAACAACAACAAAAAAAAAACCTTTCAGAAAACATTTATATGCCCCAAATTTATTGAGTACCAGCTCTGGGCCAGATATCTTGCTTGAGACTTGAGGACAGAAATAAATGATTTAGTCTACTAGTTGAGATATACAAATTAATAAATCATTATTCACAGCTTTTTTACATGAAGTTCATAGCCTCTGTATAAGTCTATGAATACCTTTCAGGGGATTCTTGAAATCTTAAAATTATAGGCAAAGCATTGTGGGTCTATGGATATGTACATTTTACTAGGGAGGCATTCATGGATTTCATCAGGTTCTCCAAAGTTTCATAATGTAAACAAAGTTAGGAATTATTAGTCCTCTTCTTCCTTGGCAATGTTAGCTAGTTTTAGTGGTATAGTTTTTAATATATAAAGAAATTTTGGTTCAAAAGTATTGTGACTTGCTTAATATCAAGTATCTGTTTGATGGCAAATTTAGAATAAGAATAATAAATTGTCTTTTGACATAAGCCAGAGTTGCTTCCCACCATGTATTTATTTCATTAATATTATCTGAATTTTTGTTTAAACTCTAAAATGTTGGCTAGCCATATAGCCTGAAGCATTTTTTCCTACATTCTCTTCATCTGTTAAATGGAAACATGGGCTTTCATATGCCTCCATGTTTAATAGGGGAAAATTCCAACCCAGTATTAGACATCCAAACTCTAATTTAGTTTTTATTTCTGCTCAATTTTTGTAAGAAGCGAATGATCACCAGAATTTTTTCCATGTAATTTCCTGGAGGAGACCTAATCTGAGAACGTTGTCCATCCAAGTCACAATATCTGATGTCTAATAATCTTTGTTCATCATAAAGATAAATCACAAAGGAAAGATTCCATTTACTTCATCTATTCTCTGCCAACTAGGACAAGGGCATAAATGAACAGAGTTTTAGATATTTCAACAGGATTGGGCCAGATGTTCTGGTTAGATAAGTAAACCAGATAGCAGAGTTAGTCTGCGGAGCCCATTCTCCATGCATTCTAGTAGTCATCAGTGGTTTGCCTTGCCTTTTTTGTTTGTTTGTTTGCTTAGCATTAAGATTTGGTTTCTCCATCAGGAAAATGGTGTTTATCATTTATCAGTGTAAATCATAACAACTTAGCGCTTTCTTATAAGACCTCAGAGAGTGTCACTTTTATCAGTATAATATATAAACACACATTGGTTATTTATAATCCTCTGTGAAAGCTGCATTAAAGATTTTACTTGTTTTTAGTTGAAAAGTTGGAAAACATGATCTTTTCAAAAAAGATAATGTGCCTTCCTATTTCGTCATTATGAAGAGTAAAGTTCATGTTACATTTCGTGTACTTATCTAACATTTTACCACCCTAGGGACTGAAACATAGAAGGAAATTAGGTCAGATTTAGCCTTTATAAAGGCATTTTTACTCTGACACACCACTGGGTGGAGTACATTGCTAGCCCAGAATCTAATGTTACTGTATTGTAGGGTGTTTCTGTGCCAGATGAGAGAAACTCCTAATCAACGTTGAGGTTTTGTGTATTGTTTTAAAAATCTGGGCATGTTTAATAAAGGCTAAATACTAGAATATAATACCAACATTGAATATGCCCTGGCATTGTAACTTTCAAGATTCAATCCATCTTCTCTAGACCCATGGGAGATAAGGTTTGATACCCTGCCTAGAAAACTCAGAAAGAATTATTTGGAAGAAGGCCATTTTATGTTCTCGTCAAAAGAGCAGCTGCAATTTGGGATGAATTAGTGCTTTAACTCTACATGGAAAAGCATAAAGCTTATTTTTGATAATGGAATCAAACTGTACCCAGATATTGAATTTGACGTTTCATTTGATGTTGCTTTGATACAGCTTATATTGGAGCTGAGCCCTAATCTTATAATAAAATGAACTGTCAGATGCTCTGTGGGACTATCGTTGTCGATAGCATTTACCTGAATTTGGCCTTCAGAACTTTAAGAATGAGAATGATTTCCTAGTAGGTGTTGGTTCTGTATGATTTTCAGTTTCCCCCATTCCTCTCTTATCTCTTTAATTCTTTCTTTCTAATGCTGGGGAAATGAAATTTACCGATCAAGTCTAAAAATCTCCAACCTTACAAACGTACTGTGCCTCAAACTTTGCAGTCTAATACAATTACAACATTTCTATAAAACTATTTAAAATCTATAATTCTAAATATATGGGTGCATATCTCAAGTAGGTATTTTATGTTCCTTGTAAGAGAGGATTCTCACTTGGACAATTCCTTTCTCTTTGTTTCTTGTATTCCTTTAATTTCATTTTCCTGCTCACATTATACTTCCTCATTCCTTCTAAGCTTTCAGCTCTCAAACCTCACCCTATAGCTTTCATGCTTCGGAACCACCCCTCCTGCTCCATTATCTATTCTAAAATGAATTCTCTTTCAACTGTGTTTTTTCATAATGTCCTATTTTCACTTCACTTAAATTTTCTTTCCAGTGCTATTAAAGATTCTTTATTTCTCCTTTCCTCCTCACCCCTCCCTACCCCCACCCAAGTATAGCATCTCATCTATTTCCCTGTATGAAGCTGTGGTTCACCCAAGGGAGGGACTTTCTCATGCGTGCAGCTCAGTGCTATGATGATTTCAATGGTGCCAGCATATTTTAACCACATCATTATCATGTAGTCTCAAAGCCTTGCTCGCTGAAAGCACCATCTTTAAAAGGATTTCATTTCCATTCATCAATTTTAAAACTTGAGATTCAAGCACATAATGCGTTTATTAGAATGTCCCCTACTTGTTCCCACATTCATTTCATTCTCTTGACTATCTAAGAAAAAGGAATCGTGCAGGAGTCTTTTCTCTCTCCACGCTTACCTCTCCTTTCTGTATCCCACCGAGCCCCCCCCCAAGTCTATTCTTCCCTACAGTAGTGAAATCAGAGCATGCGGCAGGACCGCATTGTGTGAGCTGGTGGCCACACAAGTACTTTGTATTCACTGGAGGTTTAAAAGTACAGCAGCTGCATATAAATATGCATAGTCGAGAGATTCACGATGGTGCCACCTCACTCTAGTGCTGGTTGGCTGCCGTGCAGGCACTACAAATCAATGAGCGTGTTCCCCGTCCATCAGCTGCTCGCTTGCAAGCAGACAAAACACTTACAATGCCAGAAACCCACAGAGAGCTCCTTAGTGAACGAAACCTCACTGTCACAAGATTCAAAATAGCCCTATCCCTCCCACCCTGAACCTCCACAGTTCTCGACCTCAAATGTCTTTTTTATCCAATGTGGATCGCAAGCGCTTAAAAAATAACGTGAGAAAAGAAAGAGAAAAAAAAAAAAGGAGCAATGATAAATCAGGGTTGGAGGGTCCTCACGTTACCCTTGTCATAAAACAAAGGGTTCTTTGAGCATTAACCTTTTAGAGAATAAAATAAAGATGGATTTGCTTATGTTGACTCTACTGCTTTATAGCTGTAGGGTGTGAGTGTTGAAGCATTTAAGTATGCGAAGCATTGTGCCGTGCTCTGGCAGACATTTGTAATTTATCCATAGTTATTTGATGGCTTTGGGTGTTGAAGGAGTTATAATATGCTGCTATGAGAAAAATAAATCATAGATATATTTAATAAGTAGAAATCATGTTTTCTCCCATTGATTGAACAAATTTTGCAGAGGGCGCAGATATATTTATATTGTCAACCATTCAATCCATGTAGAAATTTTAATAAAAGCTTAATTTCATTTAATAAAACTTCCTGTGAAATATATTAACGAACCAAATGTATATTTCTTGGTGAAAAGGTATATATTCATTACATCTAGAGAACAAATCTATTTTTCATTTTTAGGTAGATAACATTAGCAACAAAAATAGTTTATTCTTGTGTAGAGTGAGTACTTAGCTATTCATCAGTTTATAACACTTTCTGACAACTTGCCAATCAACTTACCAATAAGAGCAATAATCAATTAGATCGCATTCATTTTTTCACCTATTTGTCAAATACTTACTGTAGCACTATGCAACATAAAATAATATATGATAATATCTATAGTCCCTGTTTTGAAGATGTGAATATTCTTGTTAGGGAGATAAGAAATACAGTTATACAAACGACCATGTGACTTTCAAATTTCGAAGAAGTCTAGTTGGGGTTTGGCATGTTCAAGATATTTAGTAAATATTTGGTAAGTATATATGACATATTGATTTAAAACTTATCTAGCTGATTAATATGTTTGGTTACCATATTGCAGGAAGGGTAAAAACAAATACAGTCAAGGTGGTTACACTTGTCCGTAACTATGGCTCAGAGAAGCTGACTGAGCCCATGTTTTGTTTGCTTGTAAGCAGCAAAACCAAAATTCAAACCCCTATCTGCTTAACTCCAGAGTCCATCCACTCACTTCCACTGTGCCATGTTGAATTACAAGACAGGATGTGATAATTGCTCTAGTGGATCAGAGGAGGTAAAGATCACTTCCAGCTGGGATGACCAAAGAAGACATCATTAAGAAGGAGTAGCATTTGAGCAAGCCTTTGAAGAACAGGCGCAGCAACAAAGCAGAAACTACAGACAGGGGTGAACACCGGTGAAACCTTATGACTCTGGAAAACAAGTTGCCAGATAGACAAAGGACATCCCTTTCAGTGAAATGGGTGCTGTAAATAATACCACTTTTAGAGAATTGCCAACAGGACTCCTCACTTATTAGAAATGGAATCCACAAAGTGATTTATATTTCAGATTTCAAAAAGAAGTCAAACTGTCTGGATCCCAGTTTCTTCATTTCTAAAGTAAGGATTTGAACAAAATAACCAATGAAGACTCCTCTTGGGGGTTCTGCTTTGTAATGCTTTTATTTCCATTTTTTTCAGAATACAAAACAAAAATTCTGGAAGTAGCTGATTCAGTGTATACTAGTTATATAACCTGTGTATATGTAATTATTCTTAGAATACAAAGCATATCTAGATATTCAGATATCTATATCTATATGTCTATATATAAATAAGTTATTTGCATTTAACTGGCTAATCTAAGCTCTAAATTTAATTTCAAGAGAGCTTTTTTTTTGGCCATAATGTTTCCCCATTTTGCTTACCATTAGTGTTGGAATGCAAACTAATTCTTGAAACAATTTAATCAATACTTAAAGAGAAAGTAAACGTATATTAAGCACATGATAAATACAAAATTTGGGTATTATGCACTCTTTCATAATATCTGTTTCTGTATTTCCACTATTGGAGAAGATACAGAGATTGGAATATTAGATATTAAATCATCAATAAAAAGACCTTTTTGCAGTCTTAAATGTTTTGAGTAGATTCATATATTTTCCACTTATCTAGCCTATAACTCAAGACAATGCTCAAAGCAATATTTTGGCAATGTTTATCAAATATGTATCAATGATATATATACGTATATATCAAATGAATATATTGTGTGTGTGCACACACATGCATGCATGTAAACAAGTTAAGGGAACATGAGAACTTAAAAGAATGATACAATACTTATTTTTTCCTGACTTCAAATCTTTTTTTCTTTCTGTCAACATTTTCCCCTAATTCTCCTTCCCAAACAAGAAAAGAGAACAAAGAGAGAAGTGTTTTGTTTGAATTTAGGGTGAGAATAAAATCAAACATCATTTTTCTCATAATTTTTGCAAAGGCTGTTAAAGGGATATTAGTGGGGAGCTCTTCCTTGAATAGAATTGCCCTGGATGGAATTCCATCCTGCCATTGTTGCTGCCAAGCACATTCAGGGGGAACTGGATGTTGTGAGAGTCTCAGACTCTCATTTTCCATCTCACTGTTTCTCTTATGTCCTAAGGTAGTATGTTTTGGTAAATACTTATTTGGATTCCATTCTATTTGAGTTGAATTTATTAGGTTTGTTTTAGTGATTTGAATTAAACTGAACCCCACTTGTAGCAAACAATGCAGTGCTTTGATCATTTTCATTCTGGTTCTGATCTTAAGTGGGATAGTTTAAGCTTATTTTGGCTAAATCAGTTTATGGTCAAATTGGCTAATCTTCTTAACAAATATTTACTGAGCACCAACTACATTCATTAGCACTCAGTCTTGTTACAAAGAAAGGACACATAACAAGATTTCTAACCTTGACGGCTTATATTTTATGTTGAGAAATAGTATTAAATCCTTGAAAACTTAACCAATTTATTAAACTCTTACATACATGAATGCTAAATGAGTGATAAGGTATACAAAGGCCTTTGGAAGTTGAGACCAGGAACTTACATTAAGTCCTGGCTTTGTAACTAGGCAGTACTGGCACCACTTTCTAATGGGAGAAAACTCTCAAGCTAAATTTGCCCTCTGTTGCATGCTGAGCAGATTCAAGTTGAAAACCTCTGCTCCAGGCAGTGAAAATAGTTGAAACAATTTGTGCAGATAATCACTTAATAAAAAGCGGATGAAACCGGAGCAATGGGTAGATTGCAGTAAAATTTACTATCATAACATGAAAAAACTCTCCCTTCAGAAGAGGAAGGGTATGACCTTAAGTTAGAAGAACTTTAGTTTTATAAACGCATTTCTGGTGGGAAGCATGAGTTACTTTTCAAAAGAATCATTGATTTTTGTCAAATAAAATGGTCAAACTTATACCATGTAATAATTAAGAACAAGCATTATTTAGTAATTTCAAAACCAGTCATGGAATTGAATGCTTACATTTCAAGAAAAAAGAATATGAATAAATACCAAAAATGTACAACAACATCTTAAGGCTGGAACTTGAATAGAATGGTAACCTAATAACCCTGAAGTCTTCCCATTTTTCTTCGTTACCATCTATGTAATCATCTATTTAAGTAAGCAGCAGGTCTAGTAATATGTTAGGTTGGAACCAACATTCGGATGTGAATTGCTTCAAGTTAGTCCATTTACACTCTCAGTGAACTTGGAAATCTGTTTCAAATCATATAAATCTCCGATTTCTCAGCACCAACATGTAAAATAATAATTGTTACCAAACCTACCTTCCAGAATTGTGAGGGTTCTGTAGGAAGTAAATGAGTATGCTCTAAAAGTGATGAAGCCCACATTTGAGACATTGTCATTGCTGTTATATTACCTGCTTTGTTCTGTGATAATTTTCTTCTAATGTTCAAAAAGTCAAGTATGTTTTAAATTCTACCTTTTAATAAATTTCCTGTAGACAGAAATTGTGTTATTTCTTGTCTTTTCTTCTCTTATAAAATTGATAAAAATTTTGTCTGATATACACATTTATTATTTTAATCAGTAGCCGGTGGAGAGGTGAAGGCATATTAAAAATAATTATAAAATCTGTCACTAGAAAAACTGCAATTGTGGACAAAATAATGAGAAAACTACTTCTAAATTAATGATTAGAGTGTAATGTGTGAGCTTTTTAATGGTTTATTGAGCACTGGATTCCAAAACCATGTTATTTCTTAAAATCTAAGTCTGCTAAAGAGGAATAAAAACAAATGTCTTAAGATTAAAAAACTATTTTTATATTGAAAACTTACTATTGAGTCCACAATAAAGTGCTACATGGCAGGAATATTATTAGCTAAACAAACATAAATTTGGCTAAAAAATTTAATTTTGACCAAATTGACATTTCATTGTCAGTGTTCATGCACTGTATATTCAGTTTCAAATAAAATTCTGGCCACCCCAAAACACCTAGGTAACAGGACATCATCTCATCTACAAAGTGATTTGTTTATTTCTTCTTAAGCTATTTGGGTCCAGATAGTGATTTGAAATGTTATTCATCTCTGATTTGAAAAATATTGGGTTGTTCTTAATTTGCCATTTCCTAACTCACTCACTGGTTCTCATAGACAAAGCCAAGAAATTTCTCCCTGTGTAGTCAGGGTAATGCTTTGGGTTTTAGAATAAGATCTAGAAAGTTCAGATTCTAACTGTACCACATTATGCCTAGGGCCAGTTATTTAATCTCTAAGGTTCCTGCTCTGTGAGAATGGAGATATCATTTTTTTTCCAAATTTCATGTATTGGTGAAAGGGGATATGTATAGCAGAAATGAACTAGCTTGATGCCTACCCCTTGCTGAATACTTAGTAATTATTAGTGTTGCTATTTATTTATCCAGTCATTAGGTATTTATCTGTCAAGTACTGTGCTAGGAAGTGAGGATGTGAAGATGGATGTGACACATTCTCAGCCCTTAAGGACTGTTCAGTATGGTGGATGAGAGAGAGATGGGACAGACCAAAGAGGGAGGCAATTATAATGCGGTATAAGTATGCTGACGGGTAAGCAGAAAGAGCTAATGAAACATAAGAATGTCTAACTCAGATTTAAGAAAAGAGAGCTACTTGAGTATTGGTTGAATCATTCAGACAAGTATTTATTTAGTGCCTACTATATACTGGTCATTGCCCCAAAAGCTAGAGATATGTTGAGAAGAAAAACAGATACTGTGTGTTCTGTGGGGAAGGTATCATCTTGTGGGAGAAGACAGTATTCTAATAATTACTACAATAAATATAAAATCACAACTATAACAGTTGCTACTAAGTAACCCAGTGCTTCTCAACTGAGGGTGATTTTGCTCCTCCCAGGAGACAATTGGCAGTGTCTGGAGATTTTTTGAGTTGTCCCAGCTGAGGGAGTGCTACTGTCATGTAATGGGTAGAGGCCACGGATACTGCTTAACATCCTACAACACATAGTATAGGGCCCCACAATAAAGAAATATCTAGGTCAAAATGCCCATTGTGCTGAGGTTGGGAAATCCTGAAGTAATTCCACCACTCTTTATAGAATATAAGCCCATGATGGCAGGGGTGCTCCTGTTTTTCACAATGACATAAGCCTAGTGCCTAGAAACATGCCTGTCATATAATAGGTACAGACGTCCCTCAGTATCCACCGGAGATTGGTTTCAAGATCCACCACGGATACCAAAATCCACGGATGTTTAGGTCCCTTAGTCACCCCCGTATCCACGGGTTCTGCATGGGCTGATTCTGCATCCATGGATTCAGCCAACCCAGAATCGTAAGCATACTATGCAGTCTGCAGTTGGTTGAACCCACAGATGCAGAACCCGGGGATACAGAGGGTCACTGCACTTAGTAAATATCTGTTGGGTGAATGAATTGGTTGTGACTGACGACCTGAAAAAGTGAATAGCATATTCAAAAGTCTGGGCTTAGAGGAAGTAGTTTATGTTAAGAAGCTGAAAGGAGGCTAATGAGTGTGGAATCAAAGCAAGCAAGAGGATGGTTCCATTGATAAAACCAATGAGAATGGGCTTATAGATATTTAAAATCTAGTTGCAAGTCTCGATCACTTTTTATGTAAAACCTAAATTGTTCCTCCTGAAATTTCATACAGTTTCTTTTTATTCTGCTCTCATTGGAGAATGCATTGTACACGTTTAAGTAAATCCAACCCTTTTTTTGGTCAAAGAAGTCTAAAATATTCTCAGCCTATCATTTTCATCTTTGCTGATTTCTGTTTTCAAAGTCCTCAGAACTGTGGTCTAGATCAAGAACACCAGACAAGAATCATTTAATGACAGACAATTTTATGTGTGAGAACAGATAACTCGGGGAGGGATTGGGTTCCTTAGAGTGGTAGTTCTTGAGGGTGTGGGTAGGATGCTGGAGCAGAAATAGGATGGATATTTCAAAAAAGCTGCACAACTGTCTATTCCTGCCATTTGCATCCAACCAAAAAAGTGGAGCATTACTTTATCAGGTGATGTGCTCTGACTCCCTGGATGAGGCAGTGTCTACCCTTTACCAGCTCTCCCAGCTCCTTGTCTATCATTTCTTAATGATGCCTACATTATAAATATTTTTATTTCTCCTTTACCGGTGGGGAAAGGATTAAACAGTTTGTGAATTAAGCATGGTAAAAATAATACTGATAGTGATTACATTTGTGAAAATCTTAGAACATATTGTGGATCAGCAAAAGCAGCAACATATTACAAGCTTGCACTCTCTCTCTCTCTCTGTAATAATATATTCTAAGCAGTTCATCCCATCTATGATTACCTGAACTGCTGCAGCTTTCCTTCATCAAGAAGGAAAATGTGCCCTACTGTGTGCATACATGTACACACACACATTTTTGCCAGTCACTGCTCCTAAGGGTACAGTAGTAGCCCTCTGCATTTGAAGGCAAAGGGACGTCTGGGAATACATGGGGAGTGTAAGTGAGGAAGGGAAGGAGAGGCTAGGGGGCATGCAGCTGGGTGTGTTTACCTCTACTCATTTCAGGTTCCATTCTATTTGAAAAAGGGAGAGTGTAGCTAAAAAGCAGGCATAATTAACAAACCATTTAAATATTTTAGCCATTTAAAAAAAATTCTATTTATTTATTTTTGGCCGTGGTGTGCAGGATCTTATTTCCCTGACCAGGGATGGAACCAGAGTCCCCTGCAGTGGAAGCACAGAGTCTCAACCACTGGACCTCCAGGAAAGTCCCCTTAGCCATTTTACATCAAATCATGCATGTGATAGCCAATATTCTTATTTTTGAAATTGTGTTACTATATACTTTTGTATAGTTTGTCCAATTGTATTATGCATCTAAATAGCTGATTAACAAATATTAACAAAATTCAATTACTCCAAGTTCAACTTGTAAAATTGTGTAATTTTTTTTTTTTTTTTAATCTGAGTGTACTACCCATTTAACATTGATGTAACTGAAGAACTTAGGGAGTCATAAACTGAAATTTTAGAAAAAGTACCTAAAACCTAGCAGAGGCATTCCTGGGGTCTCTTTCCATGCCCCAGTGGAGCAGTGGAAAACCCATATCAATCTATTGCCCACCTTGAAACTTTTCTAGTACAGATGAAAATTTCATTTTTCTGGTGGATGAAGGAACTTCAGGAGTGATTGTGTCTACATCATGACATTTATTGAAGTAGACTAAATCAAGAATGGGGGCCATGATCTGTGGGCTGAGCAATCCTCACTCCCATGTAGGACAGTAATTCTTATCCCCATCTGAGCATCAGAATCACCCTGGGGACCTTTCAGAATGCACGTGCCTTGGACCCATTCCTGGATATTCTGCTTCAGTAGGTCTAGAGTGGAGCCTTGGCATGTATATTTTGAAAAGACTCCCGGGTAGGTCCTGTGTACTTTGTGGATTAGAAATCACCAATCTAGGGTTTTCTTCTCCCAGTCATGCTGTGAGGGTCCCTAATATTTGGAGAGTTCTCTACTGGACAGAATGTTAAGAGACTCCATTCTTTAGGACAGTGACATACCACCCTATGATTTTCAGATGTAGACTAACCTAACTTGTCCTAGGTTTCTTCCCACATTTTTACTTATGATTAATGCTTTATCACAAAAGCAAAGCCCTACATGTTTTGCCCATGTTTAAATAATATTTCAAAGAGAATTTCTTATAGTGTAAAATATCTCCAACTACTAATTTATTTTAAAAGATTCCTTTTTAAGTAATATAGATTAATAAATCCTGTATGCTTCTTTGAGAAATAATAATTTAGAGAAATATTTGCAAAAGGCACTGATAATGAAGGAAATAACAATAGGTATAAATAACAAATAAATGCATAATAGTTTTCCCTTATAGAACACCTTTATATCTAGTGTCTAACCCATTAGATTATAGGCATCCTGAAGCTCACATGTATTTTAATTAAAATGTGATTCATCCTTCTATATATTTAAAATAATATAGAAATGACCTATTTTTGAATTAGTATTTCATTTTTATGTTATATGTACAAGGAAGAAATCATAACCTTGCTTTTATTTATTCAATAAACATAAGAAAAACTTTATCGGGTAATTTTAAAATATAATTTCTGCCTTTATAATGCTACTGAAACTACTCTGCTATTATGAACACCTGATGAGGTTTAGTTGCAGATCCAAGGGGCACATGTAGTTCTTACTTTATTGGACTTCTTGATGCATTTGACTTGGACCACCATGCTGTTTGAAACTTTATTGACTTCTGTGACTCTCCCCATTCTTCTCCTTCTAATTTTTCACTTTTCCTCCTCTCTATGTCCAGGAACACTATTATCTATCATTCTTGAATTTCTTCTCCCTACACTCTACATAGTGTTTCTAGGTGAGCAAACTGATTCTCATAATTTCAACTCTTACTAGTAGGAGTTTCCCCAATTTTTATCTCCAACGAAATGACTTTTCACCTGAGTCACATATTCACTGCCCTCTAGGTGGCTCTACCAGTATCTTAAATTTCGAAGCCACATCTCAGCATTTCCTCTTCAAATCTGCTGTAACTCTAACACCTGCTGTCCAAGGTGATGGCATCGGAATGAACCAGTTTCCAAGCTGAAATTTAAGTCACCTGTGACTCCTTCAACATCATCTCCCATACCTGACCCCTCCTAATATGGCCTTCTAAATATTTCTTTCTTTTTTTTTTTTTTTGGCTGTGTCAAACAGCTTGTGGGATTTTAGTTCCCTGACCAGGGATTAAACCCAGGCCCTAAGCAGTGAGAGCATGGAGTCCTAACCACTGGACTGCCAGGGAATTCTTAAATATTTCTTGAAACTTTCCTTCCTCTCCCTGTGTATTCCCACTGCTCTGGTGTAGGACTCTCATCATCCCTCTGTTGAACTGTTACAAAACCCTCTTAATTTGTTTCACCATTCCAATTCTTGCCTGAGCAATCTACAATTAAATAAAAATCTTAACATATTACCCCTCACATACACTGAAGGGCATCAACTATGTATAACAGGAATAGCAAATATGCCATCAATGCCATGACTCCGTTGCAACTATGGAAATTTTAGTAACTAAAATATTCAAATTTAATAAATCCTAATATTCATCCAGAATCCTTCTCAAAACAGAAACCAAGCCACCCAGTTACGTCATAAAAGCTTTGGCAATAAGAGTAAATTCACTTGCCATATTGATTAGGATAAACGCCTTTGTACAACACAAGTTCATCCATGATCTGGCGTTTGTCAAATTCTCCAATTTCATCTCCACGCACTCCCTGCCTCGTATTCTATGTAACACTTCAGTGATGATAGTCTTTTCTTTCTCAACCATACTGTTTCTTCTTTCTGGGCTTTTGCTTATGCTGACCTCTGTGTCTGGAGGCTTTCTCTTCACACCTCCAACCTTTTGCCAATTTCAATTCCAGTTAATTCTTACCTGTCCTTGTAGAGCCAGCCTAGTCCATACCCTCATCCTGACTCCAGTGAGAGATGATGACTCTAATCCGTGTTCCTGTAGTATCCTGTGCATATTTCTATCACTGTCTGTCATTGCTCTTATTTTCTTGATTATCATTTTTTCCAATTATGTGTTTGTCCAGATGATAGGAGTCTTGAAACAGAAACGCAGTTTTATTATTACTCTTTGCAATCTGGGGACAACTTAAACAGTAACTAGCACATAATCAAACACTATATAAGATAAATTAATTAATTTTAAAAGTATGGCTGCAAATGGGGAAAAGTAGGTATATATAGGAGAGGTTTTCATCCTTTTTACAGCAAAAGTCATCAACTTCTGACATGTACTCTCCAGCCTCATACCGTCCACCCCAGTCCACATAATTAATTCATGTTGTCAGGTTGCTATAGGAATTAGAGTTTTAGACATCTGTCTAAATGCCAGAAACCCTAAGTACATTTTCCATAAAAATGTATATTTAAATGATCACTGCATTAATGACTTCACAGAAAACAAACTTTTGTTTTTTTGTAAATTGCTTCTAAATTCTGGGGTTTTGTCATGAATTATTATTATATATCATACATCAAAGTTATATATATTTCGTATTTATTTGTCTTTGCCCATATTTACAAGAATACATATTGACTTGATTATCGGTACAATGTAAGTACTATTTATTCATCTCATAAACATGCTTTGCCTTTATATGGTTGCAGAACATCTAATAGAAGTGTTTCAAGGTAGTTTTTATAACATAATTCATACTACTTTTGTGGTCTTTTTAGTCATAAGCTGAAGATATAACTTTGCCTTCAGTGAAATTAACTATAAGAGCTCTATATAGCCTGGAGAAAATTTCTCTTAAAATCCATTTTAATGTGGCAATAGATTTTTAGAGTCCTCAGTCAAAAAAATTTGTTTTCTTGAATTTTACTTGTATGTTTCTTTTGTAAAACTAAACAGAAATGATTATATGCTAATATAGTATTTCCATATTGTCTGAGTCTAAATTCTTGATCAAGGTGTGTGTGTGTGCACATGCTAAAGAATGTGAGAAGAAAGAGACAGAGGAAAAAAAAAGGGTCAGTTTCAAAATACAAATGCTGTGTAATTTGATCCAATAGTACATGAGCTTTCAAGCTGGAACTTAGGTGAACTGGATCTCATATTTTACATGGAATGTTTTGAGAATCATGAGACAGCTATATGAAATATTTCCACTTGATTCACCAAAACATCAGCAAATAGTACAAAGTAGTTTTCTCTTTGGTGTCTGAATATTATCTGGTGACTCCTAGATTTGGAATGTGTTGAAATAAAATTGTTTGTCTTAAAATATGAGACAGTATGTGCACTGGCCAGTTCACAGAGATGAATGGGAGGCTCTCCAGACATATCATAAAAAATTGCAGGGAAAAATATCTGTATGACAAATAGAAATAGTTCCCTTTTGATCCTTGTTTCAAGTTAGCTAGGCAAACCAACTTCATTTGCAGGAAAATGGAGAAGGAAAATCTGGCCAAGGAAATGACTGATTCTGGGCTTTCATAAGTATGTGTTTCTATGTGTGGGAGTACAGTTAGGAATCATTTCCTCTGAATGATGTTGTAGCCCAATTCATTCATTCCCCAGTGTTTCCTGAGCACTTACTACATGCCAGGGATGATAAGCAAAACAAAGAATTGACCCCACCTCACAGAGCTTACAGTTTAGTGGCAGAGAGAGGCAGATTATTCAATATTCACACAAACAAAAGTAAAATGTTAACTGTCACAATTGCTGAGAAGAAGGAGTGCAGAGGAATAAACAGGGTAGTGGGGGAAGCCTGTCTGAGGAAGTAACACATCAGTGGACATTTGGAGGACGGATAAATGTTAACGGGGCAAACAGAAAGGGAAGGGAGCTATGCAATATCTTTGTTATGAAGACACACATTCTTATAAAAGTTAAAAGCCACACATAGAAAGCACACCCACTGACCTCAGACTGTTATTGGTATCTGAGGTGGTATGGAGGGGAAATGAAATATGTTGGGTAGACCTTTGGCTACAATAAGACATTTATTTAGCTTACATTCTAAACAGGGGAACAGATAATAAACATTTTAGCAAATAAATATATGTTAGGTAGTAATAAATGCTATGAAAAATGAAGCAAAACAGGAAGATGGAACAGTTAGGGAGGGATGCCATTTCAGATTGGGTGGTAAGGGAAGACTTTCCTTAGCAGATCCCTGAATGAAGAGAGATAGTGAGCTATGCCCTGTTTTATTAATTTCAAGAGCTAGATAAAAAGATGACTTCGGCAAAATGGTAATGCCTATTTAATCTGGGTTGGAGATTTAGAGGCTGTTTTATAATTCTTGATAATTCTGTACATTTGTATTTTGAAGTATTAAAAAAGTCATTATATAATGTATATGTTTTTAGTCTGTGAGAGGGAGGCTGGTGTCTGCAAGGTCCTGGAAGAATCTAGGTTAGCACCAACAGTATGGTAGGAGTTTCATGTGCGACAAACCTGGAGAAGTGGGTGGGTGCTAAACCAGCAGGCCCTTGTAGACTCTGTTGAGAATGTCGGTTTTTATTCTAAGACCAATGGGAAGACATTTAAGCCTGAGTAGGAGTAACAAGATTGGATCTATGTTTTGAAGAATTTAAGAATTTCCATTTAGTCAAGAAATTTTAAACTGGCATCTACCATTTGCTAGGTATGGGGAGAATAGTGGTGATAGGTCTTTATACTTAAAGAACTTGAAGTATAGACATAGGTGAAATTTTTGCTATCATCTGTAGATGAACTCACTGGCTAGATAGTTTGAGATCTCCCAGTAAACTGCATGTTCTGCACCTTCAGCAACCTGCGTGTTACCATCTTTGACAAAGGTTGGGCAATCACCTTGATTTCAATGGCTTTGAGAATTGTGGTAACTCACTAATTCATTTATTGTGGAGAAAAAATTTGTTTTTGTGTAATCAAGTATCTTCCTATATGCCGTTTTACCAGTTTTCTGTTGTATCCATGCAATGTTTATGATCCTTTTCTAAACTGGAGGCTTCAAATATTTCAAGATTAAGAAGTCCCGGGCAAAGGACAGAAGAACCATGTGAGGGGCATGTTCCTTGCTAAAACAAATATATATGTATATGTACAGCTGATTCACTTTGTTATACAGCAGAAACTATCACACCATTGTAAAGCAATTATACTCCAATAAAGATGTTTAAAAAAATCACCCCTTTGGAGTGTCATTTGAGGATTGGAACTTTACAGATTTTGCCAAAAAGGAGATTTAAAATTCAAGTATCAGTGAAGAATAAACTTTTAGTATTTTGGAGGTAGGGTATGTCTTCTGTCTAAGGAACATACTCTAAGTGATTCACTACTACTGAAGACCTGGAAGAAGTGATAAAGGTAAACTCTTGATGAAAATATATGAGTATACGGAAGGATGCCAAACAATTCCAAAAATTGGTTTAAGATCTTTTGAGCACTTGCCTCTGACTTTGGTATTTCCCAATGATTTACCTCATTCCTCTGGTGTTTTATTATTTTCCACAAAAGTTAACTAATATACCTCTCAAGACAAATGAGGTTCGTTGTTTGCCACGGAGCTCATGTTGGTGTTAGTCAAACTTGGTCCTTGATCCATTCTCTTTAGTTGTGTACAAAACAGGGCTACCAAGTTACTCCATCATCTCAAGTGATTTATTGACTAAGGCATAAATTTATTGGCAACTAAGATTTTATCTAAGTAACTCAAATTGACACCATATAGAATAAGCTACTTTATATTCATCATAAAACAAGAGCAGTTTCTTTCTGGAACTTGGGAGACTATTAAATCTTAATCTTAGGGACATCTAAAATTCAGTTGTCATACTATGAAAAAAATAATTGTGCCCAGACTATAATATCTATAGATGAATTCTGAGGGAAAAAAAATGTATAGCTAATAATGACATTTGCTTTTAAGATAATCATGGGTAATATAAACAATTAACTGAATCATACATATTTTTATGCAAATGCCAAAGCATTGGTGGAATTGCATCAAGTCTGACATATAACTTTTTATGTTGCCAAATTAGAATTGATTAAATTGATTTGTTTGAATGTGGCCAGGGAACAAAACGAAGGGTAAAATAAGCTTATTTATGAAAGAGAGTGAGAATGCTAAAATCAGAAAATGAGGGAACTTGATTTTCAATTCTTTTATATTTGTTACTACATAGGTGCAACCTCAAGGAAAAAAAAAAAAAAAACAGAATTGCATCTCCAGTTTGGAAAGCCTTTGCCTCACTTTTCTAACTCAAAGTTTAAAGCGGTATGATACAGTAGAAAAACAAATGGATTCAGAGTCTGCTAACTTAAGATTTAATGCCATCTTTCTCAGTAGCAATTAGCTGAAGTTACATAAGGATCATATAACTGTTTTGTCTTCACTTTCCTGAATAACACCTACTTCATAACTTTTGTAAGAGTGGCAGTAAGTAATTAGGGAACATGCTTTAAAGAATTTTAACATATGGCAGAAACATAAAGCATTAAAGTTATTATACTAGATATTAAAGATTGAGAGAGTTGACCTGATGGTTGATGGAGCCTTATGTTTCATCTTCAGAGGGTCAGTAAGGTGGGGCTGCAGGAATTGGGCTTTGGAGCGACAGGGACCCAGATCAAAACCCTGCCTTTGCCCCTTACAGTCTTTCTGAGGTTAGGAAGTCATTTAATCCTCTTAAGTATCCATTTCTTTATCCATAAATGGAAATAATAATTATGAGTTTTAACTAATATGTGTAAATGACCTAGGATGGTGTCCAAAGCTAAATGACGCTCATTAATTTCCTTTCTGGTGCATTTTCTTTAATCACTGTGTTCTTTTCAGATATTTATCTATAATATTTTTGCAATCAATTATGTGTTGCAAAATTTGAAAAGTGTATTTGTTATCCCATTTTACAGCAAGATCACATGGTGATGTGAAGGAAAATCTCAGGCCCAAACATTTCTAATACCATAATAGCTAGGTGATAGCTGATAGCCTCCAGGAGTCAGTGTGATTTCTTCTTTTTGTTCTTTTCCTTCCTGATCTTCCTAATCTTCCCACCTTATCTAAAATCTTAACACCAGCTCCTCACTTTCCCATTTCCCTGCTTTCTTTATCTTCATAGCATTTATAGCCATCTGTTATGTTCCATATTTATGTATAAATTAGTTTATTATTTTGGGTAGTATATAAACTCTGGGCGAACAGGAATTTATTATTTTGGATGTAACCTTCCCTTAATTAAAATTAGTAATTATTTTGTATTTCCCAAAATAAAAGTTGGGATATTTTAGGAATAAAATACTGTGCATTTAATTTATTGCACAAGAAAATACATTTAAAGCGAGTGTGTATGTCCATTTAATAAATGATATTAAACTTACTTCGTCATGTATATAATACGTATAGCTAAAAATTACGCATCCTAGAACTGAGTGATTTTTTCAATGCAGCACGTTTTCCGTGCATGGAGATTTCTACTGCAGAAAGGTATCCAACATGACAATCTGACAATCTGTCATTGGGATGGCACCACTGCTCTTCCCAGATCAGCTGACAAGACCTCAGCCGGGTCCTTACAGGTTACTTAAGAATACTTCTAGAGCCGTCCTTGACCATGAAGTTACTGTTGGAACTATTCTTAAACCATGCTATCACCATGCAAGGAAGCTGCAGGTTTTGAAAAGTCAGGAGTGGGCTTCTAATGATTTAGACCTTCTTACTGTTAGGGAGTGAAGGTGGTTATAATACTATAAAAGCACTGGGTCTTACACCCTTTTGTGAGAAGGATCTGTGAGCCATTAATTAAACCACAACTTCTTGATATTATTAAAGAGACCAAACCCAAGAGACCAACAATAACCCTCACCCTACTGTGGACTTGGATTCAACGTGTAGAATTGGGTTATTCCAATTATAGTGTATAGAAGAGAAAATAAGTCGTGTAAAAGGCTAGGCAGAAACAATACATTTATTTCTTATGAACAAAAATTTATGCTTTACAAATAATGTCAGAAATTTAGTATTTTAAAATGGAGATTTATTTTTTAATCTTGTGTTATTCTTCTATGTTGACCATATAGAAGAACAGGGGTTTTCAAGTAAAAATATACTACTAGTAGACATCATAAAGTATGAAGAGGACCTGGAAGTGAACCTCAAAGCTCAAAATGTGAATGCTTTCATGTCCACTATTCCTAAATAATTATTATTATTAAATAATTATTATTAATTATTGTAAATATTGTAGTGTACATCTTAATTCATTTATATATCTGTAAAATAAGAAGACTTATCTAGACAATCAAAAAGCTTTTAACCCAGTTGACTTACAGGTAATACTATACTATCAAATTCTATTTTAATAAATATGTGAAGTATAATTCTCTATATGTTCATTATAAGAAGCATGCGTATTTTGTGTAAGAGGTGTAAAGTGTACACATTATAAAGTTGGTTGTTCCTATGTACTTTTTTAGAAATGCTAAGGTCTAAATTTGCTCTTCTTCAAATGCATTGAGCAACTTTCTTTGTGGAATATACATTTGTGGCATCTTATTCTAATGAAAGAACTAAACCCTTTGGGAATGAAAGCTTAGATAATATTTTATACAATATTTTAAATTCTCTTGGTTGTTCAAACTGCATTTTTCTAAAACAGGATATCTTTTAAGTGTTTTGGTAGCATCTTTAATAAGCAGTAGTCTCCTCAGTAGAAGAGGAGAGCAGAGAACAAGAGAGTTTCTAATTAACTTTGTATTAAAAATAGTAATTTGACATTTACTTCTTAGTCCTTCTCCAACTGTCTACAAAATCTTGCCTTGCACACTATGGTAATCTTGCCTTAAATTGGCAGTGATTTGTACCATGTATGCCACTTTGAAACTTGTATTCATGTTTATTTACCATAACCCTGATATTAGAGATATTTAAAAAGCCAAAACTCTAATCTCTAGTCAAGGATATTTGAGAACATAAAATACATAATGGATTAGAAGTATGTATTTCAGTGTTTAACCATATTTGCTTGTGTACAATATAATTGTGTCCATCCACAATACTGTGTGTGTATTTATATTTATATATCTGTAAGAGTGCTGAACTATAATCGTATAGCTTCTTATAGAAAAATGTAGAAACATTTTATACTTTAATGATTACTGAAATTGCAAAGACCATATTTCCTTGTAATTCCTTCTGTGACTTTATTTCTCTTAAATATGTTTGGGTTAAGTTGCTTAAACTTTGGCTCACAAAAAAAATTTTTTTCTCAGAATTCTTTCTACATGATTTAAGCAGAATTGAAAAACTGGAGCAATAAAATCCAACAAATACATCTTATTACTTAATAATGCTTTATCTTCTTAGGGACACTAGCTGCTTTGGCTAGATACACTTCAAACTCTCCAAATGTTTAAATTTCACATTTTGGAAACACTTTTTATTTAATGTGTTTTTTATATCCGATATAACTTTTAAACTTATGACACTCATCCTTTGACATTCTGCAAAGGAAACATGGATTAATCATTGAGTTTGTCCAGCAAGGGGAGCGGCATCTTACACTGATACTGTGAGCTTCCAGCAGGGCACACACAAGCTGTGCCTGAGATTATAGCACAAGAAAACATCCCAACAGCTATTGCATTGCTGCTTGCTCAATTCCCAGTCTCTTGAAATTCTAGGCCTTGATAGTGCAGGGGTGGACTCTATGCTTATGTAATGTTGACTTTGCTATTGCGCTTTCTGAAAACATAGAGGTCACTGTTAATAGCAATGCGAACTGGGCCAGGGGTTGCAGTCCATCTTTTGAAAGCATTTACAGGAAATGGTTTAATAAACCATTGTTATTGTTACAAAAATTATATTTTATTAATTAAGAATCACAAATGATTGTAAATATATAAGTATTTTTTTTAAAGAAGTCTAGCTGGAAAGCAGATGATTTCATTACTGCCTACAATAATACAGATCAGCCTAGAAAGGGGAAGCATTTGTTAAAGAGCAGTGTTAGACTTTCTTTGAAAGCTGCCCAGAAAACAGATTTTATGTGAAGTAACTACTGTGCGGTTTCTCTCATACCCTGCTTGTAGTGTTAATGACTGCTTTTGTCAGCTTTATAGCTCTTGCTTTTTTCCTTGATTTTTTTTTTTTCCTACTTTCTCTGATTTGTAAGTAGTTTAAGACTAGAACCCTGTCATTTAACTCTTTGGTACAGTGGTTCTCCGTATCCACGGGTCTGCATCCATGGATTCAACCAACTGTGGTTGGGAAAGTAGTCAAAAAAAAAAAGAAAAATTCTAGAAAGTTCCAAAAAGCAAAACTTGAATTTCCTATGTAGACAACTATTTATGTAGCATTTATGTTGTATTTACAACTATTTACATAGCATTTACATTGTGTTAGGTATTCTAATGATCTAGAGATGATTTAAAGTATACGGAAGGAGAGAAATAGGTTAGGGAGATTAAGAGGTACAGACTTCCGGATACAAAATAAATGAGTCACAGGTATAAAATGGACTGTGGGGGGAATATAGTCAATAATTATGTAATATCTTTGTGTGGTGACAGATGATAACTAGACTTATCATGGTGATCATTTTGAAATGTATAGACATATCAAATCACTTTGCTGTGTACCAGGAACTAGTGTAGTGCTGTAGGTCAATTATACTTCAAAACAGACAAGCAAACAAACTCATAGAAAAAGAGATCAGATTTATGGTTACCAGAGGTGGGGGGTTTAGGGAGGGGAAATTAGAGGAAGGCAGTCAAAAGGTCAAACTTCCAGTTATAAGATAAATAAGTACTAGGGATGTAATGTACAACCTGATAAATATAATTAACACTGCTGTGTGTTATATATGCAAGTTATTAAGAGAGTAAATCCTAAGAGTTCTCATCACAAGGAAAAAAAAATTTTTTCTGTTTTTTTATTTTGTGTCTATATGAAATGATGGCTGTTCACTAAACATATTGTGGAAATCATTTCATAATGTACATAAATCAAATCATTATGCTGTATACCTTAAACTTATGTAGTGCTATATGTCAATTATATCTCAGTAAACAGGAAGGAAAAATTTAAAGTATATAGGAGGATGTGTATGTGTTATATGCAAATACTGCACCATTTTATATAAGGGACTTGAGCATGCAGGGATTTGGGTATCCATGGGGAAGGGGTAGAACCAATCCCCTGTAGATACCAAGGGAGGACTGTATCTGCCTTCACGAAGGAATGGAGTTTTGAATGAGGTAGATACAATAAATGTTGATGCTATAGGTCATTTATGCAGGTAGAAGTATGAAGCTTCATCAAGAAGATGGAACTTATCCAGAGCAGAATACACAATTCCACTCCCTCTACTCCTTTCCAATCTTGGAAGTTACAAAGAATTAAGTAACTTAATGCTGTGGGATAACAATGGGGCTGGGAGATGGAAATTCTACGCTTAGTTCTGCCATGAGCTAGCTATGGGATCTTGCTTTGTTTTGCAAAGTGAGGATGTTGGACCAGTTGATTTTTAAATTACCTCCTAGTTCTAAGATTAATTCTTTTCTAATGAAGAGCACTAGAATATCCTTACAGTAATTCCCTATGCCAGGTAATAACTCTCTTAAAACTCTGGAACCTAGGACTTGATTTCACTCCAAGCTGAAATCTTGTGATCATATCCACAAAATGGACTACAATTTTAGTACCTGTATTTTTAATGATATAAAAAGGTGTTATTAAATCTAGAAGTGTTTGTAAATTTTTTTGTTGTTTTGCTTCATTTTAGTAATATGGCATGACTTTACATTTTTCTTTTCACCTTTACCAACTGTCAATAGTAAAATTTCTAAATTGGCTAATAGTTGTGAACAACAAGAGTCTTAATCACAATGTCCACGTACTACAGACAGCAGAAAGTGCTCAATCCACATATATATTTTATTCTAATACTTGTGTACCCTTCAGTGTTGCCAGAATCATTTGTGGATGGAACAATTGATGCCTTGCCATGGTAAATAGACTAACCCCCAGCAAACAGACCACTAACACTTAATGTTAATAATAATGCTAAAACAATCCTGCTATTTTATTATCCTCTATGTCATCTATTTTCCATTTGTTTTTTAGGGTATCCTTGAAGGTTAATCAGAGAACCATTCACGTGCCTCAAGGTAGGGAAAAGAACCCTTTTTTTGGTTATAAAATATGTTGTATTTGTTTTAGCTATGTTTTAATACTTCACTCCCCTTGTTAGATATAGATAGAATTGATGTTGCTTATTCTGAAAACCTGAAAAATGTTATGTCTACTTACCTGTTAAACTTGAAATCATCCAACACATAGTGTTTAATCATCAGTCTGAATTTTTCTTCCATACTATTACATATTACTACAGTTTATTATATCTTTTAGAGTTTATGTTTTACTGCAGATAGAATTTATTCATTATTTTACATTTTTATATTACCTTTTTCATAATTTTAGGGTAGTTTGACATTACCATATACTATTTCCATATATCAGGAAGATAATTATATAATATATATACTTAGGTATACTAATATATGCAATATATTGTTAGAAGCTGAGATTCTCTAGCCTACCATAATTTCATAGCTTTCTTCTTATTTTCAAACTGTAATTTTTGAAGAAACAACCAAAGCAGCCATAAGTATAATTAGCTATCGTGATTCAGTAAAATAAATGTTAATTTGGAAGAATTTACTTCAGTATTAGCTTTTCTTAATAAGAGTGCCAGAAAATGTGGCCCTTTTCTTGGCTAGGATGTATGTGAAGATAAATTTAGAATTTCTAGTCTAGTAAATACTTCTCTGATAATAGCGTAATTGTAGCTATTTCAAACCAAATTGTTTAATTGTGATAAATCATATGCAAATTGTTCAGATGTAGGTCAACCTCTCACTCCTTCATTCTAGCACCTCTTTTCTAATTCAAGACAAACCGCTCAATGCCTAAAAGAGGCAGAATGGTACAGATTAAAAACATAAGACAAAAACAAAACAATAATAACATAAAAATCAATAGTGGACTAGGAGCCACAAAGATGGCAAGGCAGGTTGCATTTATTTTACCTTAGCTGATGATCTCTTATGCTGTGTTTGTACACTATCATTTGCTCACTGTTCATGAGATTTGTGGGTGACAGATCATGGTGCCTCTAGGATGCTAAGTTTCCTCATCTGTATTTATTTTTGGTGATCTGGTTGAGTGACACAAGTGGGCCTCAGTGATGGGAAAGAATGCCTTGTGTGGCTCTGGGGAGGCCAACTGAGATATACTGCAGTTGTATAAGGTCTGGAAATCCTTTATTTTCCTAGCTGCTACATTCTAGTTCTAATCTATAGTTGCCTTTGTGATGGGTCATTGTATCACTTTCTGATGAACAGCTGAGATTTTATGAATTCTATTTAATCATTATATGTTGTCTACTATACTTTGAAAGAAAAAATTTTATTTCCAGTTTCTAAAGCATCAAAAAATGATAAAGCAGATTCATGAGTTTGTTACATTTGCTGTCTTTTACCTCTAGGTGATTATCGCTGATACTTTTTGGTATATTGACAGAAAATAGTGAGCATTGCTGGTTATTGACAAAAAATTATTTTGGCCTTAATGCTAATAAAATTAGAACTCTGCCTTACTATAAACATAATTTTTAAAATTATTCTTCATTGGAATTTGATTTAAGAATTTGAATTTATATTTTCATATAACTTATGATTTTAACATTTTCCAACATTTGTTTTGAGTTAAATTTTTCATTCTTGAAAAATTATTGAATGAAACTACTGACTTAAAAAGTGCCAATGATTTTTCTAATTCTTAGAATGGGGAAAATAGATGGTGTATACTTTGTATTTCTTTCAATATAAATACTTTTGTTGTTTGAATTATTTAAACTTAAAACTTAGAGAATTATACTAAATAGAAAGTGATCTTTCCCTCAAAGTTAGCTACTAATAAAGTTTAGGTGTTTATTCTTCCAGATTCCTTCTTTATATACATAAACATCAGTATCAATCTGTGCACATAATGCTTTCATACCATATGCATGGTTCTGTGTTTTTTTAACATTTTAATTACGAAAATTTTTCTAAGTCAATATATGTTATCTATTTCATCCTTTTTAATGGCTGCATTTTAGACAACTTTTTTGATGTACCATGATTTATTTAATAGGCCCTCTAAACTTTTTTTTAATAGAATTTTATAATAGAATGAAAGCAGGCCTTCCTTAATTACATTTTTGGCAGGCATACAAAAGAGTAATTCTCATTTGTATATTGAATTAGGAAATTAAGGAGTGAAGGAAAAGTGTTACAGTAAAGAGGCATAAAAAATATTAGGTAAGTGCACATAAATGGTCAGCGGAAAGAAAAGCTAATAATATAGATGTTCATGGAACCGTGTTTTAGGTATGTAAAAGTAAAATTCTGATTTTTTCTCAAGGTTCACACCACATGACACACCTCCTTCTATAGCTTTCAAAGAGACATTTCCCTTCATCCTCATTCTCACCAGTCTTACATCTTTTTAACGCTTTGCGGAAAAATAGATCTCATCACACATGTTATGTCACATATAAAAATTCATCTCGCATTTATCTTTTTTTTCCCTACTTGCTGTTAACTCTTAGAGGGTAATGACTGTGGGTTACTCATATTTGAACTTAGTAGGTGCTAAATTGGATTGAAGTGTGAAAAGGGGGAGAAATCAGGTAGAAATGTTTAATCTTACCAGAAGAAGAAGGTTCCAGTATCTGCCTATTATTTCTGGAGCAAATACAGTAATAATTAATTCTTCTGGTGAATGGGATACAAAGGATATAAACACATGATTTTTGACATATAATGAAAGTTCTTTTAAACTGAATTGTAATGATTCTTAGAGGCATTCATGCTTAAAATCAGACCTACAAGTTAAGTGTTTCAGAAAAATATTTATAAATTTATGAAAAAATATTTGTATGGTACTGAGCTTATTTATACATTACCTCATATGGATCTAAAAACACTTTGTCAGCTTTAAAGTATTATACACATGTAAGACATTATTTTTATTGGTAAGACAGTAAGAAAGTTGGCTCTGTGGATTTAAAGTATGGATGGCTATTTACAAAATAGAAGTAATATATAAAAGAAGCAGTTCTTTGTGTGAATTCTGTTAGAAGAAAGGGAATATTGCTTTTAATACTTGTATATAATGCAAATTGCTACTCATGCCATTTAAATGAATCTTTGACATTATCTCAACCAGCAAAAGTAGAGTTATTAATAGTTTGAATTATGCCTGAAAGAATCTCTGATTTCACATTAGTCTGAATTCAATAGTAGTGTTAATTTAAAATATCTGAACATATGTACCAATTTCTTTTTTTTTTAACAGGAAAATGAAAAATTAGTGGGTGTAAAAGTGTCTTTTGAAACTGAATGTAATACCTACTGCATAATAGCTTTTCTCCTCATCTGACTTGCAGAAGTCACTAGCCCCAAACTCTGGTTTTACATACATTTTACTGGACAAATCAGGAAGGAGGAAAGGATCTTGGTCAGTCTTCTAAATACATTTTTGAGCTTGTTTTGCTGACCTTTGCTTGACCAGAGCTTGAACCTTAGTATTTCAGATGTATATTTTTGCATTGTCTTTGTTCTCAAAGCTCTCCCAGTCATTGTTATCTATTTGGCCAGGGTTGTAAATTCAAGTATTTTTAGGACCCATGAATATAACAACAGTGGGTATAACAGGCCAGTATTGTACAATAGGGAGTGGTGTGGACTGAGGAACAGATGATCACATGCTCAACATCCAGGGGCTGCTTCTGCTCATTGCAGTCAAATATTCTAGCTAACTGTATGTTCCAGTAGCCATAACTTCTAAAGGTAAAGGGAATTAAATATTGGAATTTCTATGTGAAATCTCACAGTTTTTGAATATGGGCTCAGATTTTAAATGTTGGGGAAAAAAAGAAAACCATGTAAAGCAATCATGACATGCCTTAGATAAGCAATTCGCTACCTTTGCATAGATACCCTGTAAATACTTGCTCTATCAATGATTGAATTATAAATCTCTATAAGATATAGGGAAATTAAAGAGCACTCTAACCCTAGTTCTCCCATGTCCATTGGAAATTTCATATAATACTTTAAGGAGGGTCATAGCCATTAGCAACAAATATGGAGACCTACTAGATAAGTCTTTTCAGTCTATCTCTGGATTCCAGAACGGGGAAAGCAAGAGTGAACCTTTGTTAAAATATAGTATGGTATGCAAAAGAATGATGGTTAAGAGACATCATTTTTTGAACACATTTTTATCTTACCCCCAAATTCATCTTATGCTACTAATTTATTACCATCTTTTCTTTAATTCAAGCCTTCTGCAAATCTTTTGTCATTTATTAATTTTAAAGAAAATGGTGAATTAAAATAATGAATCAAAGGGAAGTCGAACCCAAGGGAAAAATAAAAATCAAACATGCAAATCTTGTCACATAATCATTAAAGAATAAACATGGATCCAATGGACTCTAGTTTGTTTTATGTTTTTACCTTCAAGATTTACTTTTTTTTTTAGATCTCTTCTGGACAAACTCACCCTTCCCTCTTTTATTTCAGTCCCTTATATCACCACACATTTCACTGCATTTAATGGTACCTAATTATGGTTGCTGTCATGTCTCTCTTCCCAAGGAGACTTGAGAATCTCAAGGCCAGAAACAATATCTTTTAACGATCATAAACTTATAGAAAATTAGCAAGTACAGTACAGAGAACTTTTTCCACTGAACTATTTGAAAGTAAATTGCCAACCTAATGCCCCATTACCCTCAAGTACTTTAGGATGTGTCTCCTTACAAACAAGGACATTTTCCACACAACCACAATAAAATAGTCAATATCAGGTACTAAGGACTGAATTGTGCCCCCACCCCCCATTCATATGTTGAAGCCCTAACCCTCAGTATAACAGTATTTGGAGAAGAGACTTTGGGGAGCTAAGTAGGTTTAGATGAGGTAATAAGCATGGTGCTCTCATAGTGGGATTAGTGCCCTTATAAGAAGAGATGCCATAGAGTTTGTTTACTTTCTGTGCCGTGTGAGAGCAAAAGCAAGAAAGAAAGTTCTCACTGAGGAGGAACTGGTTAGCCCCTTGATCTTGGACTTGCCAGCCTCCAAATCTGTGAAAAATAAATTCCTGTTGCTTGAGACACCCAGTTGATCACAGTTTATTAAGGCAGCTGGAGCTCACTAATACATCAGGAAATTAACATCGATACATCACTACTGTCTAATCCCCATTCAAGCTTCACCAGTTGTCCAAATAAATTCCAACTGTTGTTCTTTGGAGTGTAAGAATTTGTTTCCAAATGACGTGCCTAGTTCGATAGTTTCATTTTATTAGTCTCCATGAGTGTAGAAAAGTTCCACAGACTTCCCTTGACTTTCACGACTCTGATGCTTTTGAAGATTGCATTACAGTTGTTTTGTAGTACAGCCTTTACTTTGGATATGTCTGATGCAGGGACCATATTTTATGCAAATTTGGATCCTAGCATCTAGGACAGCGTCTGCATATAGAGATGATGTTCAATAAACGCTAGTTGAGGAAAGAATTAGTGATTGAAAAACTCTGACTCTGAATCACTTGCATAATGCTAATAGCAACAATTTCAAAACTTTAAAGAGAAAAATGTAAAGCATGTCCAAAATAAGAAAAAACACAAATTCTCATGTCTTCTGGTACTGCTATTGAGATCTGTTCTTTAATTCATTTAGTGAGCATACCTACACTGGCTATTGTGTAAGTTAATACCGGTTTCTTTAGAGCAGTGCTTCTCAAAGCATGGTCTGTGGACTGCTTCCAGTTAACACACTGTTTCTGGTTCATGATGACCTAAGTAGAGAAATTGGGGATAAGCATTTGGAAGACCTTTTTAGCATTTTGACAAAGTGGCTCTATTTCTGCTGAATCTCATAATTCTAAAGTGATATTAGTAGATATATTTTATCTGATTTTCTTTTTTATTCCATTTATCTAGTAATTAATTTACATTATATTTGCCATATTATTGATCCACAATGAATTAGAAGTTTAAAATGGGTCATTTATCACAGTTCGTGGTCATTCCCATCAGAGTAAAGTGCAATTAAAGTGGGCTAGAACTTGGTGGGATTTGACCTTGCACCTGAAGAATGGGTAAAATCTTACTAGTTTAAAAATTACAGAAATGGATAATTCAGGCATAACAAAGTGTAAGAGTAAGCCTGTGTGTATTTGCATTATGTGTGTGCAAGTGTGCTCTTATTTTCATGCTTGTGTGTATTGGATGGGTATTACTGAATGGAAGACAGGAACCTCAAAAGACAGAAAGACCTCAATTCTAATACTGAGTGATAGCAACTCTTCCCACGTCTGATTGCACTGCATCCCAAAACAGTAGCATTGCCCTCTATAGAACATTCTCATGTTCTCCCTTTCCTTTCTGAAAATGTTCTTTCCCTTGAGCACCAGAGATTTAAAATTCCCATTGCTGGCAAAATACCAATAAGCTGCTCTGACCAAGAAAGTGGCCAGTGCTGTTATTACCACTTGTAGATGACAGAGCTTATGCACAGCTTTCCAAATATTTAAATGGAAAAAGGAGAGATGTAATTAGAAAAGAGGAAAAATGATGAGAGAAAGAATAGAATGAACATAAGAAATACTGATAGGGGGCTTCCCTGGTGGCACAGTGGTTAAAAATCTGCCTGCCAGTGCAGGGGACACAGGTTTGAGCCCTGGTCCGGGAAGATCCCACATGCCGTGGAGCAACTGGGCCTGTGCACCACAGCTGCTGAGCCCACGCTCTAGAGCCCACATGACACAACTACTGAAGCCCATGCGCCTAGAGCTCGTGCTCCGCAATTAGAGAAGCTACTGCAAGGAGAAGCCCACGCACCTCAACGAAGAGTAGCCCCCGCTCGCTGTAACCAGCGAAAGCCTGCACACAGCAACAAAGACCCAACGCAGCCAAAAATAAATAAAATAAATACATTGGAAAAAAAAAGAAATACTGATGGGGGAAAAAGAACCGGAAAGGAAGGATGTATGATTGCATCAAGATTAACTTACACTGGCGGCTTTCAAGGGCAGTAACATTGAATTCAGTTCAAAACATGTTTATTAAGAAACTGTCATGGACCAGACACTAGAATCAGGGAATGAAAAGAAGAATAAGACACAAGAACTTACCCTAGAACGACTTCAGTGTTTTGGGTAAGACAGATAAGCAAACCTGATTTCAGTGTAGTGATTGGGACATTCATTGGGCTATTCACAGGTACAGAGGAAAGGATGATCATCTAGCCTCCCAGGCTTCTCTGAAGAGATTATGCTCATGAAGGGTCTTGATGAAAACTATATCAAATTGATAAAAACAGGATGGGAAAGAAGCACAACTTGATAATCAGCACTCAGTCTAAGAGCTGGTACAATGTTGGTGCTGAATAAATAGTTGTTGAATGAATGAACAATTTAATTAATTAGAATGAACTGACAAACTAGAGGTAAATGCAACTCTAGAAAGAGGAACTAGGAAGAAGCGTGGAAGCATAACATAGCAGTGGTGAGTCAGGGAGAGTGGAAGATCTGCAGTCCTCCATGGTGGAGTAAAAATTGTGTGACAGAGACATGTGAGTTGAGAATGGAGACATAAGTAGAAGGCAGGTAATGGAGACATTTCTCTGCAATACTAAGGCCCCAGGCTTTATCTATGAGTAATAGGGACGTGACATTGGGATATTTGTATTGTAGTTTGATTGTAGATGACTAAGTGTGGGGAAGACAAGACAGACACAGTGATACTAGTTAGGAGGCCAGCTCACTGGTCTTGATAAGAAAAGACAAAGATCTAAGATACAGCAATGAAGGAAGGGATGGAGAATGAGGAAGGGGCAGGTACACAGATTCAGGAGTCACTTGAGAAATAAAATCAGGGGCATGTTTCACTTCTTTAATGGATAGTGTGGAGGGGGAGGGATAAATCACAGTGTGAAGGAAAAGGGTGAAAGCTTGGACAATTCCTATATTTATGACTTGAGTTTCTGTATGAATGATGTTATCCTAAATTGAGCTAAGGTATATGGAAGGACAAATAAGTATTTGGAAAATAGGGAGAGACATCAAAATGAATCCATTAAATTGAGGTGCCTGTTGAGGAAGAGAGAGGGTCAAAACTGGAGAAATGTATGTACGTATTTTTATATATGTATATATAAATATATATGTATATATATATGTATTATGTAATATTACAGGTATACATATATAGCAAGGGTTTATTGTGTCAGTTCTGTCTGCACAGGATCATGTAAAACTTTACTTTCTCATTAATTTATTGCTGTCAAATTAACTTACTGCTTGAATATATCATTTGAAACTCTAGTAATTCATTCCAAATTTCAAAACGTACCACAGAGAAAACGCTGTAACTTAAAACTGGTTCCAGACTTATGAAAACATCATGTGTCTCTGCAACTAAAGCCAAGAGGAGAACTGTGCCAATTCATGCCTGAACCTCTTTCAGTTTAATTATCTGGATTATTGAGGCAGAAACAACCTTTGTGCCTAATTCACCCTTATAATTGCCTTAGTTCTCCGCTTTGCCTTTCTTGTGGGTGTATTTCCATGGTCCACTATTATTAGAAAGGAAAATACACTTCCTTTTTTGGTGGCTCCAGAAAAAAAACATTTAAAACATACTTTACAGTTCAGAGAATTAACATTTTATCAGCCTCTGTATCTAGAGAGTAATATACTGAGCAAAGGGAAAAGCGTTGACCAGTAGTCACCTCCTTGTCATCATGTGACAGTTCAGTTACCTCTTACTCTTTTTTTACAACCAACCCCAGTGACTCAGTCATATCAGTAGTGACCTTTGAGCATCTCCCAATTTGAGATGTCCAAAGACCAAATAGATTCTTGAACTCTCCATATGTTTGAGTCAGTGTTATAGAGGTTAGGTCTCCAGTCAATACACGCACCTGCAGGGAAACTCAAAATGGATTAGTCAACAGGAAGAGAATGCTTACCCTTCAGTCTCTCAACCACAAATTCAGCTTTTCCACGTAGCAGTCCAAAACCTAAGAACTTCAACTAAATGGAGACATTAACAGCACAGACGTCATTACATCCCTAATATTTCACTCATAATACCTACTCAGTAATTTTTTTCAACTCAGTTAATGGAAAACCCAGAATGGTAAGGTCGTACACGAATAAATTATGATTCTCTCAGATTACCATTTTGGATTATCTTTTATGAAAGAGGTAGACAAAATTTATGTAATGCCACTCCTTCTCCCCTGGACACAGTCTGTGAGAACGAGTGTTTTTAGTAATCAGTTTCACCTATCTATCTTAAATATATAGACTGCAAAATGTACAAATCTAAGTTGAGTGTTTTAAAACTCAAATATTTAACAGTCCAAGTTCACAAAGCATGTGGGTAGCCTCTCATCATTTATTTTCATCCATTCCAGTGTTTATTCATTTGCTGATTTCATCAATGAGTACTGAGCACATGCTCTGTACTAGGCACTGTATTAGGCTTTGCAGACTCATAGGCATAAGTCAGATTGTCTGTCTTCAGAGGGATGCACACAGATGTAAGAGCACAGAGGATAGCTTTTTAACCTTAATCTGTCTCAAAAACCTCAGGTATGGCTTCCCAGAAAACGGGATATGAAGGTAGAGATTTGAGGAGTCCGGCAGACTGACAAGATGGATAAGGGAGTTCCAGTTACATTAAACAAATATTAATGGCAGGAAAAACACACTTGAGGAATAAACCATGTGATGTTGAGAAACACAGAGGATAGGTGGGGGAGGAGTAAGACAAGTAGGCATGTGCCAGATCACAAGAGCTTTGAATGCAGTGCTGATGACTTTGAATTAAATTCTAAAGATGGTGAAGAACAAATGAATAAATATTAAGAATGGGCATGTATTGACCAGATTTACTTTTTAGAATGATCTCTGGAAGTTTTTGCAACTATGAAAGCTAAGTAAATTGATCAAGTAAGAAAAGTCAGTAAAGAGGAGAGTGATCAATGAATAGAAGAATAAGAAGAAGGTAACTGTAGAAGTTATCCAAGAGCTATTTTAGATATCAGATTGACCACTCATGTGAGGGAGGTTAACATGAGCTGGAAATCTTGGATGACTCTCAAAGTTTGCAGGAAAGATTGGGTAGATAAAGGTGCCATTAGCTGACTACATAGAAGAGGTTTGGAGAACAGACAATGAGTTCAATTATGAACATGTTGAGAGGTTGATGTGTGTAAGGTACATTCAGTTAGTTATGCAGGTTGACTGTTGAATAGATAGAGAGAAACTTAGACTAGAGCTAAACTGGAGATAGTGATTTGGGTATAATCCATGTAGAGGTGGAAGGTAATTCACTGATGTAAATGAAATAGTCCAGTGGTATACCTATGGCAGGAAGTGAACATAGCTTCAAACCATGGTGAGCCAGTAGAGTACGTGAAATTATAAATACAGGACTGATATGACAAAAGTCTCAACCGAAATCTTAATGTCTTTGAATATTAATGTGGGATGACTTCTTTCGAAAGATGCCATGTATTTTAAAAAAACAAGGATCCAAATTCTAGGAAAAATCTTTCCCAAATAAATGGAAGAGTACACAAATCTTGAAATATGTTCCATTTCTATAAATCTTATTTTTAAACAATCCACTTTGTTTCAACTCAGAAGTAACTAAACTAATCCTGTTCACGTATGAGCACAAAAACATGATCAAGGATTACTCAGCACTCAGGATCCCACTTTTTCCTATCAGATTTTTTGTTTTTCTTAAATTTTATAGCACCCAACTCACTTAAAGAAGAACAACCTTCTCAAAGTGTGATGTTTTCAATGATCTAACTCACTCAGCCATGGCAGTATTTCCATACATTAGCTCATCAGAAAGAATGCCAATGACATAAAAATAAATGGGAGTAAAAATAAATTAAATATTTGACTTAATAACATATGCTTAACTCCTGTTTTGTTTAATGTTGCCTTCACATGAATTAGCGTAATTTAAAAGAATGATTTCATTTTCTACACTGTAAAACAAAGTTACAGAAAGTTTAAATGACCACAGAAAGAAACATAGTCTAGGAAGGCTTTTTTTTCCTTTGAGAATTAAATAGGCTTTAGACAGCTATTAAATCTTATATAAAATATATTTAAGACAATATTTTGTCAAGTTAATATTTGCCTTTTAATTATTTCTATACACATTAGTGAGATCTTTGTGGGATCAATATTAGTAAAAAAATATGAGGTTGAATGCTGTAAAGATGAATCAATTTCATAGTCTTAAGGTTTTTTAGGATTCATTATTATTCAGATTTTACTATACTTCATTATCATCATTAAGATATTTTTCAAGCAAATCAGTTAACTTTTATCAAAACCAGATATAAAACCTAATTACTTAGTTTGATAATAACTTTTTTCTAATTTATGTTGTCAGAATATTTATATCATTTTCATCATATTATCATAATTGCCATTTTAAAATATATATATTAGGCCATGTATGTCCAAGTCATAAATAAACAGGTAAAGCCTCTGTCTTTTATAACACTCATTTGTATTCATACTAAAAACAATTTTTTAGAAATTGGCTTCACAAACAAAAATAATATTTTATCATTTAAGGTAATTTGAAGATCAGTCATTACTCATGAACACATTGGATGGGTTGATTTTTTGTTAACCCAAATTCTCACCTCTTGTTCCCCTTCCGACTCCATGCCTCCTCTCTCTTTGGTGGAATATTTTCTTGACCAGACAGAGCCACATATAGCTCTGACCTGTGTGTTGTCAATAAATATCAAGAGAATTTGGAATGCTTCCAAAAAAGAACTTTAAAAAGAAAAATCTTTCTAAAGGGGAAACACAAAAACAAAAACAAAATTCCCTTCCTCACTTCTCAACTATCATATGTTGTTTGTAAGTGTATGACTTTGAGGGTTGCAAGAGGACAGGGCAGGGGTGAGGGGAAGGTGGGACAATGTGCTTGTTTGAAGGACTGTTGAAAAATTATGCCATCTAAGACTGGTATTTTCATGAGTTTCTTGATGTAATATATAATTAAAATAAGGGTTTGCTTATTTTAATATTGCTCCAATCTACTTTTAGCAAGAGGCTTGTATCCAATTTTATGGAATATATTTTTAATTTAGTGTCTAAAAATAAATCCCTCCTTAAGTTTAACTACTAACATATTTTTCCAGCTTAGGATTTCATGAGCAAAAAAAAGTTTGTATTTTTGGCGTCAATAACCCATTAGAATATAAAGTTTTTGTTATCTTGGGTTTAAAATAAGGAATTCATGTATTCATGGAGGTAAAAAAAATTTAAGAACACTTTTGACAAAAAGTTGCATTAAGAAAAAGAAATGCTCTCCTTGTAACAATTAGACCTTTTCTCTTATAGCCAACGAATCAGATCTTGACCTTTTTAAAGGAAGCATTTTTGAGACGTTTCTTTTCTCATATATCAACTTACATAGACATCTTTCTTCTTGGGCACTTTCATTCCATTCAACTTGATGTAACTCCTTGTTTTTCAGATCTGTGGCTAGCTTCTCCTTACTCCTTTGAGATTGCCATTATTTTTTAATTTTTACACTTTATTTATTTATTTATTTATTTTTGGCTGTGTTGGGTCTTCTTTTCTGTGCGAGGGCTTTCTCTAGTTGCGGCAAGCGGGGGCCACTCTTCATCGCGGTGCGCGGGCCTCTCACTATCGCGGCCTCTCTTGTTGCGGAGCACAGGCTCCAGACGCGCAGGCTCAGTAGTTGTGGCTCACGGGCTTAGCTGCTCCGCGGCATGTGGGATCTTCCCAGACCAGGGCTCGAACCCGTGTTTCCTGCATCGGCAGGCAGACCTTCAACCACTGCGCCACCAGGGAAGCCCGAGATTGCCATTATTTTAATGAAAAGATATCCTTCATTTTTTCCCCTTGTATTTTTCTTTTCGCTATACCTTACAAAAATTGGCCTCACCATCTTCTCCAACATAGCCCTCTTTCTTCGGTCTTCTTCCTACCTTCCCTAAGCTCTCCCCACCCTGCATGCCCCTACCCTTGCCTCAGTATTGCCTGGTCAAAGCCCCCCTTAGGCATATCCACACTCTCTATGGAACCCTCACTCTATGAATACACATCAAGCAGAGCAATGCATTGCATTTATTGATTATCAAATTCTCCCTAATATTTTATAAACTGAATTGTATTTGTATTCCCAGAAGCATGCTACATGATGACAGATAGTTCTAGATGCTCAACAGTTGTTTATTATACGAATGAATAATTCCGTCATCCAGAAAAAAACAGATATTTGTATTTTTAAACTAGTTCCTTCGGATATTATTTAGTTTCCATGCAGTATTTTTTTAACTGACACCTAAACACACTCTGCCTGGTTTTAGCACTGTTATTAATTCAATAAGTATTTTCTCATGAAAATCAAATTTCTTTGTATGTAAAATTTTTAACATAGCTCAATATTTTATTTCATATACATATCATTTTATAGACATTTATATTTTAATTTTTCCTCTGGTTACATTTCTATAAATTAAATTATTATAATCCTGCAAGTTTAGGGTTGTTGATACATTTTGGGAAACTACTTTCCAGAAAGATGGTACCAATTTATATTTCCATGAGAAATTTATGAGACTTCCAAATTCACTTCTCTCTTACCAGTACTGGAAAGTCTGGTGGTATTTAATGTTTGCTAATTAGATAAGCATACAAATTTTTAATTTGTCATTTTAAAATATTTTTTTCATTTATGCTAGTTAATGGATAAAGTTTTTAAATGTTTAACACCGTTTTCATAAGAGTCTTCTGACTTCCAGTCTTCCCACTTACTACCTCTAATCCACTACTGCCTTATAGCACAGTCCTGCCCATGTTGTGCAGAGAATATCAGTGATTCCAAGTTATTCACAAAATAACTTACAAATTGGTCATCCAGATTCAGATTACTATCCTCTTTACAGTCTACTCCCAACCTCCTTTCTCTTCATAAAATTTCTTACCTCTCCCATACACACCCTGTAATTGTGTCCAGCTGGTATACTTTCCAATCCCCTTCCTCCTATAAATTTTATCCTCCCAGTTCTACCAGTTGAAATCCTACCTATGGTTTAATATTTGGTAAATATGCCCCAACAATTTTTTGAGATCCCTGTCTATCTAATATTGCATTTAGTTTTCCATTTTCTTGTCCTAGATGTCCAATTTTACTGAAAAGTCCCAATGCTGACATTTCAAAAGACCTTTGAGAACATGTCCTACTGTTGTAAGATTTAATTACAAAACAGTAGACCTTGTTAAAATCTTGTGTTTTAAAATAACCTCAGAATTAGGTTAGAATTAGGTCAGAGTATCTAGAATTTCCCAGAAATGTTTGTCAAATTTTGGTTTCTGAGTCTTTGAAAAATAGCATAAAGATATATAAATAATAAGTATTTGAACCAATTAAGATAATTTAAAACAATTTACATATGGTGGTTATGTTCTATATAAGTATACATTTAAGTTTAATTCAAAAATTATGCAAACTAACTTTGCTTAATTGTCACCAAATGGTAGTCATTAAATCCTATTTATTTTGTAGTGTTCTTGGGATACATGTGTTTCATTTTTGATAATCTGCCTTCCATTCAGCCAAACACATGTTTTTTTCCCAAAGAAAAAAATAAGAGCATAATAATCAAGATACGCACTTGGTTTACAAATTAATTATTCATGGAAAAATAGACCAATTGACTTGATAATCAGTTCTATTGGCTTGTATTTAGGGCTGTAACTTCAAACTCTAGAAAATAAGGCAAGGATTTTTTCTTCCATCTGTTAATATCACCTGCCTCATTTAGATATAGATTTAAATTTATATTTGCATTTATAGGTATATTTATATCTTACTTAGCATCGTAGTTGCACACAGTAATCAGGAAATTACGGTGGTCCTTTTAATAACCAGTGGTAGGTCCAATTATAAAACTATATGTAGGAAATCAATCAGTAATTTTTAAATTCTTTAGGGTTTTCTTTTTAAGTAATTCTCTGCAATATGCTTGCTATTGCTCTAGTCTAGATGGAATTTGAATTTTTTGCGGTGTTATTAACTTATGATCATGGACTCAAAGAAAGTATAGTTATTGCTTTAGGTGAAATTAGAGTGAAAAGTAGCATAGATAATATTCTCAGGTCAAATATTGAGTTATCAGGATCCACATTTATTAATGACTTTGATTTAAATGTAATTGTCAATTAACTCTGTTGGAGAGAATTGATGTTTTTTATAGTATTCAGTTTATTTCATCTAAAATAAATAAAATGTCTTTGTGGCAAAAAAAAATTACTTTGGTTTCCTGGTTAGGCATTTTATTTCCAGAATCTTCAAACACCTCAGTCACACAAAGTACAATTCCAGTAGTCTTGAGACCACACAAATAGTACAATGTTTAATACTTGGTTTAACAAAATAGAGGTATTAGCACTCACAATTCTGATTCTTTACATATTGACTGGAATCTTTAAGGCAAAAGATCAAAGACCCTTTTTAAAAAGAAAAAAAGGAAACCTCCATGGTAGAAAAATGTGGAAAAGCTGAGCTTGAAATTAAATCCTAAACCTTATAGGTTGGCTTTTCAACAGTCCAAACCTCAGTTTTTTGCTTTTGCTCCCATTTGAAACAAAACTAACTGCTATGTGTTGCTAGCTTTTTTGTTTTCTTTGTTAACAGCATTTTCTCTTTTTAATCAGCCTGTCTCCTGCTTTTATTATTTTCTTTGATCTGTTCTCTTTTAATTTTCCTCTTTTTCTACATAGTCCTTTTTTTCCATCACCCCTTTTCTTCATCCTCCTGTAAATCTTCATACTTGAATCTAATGATTAGACCTTTTAGCAATAGAATACTTTTATCTGCTTGGAATAAGCATGCATAGACAAAACTGTGACATATCCTCAGTACTTTTGTCCCACTTCCACTATTTTTATAATCTATGAAGCTATAGTAGATGAAATTTGACAAAATATTCTCAACATATAAATTCCATCTCTTGTAATTCTCAGTGCCAATTTGGAGTATTGTTCATCTGTGCTTCTCTGGCTAGCTCTCTGGCTAGTTCTCTGGCTAGGTGGCACCAAACCACAGTACTTCAGACCACACAATGTACTTCATTAACACTTTAGCTAAACTGGCCTTTTTGTTTTGTTTTTCATCCTATAGCCAAAAACAAAAGAAAACATACCCCACCAAAAATATTATAATTTTTAACTTTTTGGTTGGTAGTTTTGGCATCAAGTGCATAAGCTTTAATCATAGAAATGCCTTTCTTATAGAAGGGTAGAGTATGCCAACAACTAGAGCAAAGCAAATTAAATAAAATTCTCAAGATGAACAGGGCATTCACGCAGACACTGTGGCAAGGAGGCTGGCACTTATACTCATCTAAAGGACAGTGTCTTTTGGCCAAGGCTACCCTCCTCTTTGCTTTGACACTTGGAAATGGTAACCGGGTTCCTAAGACAAAACTAAACATTATGCTTCTTAATGTGACTAGAGTATGAAATAGAGCTCACAAACTGGAATTCATGAATTTAATTATGTTGCAATATTGCTGGAAAAAAACAGACTCATGATTATACTAAGTCAATGATTTGAGTGTCAGGCACCAGTACGTTTAATTTATTAAAGGGATGATTTGGGTGTAGTCAATTCCAGAGAAATGGATGCCTTCGATTACTAAACTTGGGCTTTCATTAAAAGTCTGCTGAGCGAGACGTAGGTTAAGAAAGGAGACTCCTAAGCATCGTGTCATTAATTGTTGAGATTTTTCTCAAGGCATATGAAACAAAGAAATACTGGTATAAATTCTACTCTCTTTTATGTTGATTTGGAAATATTTTAGAAAATTTAGAGCAGGTAAAATAGAAATAGAATTTTAATCTTTAAAATTGAAGTATAGTTGATTTACTATGTTGTGTTAATTTCTGCTGTACAGCAAAGTGATTCAGTTATACATATATATACTTTTTAATTAGAATTTTAATTCAACACCAAAGTAATTTGAAGAAGTAAAATGAAAACATATTTTAGATTGTGGAGTTTTCCTTGTTTATATCTGTGTTTGCTGAGTTTTCCCTATGCAGTAGAATTGTATAAAAGATAAACAGTAACCCTGTATTCTACAAAGAAAACAGACAACACACCTTTTTTTGGGTTGTTGTTGTTCTTTGAAAATCCCTTATTTGAATTTGAAGTGAGAACAATATCATATTTCTGGGAATAATCCTACAGTCCTAAGATGAACACATGTATAGAAATAAATTGGTTATCACAGCTCTCCTCTTTACTTTGCACATTTATATTACACAGAGCAGAAAAACACATCCCACTAGTTTCCCCAGACCACCCCATGACTTTGACCTTTCCCGTCTATATCCTACAAGCTCTTGGATTTCTCAATCTCTATCCCTATGTGTTTAGAACAATCTCCTAAGCTGCATTTCTTTTCAGAGCACTAGATATCTCACTATTACTATTAGAAATATTAATAAAATATGCATTATCAATCTTATAAAATATTATTAATATTATCTATGTGGTATCAATATTCATTATGACCCCCTCTTCAAAGATGATAATATATATGCAAAGGTGCTAAGGTAGGCGGATCCGACGCTCAAACAAGAAGGGACAGGGTAGAGATGTGTGAACAAAGAAGTAATGAGATCCAGGGAAATTAGAAATCTCATCTACGAGAGCTTCTACTGGACCCCTTGTTGTTGCTTTGTTTGGTAGGGATAAATTACCAGTGATCCCTGTGTTTTTAAAAAGATTAATGGCAAAATAGAATTGTTGTACCTTTTGACTTTAGAATGTCACTTCTTTGTAAGTACATAAATATTTGACAAGAATCCTGATGGGAGCTTATTTCTAGAATTATAAACAGCATTGAAAGAAACAGACAAAATACCAAACAATTTTTTACAAAAGGACAAAAGCTTTCAAAATGGTTAAATTTATATAATATTCACTAGTGCAGTTTAACAAGAATTGATCACCCCTGAGGTGGGTGTCATTGTTACTGATCATAGAGCTTGAAAAACTTTAATTGCTAGATTATTTAGTTTAAAAGAATGAAAACAACCAGAAAGAAAATAAAATCCCTTCAGAAATCCAAAAATTACTTTAATAAAGAATTATTAAAGATGCATTTGTTACTAAGTTCCTTTATACTATTAATACAGATGTGCTGACTTTTGAGGAAGTGGGAAAAAGCCTTAAATAGTGTGTAGTATTTGGGGGTTTGTGTCTACATTTTTGAGCAGGAATACACTTTGGGGTTGGCAGAAATTGTTATTTACATGTCTTCTCATGGTTCTGAAGTACTGTGCTACATATATCTGGAAATTCAGAAGTTTTATATACAAGAGTTTTACCTTTTAGAAGTCAGTACCATGTGGCAAATTTTAACTTTCATAAATAGCAAAGAAAAAAAATTCTGTTATGTCTTAAAAACCATTTCCATTACAAGAAAAGCAAGAAGAAAATGTTTTATGAATTATGAAGTGAGCAGATATATAATGCTTTAATTTTTTACTGCTTTATAAATGTCCACTACAATTGATCAATAATTTATAAGTTCTTGCTGTATTTTAGTACAGTTTTCATCGTAAAGTAAAAGATACCAAAGTAATTAACATTGTACCTCTCTTCAAATAGGTTATGATATAATTATCGAAATGTATCTGAAACACATGAAATAACTTTGAATGATAAAAGCTTTATTACCAGAAAGTGTTATTAGGGATAGAGGAGTTGAGAGGAGATGGGGCCTAATGACGGTGGCAATAATAAGAGAGGGCTTCATAAAGCATCAGGATTATAATATTGACTGTGTAGAATTTTGTTAATGAAACAAGGGTAAAAGTGGAAGGCATTTTATATGGGGTGAATCTGATGAATGAAAAAATGCAGTTTCCAATGGATGTGACCTTTAATGAGACAGTGAGAGGATGAGCCAGAAGTATTTGTTGGTGAACCTCAGTAAATTAATTTAGATGAGACTGATGGAAACAGTTTATGTATGGTCTTGACATCTAGATAGAAAAGTTTGTGTTTGGTGTGGTTTGAATAGAACTCTATAATTGATTTTTAAGCACAGTTATAATATGATGACAGTAGCATTTAAAATGGATTAGTCTGGAAGTGGTATGCAATATGTGGGTGACAGTTGAAGTGTGGAAAGAAAGGTGAGAGGCATCCTGGAGTCATGAAAGTCCACTGGAAACAGTTGCAGTGTTGCAGGAGTGGGATGAGTGATAAGCTTTTAGCTTTAGGTGGTGGCAATTAGGATAGCATGAAAAGGGAGGATACCTGACATATTTAATTTACAATAACACTATATATCTATATTCTAATCTTATAACTACTCTCATATGTTTGGTCTGAAGGTTGTTGGTTTAGTCCTGTGAGCAAAATATGTTTTTGTTAATGCATTTTTTATCTCTTAGTTAAAGACCTTATTAAAAATCCACATTGTCCTGTCTATACAAAGGTAGTACAACATAGTATTATGTCTCCACTAAGAGCATGTACTTTTAATTATTATCCAACAGTGACAGTAGAATTTGCTGAACCAAATGTATGCTCTCAGTCTATCCCCGTGGTGACCAACAGCCAGGACTTTTGAGATTGTTGGTAAGAGTTAGTGGCCCAATGATGGCTTATGACTGAAGTCTATAGCTATGAAATAGAAGGTAGCAGGTACATAATGCATACCATCTCCAAATAGTATCATAAATGCCATTTACTGAGCAGAGAACTGATCCACCATGTGTAATATGGAGGGTAAGCTGGCTGCCAGAAAGATGGTAAAGAAAGTTAAACTAACAGAATTTCTTTTTGAGCTCTATATCTAAGAAGGCCTTCTAACTTTTCACTAATTCTGTAAATTATCAGAATCCAGGCTCCAAATTAGACTAATAGCATATTTAATGAAGATATGAGATTGATGCTTATATGAATCTTATGAATAACAAAAGAGTACATTTTCCATTTTTAAAATAGTTTTTTCACTTTTAAAATAGTAATTCATACTGTTTTTGTCAATTAGAATGCCATTTAGAGGTCATTTATGAGGTGGAATTCAGCAATACAAGTATGAGAATTCTTTCCATAAAGCGGGAAATTTTCTTTCCTGCCCATTGGAAGGATAATATCCATTTTGTAATTAGAGAGTGAACATTAGAAACAGTGTTTTACTGTTGTCATTGCTACTGTTGTTGTTTTGATTGATTTTATTTTTATTTTTTAATTTTTATTTTTTTATTGAGGCATAGCTGACTTACAATGTTTCAGGTATACAGCAAAGTGATTCAGATAGATAGATAGAGATCTATTCTTTTTCAGATTATTTTCCCATATAGGTTATTACAAGATATTGAATATAGTTCCCTGTGCTATACAGTAGGTCCTTGTTGTTTATCTATTTTATACATAGTAGTCTGTATCTGTTAATTCCAAATTCCAAATTTATCACGTCCCTCCCTTTCCCCTTTGGTAATCATAAGTTTGTTTTTTATGTCTGTGAGTCTATATCTGTTTTGTAAATAAGTTCATTTGTACCATTTTTTTAGATTCCCCATATAAGTGATATCATATGATATTTGTCTTTGTCTGATTTACTTCACTTAGTATGATAATCTCTAGGTCCATTCATGTTGCTGCAAATGGCAATATTCCATTCTTTTTATGGCTGAGTAATATTCCATTGTATGTATATACCACATCTTCTTTATCCATTTATCTGTCAGTGGACATTTAGGTTGCTTCCATGTCTTGGCTATTGTAAATAGTGCTGCCGTGAGCAATGGGGTGCATGCATCTTTTCAAGTTCGAGTTTTCTCTGGATATATGCACAGGAGTGGGATTGATGAATCATATGGTAGTTCTATTTTTAGTTTTTTAAGGAACCTCCATATTGTTCTCCACAATGGTTGTACCAATTTACATTCCCACCAACAGTGTAGGAGGGTTCCCTTTTCTCCACACCCTCTCCATCATTTATTATTTGAGGACTTTTTACTGATGGTCATTCTGACTGGTGTGAGGTGATACCTCATTGTAGTTCTGATTTGCATTTCTCTAATAATTAGTGATGTTGAGCATATTTTCATGTGATTTTTGGCCAAAAAATATATGTATGTCTTCTTTGGAGAAATGCCTATTTAGATCTTCTGCCCATTTTTCAGCTGGGTTGTTTTTTGTTGTTGAGTTGTAAGAGCTGTTTGTATATTGGAAATTAATCCTTTGTCAGTTTGCAAATATTTTCTCCCATTCTGTAGGTTGTCTTTTTGTTTTGTTTATGGTTTCCTTTACTGTGCAAAAGCTTTTAAGTTTCATTAGGTCCCATTTGTTTATTTTTGTTTTTGCTTCCATTACTCTAAGAGACAAATCAAAAAAAATATTGCTGCAATTTATGTCAAAGAGTGTCCTGCCTATGTTTTCCTCTAGGAGTTTTATGGTATCTGGTCTTACAGTCTTACATTTAGGTCTATAGTCCATTTTGAGTTTAATTTTGTATATGGTGTTAGGGAATGTTCTAATTTCATTCTTTTACTTGTAACTGTCAAGTTTTCCCAGCATCACTTATTGAAAAGACTGTCTTTTCTTCATTGTATATTCTTGACTCCTTTATCATAGATTAATTGACCATAAGTATATGGGTTTATTTTTGGGCTTTCTATCCTGTTCCATTGATCTATGTGTCTGTTTTTGTGCTAGTACCATACTGTTTTGATTACTGTAGCTTTGTAGTCTAACCTGAAGTCAAAGAACATGATTCCTCCACCTCCATTCTTCTTTCTCAAGGTAGCTTTGGCTATTCAGGGTCTTTTGAGTTTCTGTACAAATTTTAAAAATTTTTTGCTCCAGTTCTGTGAAAAATGCTGTTGATAATTTGTTAGGGATTGCACTGAATCTGTAGGTTGCCTTGGGTAATGGTCATTTTAACAATATTTATTCCTCCAATCCAAGAACACAGTATATTTTTCCACCTGTTTGTGTGGTCTTCAATTTCTTTCATCAGCATCTTATAGCTTTGGAGTACAGGTCTTTTGCCCCCTTAGGTAGGTTTATTCCTAGGTATTTTATTCTTTTTGATGTGATGGTAAATGGGGTAATTTCCTTGATTTCTCTTTCTAATATTTCATTGTTAGTGTATAGAAATGCAACAGATATTAATTTTGTATCCTGCAAATTTACCTAATTCATTGATGTGCTCTAGTAGTTTTCTGGTGGCACCTTTAGGATTTTCTATGCATAGTATCATGTCATCTGTAAACAGTGACAGTTTTACTTATTACTTTCCAATTTCTGATTGCTGTGGCTAAGACTTACAAAACTATGTTGAGTAAAAGCAGCAAGAGTGGGCATCCTTGTCTTGTTCCTGGTCTTAGAGGGAATGCTTTCAGCTTTTCACCATTGATTATGATGTTAGCTGTGGGTTTGTCGTATATGTCCTTTATTATGTTGAGGTATGTTCCCTCTATGTCCACTTCCTGTATTGTTTGATTATAGAATCAAAACCATTCTATACTGGCTTTTCCTAAATAACCTCTAACCTGACTAAGGGGGTCAATACAGGATGGTTTTGACATATCAATGTTTTATACATTGTATCTGCAACCTGGTCAATTCAATTTACCCTGCTGTTTTAACTAATTTTCTCATATCAACAAATTGACAATTAAGTGACCCAAATAAGTTGTTTTGATAGCTCAAGAGATTGCTTTTAATATGCGTTTTTCCCTTAGACATTTATACAACTTTATACCAAATCTCTGTGTATCTATTTGTCTATTTTTACCATTTCTAACTCCCTAAAAAATGTTATTTACATAACAGATATTCAATCAGTTATACTGATGCAACCCATAACCCATGACTCACATGCATTACTGTATATTACTTCTACATCTCAGTCATGGAAGAATTCTAGAGATATAAGTAAAGTATTGTGTGAATTTTATATAATAAGGCAAGTATTTTTTAGGACTTTTTGAACCTTGTATTGCAACTTCTATTTTGGAAAGTAATTAGTGACCCATATTTGAAAATCTCTAGGAATTTTCTCTGGACAATACTAGCCTTTCACTTTTTAAAGAGATGGATAAAACTTCCCTTTCTGAGTTATACTTTTTTGAAGCAAAACGATATTAGAACTTTGGTATCATCTGACAGGTAGCCTAATTCCCCTTGGCTCTAAAATGCCTAAAAAAGCTTGAGGGAGGTGGGCAAATCGATTTAAACCATATAGAGAGTTCACTGTTTACAGCCAGTTTATCTGTTCTTTTCCCACAGATGTAGTGATAATTAAAACTTACTCATCAATATGGGGATTGCTTACTTAATAAAGAAAAGAAAATAATCCTTCCTTGTTAATGATGAAGAGAAATTATAAATAGTTTAGATGGGAACATCAAGATGATAGAAGTGAAGTTATGCCAGAATCATGGAGAGGGAAAGCATCACAAGCTTCTTATAACACCAAAAATAGCAAATGAGGAATAAAAAGTACAGCAGTGGTTAATAAGTGTTTTGATATTTTTGATGACTTCAGGAAAAGAACACTATTGAGTAGACAAGTATAAAACATATTTAAGATATTAAATCAAAATGTAAAGACCAAGAATTGATTGTAACAGATTATACCATATTAAAAGGAAAAAAATGGAGATAAAGCCTTAAAATCGGTCTATTTTTTAAAAGCCTAACTATGCTGAATTAATACAAGTCAAGCTGGGATAAGTTCAAACCAGGGACTTGAAATTCTTGCTCTAAAATATGAGCATGAAGTTTATCTGAAAATTGCTCATGTAAATAATTTATTTCCATGCGAAAAGTTCATATAATTTTTTGAAAAAGTCAGTGTGAGAAACTGTATCTAAATTTCACAAGTTAGAATGTTTTGTATTATATTTCAATTTCTGTTCAGAGAATAAAGAATCTTATGCACTTTTTAAGCTTTAAAAGATACAAATCTCGCCATTGTCTTATAAGCGGAGAACAAAATAGGAAAAAGGAATTTCTGGAATTCCATGGCACTTTCTGCCTTTGATTAACCACTTATAATTTAGTGTAGGTCTTGCAAGCATCTTAATCATTGTGGAGAAACCAGTTAATTTTTTTGTTTTTCTGCTTATTTATTTACTAATGTATTTTAACAATATAATTAATAATAAAATGTATTTGCTAATCACAAGATGTATATTCTCAAGACACTATTAGTAATCATGTTTTACTAAAAATGATTTTACTAGATTTATTTCACTTACTGCTGTTTTTCTTTTTTCAAGAAATTGTGTCTTCTGTCATGAAAGAATTGTGCCCATCAGTGTGTGTATAATAGAAAGAGAGAATGCAGAGGAGAGAAATAAAAGGACAGTGAGTGAAGGAAAAGTGGAATGTAAAGATCTTTGGGAAGAGATTAGAGAACTGCTCTATAAATCAGAGAAATTGGTAGTCAAAACCAAGAGCACTGATCAAAATCATGTTGCAGAAGTAACCAAAGAATACTGGATATCAATGTGAGGGCTTATATATGCGACTGGACATTTGTACATGTGTGAGTGTTTTGTGTGTGTGTGTGTGTGTGTGAGATATGGGGAGTAAGGAGGAGGGAGGCATTGGTGTACTTTTTATTCTGGATCCATTTTCTATTTAGACACAGTTACCACAATGGTATTAAGATTTCTGGAAAAAAAGACTTTTTTTTAATTTCTGCAAATATATTTAATACAACACATTCAAGTCTATCCTAAATACATTTTAATACAATTTGTCAACCTATAATTCTTCAAGAATTGGAATCAGTGGTTGACAATAATTGTTCATCTGTGGTTAATTAGCTCAGTTAGTTAAATCATGGCACTAATGAGGCTTTGGCCTCATTAGTGCCAGTGTGGTCCAGTGAGGTTTTCTCTCTTCTTGAGCCACAGACTACAGTTCAAACCCAGGCCAACTATCTCACAGCTGCATGCCACTGACCATAAAGAAACTGGGCAAGAGAAAGTAAATCTACCAATATGCCTGGAAATGATCGTCAACTGTACACATTATCTGCTTGTTAATATTTATCAGTAATGTTCATGTGTGAAGAGAAGCATCAGTTATGCACTCAGTACTGCTACAAAAGGATACAAAAGAAACTGTCTGTGACCTCAAATGACACATGAAGTAATAAATAATACTTAAAATTATCTAAGGAGACCATGGAAAATGAACTAATTCATAACCAAGTATTGAATCTATTTCAACTTGCAAGTGAAGCAAAATTCCAAGGGTGATTTTTGTTCAGTAGATCATAAGGGCCCTTAAGAGATCTGATAGAAATGCAGCCTACAGACTCCTTTCAATTCTGAACCAACTGTGAAATAAGACAAAGGAAGGGGAAGAGGAGACAGATGGCAGGCCAAAATATCACATTTGTTGTGAATAAAGACTATATTGGAGGATTTAGCTTAGACCTATAGATATACAGACTTTTTCATAGTAACCTCAGAATCAGAGAAACTTATTCACCCATTTGGACAAGAAAAGCAAGGTCTCCTCTGTGGGATGGGACCATTTTATTGCCTGATAGCTCTTTTTGCAGGAAGGTCATCCCCAAAGAAAATAGGGCAGCAAAGAGGATTGATTTATGCATGGACATTTTTTCTTGCAAACGTATCAATCAGATTAGGTCACTGGAAAGACTGAGTAAGAGGAGAGAGGCCTGGATTGTTTTATAGGAAAAAAAACCCATCAGGAATGGAAAAGAATTCCTGCCACCCCCAACCTACACAAAACCTTTTTAATTGAATAAATAGCTAGCATAAAATGAAAAGCAGGGAAGATGCCAGAAACTTCAACTTACACTATATGTACATTGTGGTAGAAAAATAGTTGTAAACTTTTTGAGAATTGATGTAGCTCAGTAGTGTGGTGGTCCTTCCTGATGGTCTCCCAAAATTCTGAGGGTGGATGGTTCACATGATGTCTGCCAGATTGTGGTCATAAACATGATTGGAGAGAAATGCCTCGATTGGAAAAATATACATACCGTGATGGAAAAGTCATATTCAAAGCAAATATTTTGGTGAAATAATTCATTTTACTGTCTCATTATCATTTTTTTAAACATTTTTATTGGAGTATAAAGTGCTTTACAATGTTGTGTTAGTTTCTGCTGTATGAAAAAGTAAATTGGCTATACATATACATATATCCCCATATACCCTCCCTCTTGCATCTCCCTCCCACCCTCCCTATCCCACCCCTCTAGCTGGTCACAAAGCACCTAGTTGATCTCCCTGTGTTGCAGCTGCTTCCCACTAGCCATCTATTGACATTTGGTAGTGTATATATGTCCATGCCACTCTCTCACTTCGTCCCAGCTTACCCTTCCCCCTCCGCATGTCCTCAAGTCCATTATCTACATCTGCGTCTTTATTCCTGTCCTGCCCGTAGGTTCATCAGAACCTTTTTTTTTTCTTTTAAATTCCATATATATATGTGTTAACATACAGTATTTGTTTTTCTCTTTCTGACTTACTTCACTCTGTATGACAGACTCTAGGTCCATCCACCTCACTACAAATAACTCAATTTTGTTTCTTTTTATGGTTGAGTAATATTCCATTATGTATATGCCCCATCTTCTTTATCCATTCATCTGTCAATGTACACTTAGGTTGCTTCCATGTCCTGGCTATTGTAAATAGAGCTGCAATGAACATTTTGGTACATGACTCTTTTTGAATTATGGTTTTCTCAGGGTATATGCCCAGTTGTGGGATTGCTGGGTCGTATGGTAGTTCTATTTTTAGTTTTTTAAGGAACCCCCAGACCGTTCTCCAGAGTGGCTGTATCAATTTACATTCCCACCAACAGTGCAAGAGGGTTCCCTTTCCTCCAAACCCTCAACAGTGCAAGAGGGTTCCCTTTTCTCCAAACCCTCTCCAGCAGTTATTGTTTGTAGATTTTTTGATAATGGCCATTCTGACTGGTGTGAGGTGATACCTCATTATAGTTTTGATTTGCATTTCTCTAATTATTAGTGATGTAGAACATCTTTTCATGTGTTTGTTGGCAATCTCTATATCTTCTTTGGAGAAATGTCTATTTAGGTGTTCTGCCCATTTTTGGATTGGGTTGTTTGTTTTTCTGATATTGAGCTGCATATACTGCTTGTATATTTTGGAGATTAATCCTTTGTCAGTTGCTTCATTTGCAAATATTTTCTCCCATTCTGAGGGTGGTTTTTTTCATCTTGTTTATGGTTTCCTTTGCTGTGCAAAAGCTTTTAAGTTTCATTAGGTCCTGTTTGTTTATTTTTGTTTTTATTTCCATTTCTCTAAGAGGTGGGTCAAAAAGGATCTTGCTGTGATTTATGTCATAGAGTGTTCTGCATGTTTTCCTCTAAGAATTTTAGTGTCTGGCATTACATTTAGGTCTTTAATCCATTTTGAGTTTATTTTTATGTATGGTGTTAGGCAGTGTTCTATTTTCATTCTTTTACATGTAGCTGTCCAGTTTTCCCAGCACCACTTATTGAAGAGGCTGTCCTTTCTCCATTGTATATTCTTACCTCCTTTATCAAAGATAAGGTGACCATATGTGCGGGAGTTTATCTCTGAGTTTTCTATCCTGTTCCATTGATCTATATTTCTATTTTTGTGCCAGTACCATACTGTCTTGATTACTGTATCCTTGTAGTATAGCCTGAAGTCAGGAGCCTGATTCCTCCAGCTCCATTTGTCTTTCTGAAGATTGCTTTGACTATTTGGCATGTCTTGTGTTTCCATACAAATTGTGAAATTTTTTTCTATTTCTGTAAAAAAATGCCATTGGTAGTTTGGTAGGGATTGAATCTGTAAATTGCTTTGGGTAGTATAGTCATTTTCACAATGTTGATTCTTCCAGTCCAAGAACCTGGTATATCTCTCCATCTGTTTGTATCACCTTTAATTTCTTTCATCACTGTCTGATAGTTTTCTGCATACAGGTCTTTTGTCTCCTTAGGTAGGTTTATTCCTAGGTATTTTATTCTTTTTGTTGCAATGGTAAATGGGAGTGTTTCCTTAATCCCTCTTTCAGATTTTTCATCATTAGTGTAAAGGAGTGCAAGATATTTCTGTGCATTAATTTTGTATCCTGCTACTTTGTCAAATTCATTGATGAGCTCCTGTAGTTTTCTGGTAGCATCTTTGGGATTCTCTATGTATAGTATCATGTCATCTGCAAACAGTGACTGCTTTACTTCTTCTTTTCTGATTTGGATTACTTTTATTTCTTTTTCTTCTCTGTTTGCTGTGGCTAAAACTTCCAAAACTATTTGGAATAATAGTGGTGAGAGTGGGCAACCTTGTCTTTTTCCTGATCATAGAGGAAATACATGCAGTTTTTCACCATTGCGAACGATGTTGGCTGTGGGTTTTTCATATATGGCCTGTGTTATGTTGAGGAAGTTCCCTCTATGCCTACTTTCTGGAGAGTTTTTATCATAAATGGGTGTTGAATTTTGTTGAAAGCTTTTTCTGCATCTATTGAGATTATCATATGGTTTTTTATCCTTCAATTTGTTAATATGGTGTATCACCTTAATTTTTTTATATTGAAGAATCCTTGCATTCCTGAGATAAACCCCACTTGACCATAGTGTGTGATCCTTTTAATGTGATGTTGGATTCTGTTTGCTAGTATTTTGTTGAGGATTTTTGCATCTATGTTCATCAATGGTATTGGCCTGTAGTTTTCTTTTTTTGTGACATCTTTGTCTGGTTTTGGTGTCAGGGTGATGGTGGCCTTGTAGAATGAGTTTGGAAGTGTTCCTCCCTCTGCTATATTTTGGAAGAGTTCGAGAAGGAAAGGAGTTACCTCTTCTCTAAATGTTTGATAGAATTCGCCTGTGAAGCCGTCTGGTCCTGGGCTTTTGTTTGTTGGAAGATTTTTAATCACAGTTTCAATTTCAGTGCTTGTGATTGGTCTGTTTATATTTTCTATTTCTTCCTGGTTCAGTCTTGGAAGGTTGTGCTTTTCTAAGAATTTGTCCATTTCTTCCATGTTGTCCATTTTATTGGTATATAGTTGCTTGTAGTAATCTCTCATGATCCTTAGTATTTCTGCAGTATCAGTTGTTACTTCTCCATTTTCATTTCTAATTCTGTTGATTTGAGTCTTCTCCCTTTTTTTCTTGATGTGTCTGGCTAATGGTTTATCAATTTTTTTATCTTCTCAAAGAATGAGCTTTTAGTTTTATTGATCTTTACTATTGTTTTCTTCATTTCTTTTTCATTGATTTCTGATCTGATTTTAGGATTTCTGTCCTTCTGCTAACTTTGGGGTTTTTTTGTTCTTCTTTCTCTAATTGCTTTAGGTGTAAGGTTAGGTTGTTTACTTGTGATTTTTCTTGTTTCTTGAAGTAGGATTTTATTCCTATAAACTTCCCTCTTAGAACTGTTTTTGCTGCATCCTATAGGTTTTGGGTCATTGTGTTTTTGCTGTCATTTGTTTCTAGGTAGTTTTTGTTTCCTCTTTGATTTCTTCAGTAATCTCTTGGTTATTTAGTAGTGTATTGTTTAGCCTCCATGTGTTTGTTTTTTTACAGTTTTTTTCCTGTAACTGATATCTAGTCTCATAGCGTTGTGGTCGTAAAAGTTACTTGATATGATTTCAATTTTCTTAAATTTACCAAGGTTTGATTTGTGACCCAAGATATGATCTATCCTGGAGAATGTTCCATGAGCACTTGAGAAGAAAGCGTATTCTGTTGTTTTTGGATGGAATGTCCTATAAATATCAATGAAGTCCATCTTGTTTAATATGTCATTTAAAGCTTGTGTTTCCTTATTTATTTTCATTTTGGATGATCTGTCCATTGGTGAAAGTGGAGTGTTAAAGTCCCCTACTATGGTTTTGTTACTGTCAATTTCCCCTTTTATGGCTGTTAGCATTTGCCTATGTATTGAGGTGCTCCTATGTTGGGTGCATAAATATTTACAATTGTTACATCTTCTTCTTGGATTGATCCCTTGATCATTATGTAGTGTCCCTCTTTGTCTCTTGTAATAGTCTTTATTTTAAAGTCTATTTTGTCTGATATGAAAATTGCTACTCCAGCTTCCTTTTGATTTCCATTTGCATGGAATATCTTTTTCCATCCCCTCACTTTCAGTCTGTATGTGTCCCTAGGTCTGAAGTGGGTCTCTTGTAGACAGCATATATACGGGTCTTATTTATGTATCCATTCAACCAGTCTATGTCTTTTGGTTAGAGCATTTAATCCATTTACATTTAAGGTAATTATCAATATGTATGTTTCTATTACCATTTTCTTAATTGTTTTGGTTTTGTTATTGTAGGTCTTTTCCTTCTCTTGTGTTTCCTGCCTAGACAAGTTCCTTTAGCATTTGTTATAAAGCTGGTTTGGTGGTGCTGAATTCTCTTAGCTTTTGTTTGTCTGTAAGGTTTTTAATTTCTCTGTCAAATCTGAATGAGATCCTTGCTGGGTAGAGTAATCTTGTTTGTAGATTTCTCCCATTCATCACTTTAAATATGTCCTGCCAATCTCTTCTTGCTTGCAGAGTTTCTGCTGAAAGATCAGCTGTTAACCTTATGGGGATTCCCTTGTGTGTTATTTATTGCTTTACCCTTGCTGCTTTTAATATTTTTTCTTTGTATTTAATTTTTGATAGTTTGATTAATATGTGTCTTGGCGTGTTTCTCCTTGGATTTATCCTGTATGGGACTCTCTGTGCTTCCTGGACTTGATTGACTATTTCCTTTCCCATATTAGGGAAGTTTTCAACTATAATCTCTTCAAATATTTTCTCAGTCCCTTTCTTTTTCTCTTCTTCTTCTGGGACCCCTATAATTCGAATGTTGGTGTGTTTAACGTCGTCCCAGAGGTCTCTGAGACTGTCCTCAATTCTTTTCATTCTTTTTTCTTTATTCTGCTTTGTGGTAGTTATTTCCACTATTTTATATTGCAGGTCACTTATGCGTTCTTCTGCCTCAGTTTTTCTGCTATTGCTTCCTTCTAGAGAATTTTTAATTTCAATTATTGTGCTGTTCATCATTGTTTGTTTGCGTTTTAGTTCTTCTAGGTCCTTGTTAAACATTTCTTGTATCTTCTCCATTCTATTTCCAAGATTTTGGATCATCTTTACTCTCATTACTCTGAATTCTTTTTCAGGTAGACTATTTCCTCTTCCTTTGTTTGGGCTGATGGGTTTTTACCTTGCTCCTTCATCTGCTGCATATTTTTCTGTCTTCTCATTTTGTTTAACTTACCATGTTTGGGTTCTCCTTTTCGCAGGCTACAAGTTCATCATTCCCGTTGTTTTTGGTGTCTGCCCCCAGTGGGTCAGGTTTGTTCAGTGGATTGTGTAGCCTTCCTGATGGAGGGGACCGATGCCTGCGTTCTGGTGGGTGGGGCTGGATCTTGTCTTCCTGGTGGGCAGGGCCGCGTCTGGTGGTGTTCTTTGGGGTGCCTTTGAACTTAGTATGACTTTAGGCAGCCTCTCTGGTAACAGGTGGGGTTGTGTTCCTGCCTTGCTAGTTGTTTGGCATGGGGCATCCAGCACTGGAGCTTGCTGGCCTTTGGGTGTAGCTGGGTCTTAGTGTTGAGACAGAGATCTCTGGGAGAGCGCTCGCCAATTGATATTATGTGTGGCTGGGAGGTCTCTGGTGCACCAATGTCATGAACTCAGCTCTCCCACCTCAGAAGCTCAGACCTGACACCAGGTTGTAGCAGCAAGACCCTGTCAGACACACGGCTCAGAAGAAAAGCGTGAAAAAATGAAAGAAAAAAATCAATCAATAAAATTATTAAAATAAACATTTAATAATAATAATAAAAGAAGAGAGCAACCAAACCAATAAACAAATCCACCAATTATAACGAACACTAAAAACTAAACTAAGATATCCATAAAAATCAGAAACAAATCAATCACAGACAACTCACCCCAAGGCTACAGTTGCTCAAGTCCACCGCCTCAATTTTGGGGTGATTCGTTGTCTATTCAGGTATTCCAGAGATGCATGGTACATCAAGTTGATTGTGGGAATTTAATCCACTGCTCCTGAGGCTGCTGGGAGAGATTTCCCTTTCTCTTCTTTGTTCGCACAGCTCCTGGGGTTCAGCTTTCGTTTTGGCCCCACCTCTGCATGTAGGTCTCCCTCAGGCATCTGTTCTTACCCAGACAGGACGGGGTTAAAGCAGCAGCTAATTAGGGGGCTCTTGCTCATTCAGGCCAGGGAGAGGGAGGGGTACAGTAATTATAATAGGAATGCAGGGCGAGCCTGTGGCGGCAGAGGCCAGTGTGATGTTGCAACAGCCTGAGACGTGCCGTGTGTTCTCCCCGAGAAGTTGACCCTGGATCATGGGACCCTGGCAATGGCGGGCTGCACAGGCTCCTGGTGTGGGGGTTGGTGTGTGGATAGTGACCTGTGCTTGCACACAGGATTCTTGGTGGCTGCAGCAGCAACGTTAGCATTTCATGCCAGTCTCTGGTGTCTGCGCTGATAGCCATGGCTCACACCCATCCCTAGAGCTCATTTAGGCAGTGCTCTGAATCCCCTCTCCTTGCGCACCCCAAAACAATGGTCTCTTGCCTCTTAAGTAGTGCAGACTTTTCCCCAGACTCCCTCCCGGCTAGCTGTGGCGCACTAGCCCCCTTCAGGCTCTGTTCACTCAGCCAACCCCAGTCCTCTCCCAGGGATCTGACCTCCGAAGCCCAAGCCTCAGCTCCCAGACCCGACCCACCCCGGTGGGGGAGCAAACAAGCCTCTCAGGCTGGTGAGTGTTGGTTGGCACCAATCCTCTGTGCGGGAATCTCTCCGCTTTGCCCTCTGCACCCCTGTTGCTGCGCTCTCCTCCGTGGCTCTGAAGCTTCCCCTCCGGCCACCCCCCGTCTCCGCCAGTGAAGGGGCTTCCTAGTGTGTGGAAACTTTTCCTCTTTCACAGCTCCCTCCCAGAGGTGCAGGTCCCATCCCTATTCTTTTGTTTGTGTTTTTTCTTTTTTCTTTTGCCCTACCCAGGTACATGAGGAATTTCTTGCCTTTGGGGAAGTCTGAAGTCTTCTGCCAGTGTTCAGTAGGTGTTCTGTAGGAGTTGTTGCACATGTAGATGTATTTTTGATGTATTTGTGGCGAGGAAGGTGATCTCCACGTCTTACTCCTCTGCCATCTTGAAGGTCCGTCCTTACTGGCTCTTTATCATTAATGATAAACTCAATGAACTTTATTCTAATGAGATATCCCATGAAAATAAATCTTTTATTTTTTCTTTTTGATTTTCCTATTTTTTGTTTTGGTTTGGCTTTTCTTCCAGTTTTATTGGGATATAATTGACATGCAGCACTGTATAAGTTTAAGGTGTACAGCATAATGATTTGACTTACATACATCATTTAATGATGACCACAGTAAGTTTCGTGAACATCCATCATCTCATATAGATACAAAATTAAAGTTGTACAAAAAAATATTTTTTTTTTGTGATGAGAACTCAGGGTTTACTCTCTTAATTTTCATGTGTAACATATAGCTGTGCTAATTATACTTATCATGCTGTACATTACGTCCCTAGTCCTTATTTATCTTATACCTGGAAGTTTGTACCTTTTGACTACCTTCATCCAATGCCCCTTCCCCCAACCCCCTGCCTCTGGTTGCCACAAATCTGATCTCTTTTTCTATGAATTTGTCTGTTTGTTTGTTTTTGAAGTATAAATGACCTATAACACTATGTTAGTTCCTGTTACACATTAGTGATGTGGTATTTCTATGCATTTCAAAATGATCCCACCATAAACCTAATCACAATATGTCACCATCAAAGATATTACATAGTTATTGACTATATTCCTCACACTGTACATTTCATACATATGACTCATTTATTTTGCAACTGAAAGTTTGTACCTCCCAGTCTACCTCACTTATTTCTTTTCCTACCCCCACCTCCCTCCCCTCTGGAAACTGCCTGTTTATTCTCTGTATCTGTAACTCTGTTTCTGTTTTATTATATTCATTTATTTTGTTTTTTAGAGTCTACATCTAAGTGAACTCATACAGTATTTGTCTGAAGGTACTGATATATCTTTGAAATACCGTGTGGCATGTTCCCTTTTGGGGATTCACAATACCATGATGCATTTCAGCTCTTTAAGATTTGACTCTCTTCTAGCATTTCCCATACTTTTGATGAGAAACACTATTGTAACCAGTGTTTGGTAAATTTAAGATGGGGAAACACTCATTTAAATTATGGTGTAAATTTACTATATACCAAATTCTTTGTAGTAAGATTTTATGATGTCTAATTTACAACTAACAATGAGGAGAGAATTTATCCTCAAATTATGTTGTTAAAAGAAAATGCATGCCGTACGAAGTGGAAAGAGCGTTTTCATGTTGTAGAACTAGTAAGCTGTTTTGCATTTATACTCTGTTGCCATCTATAAAGACTCTAGGAATATGTTTGCATTGTAATGATTATTTTGAGCATAAATGACTATAGATATATTAAAGATTTTTATAAGGCAAACTTCACATTTGTTCATTTTTTTCAGAATATTACTTTGGTCATTGAAAATATTCCATTTAAATTTCCACATAAAACTGCAGTTATTTTTTCCAAGGAGAAAAACCACCTTGGAAAATTAACTTGGTTATACAAGTGAGAACAACTCAATATTCATTAATTTGACGAATATTTGGAGCACCTCTTTTGTGGCTGGCACTCTTCAAAACACCAGTGATACAGCAGTCAATAAAATAGACAAATATCCCTGCCCTCATAGAGTTTACATTCTAATGAGAGAAGCCTACCCCTCCACCACTTCTCAAATATTTTGCAGTAAATACCTCTCCGAATTTAAATAAATAAAAATGTTTGTCAATATAGGATTAAAAGCCCCCAAAAGCCCCCCAGTAAATAATAAAGAGGTAGGAGGATTTGGGTTGTTTGAACACAATTTGTTTACTCTTTTTTCAAAAAGGCAGATTATAAGATTATACCAGTACAAAACCTTCTGTGCATTTTAGAACCTGCAGAAAGCTTTTATGAAACAAGTGATTCAATATTACTCTTTTGATCCCTCTTGGAGCATTTTTCTCTTCTGTTTTCTTTCTGATCTCAAGAAAACTTCTAATAATCAGTGCATCTTTGTCACCTTTCCTACCTAATTTATGTGCATTCTGTGACTGAATATAACTGAATTTTCAGTCATTAAAACAGCAGACTAAATTAACTATATTAAATTCATGATTCAAACTCTATAACTTCTATGCTTGTCATAATACTTTTACTACAAGTGGCAAATAAGTGGTTTCATGATAACCATCAAGTGTGAACTTTTACTTTCTCTCTAAACTCTATACTTTTTAAACTACCCTGAAATAATATAGATTAGAACAGAAAATAGGTTATGACCCTAGTAAAGAAAAAATCTGATAATAAACCTAAATTCATAATTTTCCATCACAATACTAATTTATAGTTACACTTTAAATACATGCATTGCAGTCTTTTAGGATAGTTGTATTTTGTTATGGATTTCCTAGATTTCTAATTTGCCTTAAGTGAACCTGTACTACAGATTAATGAATATTTTAAAAATGAAATATCAGACAACACTGTATATATTAAGTAAATACAATTTTATTTAATTATGATAATGTGGATGTTTTGTTTGAAAATCTTTACAAGTCCTGCATATTATTTATGGTTTACAAAAAAGTTTAACCTGAGTTTATATGCAAATATTAATTAGATTTCAGTCTCAGTCTCAAGTCTCCATGTAAAGTGGATATATGGATTTTTGTGAAATCTAAGATTCACAGTCACTTAGGTTAATAACATGCTCTTTAATACTATGTGCAGTCCTATTATTCTTTATAGATTTAATTTGATCTTTGGAGACGTTATTAAAATGATTCAACTATATTTGAAATGAATAAATTTTAATTGTGAAGATTCAAAATTGTTTAGAAAAAAATCTATAAGAAAATCCTTTTTTAAAACTAGGCCTTTTCTTGATGAAAATAATCGTAAAAAACATCTCAGTATGTTTACTTATCATGTTAATAAAACTGGATGACAGTCTAATTTAACTTGAATTCTTACCAATTCGCTTTTTCAGAAGTTATCACGAAACAGAGCTCTAAACGTTCCTCACATTCCTCATGTTCTTCTTTGCATAAAGCAAACAGTCCAGATAATCAGAATTCACTAAACTCAAAACTATTTGCTTTTACTTATTTTCAGTGAATTTTATCCCATCCTCAAAAAAACCCAAAAAACAAAAAACCCAATGTCTAGTGGTCTAAACAAGACTCAAAAATATTCAATACAATTTTAATGGCAAAATAATTTTAGATTCTAAGCCTCCTCCTATCCCACTACGCCTACGGTGGGCAGGAGGTGGGAGAAGGGAGAAAAAAGGGGGAGAGAGACAGACGGAGACAGAGACAGAAACAAACAGAGAGAGAAAGAGAGGGAGAAACAGGAAGAAAAAATACAACAAGCTAAAAGATTTACTCTTCAAAAAAACGGCGTGGTTAGTGAAAAAAAAAAACTGGCCTTGGATAAGAATCAGATGACCTGGGTTTCTGGGTTTTATATCCCAGATATATTACTTTAAGCAAGGATGCTAATCACTCTGACCTTCAGTTCATTGGTGTGTAGATGAGAATAATAACACCGGCCCTATTTAGTTTTTAAAGAAGTGAAGTTTATCAAATGATATATGCAAAATATAGCATCATATAAATGTACAATAGTGGTAGCAGCATTGATGTTTATAAGAAACATTGCTGGGAAATATTGCTAGAGAGCTTTTTGTTATTTTCAATTGGGCGTAAAGTTTTGAGGCCTAAAATGACTATAATAGCTAACATTATTTAATGTTCATTATGTGTAGACATGCTCTTACCCCTGTAGGTGAATTTATATATTTAATCCTTTCAACAACCTAAGGAGTAATTATTATCTTTATTCCTATCACAAAAGAGAGGAAAGTGAACATAGATTGATTAAATGACTTTAATCAGGGTCACAGCACCTAAAGGTCTTCAGATTATCTGGTCTACCCTGTCTCAACAGGGCAGTATCTTCTGTAGGATTCATCTGCACATTTTTCCAGCCTCTGTTGAAACATACCTGAGTAACCGAGATGTGGATGATGTGTTCACTGTGGTGAGAAGGCCTTCTCCTATAGTAACTCCCCAGTCTTTAAAAAGCACTTCCTTGAATTAAGTGGATGCTTATTTCCCTATTACAGTAAACATAAATATCTAGAACTGTAGAAAGAAAACTACTTCAATAATTCACTACTCCTATTAAAAGAAAGGAATTTCAATAATAATTTGGACAAATGATAGTGAAGGGAGTAGGAAGGGTCAAGTTCTAAAGTAAGTTATTAAATATCATGGTGGGACCTTATAAATGCATTCTTAGATGCTTGTTATTATGTATATGGGGAAAGACATTTTGTAGTTATAATCTAAGCAATAAACCTTTTGAAATGAAACATATTGACCATGCTTGCTCAACATATGTAGGAAATTCTTGCATATACACATACACATGTTAACATTTCATAAGCTCAGACTGAATAGTTAAATAGATCCATTTTCCACACCCTGGAAATGTATCTTCTAGGAACCGCCATTATCAAATTCAGATAACTACAGTAAAACACAGTGATCATTGATGGATTGTTTGTGAAGTGAATAAAGCAAATGAAATCAAATAGTCAATTCTGACCCCAACTCTGACTGCAGCCTAAGCTATGCTTTCTAAAGCAAGTTTTATTCTAGTTATTAGATTATTTTTTAATGTATTCAGCATATCTAAATGTTACTTTTAATTTTGCTGATCTTTTTTCTCTTTTCTGTCTTAAAATAACAAATAGATGCTCCTTTTCTTTAAAATTGAAAACAGTATCATATAAAGAATAGTTTTAATTATTTAACTGTAAGTAAATAACACTACACACACACACACACACACACACACACACACATGTTCTCTTTTCATATAATTTCCTATTTTCAAATAAGAAAACACACATTTGGAAAAGCAATGCATGGAGTTTGTTCGGTAGAAATCAATTTCAAAAGTATTTTGAAAATAGTCAAGTATATAATCTACCTTTTAGCATACTTGAACTATTTAATCAAACAAAATATGCAACTAACAATGATTTTATTCAGGTACGTGCATTATACCTGAACTTTATCTTTTTCTTTTCTATCTTTGGTGCAGAGTTGTATATGTTATTGCCTATGGACTAAAATCGATACTGCACCAAACACTAACTTTTTTTGCCGCCTTCTAGATGCCGTCACACTGAACGCCAGACAAAGCTTTGCAATACACATCCCATAAAGTATATGATTTTTGTAACATTAAAGCACAGAATGAATTTTGAAATATGTCATAGAATTGTTCTTAATGTCCAGATTTTTACTTAACCATCAATGTCTAGGTGCACATAAAGCTCTTCTAGATTTTCTTTTCACCGCTTCTCACTCAATCCTCTCTTTACACCTGTTCTCAGTCATAATCCGCCTTTAAAGGTACATATGACTTAACTGTCACAATGTGTTGGAGGAAAATCATTTAGTCTTATGTTAACTTTTTGACATATTTTATTTTAAGATTTCAAAAAGATTTTAAGCTTTTTGAAGATATAGGACTACTTCTTGCATAGCAGCTTACCCACGTGCAGTATTCATTATTAATTAAATATTAAAGGAGTAATGGCAACTTTGACACTATTATAATGCCTTGATTATTTATTTTTATTTTAGCCACATCAGATTAAATTCAGTAAATAAAAGTTGGCATAGACCCTGACCAACCAATAGACAACTGACATCCCTAAAAGGAAACAAAAGTATATGAAGTCGTTGAAACTCAAATTATAATATATATATATGACCTGTAATATAAAATATAAATATAAGGAGCAAAACATCATGTAGTTTAGGGATGAATAACCAAATTATATCTTTGAAAAACTGTATTGACCTTACACTCAGTGCAATAGACTGCCTAGGCACTTAATGTTATGGCAAGTTAAAGGAGCACATTCTTTTTTAGTAGATTTAATTTTCTTAGAAAAGCTTTAGGTTTACAGCAAAATGGAGAATAAGGAAGGTACGGAGATTTCCCACATGATCCCTGTCCCCACACATGCCTAGACTCCCCCATTATCAACATCCCCCAGGAGAGGGGTACATTTGTTACAATTGATGAACCTACTTTAATACATCATTATCACCAAAGTCCATGAAGTTTACATTAGGATTCACTCTTGATGTTGTCCATTCTATGGGTTTGGACAACTGCATGACATCTATCACCATTCAAATCCTCTGTGTTCTGCCTAATCATCCCTTACTTCCCCCTAACCTGCTGCTGTAAACATAAGTGTGTAGGTTTTTGTGTAGAGATAAATGTTTTCAACTTCTTTGAGTAAATACCAAGGAGCGTGATCGCTGGATCATGTGGTAAGGATATGTTTAATTTTGTGAGAAATTGCCAAACTGTCTTCCAATGTGGCTGTACCACTTCACATTCCCACCAGGAATGAATGAGAGTTCCAGTTGCTCCACAACCTTGTCAGCACTTGGTGGTGTCAGTGTTTCAAATTTTGGCCATTCTAATTAGTGTATAGTAGTATATCATTGTTCTTTCAGTTTGTATTTCCCTGATAACATATGATGTGGAACATCTTTTCATATGTTTATTTGCCATTTGTATATCTTCTTTAGTGAGGCATCTGTTAAGGTCTTTGGCTCATTGTTTAATCAGGTTGTTTGTTCCTTACTGTTGAGCTTTAAGAGTTCTTTATATATCTTGGATCAATCCTTTATCAGGTCTTTTGCAAATATTTTATCCCAATCTTTGGCTTGTCTTTTCATTCTCTTGCATATTCTTTTTTCTGAAAGACTATCTTGCTCTATTAGAGAACTGGGACACTATATTCAACCAAAGTTTAATTACCAAGGCCCATAATAATGATACCAACAAAACTAAATATACCTAGAAAACTAAAATTATGATAATATATTCTGTTTAGTAAGTAAAATAAGCAATGTGTTCTAAACATATATGCTTATATTTAAAAAATTATTTTCCTGTTAATAGAATAAAGTCCCATTACTGAAAAAATAATTTGTGGGATATTCCATTCTCTGATAATGCAATATAAAATATATAGTCCTGTAATATGTTTTTATAGCTAAAGAATTGGGGAACAATAGAAGAAAGAACTGATTAAAGTGGGTTCAATTCATGTACAAATCACTTCCATTTAGTTTTTTTAGTTACACATGGTGTTTTGTGAAATAAAAAATGCTTTTAATTCAAGAAGTTAACATTAATGAAATTATCCTCGCATTACTTACAAAATGAAGGTTGTTGATAAACAAAAACCTAACTTGTCACTCATACTAGTATGCTAATAGAGAAGAGTTTGCATGCAAAATATGAACAGTAAGTTCCTTGTGCAGACCATGAGATGATTCCAACTGTAAGTATCCCAAAGAATTTTCATTTGGTTCTAGAGAGATAAAGAAGATGTAAAAACTGATGTAGTTGGACCAATGGCCATCAATGTGGGACTAATCTGAAGCATTCCCATTATAAATCTGGAATAAATTTAACACAATTGACTACAGATGGCAGCATATGAATAATCCATGTTTTGCTAATTCCGCCCACTCTTGTTCAACCACAGTCCTTTTAAGGAGAATCTGTCATCACACATACAGAAGATATGCAGACCTGGAAGATGACACTACACCAGCACAACCACAAGTTAGTGGGGACGTTGAGGGTAATTTTATCTGAAATCAAAATTATTTTAAAGTATCAGTAATTGACAGTACATGCATGAGGGTAAAGTCAGGTCATATGTGACTTTTCAAAAGTAGAATGTGCTATCTATAATTGAGAACAGACAGTGGAAAAAGATGTGGTGAAGAGAAAACCGAGGTGCAGTTCCTTATATGCAGTTAAATACTTAAGTATGTTGTAGAATGGATTGCCTCTGCCCTTCTGGGATGACATTAATTAATAATTATTCTATTTTTTAATTCTTCAAACACTTTATAAATTACACGTGGAAATCACTTGAGTATATTCATTTCACTGCAGAGAAACATTCCTATCAAATAATTCAGTTGCTAAAAGGAAATAGTGAACAGGCTTTTCCAGTTCTGAGTGTCATGACCTTCCCAATAGTACTCCCAACATTGCCTCAGTCCTAGGATCAGGTCTTGACTGCACACCTTTGGCTGGTGCTCTGCTCGCTTCCAAAGGCTTTACCACTTACTTCTGGGGATGCAACTGGTAAAGTCATGTGAACATTTGATATTGAGTCAAGGGACCCATCATGGTGCTTACCATTAAGTAGAAAGCAATGTCTTGGCTATTTATGACTTTGTTCCTTAACTCTTCTAATAAAAACTTCCATTTTACTAAACAGAGATTCTTACAGCCCTTCATTGTCATGAAATCCGAAATTAGTTAACATATAAGGCACAGCTACTAAGTGGGCAAGAAAGATGCCAGACTTACAAGATTGCCACACTTAATACGTGAGCCTCACTTGTATGTGAACCAGGAAATAAAATATCATGCATATTTATGGTAAATGCTCATTTTAAACAGTCAAATTAATACAACTAACAGTTTTACCTGTCTGCAACATTTTTAACTACCCAATTTTATTAATTTTAAACTTGATATGATTTATCTTCTCCAACATTTAATACAGTACTGGAACCGATTAAAAGTCCCATAGAAGGAGAGCATTTATGACATACACTGAATTTCTGGGCTTGATTTTTTTTTCTTAATCTCAAATCAGTTTATTTAAGGGCCTTGTAATCTGGTTTGTATACTTTCAGAGGGGATGATCTTGGTACCCAAAATTCTTAAACCAGCCAAAGCCTGAAAGAATCTGCTAATTACTTGTGGGCCAAATCTCTAGATCTGAGAAGGCCCAGATATCCGAAAACAGCAAAAGAGGCATTATTTAATAAGTTAGAAAAAACTCATATACTGAAAATTGCATACATTTAGTTTCTCTGTTTTGGAAAAATAAAAATTGAAATGTGTAATTCCATAGTTACTGCAAAAGTAATGGTTAAAAAACTCTAAGCCACTTAAAACACCGGTGTTACCACACACTTAAAAACAACACTCATTTCCCCAATGTGGAAGTGTTATACCAGCAAAGATAACCATATATGTATGAACTTCTTCATACTCCTCAAGGATGGATTAGAGATATTAGTCTTAGAGTCATCAACTGAATCAATTCACATAAATTGCTTAGCACCAGACTTATAACTTGAGAGTGCTCAAGAAATATTAATACTTTTCTATACCTATTAAAGAGTTTTAACCAGACTTTTAAGTATATATATTAACTATATAAGTAATGATGAAACCTCATTTTACTTTATGGTCAATATTTTAAGAAATCTTGTTTATTTAAAACTTCTCATTTCAATTCAAATGTTTTTATCACCTCCCATCTGATACATAGATAATTAATGGTCATAAGTTCTTAATGAGTCTTGGTGATCTTAAGGGTAAAAATAATAAGTGATTTAATTTTTTGCATTAATTGTTTGAAGTCAGTTAATTTTTTAAAAAGCCTTTGTTCTCCATCTATTCATTCTAATTTTCTAAAGAATCTCAGACAATATTGTCTGAAGACTCCTGAATGTTCTTCGTTTATATAATTTAATAACTGTGTTTTATGGTGTCTTTAAGCATATTTTTGTAGAAAAAATTCTTATTTTTCATGAAAATAATAATTCCATTAGAAGCCTTCTCCTTTACCCACATGGTCTCAATGGAGTATTTTGACTTCAAGAATATGCAGGTTATTACTTACTATCCTTACTCCCATCTAGGCTTTGCTTTTAAATTTCACATTGTGCTTGACATAGTTTTATATTTTTCTGACTTAAGATTAATTTTGTTAAAAGATAAACTGAGGCATATTAAACATTTTAAGCATTTATTTGAGTGAAAACTGATTTGAATCTGGCAGCACCAAACGGAAAGTGGTTAGAAGCTCTCAGAAGGGCTTTACTGATAGGAAATATGGGATAGACTTTTTACAGAGAAGACAGGGAAGCAAAGCCAGGAAATTATTTGATTGGCTATACCTTAATCAGTTGCCTAATTTGGGAAAGTTTGTTGGCTGTTTGTGATTGGTTGTCCTTAGGTTTCAATTTCTTATCCTTGAGGCATTTCAGGCTTAGGTTTTGGTTTGCTCACAAAGGCTACTAAGGCACTAAAGCCACCTCATCTAATGCCCTCTTTGTGTGATTTCTTTAACAATTTCAATCTACTTTTTATTGTCATGAGCTATTTATGTTTTCTGCTTTTTAATACCATTTGTGCTCATCGTCACCACCCCCTCCACCTTGCCAACCACCATCATGCAAGTGTCAAGGAGGAAAATAAACTTTCCTATGCCCTTCTAGGTTCTTCTGGCTGGTCTAAGAATTAAGTTAATGTGAGACAGGTTAACAGGGTGAAATAAAAATTAGTTTTGTATGTACGGGAACCTCACAAACATGAGAAGTTCAAAGACAGAAAGGTGAAGTGAGGTATATATGCCATCTTGAGCTAAGGAATGGGATAGGTGCCTGGGCTTCAAGGATAGGAAGGTCATTCACAGGACAATAAGAAGAACAGATGTTCAGTAATTAGATGTTTACTCTGCCATATAGGTGAGGCCACTAAGATAAAATTTATCTCTGGTAATAACTTTTTCTGGGAAAAATCCCCAATTTAAATTCTTCTAGTTAAGGGAGGGGTAGTAGTTTCTCTTGAGCCAGCAGGTCCTCAACTGCCATTAGCTCAAAATAATCCATGTGTCAAAGTGGTACATCTTGGGGAGATCTGTCCTGAACCCTTACAAAAGTAATACCTATAACCACAACATACCACACTGTTTCTTATAGCCTTTTTATTTATGTTTTTAAAAACCTTTCTGGTCTAAATAAATTTGAATCTTTCAAATAATTTGCTTCATGTAATTTCTTCTCTTAAAGATTCTCAAGGCCCGTATCATCAAACAGGACCTGTAAAAGAAAGTATTTTTTTCTCACTAAAATTATGAAGAAAATTAAACAAAAGGTAGTATGGGAAAGATAACTTTATCCAGTTTTCGATTTTGTCCCAAGCTTCACATTTTAGCAGTAAAACTTCTGTTTGTATCCTTTGACAACAGAAGAAAGGAAAATGTAGATGGAGGGACAGTGAGGGGAGATTCCTAAATGGCAGCAGTTAGTATCGTTTGAAATACAGAAAATGTTCAAGAAGAAAATAAAAAGGAAACAAAACTGAAACACAAGACAATAGAAGATTTCAAAAATTGTAATTTAGCTCAGAGGTCAGCAAACTATAGCTGGCGGGCCAAATCCAGGACCTATTTTTGTACATTCTACTTGCTAAGAATGGTTTTTACATTTGTATGTGTTTGAAAAAACAAACATATTTTGTATGTGAAAACTGATGAATTAAAACTGTGTTGTCCGTAATAAAATTTTATTGGAACACTGCCACATTCTTTAATTTATGTATTGTCTGGACTGTTTTCATACTGCAATAGCAGAGTCAAGCAGTTATAACAAAGACCATATGACATGCAGCACCTAAGGCATTTATTATCTAGCCCTTTACAGAAAAGTCTGCTGACCCCTGATTCAGAACATTTCCCCAAGCTAATTTTCCTAGCTGATCAAATCATTGTTTATTGAATAGCATTCTGGGATTTCAAGTCCAAATAAACCAATAAGCAGCTAGTTTGTTCAGATTTTTCCAGGAGCATTTTCTTTAGAATAACACAAGGACAGTGCAAACAACCGTGAAAGCAGTTGCCTTGGTGTATTTGTTACTAAAGAAAGAAAGAAAGAAAGAAACTGCTTATTTTGAGATAACTCATATTCAGTTCTAAGACATAAAACAGAGAGATACCATGTATTATTTACCCAGTTACCACCTGAAAATAATAGTATGAAATCACAACCTAAATAGTAACATGAATACACTTAAGATACAGAATATTTCCATCACCATAAAGGATTCTTCATGTTGCCCTTTTATACCTACACCTGCTTGCCTCCCACTTCCACCCTCGCCTTAACCCCTTAACCACTAATCTGTTTTCCATTTCTATAATTTTATCATTTAAAAAATTTGGAAATGGAATCATAAAGAATGTAAGCTTTGGGGATTGGCCTCTTTCATTCAGCATAATTCTCTTGAAATCATCCAGGTTGTTGTGTGTGTCAATAGCTTGTTCCTCTTTATCACTGAGTAGTACCCCATGGTATGGATTATCAGTTTGTTTGACTACTTATCATTTGAAGAACATCTGGGTTGTTTCCAGTTTTAGGTTATTATGGAAAAAGCTGCTATAAACATTCATGTACAGGTTTTTGCATGAACATAAATTTTCATTTCTTTGGGATAAATGCCCAAGAGGAAAATTGCTGGGTCATATGGTAAACATATGTTTAGTTTTTGAAAGAATATGCCAAACAGTTTTTCAGAGTTGCTGCACCATTTTACATTCCCAACAGCAATATATGAATGATCCAATATCCTCACCAACGTTTAGTGTTGTCATTAAATTTTTAGTTTTAGCTCTTCTACTAGAAATGTAGTAATATCTCATTGTGGTTTTAATTTGCATTTTCCTAATGGCTAATAATGTTCAACATCCTTTAATGTGCTTATTTATCTATATATCCTCTTGGATGAAATGTCTCTTCTTTGTTTTGCCCATTTTCTATTTGGATTATTTGATTCTTTTACTGTTGAGTTGTGAGAGTTCTTGATATTTACTTGATACTGGTTCTTTGTCAGATATGTGGTTTGAAAATATTTCCTTTCAATCTGTAACTTGTCTTTTCATACCCTTAATGGGACCTTTTATGGAGCAAAAGATTTTAAATTTGATGAGGACCAATCTATCCATTTTTCTTTATGGATTATGATTTTGGTGTCAATTCTAGGAACTCTGCCTAGCTCCAGATCCCAAAGAATGTGTTCTATGTTATTTTCTAGAAGTTTTGTAGTTTTATGTTTACATTTAAGTTAATATTTTGAGTTGATTTTTAGTTATTTTTAATTAATTAAAATAAAAATAATATAAATAATAAAAAAAGAATAAAATAAATTACTAAATAAAATACATAAATTGAGTTTTTAAATTTTGAGTTAATGTAAGATACATATCAAAGTATTCTCTCTTTCTTTTTTTTTTTTTTTGATTGGTAGATGTTTAATTACTCCAGTATCATTTGTTGAAAAGATTATCTTTCCTCCATTGAGTTGTTTTTGCGTCTTTGTCAAAAATCAATTAGGCACATATATATGCGTTTATTTCTAGATTCCCTGTTCTGTTTCATTGATTGATGTGTCTATTTCTTTGCCAATGCCGCACAGTCTTATGATCAAACAGTATAATCTAATATTATATTTATTATTAATATATTATTATGTAGATATATAATCTTATACCTAATGTTAGTATATTAAGTAATATACTATTATATAATGAGTCTTGAAATTGGATAATTCCTACCAAAATTTTTTTTCCAACATTGTTTTAGCTATTTTAGTTCCTTTGCAATTCCATATGAAGTTTGGAATAATATTATCTGTCTCTACAAGAAAATCTTGCTGGAATTTTGATAGGAATTGTGTTAAACCTATATATCAATTTGGGAAGAATTAACATCTCAACTATACTGAGACTTGCAATCTGTGAACATATGTTTCTCCAAATCTCTTAGGTTTCTTTCATCAGCATCTTTATAATCTTCAGCATACAAGTTTTGTACATTTTTTTTAGATCTATACCTAAGTATATCATTTTGAGTGATTTTCATTAGTATTGTATTTGTATTTTTATCTTTCATTTTCTTTTTCCTTTTTTTAAAAATATACTTTGTTACCCTAGCTAGGAAAGAACTTACACCACTAAGTTGAATAAGAATAGTGAGAGTGATTATTGCTTATTGCTGATTTGAGGGAACAGCATTTAGTCTTTCCTATTAAGTGTAATGTTGACTATAGGGTTTTTGGTAGAAGATCTTTATCAAATTGAGGAAATGCCCTTTATTCCTAGTTGTAAGAGTGTTTTCAATCAGGAATGGAGGCTGGATTTTTTTCAAATGCTTCTTTAGTATCCATTCATATTTTCATGTGATTTTTTTTTTTCTTTAGCCTGTTAATATGATGGATTATATTGATTTTGGAAAATTGAACTAGACTTGCATCCCTGGAATACACCTCAACTGTCATAGTGTATAATTCCTTTAAATATTGCTGAATTTTATTTGCTAATATTTTATTAAGAATTTTTAAGTCCATTTTCTTAAGGGGTATTGGTCTATACTTCTTTTTTCTACTGTTTCTGTCTGGGTTTATTATCAAAAAGATATTAGTTTTATAAAATAAATTGGGAATTGTTCCCTTTTCTATTTTCTAAAAAAATTATGTATAATTTGCATTAACTCTGTTTAAATATTTGTTAGAATTATTCAATGTAGCTGTCTAAGCCTGGAGATTTCTTTTTGAGGGAGTTTTTAAATTATAAAGTCAATTTTTAAAAATAGCTATAGGGCTATTCAAATGATCTAATTTATATTGGGTGAGTTGTGGTAATTTGTGTTTTTGAAGAAATGGTCCATTTTATCTAACTTGTCTAGGTTCTGTGTTTAGTGCTTGTAGCTTTCCATTATTGTTTTTTGTCTACAAGGGTCTATAGTGACATATCCTGTTTCATTACAGAAGTTGGTAATTTGTGCCTTCTTTCTTTTTTATTTGCCAGTCTTGCAGGAAATTTGCCAAGTTATCTTCTGTTATCTTTCCCTTATTGGTTTCTAGTTTGATTCCATTTTGGTCAGAAAACACACTCTGTATGATTTCACTTACTTCTAATTTGTGGACATTTGCTTTATGGACCAGGATATGGCCTATCTTGGAATATGTTTTGGGGCACTTGAAAAGAATGTATATTTTGCTATTGTTGGATCATATGCTCTAAAAATGTCAATTAGATCCTGTTGGTTGATGATGATGACTCTATATCTGTGCTAATTTTCTGTGTAGTTGTTCTATCAATTGTTGAGAGAGGTGTATTGAATTTTACAACTATAACCATGGATTTGTCTCTTTTTCTTGTCTATTACCAGTTTTCATGCTATACAGTTAGCAGCTCTTTTGTTTGGTGTATACACATTCAGGGTTGTTATGTCTTCTTGTTGGACTTTTTTTTTTTTAAATCATTTTATGATATTTGTCTCTGGGAGTTTTCTTTGCTTTGAAGTCTCTTTTATTTGATACTAATATCACTTTCTTTGATTAATGTTTGCATGATATATGTAGTTTCCATCATTTTACTTTCAACCTGTGTATATTGTGTGTGAATTGAGTTCCTTGTAGAGAGCATATAATTAAGCCATGATTTTTTTTTCACTCTACTGTGCAGATCTCTGCACTTTAATTAGTATATTCAGACAATTTACATTTAATTTAGTTATTGATATGTTATGGTTTAAGCCTGCCATTTTATTCTTTGTTTTCTGTATTTTCTCTCTGTTTTTCATTTCTCCTACCTTGCTGTGGGTTACTTGAACAATTTTTAGAATTTTGACTTACCTAGTGTTTTTCAGTGTAGTTTTTTTTTAGTAGTTGCTTTATATATTAAATTATATATACTGATGTCTTCATTTTGCCAATTCAGGTGAAGTATATAAACTTTACCTCCTTTTTTGTACCTTTATCCTTATCCATTTATGATACAAATTTCTTAAATATTTCCTCTACATAAATTTAGAACCACATCAGATAGTGCTAAATTTTTATTTTCACCATCAACCATAATTTAGAGAACTCTAGAGAAGGAAAGTCTATTATTTTTACGCATTTTTTCCTACTGAATTCTTTCTTCTTTTCTAAAGTTGTTCCAAGGTTCTTCTTTTATCATTTCCTCTCTGTTTAGACAACTTCCTTAGCCATTCTTTTAGGGTAGGTTTACTGTTGAAAATTATCTTAGTGTCTGTCAGATACTGTTTTGATTTCCCCTTCATTCCTAGAGGATATTTTCCATAGATGTCGGATCCTGGGTTAACAGTTCTTTTCTTTCAGCCTTTAAAAATGTTGTGCCCCTTCCTTCTGGCCACCATAGTTTCTGATGAGAAACTCACTTGTCAGAATTGTTTTTCCCCTATAGGTAAGTTATGTTTTTCTCTTGTTGCTCTCAGGATTTTTTTCTTTAGTTTTCAGAAGTTTGACTAAGATGTGTTTTGGTGTGGATTTCTTTGGGTATTTCCTGCTTGTGGTTTGCTTAGCTTCTTGAATCTGTATGCCTTCTGCTAAATTTCGGGAGTTTCCAGTCATTATTTCTTTGAGCATGTTTTATAACTTGCCTTTTTTATCCTTTCTTTCTGGGATTCCAGTGGCATAAATATTTTATATTTTCTTATAGTTCCATAGTTGCGTAAGTCTCCATTACCTTATTTTTTTTTAAGCGTATTTTCTTTATGTGGTTCAGTTTGGGTAATTTCTATTGTTCTAGCTTCCAGTTCACTGATTCTTTCCTTTGCCCCCTCCATTTTTTTTTTTATTAGCTATTGTATTTTCTACTTATAAAATTTCCATCTGATTATTTTTTGTATCTTCTATTTCTTTGCTAAGACTTTTAATTTTTTTAACTTTATTTCAACCATGTTCATAATTATTCATTGAAGCACTTTCATGATGGCTGCTTTAAAATCTTTGTGAGGTAATTGTGATATCTCTGTCATCTTGGTGTTCACGTGCATTGATTGTCTTTTTACATTAAGTTTAAGATCTTCTTGCTTCTCTGTATGGAAAATTATTCTCAATTGAAACCTGGACATTTGGGTATTATGTTATGAGACTCTGGATCTTATTTAAACCTTCTGGTTTAGCTAGCTTCCTCTGACACTAATCTAGCAGGAAAAGGGGTGGGGGGACAGCCTTGTCACTGCCAGGTGTAGGTAGAAGTACAGACTTCCCCCTTGTGGCCACCACTGACACCTGACTGGGAGGGCTCCTTGTTACTGCAAGGAGGGGCTCAGAGTTCCTCTTCCCCAGCAGGCCTCCACTGATACCTTCCCGGCTGGGAGGGATTGGAGTGGTTTGCTACTGCTCCCTTCATGGCCTTTGCTGATTTACAGGTTGAGGGATAATGGGGTTGTCTTGTGACTACTGGGCAGTTTCTAATGTCCTGACTCTCCACTAGGCCTCCTTTGTCTGACACCACTTTAGTGGGAGGGAGAAGCTTGCCTCATTACTTTTGGGTTGGGGTGGGTGTTCAGCATCCCCATGAAGTTTCCACTGAAGCTGCATTTGGGAAGGAGGGTCCTTGTTATCCCCTGACAAGGACAAAAGTCCCAATTTCCTACTCAGACTTTCCTACACTGCCCTGGGGTTGGGGAGAGCAGGTTGGGGCATTTTGTTCTAGCCTAGCAAGGGTGGCACTAGGCTCCCCACTCTGTCTTTGCAGGTATGTGGTGCGTGTTTGTGTGGTGTTTGACTGGAGCAAAGTGTTACTGTCCCCGTGCTTTCCATCTTTCTAGCCTGCTGCTTTCCTGGTGTTTGGCTAGAGAGAATAAGTTTTTGTTGGGGAATTTTGGGAATGCACCAATTGGTGTCTCTGGGTTGCAGGCTTCTTCAGATCCAAGTTTTGGATATATGAGGCAAAATTAAAATGCAGGGAACTCCCCACCATGTTGTTCCTTGGGTCCTGGAGTCCCTAATTGGACTGTCTTCTCTCCATCTTTCAGAGTCTCCTTACCTTTGTTTTATATACAATGTCCAGGTTTTTTTCATTGTACCTAGCAAGAAGATTTAGGGAAAACTACATCTACTCCGTCTCCCTGGAAGTGAACATCTGCCACGTCCTTTTTTTGTTTTTAATTGGCAAGGCAATATATAATTTTCAAATCAGGTTCTTTAAGTAATCAAACGGAACTATGAAAAACTTATAATTGTATTTTGTATTAAAAAGAGAAAATTTAAAATAGCAAAATGACAGAAAGCGTCTCTATCTGTAAGCTATTTTTTATATCCATTTCACTTCCACTTTCTAATTCCTATCACTTTGTTTCCTGACTAGCAATAAATGCTCATTTAGGACCTACAACCCTTCTGTTTAGATGTGAGCTTTACTCACTTAAAAGTTCTTACTGAATGAGTCCCACACGGGGGCATGTCCATTTGATTCATTGCTGTTCCCCTATGTCTACCAGAAGGCCTGGCCACATACTACTACTTAATAATATCTACCGGATAAGTGAATGAGAACTCAAAATTTAATTTTTTTCTTTCGATGAGAGCTTGTCTACTTTCCTCTTACTGTGCTGAAGCATGGGGCATACGTGTGTGCCATGCTCAGTTCTCCACCAAGCACTCTAAGGCTTAGGACATTAGCAAAATTTGTCCAGAATTTTGCAATCAAGACAAAAGCATTTTTAATTTCAGCACATGCATAAATTTTGTTTTATGGTTTACAATTGTTTGTATTCTGAATTACAAATGGAGAGGACACCAGGATGTTTCCCACGCATGTGTGTGTACACATTCACTCCTACCATTCCTCAAGAAAGCAACCCAAGGACCATGACTCAAAAAAGACTGTAGACCTTTTCCAGGATATTTCCTTGATCCCTGATTTTTTTTTTTTGATGGTTTTCTTTTATTAAGCAAGTCATGGTTTGATTATTTTTTTGAATTTTTGTCAGGTATTGTGCAGTGTGTGTGTGTGTGTGTGTGTGTCTGTACGTGGAGGAGGGATAACATTAGTCCCTAATTTTGTAAGGCACTGACTATAATTGAAAAACTTCTGGTAACATAGTTATAAAGATTCCCTCATTGTTGAAAAATTGAAACATTTTTAAATGCAGATAGGAGAACATGATTCTTTTTAGTACTACTGAGTATATTTGGCTTAAATACTAATAAGACTTGCTTTACCGCTTGGCTTTAGATTCTGCTTAAGGAAATGGTGAAAGATTTAATTCACTGTACTTTTGTTAGAAGGTATGGAAATGTTTGTCCACGGGAACTTTCGTCATCTGCTAGAATGGCAATTCATTCAGGAGAGGGAACCATTTCATTTTAATGCCTAAGAGCTGTTGATATGTTTCCTGCATCTTTCAAAGGCATCTTTCATGCCACACAGGAAAACTGTAGCTTGTGAAGGAACAGAAAGAACATTTCTTACATGAGTCAATCTCAGCAAAGTTGCACAGCAGCTGTGCTAGGTACTGATGAGGATTACCACAGGACCCAGTTGCAGGGGTTTGTGTGGTTGAGGAGACAGCTGGCTCCCTCGGGGGACCACTTTGAAGGAGATTGCAGCAATAATGCATCCCCACTGTTGCTAGTGGATATTGTGGCCATGTAGTACAAAACTGGTGCCAGATAAAATCAGAAAGTAATAAAAAGCAAGACGAAACTCAGAGATTTTAAATCTTAATGTGAGGGACTGAAACAAATGTCCTGGGCTTGTTGCATTCACTCATAAGGAAAAGGAGACAGAGGAAGGGATGCCTTTAACTCAGAAGACTTACAGAGACTTCAGTCTTTTCATTTAAGAACCATTTGGGTGTGTTGTGAAATAAAGTTGCAGAGTAGGCATGTTCAGACCTTTATTTGCTACATTTAGTAGGAAAGATTCTCCGCCCCCCCCCGCCCCCTCCCCCTTTAACTACAAGAAGCCAGAGTTTTCCGTGCAAACTGAAGCAGGCATTGCAAGAATCAGATTCACTTTGGACGACTGTTCACATTCCAAGTCATCATTGCATTAGGCAGCACAATTCCATCTCTGGTTGATGGGCAGAAAAAGTGGGCAGCTTGCCAGGTAGACGTTTCCATGACTCCCAGCCCCCAAAGGTGATGCGTTTTTCAGCTAATTCAATGAAGAGTGGGCTGAACTTTGGGTCTAAACGAGACAATAGCTGCCTTCGCAGTATCAGCAGAATGGGTGATGGGAACGCACTCTACATTTGGCAGAGAATCATGTGACCTTACGACTGAGATTTTGTGATGGTGCCAACGGAGGCTTGGAAAGCAGCAACCGTCCTGACTTTTTTCTTCTTTTTTAGCATGGCTCAGAAAATGGTGGATCTTAGTACTTGACTTTAGCCAGACTCAGCAAGAGACTGAGCTTTGCAGCACAACTTCGCCTTTATTCTGGGTTTTTGGCAGGCCACCAGGAGGCTGTCCCTTTCACGCCTGATAAATTCTGCTGCTTATCTCTAAATAGGGGAAAAAAAAAAGAAAGAACATATAAACAGAATATTGAGGCATAACAAGTGAATCCTAAAATTGTATGTGCTTTTTGTTTTTTGCTTTTTCTTACTGCTGAATTTTTTTTTAGTGTTAATACCTTTTCTGCTTGCTGAAGAATCCAAGTAGTTTTTTGTTGTTGTTGTTGTTGTTGTTGGTTTATAATGAACAGGCATTTGAACTGGGCAAATAGGACGACAGCAGCACTGGGCATGAGATCATTGCTGCAGTGTAGCAAACTGGCACCCTGCCTTCTCACCCTTTTGGTTCAGGAGACAAACGTGTGCAATCCTCATTTCTAAAGTCAGCACAGCCTGGAAGGATTCCTGGTCTCTCCCACCTTCTACCATTCTGCTGCCAGGGACGGCAAGGATTGGTGCAGCTTCTGCGCAGTGCTTTGTGCCTGGAATACCGAGAAGGAAGAAAAAGAAGACAAGCACCCTGGTCCTTTTTTTCCAAGAAATAACAGGAGCCATGAAGAAAAAAAAATCTGAGTTTGTCCTACTCCATGCAACAGTGCTGAAAAAAAAAAAAAAAAAAAAAAAAAAGAGAGACGCTCCTGCTCAAAAACAAAAACAAAAACAAACAAAAATCCAAACCAAAACAAACCAAAAAAAAAAAAAAAAGCAAACATTGGCTTGTATAACTACAGAGACATCGCGCTTTGTAAAGCAGCTTTGTAAGGCAGCATAAGCAAATGAGCCTTCTTTATATGTATATTTCAAAAATATGGCATAATAAGCAATATATTGCACTTGGTGAAATCGCACCTTTCATATCAGGTATAACTTTTTTTGTTGTTTCTTTTTAAGTCTACTGTTATATAAAAGGGGATACTTGAACTTTCAATTTACTCTTTTATAACTCATCACCCACCTTACTCTTACTAACTTTTTCCTTTTGCTCTCTTGCTCTAATCCTGACTAGAATAGAAACTTTAGTAAAAATAGAAAAATCTCTATGAAAAAGATGATATCTGTTTTTATTTTTGTTATACATAGAAGTTTTGGAAAAACATTAACATGTTATCTGTGCTTTTTGTGTACAGTATTAGTTTTTGCTAAGAAAAGTGAGTGTTTAGCCCTAGTTGGTAAAGAAACTAATCTTTCATGTGCTGTGACTCATAATTTGAAATGTGAAAGAAGAAACTTTTTGAACTTCTAGAAAAGGGTTGTATTAGAATATGTATTAAACTTCTCTGATAACTGAAATTTAGTTTAGGGGAAGTTATATTTAAATTACTCACCAGGATTTCAGTATACCAGAAAAAGGGATGAAAAGATCATGTTCTCAGTTGCTAAGTAGAAAAAAGCTTTTTCCACAATAATACTGACTTTTAAAATATATTTAAAAGAAGCATTTGTCTTACAGCTGTTGCTGAGAGCGTTGGAAATATCCAGTAAGTATTTTAGTGGAAAAAGTACATATAAACTTGTACGTTTAAAGCAATGTATTGGCTTAGCAGATAAATGCATTGCATTCTAATTATTTTGTCTGTTTGTAGAAGTAAATTGCTAAGCAGTTTAAGCATTTTATTATAAAAACCCAGTTTTGCCTGGTTCAGTGGGAAAGGATTAACTGATGTATTGCACCTATTTTAATTTTTATTAAAACTGTTTCTAAACATGTTTAAAAATTGTTAAAGGGAGAAAATGCTTTTGAAATATAGAGCTCATATAAATAAAGACTATAATTTGCATGTTAAGAATTGATACTATAATATTTTCCATGAAAAGAGTAAACTTTAAGCTAACTGTTGTGCTTTAAAATCGTATTCTATTATAATAAAAATATATAGGGTATACAATGAAAAATACTATAGAACCGATGAATTCTACCTTCTTATTTGTTATTCTACAAAGAATTGTGGGAAATTACAAATACCCGATATACTTATAACATTCAAGTAAAATGTTTTATTAAGTTTATTGGTGATTGTTCACTAATTATTTAAAAAGTAGCTCTTGTTCCTTTATGCTGCCTCAGCTAATGGAACATCAACTTTCACAGGCTTAATTAACATTTATAAACCTGTTTTCATGTTTCAAGATCCTTTAGTTGAAAAACATTATTTTAAATGTTATTTTTAGGAGCCATTAATCTCTACACTCTTAATTATCTTATTAAGCTCCATGCCAAATCCAAATCTCTTTTCAGCTTTCACTGGTTCATTGTGCAAAACCTAGTCCCTTCTTTAACAGCCATGCCTCCTTTCACTTTCAAAACTGTTACTGTGAAAACAACACCAACCAAAACGAACGCATAAATGCAAACTATGAAACCACATTATATGTCATATGAGTAGCCTTGGGTGGGGCTCCGTGAGTCTTCCAAGCCTTTAAAAAAAAAAATACATTAAAAGGTTTTGCCCATTTTGATATTGTGTTTTCTTCTCGATCGTCTACCTCCATTCCCACCATCCACCCAGATGCTCCTCCTAAACAGCAGTTGTCTGATATTTCTCCCTTTGTGGTTGTTTTAGGGAAAAACTTAAAATGGATATGAGAAGTGAAGAAAGTGATCATAGGAGAAAAATCATCTCAGGTAAAAATAAAAAGCAAAAGAGCAATTAATATTTAAAATTCTAAAAGAAAAAATAATTTTGACTGTGTTTAGTTATAAGAATTTGTTTCATACTCTTTATGGATCTAGCTGTTGGAACTGTCACTGACGGTTTAAGGATTTATAATATTACCTACTTTTGTGAAAAATTTTTCTCTCAGTTTGTGATCAATGTGCAGTTTGGTTCCCTTTGTATATAGATCTATATATCCATTCCTATAACCTAGGTGAAATACAGTTGAATAGAAAGTAGTTTAGGAAAAAGACAAATTATATTTTGTCATTTGTCATACTATATAAAAGGAACTGAAATCTAGGGAAAGGGAATAAAGTCATGCTTTTTTTTATGATCTAATAAGAGAATGAAACCAAAATATACATTCTTATAGTTAAGATGAAACGCAGAACAAATATTGCGTTTTATTTCATGTCTAAATTTATGAATATATGTTGAAATATTTTTACTACATTTGAATTCATGATTATTGACTTTTTTTACTATAGTTTTTAATAAGTATGGGAATAGTTAGAAAACAAATAATAGTAAAAATTATATAGACCACATTATCTATAGTCTATAAAAAACATTTTATTTTATTTATTTCAAAACATGCAAAAACACTAATTAATTTTTATGTAGTAATATTAGTTTTCACAATGAAGATATAATTAAAAATGCTAAATATTGTGGATATGAGTGAAACGATTAATAATGTACAACTTTTAATTTTGTTGCTCTTGAGCCTGGAATCTTAAAAAACGTGTACGTGGCTGGCTTTATGTTTACTCTTTGTGTGTTTGCTTATTGTCTGGTGGTTTAAATTTTTTTTTAATAACAATTTATTTTGCCCAACCTGTTGACCAGATGAGAGTTGTATGTTGCCATATAGTATGTTTTGAGTATATCTTTTTTGAAAAATAAGTTTAAATATATTGTGTTTAAGAAACAAGATATCCTCTTTTATGCAGTAGATCTGGAGTTTAAATGTTAGCGCGTGGTGGTAGTAATAATGCTATTAATGTGTCATTAATTTTTGTTTTCTGATATTAATTTATCCAAATATTGTTCATTTCAGTATTATTCCAACTACAGACACATATGTATATTTAAGAATTTAAATAACTTCCTGTCTTCTTTGCCTAATCAACAAAATCTTAACTTGTTTTATGAGAAAGTTATTACCAATTCCTTGAAACCACTAACTGAGGTTTTATAAGAGTTAAAACAAGCAGTCTAACTCTTACACAATTAGCTTAATAGTTAATTTGGTCTTAATTATAGGCTCATAATACTATATTCATGCCTCAAAATTACATAATTCATACATGCATGTATGGATTCTTTTTTCTTTTAAAATTCATCATTAATTAGAATAGTCTAATTCCAAAATATTCAATCTTAAAACAAAAGTAATCTGTGAAAAATCTTTCACTATACTATTTTTAAACTTCTCATGTATATAACCTGTATTTAGTGTAGAATATTTATGAAGCCCTTTAAGTGGGAATATGCATACTTAGAGCATTTCAGCATTTAAATACTTATGCTAAGGGATTGATATTATTATTTTGGTCTCCTAACTTCATCATATATTTACAACAAATTCTGCATTATGAGGGAGCCCATGTGAGACGTTGCCCATTGGCATAAACCCGTAGATCCGATCTTGTGGTGAAGTGGACCGCACAAGCTCGCTTCTATGGGTCTGTGTCAGTGTGGTAATCTGACAAAATGCTATACACAATGCAGTTAAATAATATTTCAATCAAACTCCTGTTAAACTCTAGTTGTTTACTTTTGAAGTGACTATATTTTCCTTTGGTTTTCATGTATATATAGATATATATATAAATCCTCACCTGTCTTACGAGGCAGGCTTCAGTTGTTGACCACTTGGAAGGGCTCATAGCACAGCCATTGAAGTTTAAATCCAAGTATATTAAATTGCTTAAGAAATCTGAATTTTTTATAGCAAGGTTTGCACCAAGCTCTGAATAGATCCCGTTCAGAAACTTCTGTTCACATTCCAGTGGTTAGTGCAATTCATCAACTTTAATAAGAAAATTAAAGGCTATAACTGGATTTTGTGTCCCTGTTGAGCCTAGTTCTCTTTATAAATGAAGCTGAATGATACTGACTTTTAATATTATTAATTGCTGGTGGAATTACTCCATGAGAGATGTCAGAAGACATTTTATATGACCTATGCTGGAAACCCAAGAGGTTAGGATAGTCCTAGTAGACACATATTAAGTTTATTGGTAAAATGTTAGAATATTATATCTACATCCTTGCCAAGTCCTTAGGTATATGGCCGCCATATTTGGAGGAGCTGACTGAAGATATGATAAGGAGTTTGAAGCAACATTGGAAGCTGTGTGCATCCGGGTTGAGGTAGTAGGTTGTATGGTTTAGAGTTACACCCTGGGAGTTAACTGTACAACCTTCTAGCTTTCCTTGGAGCACACTTGAGCCATCGAGGAATTCTTCATCATTTTAATCTAATCGAGCTAATTTCTGTGCAAGAAGGTTATGTGTCATGAGTATTTTAGATAATTAAAATTATCCTTTATCCGTAAATATTAGATTATTATATTTGCATCTGCTTATAAACTCTGGCAAGATGGTATTTCTGATAGGTTGTTACTCTATGATTAAACATTTTTAAGAATTGGTGAGTAGTGACAAACTGCATTTATATTGCAGCTTTCTTCATCCATAGATTCACAAAATTTAGCACTTAATTTTGCAAACTTGTCATTGGTCTTTCTATTTTTATTGGCTACTTAGACACTACAGTTAAAAAAAAAAAAAGTCTGCTAGTGTCAATGACTTTCACAGCACATTGTCTGAGTCTTTCTTATGACACATCACTTTCTCCCTTACGTTATGGCTATCTATGTGCTTGTTTATTTTTTCCATGCTAGACTGTAAGCCCCTTGAGGGCAAAGTCCATGCCTTATTTTTCATTGTATCCCCTGCAACGCCTTACACATAATAAGATCTATTTATTTATTGGATGAATGAATGGAGAAGATCTCACCCTGTGATGAGTTTCTATGGAATATTTGAATGAATTACAACAGTGGTCATAAATCTCAGTTTTTTTAATTTGTCCTAAAACTTACCTAAATTTAATTCACAGAATGCTGTGCATCAGCAGCTTACTTGACTTGTTTTTTGACTGTGTTGAGTATGTCTGCTCGTCATAGACATATGATTTAATTTCAGACTGCTTTTTCTCTAGAATAAAAATAATGGACCAAGTTCATTTTTATTAATAAGTTCATTACAGTTTATAATCTTACATTTTGATTATGTATATTTCTTTTGACTTTTTAAAGTCCTTGATTTCCAGATGAATGATTTTCCTTTCAGTGTCAGTCTTATAAATCAGCTTTTTGTATACTGTATACTTTCTTTATCTTTTAACTTTTGTTTTTCTACAACTATATCTGTTGAGTAAAACAGGAACAACTAAACCAGAAACGTATTAAGAAATTAATAACAAGTATATGAAGTATAATTTGAGGATTACATTTTTGCTTGAAGGAAAGGCACCTCCAATATTCTGTCTGTACAAAGCAAATTGGTCTCTTTGGAGTCCATTAGCTTTGTGCCAACTTTAATGGCAGTGAATGGTGTAATTTATATAGATTGTTTTTCAGTCACAGAATTAAATAGCTGTAGATATTATACCTTATTTAAACTCCCAGCATGAAACACTGAATACATAAGAAAAGGTTTTTAGATACAATTATATGTTAATAACTATAAGATCCTGGCTATGTGGTGATGAGATTTCTATAGAACACTCTGGCATCCAGATGTCTCAGAATCTAGAATTTACCAACAATGGCAGTGAAGAAGGAACTTTCGAATTACCAAGGGGAAGAACACGTCAGCCTTAGAAGGCTCGAATACCAGTGAGTTCAAGCAAAATAATTTGACTGATATGCAGAAGTTAGAAACTAGTAGTCTCTGAGAAAGAAAAGTCTTTTCAAGGACTAATCAAGAGATAATGAACAAGGGTCAGGAGACATAGACAAGAGAGAGAGAAAGAGAGGGTTAGAAGAAACAGACAACTGAGTGGTAAACAATTACATCTTTGTAAATAGTTTAGCCCTTGAGAACCTAGTTCCCGTTGCGTGTGTATGTGTGCATGTGTGTATCCCAATACTCTGTGTACAGATTTGGAGACCAAGTCATGTACACATTGAGGGCCAAATAAAATACTATTTCCAATAAATGCCTGTTTCCATGCAGTGCAATAGAGTTAAATATATCGCAGAAGTCAACTATGATGTGCAGTTTAAGGATAATTTTATAAAAATACTATGACAGATGTATAGAATATCTAAAGTGAACTGGTATAAAAGAGTACCTGAAAAGTGACAAAGATGTAGCTATGATCCACTGTGTTAGTCTTGCAGAAATCATAATTCTGAAGGGCAGAGGATAAAATTAGCTTCAATGAAGAAAATAAAGAGAATACTATGTGGGAGAATTATGCTTTCACTAGTGATTAATAGTAAATTTTGCTCTTCCAGGTCCTTTATTTCTGTGAAAAAAATGGCAAATGACAAATATACAAACTGACAAGATTATTTTTAAAGAAACTAAGTTTCAGGACCACTGCTGGTGTCTATATCTAGAAATAGTTAAATTATGACTAAGAAACCATGGAGAAACTTTGTACATTAAAAAGTTAGCATTCAACTGGAGAGCAACTATGTAGATGGAATAATTCCTTTAAGAATTTTAAGTAGTCAAGTTTTACTCTATTCCAAGGATTCCACATTTGGTAACAAAGGAAGTGTGAAAATTCAGGAAACAAACATCAGCAAATCATATTTTACTTAACTAATATCTCTTTTGGTATTTTGGGACACTAAATTTAGGTTCATAGTGGCTGATTGACCTTCCATGCTTTGTGGAATGAGGCAGGAATGAGTGAGAGTAGGAAGGAAGGAAGGAAAGAGGGAGGGAGAAAGGAAGGAAAAGAAGGAAAGGAAAGGAAAACCAACTGCAAAGCAATTGATTGGACCTTACCAGAAAAGTCTAACTTAGTTCATAATAATAGCTCATAATGTTATGAACTAAATTGGCTAAAGTAACTATGAGGGAATCAGATAAATCACTTGGCAATTGGACTGAGTCTTCTTGAAAGCAATCCAGCAGTTCATGAACTATGTTATTAGAATAAATGAGTCACTTTCTGTAAATAATCATTTTGTTTCTCTTATTCCCTATTACAAAACGCTGACTCATGAGCCTAGGTGATTCCCCAAATGATGTGATTCAGGATTCTGCCACCCTGAGCATTATTTCACACCTGTGTCTAGTTTCTCTTCTCAGAATATAGGAATAACTCTTGAGGCCACTGATGTTGGCTATACCCACAACAGCGCCCTAAAAGACCCCTAGGGAACACCCATGAAAATCATTAAGTGAAGATTCTGACATAATCAAAAGAGCATTTATCTCTCACTTGCTTACCAATTCCTGTCATCCACTACTACTTCCAAGCAAACCTGCTACCCGTTGATATCATGTTCTTCAAGATCCATGTATATCACCTCTTCATCCACAAAGCTTTTTCTCTTTCTCTAAAAGGGAATTTCTCAGTTTTAAATCCTCCTAGCCCTTGCAGCTTTTATTCCCACAGGGTTTTCTCTAACTTCCATTAGTAGTAAATCCAAGTGCCCCAAGGGAATGTGACCTGTGACTGACCTTTGTACCTCCTGCAGTATACATATATTTTTTAACTGTTGGATTGAGTTGAACTTTAAATCATTTATAGGCAATCGAACTTACACACATCTTAAACTATGCTTCAGCAGTAAAATCCTGTGTTATTCAAGATTTCTAGACTCTCCAGAATATATCGTTATGGGATGAGGAGGGTTTTTTTTGTTTGTTTGTTTTTAACATTGTCTTGATTAACAGGCCAGCCTTGATTAAGCCTGTCATATACCACTGAAGGTTATTTATGAAACTAACTAATCTCTATTATTTTTAATAAATCTAAGCCCCTTGCATACAGAAATATGTCTTTTCGAAACTCACAACTCTTACCGTAGTGCTCAGCTTATAGGATGAATTGAAGAACTCTCTGGTGAATAAATAGAATTTTTTAAGTGAAATAAAAACATTATGTGATACAGTGGAGTAATATTATATTTAAGTGGACTTCTTCCAACTTTTAAAATTTGGAATTTAAGAGAAATTAGGAACATCACTTTTAACTATTATGAAATCTGTTTGATGGTGGTTCTTAATTTTTAAGTTGGCATTGTCTTCTGTGTGCCTTCATCTGTAACCTCACTCTAAGCTATGCAGAATGTGTGAGTTAAATAAACTACCAATGTTTCTTCCCCACACCTATCTGATCCCTCTTAAATACCAACTTTGTTACTTTTCACTCTGAACTCTTGGAGCACCTACTTGACTCCAATCATACTCAGCCTTGCATTTCCCCTTACTTTTTATATGTTTAGATAGTAAGTAATAAAGTTAGATTGTAAGCCGTAGAGTTCATGTATACTTTTACGTAGTAGGCACTTAAGTAGTACTTGATGGAAAGTAAAAATAAAATATAGATTTATAAATGGTAAGAACCTTAGAAATTAATTGGCCCACTTTCCAGGTGATGAAACTGGGTCCCAGAATGTTTAATGATTTTGCAAGGGTCAATCCACTAGCTATGGACATAGCCCAGATTTCTATCCAGGTCAGTGATCTACCCAAGAAAACATATTTCATGTTTGCTATCAATGGATTTTTGAGTAGTAATTTTTGAGTAATTAATCTTAATTAATTAACTGATTGAAATGAGATAAGGTTTTACTACTGAAGGACTACAAATAACACTATCTTCAGATAAAAATATGATAAGTATATAATTAATATTATTTAAAATCAACTCCATATCCATTTAATTCTTTCTTTTCAAGTACCAGTGCACTCTTATTCTTCTAGGCATAGAGAGGAATTTACCCTCCAGTTCCATTGTGATACTTCTCCTCCTTCCAGAATCATTCTCTCCTTCCAGAATCATCCTCTTCCAGAGAGGAATTTACCCTCCAGTTCCACTGTGATACTTCTCCTCCTTCCAGAATCATTCTCTAGGAGTATGGCCTAGCAGTTCGTGGTATATCTTAAGTGAAAAGGGAAGAACTATGAATTGGTTAACCTCTTAGCATTGTGTTGCTTAGGAGAATGGAAATTAATATGAAATGGTAGCCATAACTAAGTCCAGCTTCAGAACTCAATTACCTATGCCCCCCATGAGATATGCAAGGTAACACGATGTAAAACACCTTACCAGGGGTCATGAACTTAAATAAATTCAGGGTCTAGGCTGTGTAATAAGCCAGACTTAAAGACAAGAGGAAGTGAATGAGGACTGTGGTAGACCAAAGAAACCACGCTTACTTTCAAGATATTCCAAAATGACTTCATCAGTCACTCTAAATTTGGCCCCCAGAGTCAGCCAGTTCTCCATCTTTGGTATGAAGGTATCACATAGTAAAGCAAAATTGCAGTAAAACTGTTTTTTTTGATGAGCCTAACCACATCTTCTCTTCTGGTTGAACTAGATAATTTGGAGTATCTTTGATACTTCCAGGTAATTCTAAGGAGTATAAAGAAAGGTAAATTATTGCACACTTACATGCTTATGCTGTTATTTCAAATAGACATGTATGATTCATGATAGTCTAAATATTTCCTTGAATGTAATTGACTAATGAAAAATATTCATTGGTCAAGCAACAACTACCAATTACAATATTATTTTGATGCTATTTTAATGAACCAAATGTAGTAGTAGAAATTGTAGTAGTCCTAGTAGTAGTATGTAGACTTTCATTTGCATCTAAATCTAGATGTACAAAAGCAATGAAATTCTTATACTTCTTATTTCTCAACTAATTAATGTTATAGATAAATGGATAGATAGCATTTTCAAGTCAGAAAAGAATCAAAAAGTTAAATAGAGTGAACAAAATTAAAGTTGAGTGTTCTCATCTCCATATAAAGTCTTAGACACTCAGGCAACTGGGTAGACTTCAAGAGTAAAGTAATAATATTGCTGTTAGTTATATTTTGTGTTATAATTAAAAGACCAGTTATGCATAAATCTGGAATTAGATCAGGTTCCTGTTCATAAATTTTTCAATATAATTTAATCCAATGAAAAATTTGGCAAATAGAAATGACACAATCAATTATGAAAATGCTGAGTTTATAGTAATAAAGAAGGCATGTGTTTGCAATTTTGCTATGCGTAGTAGAAGCCTTCTTATTTAATACAATTGGGATCAGTAGTTGAGTAAATTCACAAAGACTTTTAAAGAAACAGTTCTTAAAATTAATACATGCATACGGTACATATTTTGTTTAAATTTTAAAACTTGATTATATGCTTATTTGCCAGTATTTTTAATTTGGCAAATAGAAATGATACAATCAATTGTGAAAATGCTGAGTTTATAGTAATGAAGAAGGCATGTGTTTGCAGTTTTGCTATGTGTAGTAGAAGCCTTCCTATTTAATACAATGGGGATCAGTAGTTGAGTAAATTCACAAAGACTTTTAAAGAAACAGTTCTTAAAATTAATGCATGCATACTGTACATATTCTGTTTAAATTTTAAAACTTGATTATACGCTTATTTGCCAGTATTTTTTTTTTTTTTTTTTTTTAAATTTTATTTATTTATTTATTTATTTATTTATTTTTGGCTGTGCTGGGTCTTCGGTTCGTGCGAGGGCTTTCTCTAGTTGCGGCAAGTGGGGGCCACTCTTCATCGCGGTGCGGGGACCGCTCTTCATCGCGGTGCGCGGGCCTTTCACTATCGCGGCCCCTCCCGTTGCGGGGCACAGGCTCCAGACGCGCAGGCTCAGCAGCTGTGGCTCACGGGCCCAGCTGCTCCGTGGCATGTGGGATCTTCCCAGACCAGGGCTCGAACCCGTGTCTCCTGCATTAGCAGGCAGATTCTCAACCACTGCGCCACCAGGGAAGCCCCTGCCAGTATTTTTAAGTAAGCCTGTTTCTGAGTTTGGGTTGCTGATTATAGATTTTAGTCACCTTTTCTTTCTGTAAGTCCCATAATGCATCATCTTTGATTTCTAATTTTGATTGCTTATATGTCTTTAAGTGCAAATCCAATACAAAGAAATCTGAAAGGAGATTCCTATTTTTCTCTATGATTTTTTTCTAATGTTGTCTTACCTACATTTTACACTATAATATTTTTTAAAGTGACAATTTTATTGTCTTTCCAAAATTTTCAAGTTTAGAACACCTCTCATTCTTTTACGCTCATATTTAAATTGGTTTAGATAATATTTAATTAAATTATACAATTTTATATTAAGCCAACGGGCATAAACTGGTTTGGGAACAAACATAACTGACTGCCAATGGGCATAATCTGGTTTGGGAACAAACATAACTGATTGCCAGCAAGCATACACATCACTTGGTGGGACTAAAAATACTTGGGTGTTCTAGAACTTTCTGAGGTGATGGAAATGTTCTCTGCACTGTCCAAAACAATAACCGCTAGCCATATGTGGTTAGTGTGACTGAAGAACGGAATTTTAAATTTAGTTAATTTTAGTTAATTAAAATTTAAATAGCTACATGTGGCTAGTAGCTAGTATGTTGGACAGTACAGCTCTAGAAAGTACTTTACTTGCTTTTAGCATGCTGGTGGCATCTGTCGAAAATGTCAGATAATCTGTAAAGTGGTGAATGGTTAAGAGTACTTTCTCTGTAGTTGAATTAAGATTTAGGGGAAGAATGGCTTGGGAAACTCAAACTGGTTTGGAATTCATTTTTGTTTTGTTTTTAATTTGTTTATTTTGATCCTATTTGAGTATAGATTTAGTTTGATGGAATTTTAAAACTTTATTCAAAAAAAGCAGCCAAAACATTAGAAACTACAGAGGGTTGCAGTTTTTTTCTGAAGCATTCGATCAACACAAACCTAATTAGAAAGTAAAGACATTACTTCTCACATTGCACCCCCATCCCCCAAAGAAAGTGTTCTTAATTTAGGATCCTAGATCCATAAGGAGCCATGGAATAAACTTGTTGAGTCTCTGTGCCCTTTGAAAATATTTATAATTCTTTAAAGGTATGCGGATGTGTTTATTTTACTGAGGAAAAAGTCCTAGCTCTTGTCAGATTATCATGGGAGTCCATGATTTCCTGAAAAAGTTAAGAATAACTTTGGTTATTTGTTTAATACTTTTTAAGTTGCCAGAAGTTGATTAATTAGTACATTCTGATAGAATTGTAAGCCTTCTCTTACAAATATTGTAAATCTATCTACCTATCCATCCATATATATGTTTCAAATTATATAGTTTATATATGTAATTAATATAGAAATTTTAATTAAACTTTGTACATATATAATTTATATGTAATTTAATTAATACTATATGTATAATTTAATTAATTAGCTAAACCTATGGAACATGGTTAAAAAAAGAGAGAGAATAGCTTAATTTCTTGGAAAGATTCAATAAAATTGAATAGCTAAAATCCCTGTCATATTAAATTTGAACTTTCAACTGTAAATTATTACAAAAAATCATAAAAATGTAGATTGAACCATCTCTGTTTCTTGTATCAGTACCTTTACGTGTTCTTGCTTATGAATGGACTGGGTCCACTGGAGTGGAACATCATGGGTACAATTTATGAAACCTGAAAACACCATTGCCAGTCCCATACTCAATGAAAGGACTTGTCTCACATGAAAATATTGGAAAAATTAGAAAATTATACTTTACATGTTTTAAGAAAAATTAGGATATTTATGTTTTAATGTATATTTGTGCTTCCCTTTCTATTATTTTTGTTTAATACGTCAACTACTGAGCCCAAACCCATCAAGCAGGATGGCCTCTACTCTAATAGTATCAGTCCTCTTTTAAAAGTGAGAAAAGCCACAGTCAGGTTTATATAGTTTCCTACAATCACATAAATGGTAAATTCTAGCGCTGGAACAAGTGTGTCTTACACCAGAGGAGTTCATTTGAACTGCTTTGTTATAACGCTTCCAGTGACAGAGGCTTAGCAATTCGGGAGCAATCGGTCCCCAGAGTAAAAGTTTGAAAGTAAGATTTGCTCTACTTAGAATGAAAATGCAGCTTCGCTACTTAGGTGACCAGCCCTTTTTGTGCTTCCAGAGACTTCCTAAACCAGTGTTTCTTTCATTGAACAGCAAAAGTTCAATGGGCTCTTTTCCGTTTCTGATTTTGTAAAACATAGAATAACATGAGGTTGCCAGACCTACCTAAAAACAACAAATATATTTACTTCTGACTGGGAATTTACCAGCTCAGTGTGGTAAACAGTTTATTTAATGATAAAGAGAAACATGGAGCGGCATCTATTACATAAATAATTACTTCTGTTTTTAAAGTCTTCAAAACATAGGAGTACAATAAACCTTACTCACAGGCTACTTGAGAGAGTTTATTGCTCTTTGGGACGTATCTAACAGTGTTCCTTACATCATCTGGGGACTTTTTCTTTCTACCTCTTCTAATACTATTAGCTTGAACCTTGTTTATTTTTCCCTGCCTTGCTCTGAGTTTTAAGACCTCTTAGAACAGTGGTTTCTCAACTTCACTGCTTGAAGACCTGCAGTGGGGAGGGGAAAGTGGGGCAAGAGGTGGGTGTAGTTTGAAGAAGTCCTCAGTGTTATTCAGATTTTCCATCTGCATTGTCACCTATTCCGGAAGGCATCCATTTTGTGATAGGATTTCAGAGGCCTCAGAAAGGTCACTCCTGCTCCAAAATAGCTTGGTCTTTCATTGCACAGTAAGCTTAGAGCCAGTTTTTAGACTGTTCCCCATTCTGCAGTAATAAGGAGATTGAACTCCAGCCCTGGAGTCTGGCACACCTGAATTTATAACAAGTCTGAGTCAACTACCCCTACAAAAGCTGATTTTTCCATCCGTGCCTCATGACCTTCATCTGTAAAGTGAAAATTATGACACTAATACTGCAAGGTTTTCGTGAAGATGAAAAGATTATATATATGGCATGTAGCAGGCATGGTGCCTAGCAGATAATAGGAATTGAAAGAAATATAATTATTATGGCCATCGTTATACATATTAAATGGTGCAGTGTAGTGTTTGCTTATTAATCATCCCACGGATTCAGTGCCGTGGAGTTTACCCTGGTGGAGCTACAGCAGACACTGAGAGGAGGTGGTTTTCTCTGAGTCCTCCCCCTTGATCCCTGAGCACCATGGCTTTGCCGCCTGGCTTTGCTGATTTGAAGAGGTCACATTTCAGATGGTCTTCTCACTGGCAGATCATGGTAGACAAGAAGTCTCACCTTTTTCTTCTGGGAAAGGAAATAGTCCATCTTCCTATGTCTGAAGTTGTCTTTTCCTTTTTGTCTCATTCTTACTTTGAAAACAGGCAGTTTGTCACTACTGTGGTAAGTTTCTTAAGTGCCTTAGTTTTCCCATCTGTAAAATAGGGTTAACAACCCCTTCCTGCAGTACTTCCCCAGACTCTCGAGAAAATAAAAATATGTGATGTGAATAATGAAAAAAATGCAGCACCAGCATTCCCACAAATAGAAAATTAACCATTTAAACTTACCTATAGGAAATTTTGTAGACTTCCAGAGAAGGGGAAGTAGCAAAGTCTTCTTAAGCTATTCATTCCCAGGGAGAAGATGTCTCTCTCAATACCTCTCATTGTCACTGTCTCTTTCTCTGTCTCTGTCTGTCTGTCTCTCTCTTTCTCTCTCTCTCTCTCCTTCTCTCTCTTCCCTTTTCTCTCTTGTGTTCTGTTTGTATTACTGCTCATGAGTTCCTTTCTCAGATCTAGCCAAGGGCTAGAAGTAAGAATGTTATATTTATGAGATAAATGAATGAATTATTGATTAATCAAATCAGTTAATGAGAGCAGCTACAGAAATGTAGATTTTGGTTCATAAGAAACTAGAAGGTATTAGCTACAGTGTGATTAATATATTAATACTTGGTTAATCTTGGTGATCATCTTGGACAGGTGATGCCATAGGAAGATAAGTCAGTCCTGTAACTTCTTCCCAACAGGTTTCTTTTTTTATAAAGCTGATCATTTCAGTATGAGCTAGGGCATGCCCACCTCTCCTGTGTGATAAGATCGATTTGCATTGAACATTTCTCACCGAAAACTGGGTGGGTCCCTATGTTTCATGATTAACTTAATGTTTGGTTAATCTGTAAAAACTAAGTGCAGTTTGCCATGCTAGTCCAGTGAAAGCATATTCAGTAATTTTATTGCAACCAATTTTCATTTTAGATAATAGACAGGAGGTTTTTCAACTGAGTTCAAAAGTTTGTGAGGTTTTAAACATGGTTCTTTCTCCCTCTTTTCCTCAAGCTATGTCAGGGTATTGGGTGGTTTCCCGAAGCAGGATAACTTCCTGCTTCCTGGAGGAAGCAACATAGGCATCTAAAGTTCAATGGTGTCATGCATGTAGGGTCTGATATCCATTAACCATTGCTCTGATCGTGTCCCACAAATCTACAGAAAGGCCACATCGCCTTCCTGGGTCCTGGATGAGGGCCTAAATACTCTCCAGAAAAATAGCATCTTTACCTACTTGGCCCTAAGCACCTATTATTCCATTTATGGTGGTGTCAGAGATTTCAGGAGCTGAGATAGTGACCTTGCCCATTTTCAAATGCTGACTGTTTAAATGATGACTTTGAAAGTGCTGTGGCCTTCAGAGTAGGTGTTTTCAGACTTGGTGGATGATTGTTGGGTGCAGGGAAAGTGGACCTTCTTTTTTTGTTTAGATAGTTTCATTACAAACCATGGGCTTTATATATAGGGCTGTTAGATTTAGCAAGTAAAACTATGGGATGCCCAGTTAAATCTGAATTTTAGATAGATGATGAATAATTTTTTAGTATCATTATGTTCATTAGTTCTTGTTGTTTCCATTGTTTGTCTGAATTCAAATTTGACTTCACCACCTACATTTTTATTTGGCAACGCTTTTTAGGTAGCATTTTCCATAATAAAGTGTCTTATCCCGTTTCTCCATATATTCACCACTCTCATTAAATAAGGAAATAGAAGCTTATAAAGAAACCAGAATAAGATTTATGTCATGAGATAGTGGGGAAAAGCATACAAAGATAATATAATAATTTATATTAAAATAATAGGAAATTTGAGATAAACTTTTTTTCCTAAATGTTAGGGTCATGTAAAATAAGTATTAGGCCATATTACTTTACATGATTAAACAAAGTAGTTTAGCAAGTGATGTTTAATAAATAGAAGCCAGTTGATAACTTCACCATAAAATTCAGGGGATAAAAATTTTGTTATAATGTCAAAGCCACATTACCTGGTGCATTCTGTGACATTCTAAGCCATCTTTGCATTAGTAATGACAGATTTTCTTTTTTGGTTTTTGTGCGGTTTTTGAGAGCTCTGGAGTGCAAGTTTTCCAGAAAATGAACATTCGGGTGAAAGCAATTTCACTTCTCAGTGAATGTAAAACATTGCTTGCTTTGCACATGATCTGTTGCTGTCAGTTACTTTAGAATCTTTGTTAGCTTTTCAAACATCCTTTGCCATCACAAGATAAATCTTCTACGCATAGCTCATGCTGTGTCTGGGTTTGCCCTAGACTTGGAGAATATTTCACATGGGGTCTCTTAGAGTTGGGTGGTGCTGACCGCCACACGCACTGTGTACACACCACAATCATCCTTTCTCACTGACTGATTTCTTCCTTCCCCACCATCCTGACTGCCTCCAGCTCAATGGCTGCCACCCTTTCCAGTTTGGCTCAGACCCCCACCAGAGCCAAGCTTCCCAGCTGGGTCTTCTCCCCACACTCATCAGCCCCAAGTTCCTTTCTATTCTGGCAACCTTGGGCAGAGAATCACGGACCTGGAGGCTTTCAAAGTGTCACCCATCAAGTCACACCAGGCACACATATGCTTGTCCATGTGTTCACATGCAATGAATCTTTTCATTTAATGAGGCAGTTTGTCCTGTCCACTTGGCCCGTTTCCTTTATTTTATACAGAGGGACGTAAGTACATAAAGATCAGAAGATTGTTTTCAAAGTCACATAGTACTTACAAGTCAAGGTTGGAACCCTGATCCTTTCATTAAATCAGTCTTTTCAGAGAATTAAGTTCTTCCTCTGTCATATGGGATCATATGGCCAAAGAATGATGTTTTGTGAGAATTAAACAAAAACCTAAAGTATCTAGCTGAACTGCTTATAATGGGCTTTCAGAAAACATTTGTTTCTTTCTCCTATTTTCACTAAACAATTTATTAGAATTTATGAGTAAAATTTATTAGAAGACCTGGCTTTGGTTGGGGGTAAGAATTCCATTCATTCCCAGATCTCTGCCTAGCTTGCTTTTTGACACTGAAATTTATTTAACCTTTCTGTTGCTGGACATAGTTCTCTGTCATACAATAATGTTCTGTCATTATATGATTCTATAATTTTTCTATTTTAGAGTTTGCCTCATTAATTAGCCTATAGTTGTTCACTCAATAAGTATTTTCAAATGAATAAACACGAGTGAATGGTAGTGTCCAGTGTTATTATTTTCCAGCTGTTAAAGACACATCTGAAAGTAATATAGGTATTATATGGTTTCTGTAATAGTTTGAAGTAAACCATGGGATATTTTAAAGTAACTGGATTTTAAAAAATTGTCCCTTATATCTGAGTTAGATATTTACTCAGTTTTCACAACATTTCACATTGACCCTCACTGAAACCTCTCACTTTGTCACTTCCAGAAGCTCCCTCACTTCTAAGTCGTTCTGTAAGTCAAGGAGTAGTGTGCATTTCGTAAAAGTCTCATGATCTTGTATACAGAACAAAGTTTAAATTCCTCTGCAGGACAGGAGGAACTTTACAGTCTGTTACCAATGTACCAACATAAATCTATGTCAGGCTACACTTCCATCTCCTGACACTATTTCTTTCCAGGTCATACCCATTCACCACTGCCTAATATTCAGCCATACTGGGCCTCCACGCCCAAGGGGAGCTCAAGCTCTGTAACAGAAGGCAGTAAAGTACATAAGCACAGGCTTTGGAATGAAGCAGGCAGAGTATAAATGTGGACTTATCATTTTGTAGCTGTGGAGTCCGTCTCTATAAGCCTTACTTGTTTTGTCTAAAAACTAGGGTAATAATACAGCATAGAGCTCCTGTAGCATTAAATGAAACAGCATAATTTAAATTATGTTATCAATTGTTACTGGGAATGCAGTAAGTAGAAGCTGATGTAATGTGGTAAAGATGAACGTGAAAGTCTTTGCTGATTTTGTTCCTGTTGTCTAAAAGTTTTAAAATTATTTTTATTTCTTGCAAAATTGCATTCATTCTTTGAGATCTGCTTTTCCCCTATATTCACATTTATATGTAATGAATAATGCTTAAGTTGCATGCTCTGGCCTTTTTTCACTCTCATATTTTTTTTAATTGACATTGTATCCTTTTCTTTTCTTTAGTTTGTAACTTAAAAAAAAAATCAGTCATAGGTAATAAGAGTGACAGGAACTTGGACAATCATTTCCTCCAATATCCTCATTTAATAACTAAGAAAACTGAAGCTCAAACTTTTTTTGCAATTAATTATATAATATCTGCCTCCCTAGTAGTCTGTGAATTTCCAAAAAGTAGAAAACTACGTGTGTCTGATCAGTTTAGTATCCACAGTGGTTGGCACAAGGTGGACCTATAGCGATGGATATTTCCAGAATAAGTGAGTGCTGTGGAACTACTTCTGGCCAAACTTCTGAATTCTAGGTTAGTGCTTTTGTGCTATACTGTATTTCTTCTCATTCAAACTTCATCTTATTTTACAGATTCACTTACTGAAAATCTCTCTTGAAAGTTGTTGATCATCCTGGAGTGGCCCATAGAGGGCTTATCTTTATAAGATCCAGGAAATCTTCTGGTTCTATGATGCAGTCACTTAATTTGCTTTGGAGCTGAGACAATGCATACTTCCAGGGACAGGCCCGGGGAAAAGCGGAGCTGAAGCAGTATTATTTTTCCTAGTGAAGTTGATCTGGACATGTGGATCTTCTACCCTTGATCTCAAGCCCAGTGGTCCTTTCTTTTGCCTAACAATTGGTTGTTTCAGCTTTGGCTTCATAACAATGCCTACTTTGTGGCAGTCTGCAGGCTACTTGTATGCTTGTTACCTTGTTTCTATTCTGTAATAACCCAAGGAGAAGCAGGGAAGTTATTAGGATCCATGTTTTGCAGATGAGGAAACTAAGGTTTGGTTTGAATTCAGATTTCCTTTCTCCCATCCTAGTGTTTACACTGCACAATTTTGCCTCTCATTGCTTGGTCTGGGCTGCCTTAGACCTATGGCTGAGCTATTCTACACTAGTAGAATATTCTATACTTACATACTCACTTATTCTACACCAGTAAGAGAAAACTAATATTCTCCCATGTACATTCCAGTAAAGTTCCAAGAACAGCCATGGGCTATACACCCATTGAGTCCCCATGCTACAGGCCCCTTTAGTTCCTGAAAATAAACAGCTGGCTAGTTCAGATTGCAGTTTAGGGATTCTCAATCTGTGTTTAGTAATTAGCTCTTAAACTGAGCAATAACCTTCAATGAGTCTTTCACTTCCCTGCTCAGGGAGAGAGAGAACAACAAACAGAGATAGAGTGTGCTTCAGTGTCAGGTTGTCAGATTTGGAATAGTTTGCTAGAACTGTACCTCAGATGCTTCACCTGTAAAGTGATGCCCAGCCTCAAAGGTTGTGGAGAAGGCTGAATGAAATAAATAGAACAGAACAGTGCTTGACTCGTAGTGAGGGCTCAGTAACTATTAACTCCTAGTCATTATTACTATTATTCATTACTTTGTGGACATTAAAAGCAACAGTTTCATCCAGTCTGAGTTGGTCATTGAAAATAGTATTATATTTTTCTTTATGCAAATAAAAACAAATTCCTTTTAAAATAAGAAATGAAGGGGTTTGGAATTAATTTTTTTGTGTACGGTGAGGCGATTTCGGTTCCCTCTATTTTCAGTTTAAGCATCTTTGTCAGTTTTGACCATGGTAGAAAGTGAACACATCCCCTCTAGCATTATTGGCCTCGCACTGGGAATGCATATAACCTTATGTTGAAAGTACAATTGCAAGTGCCAGATCCTCTCTTGATACTTGCATGAAATTCCATCCCTTTAGGGTTATGTGTTAATAATGCAGGTTGGAAATATGCTGTAAGCATTCAGGTTTGATTTAGACATAGGTTAATATTGTTTGCTGTAATATGTTTAACATTCCAAGACTCCTTTCTGATTTATTTTATCACATCTACCGTAAAACTAACAATTATTAATCACTCCCATTTTTCTATGAAATCAGCTAGAACACCACAAAGCAGAATATTAATATAGCTTGACAAATGATAGAATTTCAGAGCTCCTTCTCCTAAGAAAATGGAAAATATTCAGTGCAGGCCGTTGTCAGTAAAAAGGAAATCTGTCCCTACAAGGTTATCTCATATAAATATTAATATTCCATATATGGCCATTACTTCCAGTATTTCATTTTCCAAATGCACTTTTTAAAAACATGTAATATTATGGTCCATTACCAACCACTAATGGAGAATTTTATGGCTAACTTTTGCACCAAAAATGATTATTTGCTGTGTGAGGATAAATTTGCAAAACAAGATATGGTAGCATTTAAATGGCCACTTATTTTTAGAAGAAGACTGCCCTGACTGTGTCCTAACACTTAGATTACCATCTCATGGCATCATTATCTCCAGGCCCAGATGGGCGTCTCTTGCACTTAAGGAGCATAAGGGAAGCCAATTTGATTAAAATAGGCTGTTTCTTATCATTAGGAAATTTGGGGATGGAAAAATAATAACTTGTGTAATAAATACTATATGGTTTGAAGCCATGTTCATCTTCCAAGGTAAGTAGCAATTCAGTTTTTTCAGGAACCAGGAAGGCACCAGATTTTTCTACTGTATGCTTTTTTCAGGAAGAATAGTGGGTATAATTGATAAGTCAAAATGAGCAAAGTGAACTGTTGCATTACGGTGTGAATATGATGAGAATTATTCCATAGGTCATTTCCTCTCCTGAGCCCATAAAATTGTTCTTTTAAACATATTTACAATCCAAATTTCTAGAAAAATGCCTAAGGATCTCCTCTTATAAATAACCTCATAATTCTTTCTATCTCAGTTTATCTGATATGTTGGGTATCTGGATCTTTTAATATTATTTTTTAAATGTCTTCCTTTATTGATGTTCCTGTAATCCATTTCAAACCCTGAAATATGAGGATAATTATAATGTAAACAAGGATTCAGTGAAACATATAATCTACATTTGTATTTTAAATAGTGCTCGAGGAGATTTGGTTCTTAGTCTAGAATTCACATACTGAAATAAAAGGTGATAATATGGAAGTTTTTTTTAAAATTTTAACTTCTAGGGTTTACCCATACTTAAATTAACTTTAAGTATTTATAACTAATCTCCATTGAAAGGTCTTTCAAACATTGTTTCCATGTTATTTAAAGTGTAAATGAGGAGAAAAAAGAAAATAATGGTTAAGTAAAATAGAAGTTAAGCGACACACCTGAAGCCACAGAACTAGTTCATAAGTACACCAAGAGTTCAATCTTGATTTTTTTTGTTTGGTCATGTTCTTTTCACTACTCTTTTAAAGAAGTCAGTGTTTTATTTAACACAACTGACCTTAGTACATGGTTTAATTTTGTCAGCACAAAATACACCTCACAATATTACGGTGTTTACATGAAACGACAAAATATAAATGCTAATATGACACCTAGTATGTGATGATTAATCACAAATAGCAGCGCAATGTGACAAAATTCATTAAATTGATAATTCTGTCAATATATTTCCATGAAAAGTATTCTTTTTACCTTAAAGAAGTCAAGTAATACCAATAATTAATGAGAAGCGAAACCACTCAGTGGTAAAATGCTTTCAGGTTTTTAAAGCTAATTTACTTACATGCAATATATTTAGGAACACTCTTAAGGTTTCTTTGCATTGTGAAGATGGGATTTTGCTATTTCTTCTGATAGAACATTTACCAAATCACAAAAGTGATAAGTAAGCTTATAAGTTAGGAAATTCTTGGAATGTAGTTCCAGAGAGAAAACTTCCTACATGATGGAAGAAAAATCTAATTTAACTGAGATATTTTTCAGTACAGTTTGGAAATAGATGACCCATACAAGATTACAAAAGGTTGTCGGCATGATCTTTGGAACAAGACTAAGACATGAGGAACTGAAGACGGCCCCCCACCCTTACGTACATAGCATCATCCCTCTCACTCCTCCCTCCTGGTCTTTTCATCTCCTCCTCCATTGCCTGAAATATTTACCTGTCGTGCATCAACCTTAGATATTGCATTCTCTAAGAATCCTCCTTAGATGCCTTAAGGCTGTGGTAAAGATTCTCCGGTGTGCTCCTTAACATCCTGTCATTTGCCCAGCCTTTGTCACGGTGTGTTATTGCAGTTGCCCATTTATCTGGCAGTATCTCCCACCAGACCTTCAACGCCATGAGGAAAGGAGCTGGATGTTCCATTACCTAGCCCAGTGTTTCACACATAGTAAGTGGATCAGCTCTGACTGAGCTAAAGGATCCCAAAGTTAACCAAGCGCCATGCAATTCTTTATAACTTACACACACAGGATCTCTTTTGAGGCTCTATACAACTCCTTATTTCACCCATATTACAGATGAGGAAGGTAAGATTCAAGGGGGCTAAGAGCTAAGAGGTCTTGCACCATAAATGGCAGAATGAGAGAATCCCACACATTCTCTCTCCTCACTAATTCTTTCATTTAGTGGATTTATGCTGAACATCCTCTACTTGCCAGACATTATGCAAGAACTTGGGATCCAAAGATTAATAGGTTAAGATCCCTGAAGCTCTCTGCCTGGTCAGAAAAATAGACTATGAACAGTAATTATAATACAATATGATAAGGGTTTTGACAGAACAATGTACTCTTGTGCTTTGGGATTTCCAAAGAAGGAATAAAAAACCATACATATTCACTTGCTCTATTTTATTTTATTTTTAAAGTTCTTTTATTACATTCTTATGTCTGAATGTTTAGTACATAACCAATCTACCTCAGAAAAAGGTAACCAAAAGCCTATGCAAACTAATGAAAGTTTAAATATTGCAATACTATTTCTAAACTAGTTTCATTATTGTTCATATTACACATTAATTTGAATATCAAACAGAAGTCTATATAAAGCCTAACCCATGATAATTTTAAATGGCGTGCTTAGGTAAATCACTTTCATCATCATTTATGTAACTTGGAATCCTAAGATAATTCTCAAGAGAGAATTATCACAAGCATATTAACAGGAATAGATGAGTGGAAGAACTGGGGTAGGAGTGCAATATGGCGTGAAGATGGCTTCGGGTGAGTCAGGAACTCGCAAGACGGTTCTAGAAAGCAGCTGTGTGCCTGAGTTTTGATCAGAAGTTTATTTGCTGTTTTAAAAAATCTTTTAAAGAAAAACTAGTTGAGTGGAGGAAAAGACTTACTTCCCTTTTCTTAGTTTTTTAAATTATTTTTCAGAGAAAAGAAAGCAACCATGAAAAAGAGTGGTATTTATAAAGACAATTAAAATATTTTACTGAAGGAATGAAAAATAGGTAATTGTCAATAAATATTTAGCGTGAGTCTATTTGCTGTATTACTAATCTAGAGGAAAAGGGCCTTGCCTTATTTACCTGTGTATTTCCCATGCTAAGTATGGAGTCTTGCTCATGGTTGAAAAGCTTCCACCAAGATGAGATGACTCTCTCAACTTCATTCTTTAAAAACAGAATAAACAAAACAAAAATTGAAGACATCCAAATGAAATGTGGATAAAATGTAGCTCTGCTTTGAAAGCCTAACTTCAGAAACCTATGAGCAGTCCTTTGTCAGTGATTAAGAGCTAGGGGAATTCACTGAGTATTTCAAAATAATACCTGTGTCCTACTGATGCAGCCAAACCAGTGAAAATGGGTAGATGCCAATAAGGGGGCAGTCACCTCTTCCCAGCATCTAAGGAATGCACATTCAACACATTCCAGGAACAACTCCCCCGCTGGCGACTTTGCTCAGCGCAGTGTCTCTCCACCTCAAACTGCATTGTGCAAAAATTAATCGGGAAGAAAGAGATGCCTTTCTGGAATTGTCAAGTTGCTCCACACGGGTGACCCTTTCCCTTGTAAGTCAGTAAGAAACCCATTGCAAAAAGGGGAAAAGTGTGTATCCAAAAGTTTCTGGTAAAGGGAGTGGAAAGGACTGCAGGGATAAAAACAGTAACCCATCTAGAATTTGCTAGATATTTTTTTTTTCCCTTTTAGTCACTCTTTATAATTCTTTGGTTGAAGTGCCATCTGACCACCCTCAACTGAATGCTCATGTTTTCCCAGTGTAAGAATGGAGGAGAAGGTGTTTCATTGTAGACTAAGGCCACCCCACCTGTGGTTTAGTAATGTGAATGGCTTCAGTAAACAGAAAACCCTGCCCTTACCAGTGTTCACAAACCGTCCAATTGCTGCTTACAAACCAAGCCTGTCAGGAAATTCATTCCACCCTTGATAACCAGAAGCAGTAAATCAGCAAAGTGAATTAATTGTACTATGTCACTGGTTTTTACTGCTGTGTAGATACCTATGGATCCCCTTCAAGGGACGCCTAAATTTCATGTATGTGGTGATGACTTGCTCCCAATTCTTGTATTTTCTGTCAGTACCTATTGTTCTTAGTAAAGTGCTCGTAAAACTTTAGCAAGGTTCTAAAATTAAAAAGTGAGCCCCACATAACCAAAATTTGTACTGTAATATAGCAAGATAATTGTAGTGAGGTCTAGTAATTATCTGTGTTAAGTATGATTTCTCTGTAAATCATACCTTTTTTTCTTACATAGGCCTATGCAATAACACGTCATAAAACATATTGGATCACTTTTTCACCAGATTGGCATTATGCTTCTATCTTTTTTGAAAAAAAATTCTGTTCTAGCTTCATATACTAGTGAGAACTTAGTTTAACATTGACTTTTCATTATGATCATATATTAACTTGAGATCATAATTCTTTTTTTTCCCCATAATTCCTCTCTTTTCTAAATTATAGATGTAGGAGGATGAAAGTGTATTTTTATCTCAGAACAAATCCTGGATATATATCAGTCTTGCTTTTAAAAGACCAGTAATTTATGTAAATATTTATAAAATACTCTAAAAAATGGCTTTTATCACTGCTTGTCATGTTATTTTTTATTGAAAATGAATATTATACTAATTCTAGTTGACTCAGATTTTTAAGACAGTACATTCTAGTCCACCCTTCATATGAGAAATGGTTAATAAGACAGGTTATTTTTATGGGGCCAAAAGTTGGAAATGAACTTTTCTCCAAATAGCTGTATTTCTTTATGCCATTCCACCAAGTAGAAAATACATGTCCTTGGATTTTACCTGCATGGTGTTTTCCTAACACTGAAGTTACTAATTCTTGGTTTTAGGGTGTATGTTTCAAATTCTTGGCATTTTGATTTTTATCATTCTCAGGTAGAATAAATTAGTTCTTAAGTGTCTTGCCTTCACTAATTGTCTACAGAAAATATAGTAAGTGACAGTACAAGCTCTCCAATGAGAATTTATCTACTTTTGTTGGCCAGTTGAGAGGCATCAATAATTAGGAGAAAATGTATCTGCAAAATTGTGAATAACATTTTGGTGTTGAAACCAACGAGGCTTGTTAGTCTAATATGTCCCCTATATGACACTCTAGGCAACACTTATTCCTTACTATTCATACCTACAATCTTGTTTTCCCATTTCTACTTGATTTTCTACCTTCAAATCCCCTGCGTGTGTGTGTGTGTGTGTGTGTGTGTGTGTGTGTGTGTTTGCGTATGTGTAACATGGCTTTTTGAAAAGTAATATAGATAGGAGAGATAAACTGGGGAGTAAGTACAATGATTTAGCTGTATTTTAAGTGTTCTAAGTACCATACTATAACATTAAGACTTACTGTATATGTTCAAAATTGAACATTAAAATGAATATACACTTTTATATAATAAAAATTTCATCTTAAAGTTATGCCTATGGAAAAATGCATAAAATATTAAATATAATTAGTCAGGAAAGGGTCACATTCAATGTGAATTGTATCCTGCACTGTTAGACTATGATGTCTCTGGTTCAATATTTTTTAACCTAAATTCATGAGATGTACTTTTTAAAAATCTTAGTTACTTCCATCAAATAATTTGAGTATGGCTCCCACTTAGTCATTGTTTTTGGTTCTTACTGGCAACATTTTAATTTAAAAGTTCTTATAAAAAATACAGATGATCACATTTCTAGGGTTTTTGAGATGATTCGGAGCTTCTTGCCTATGTTAAATACTATGAGTTTATAATATCTAATATCATTTGTCAAAAAAGCAAATTTATTATTTTTCTTTTTCTCAACAAAATCTTTAAGGGGAGAATTAGGATTTTTAAAATTATTCAGTGTATCCACCTTGCCCTGTTCTCTTCCTTAGTAACTGTCAACTTTTGTAAAAACTAACTTTAATATCTAAGGAATGGAAAATTATGGATCCATGTTGCAAAGTGGTCAATTAAAAAGGTTTTTTTTCTGAACCCAGCAAATTTCATTCCTTATCCCTTGAATCAAGCTTAATGTACACTGAAAAATAAAGCTTTACTTTGAATTATTAAAATTACTGTAAGATCACCATATTTTTTTCATATTTCCCTGATCTTCAAGACTCTAAGGGGTTTACTCTGAGACCACCTTAACCAAACCTTAACATTTTTGGTGTTCTTATTTTCTCACTGGCTATCAACACCATACCATCATCAATAACAGAAGGTTTTCCTTAAACAAAATAATTATAATATCTTCAACATTGCTCACTAATATTTTTCCTATAGGAAAAAAATCCTCCCCTATATATTTATAGGCAACTTTTGACCCCATATTTGATCTAGATTAACCTCTCTGCTAATTTTCATGTTCAGTTGGATGAAAGGATGACTTCAAGTTTTATATTTCTTGGGAACTAAGAAAAAGTGAGTATCCCACATAAGAAAATATCAAATTTACTATACTTATTTCCTTTGTGCAGCTGACTCACACATGTTGCATGCATGGCAACCTTCTGCAATGAAACTGGTTAGTTTATATGCGAGGCCTCTCTTTCAATCTTGTAAAAGGTATCTAAATATTTGATAATGCATTGTCCGCACCTAGGGTTCCAAAACATAGACTCAATTAACTGTATGAATCCAGTCTCAGAAGAGAGGTAAATTAAAAAGCATTTAAAAATTGTTTTGAAGAATGCATTGCGGCAAGGTGGCACAGCCATGTAAACATGACACCACCATCTTATGGAATGTACAAAAAAGGGGTGGCTTTTGTGCCAAATAAACATTCTTCAATTAACGCTGCACAATATGTAGTGTGAACGTTCGTAGTCTGTGTTTATCCATCCTGAGGCTGCTACTTTTAATGCCTCAAAAACTGTTGCCTGTGTATATTCCCCTTCTGGTGGATCTTGGGGGGAAGATCTGATCACAGACACATTTTCCCCTTGAATCTAAAAAGCTGAACTAAAACCAAATGAATATGAGATAAATGAATTAAGTTGTGTCCTATAAACAGAGGTTAGAGAGGACTACAAGAAAACCAATGGCATAATAAACTCTTTGTATTTGACCATATAATACTTACTTTGAATTCCATAGTTAGGATACTCATATATAAAAAGTTTCCTACTCAGTATGTTTTTACTCATAGTTTTGAGGGAAAATGTTGTTTATTGTGAACTTTTGGAAAAACATTTTGACACCCGTTATCTGTTTGCAGGGAAAGGATAGGTCTTCAAAGTGAAATAGACCGTGTTACCTGATTTCTCCCTTTTGCTGCTGAAAGATTTACTCTCACGTTGTTTGTTTTGTCTGTACTACTCTTATTTTTTTTAATTAATGCTCATTACTTTTCATTAGTTTTATATTTTTAATAAAATATAACACCTTAATTTTGAATAGCTATGAATACCTTTATGTGTTATTCTTCGAAAAGGTTGATGTTCAAATAATTATAATGGTTCTATTTATTATACATTTATACGTATTCTGAAGACAAACAGAAATGCTTATCTTTGGCATGGCTTAAATTGTTTTGCCCCCATTTTTTCAGGAGTATTAATATTTCTTAGAGCAACCAAAATTCACATTACGTCAGCAAGTATACAGACCCCAATGTTGGGTGATTAGGCTTTAATAGGAGGGCATATTTCCTGCATGTTTTATTAATGACTCTATTTCATGGATTTTTATTTTCCAGTGCCTGTACCTTGAATTACTTTTTCTTTGCTTGTATTAGCCTCAGTTTCATAGAATGATGTTCAAATGGTTAAATAGTTCTCTGAAGCTCAGATTTTAAGCCTTGTTTAGTTCTACCAACATGATTTGTTCCAACTAAACATTATCCCACCCCCCTCTTAGCTGCCTGTTAAGTGGTAGTAGCAGAGGTTGGTCCAGTCTCATGCAGGAGAAACAAGGATGGATTTGGCAGATAATCTGGTCAATGAGGCTACATCAAATGATGGCTCTTAGAACATTGTTGAATTCACAGGTTGTTCCAAAATAGCTAGGGTGATGCTTTTTGAACTGTGGGAAACTGGCCTTCATCTTGATGCATATATTACCTCCTTCATCATTGCTAGCATTTTTTTCCACTTGTTATTTTTACTGGAGGAAAGACACGTAATATTAGCCTTATTATATTCCCTTATGTGTAAAAATACAATATGTACATATTACCTAAATCATATAAGATCCCTTCTTCAATAGAAATTTTAAAGCCAGTATGTTCCTTCCTAATAATTTTTCTGAAAATACTTTTAAATAATAGGTAAAGCTAATAGGTAGTGGTCTCCTTGGTGTAGACTCTTAACTAGAACTAAGCAATGCTCTCTGATAACCAGACTTCAAGGTATAAAAATGTTTTTCATTATCAGAAACATTGTTAGTACGACTTAAAGCTCCAAACAGTTATTACATTTATGAAATTCAATTCTCTGGTTACTTCTTTCATATTCAAGTTATCTTCACTTAGAGCATGTTATTGTAGCACTTAGAGAAGACAAAGATTTCCTTGGCTCCAGTCTCAACTAGAAAATGCAATGAAAATTCATGTGATGAATTTTGCGTGTATAAGTAGAAAGAAGCGGGGATACATTATTGTTTGAAAACAAGGTCAAGCATATTTTTTTTAATTTTTAATTTAAATTTTTTAAATTCTAATAAATAGAATCAATATTGGTTTACAAAACAGGTGCTAAACTACAACCATCTACACTTCAAATGAAGACAATTGGGTAAAATTAATAAAGTATTTTCTAAAAGTCATTGCTAAAGTTTCAAAGGAAAAAGAGGCAGTCACAAAATCACCAGGTCTGGTGAATGAACCAGTTGGAAGTTTGATTAAAAGCCAATGGAAATTATAGAAATGGCAGCAAAAAAGCATCCTGCATGTAGGTAGAAATAGAGGTACACTCAGCTGGTCAAGAGTAGGATTTCTGTTATCACGTGGCTGCATTAGTGGTTGGCAATACACACTAGAAGGCAGAGGTTTCACGTTTCTCAATGCATCTGCCCAGTGGATGAGTAACAGGTGATATGGAGGTTGTTCAGTAAATCCCAAGAAGATATAAACTGGAATGTGGAAGGAATGTGAAAGAAACATGTTTGAACCTCATGCTGTTCAATTTTGAAGCCCTTAGTAATTTCATCTTTTTTTTTTTTAATGTATCATTGTTATTTCTCCTGAAGAACAGGCCGTTCTATGACTTTTCTTTCCTGTCTTCATATTTTTAAAAATAGTATCTAACACATTCTTTACTTAACCTCAAGGAAAATTTTACAGGGTTTCTTTAAATCCTTAACTCAGTGTTTTTCAAGGTAGGGCAAACCATTCTGAAGAAAGAAACACAAAATTCCAGACATGTTTGAGGTGTGTAAAAACTCTAAAGTACCTGGATCCTGAAGAATTGGAGGCAACAGCTTAGGTAGCTGTCCAGAAAATTTGGAAGGTCAAATACCTCCTTGTTTAGAAAGTCTACCTCTCTGATTTGTTCAAGATAGACTATTTTTTTTTTTTTTTTTTTTTGGCAGCGTTGGGTCTTCGTTGCTGTGCGCAGGCTTTCTCTAGTTGCAGCGAGCGGGGGCTACTCTTCGTTGTGGTGTGTGGGCTTCTCATTGCGGTGGCTTCTCTTGTTGTGGAGCACAGGCTCTAGGCACACGGGCTCAGTAGTTGTGGCTCATGGGCTCTAGAGCGCAGGCTCAGTAGTTGTGGTGCACAGGCTTAGTTGCTCCACAGCACGTGGGATCTTCCCGGACCAGGGCTCGAACCCATGTCCCCTGCATTGGCAGGCAGATTCCCAACTACTGCACCACCAGGGAAGCCCCAAGATAGCCTTTTTGTGAAAAGAGTTTTGACTGTAAAGAGTGAATGAATGAATGAATAAGCATTTTTTATTAAACAAGCTCGGCTTTGTTTTATTGCTGCTGTTCCTTTGTTGTTGTAATGTATGCTTCTAATTCATGCAATACCCAAAGTGTTTTTCTTCTCTTTAAGAAATAACCCTTAGTGAAATAGTTTCACTTCTAAACAGTATGACATATATATATATGTATATATGTATGTATATATATATTTGAAATTTTCTTTTAGTTAACAGAGATCTATGTAGGAGTGTTGTCTGGAATATGGATAAAAATTTTTCCAAATACCCTCAAGTCTATCTGAACAGGAGATGAAGAGTAGTCGGAGTAGAAATTTACCTTCTACTTCCGCACACTATTGATAATTTTTCTAAATAATGAATAAAAGGAAGAAGACACTTTAAAAATTATCCAGGGTGTATGGGCATGTACTACTACTCACTTTACAGTTATAAAAAGTTGGCTATCTGAAGTTGGGATAAATTATTGCAGTCACAAGTCAGCTTCCTTTAAAACTAGTTGGGATTATTTGAGAATCCACCCAGTGGATCCTCCCCTACCCTACTGAGAAAGTCCCTCACTGCTACCGCTCTTCAGACAGAAAGATCAGGGTTCATGGAAGAAACCAGGGAAAGAATCTCTGCGTATTACATTTCCCTGACTTGTTCACTTACCTCCTTTTCCTCCTCATAAGTAGTAGATGTGTTTTTAGGGTCTATGTGCAAGTTGTTATTTTCAAAATTATTATAAGGTCACCTATTCAAAGGAGTCTGAAGTGCCTTTCATATTTTTAATTGCTTTTGTAAATCAAACTTTTGGAAGGGACTTGTGAATTGAGATAGCATTATTACAATTTGGAAATTTTATTTATCTGATTCTTCCTCTTAGAATAACAGTGCCCTCAGACCCTGAAAAGTCCACTAGTTGTTACTATTTCTTTTTACCCTACTAGACCTTATGTACCTCAATTAAAGGGAAATGTTTAGACTTTTCCCTGTACTCTTTGCTCTGCTTCACATCTTTAAAACCCAGCAACTTTGTCACCATGTTCCAGGTGCATCAAGCCAAGTTTAAACATAGAAATGAATTGGGAATTTTTTTTTTGTTTCATTTAACAAAATTTGATTTTAAAGTAGCAGGTAAAATAACCTCAAATCAAACTGTTACATGGACATGTTATTTTGCATTGATATGGCACTTTTTGTTTAAAGTGGGCTTAAAGTTGCGAAATTAACATTCCAATCCAATGTGGTAGCTTCATGCTTTTTCAAATGGGGCAACCAAAACCTTGAAGTGTTAAATAGCCTGCCTGTAGTTGCACAATGAACATGGCAGAGAAAATTAGAACTCATTTTCTAAGTTTCAGTGTATTTTTTCATCTGCGTTTCTTTCATATATTAAATTTTCAAATTAGAAGTGGTATGTGCTTTCAAAATTAATTTAGACCTCTCAAAAACACTTGTCCTGTGATACAGTTAGCTTTTCTGTGATTTAAGTGCTTATTTTCAGAAGGTTAAAAATGTTAGAAATGTGAATGAAATAGAAACACAAGTAAAAGTCTCCAAACTGATAGATTTCTTGCTTAGATAAAATCCTCATGGGAGATTTGGTACAAACTTTGATGTTCTACAAACTGACTTTATTCCTTGGGATAGACATAATGGTGTATTGCTAAATACTCTTTTATCGTGTAACTTGAAAATAACACATGAGAGAAAATAGAATATTTTGTTGATATGTCCTTTGAACATTAAAGTATTCAGTGGCTATTCTCAAAGTCTACTAGATAAAGAAAAGTCTTCAATTTAGCTGATTTTTTTAGCTAACTAATGTGTAGTCAGATCAGAAATAGATGAGCAACAAAATAGTTGGGTAATGAACTAATGGAAAAAATGAATGAAACTTACAAGCAAAGGCTTTCAAGAAATCATATTAGATATTATGGTTCTATGTTTGATATGTTGTAAAATTCAAACAAAAATGGAAAACAATCTCTAGGCCACCAATTATTCAGTTATGCCCAAGTTACTCAGCTGTTTTAAATCATTATAACTTTCCCACTTCTGCAATGTTACACAAAGGAAGAAATTCAGTAGGGAACAAGACACATGGAGAAAAGTATTGATTTCAACACTATTTGTAACATCCCCAAATTGGAACCCCAGAGATTCTCAGCAATTGGGAAACAGTTAAACACACTATGGTACTTTCCCGGAATGAAATTTTATACAGCTACTTAAATTATTAATTAGACAAATAGTAACATGCTATTAAGGGAAGAGCATGAGCTTTGGGATTGAACAGACCTATGTTTGAATCCTTCTGCCACTTCCAAAATTCTCAGAATACAAAGGGACTTCTAGAATCTCTGTGCCTAGAAGTTCTTCCTTACATGATGGAGACTGCCTATTTTGTTGGGTAGTGAGATCCAAATTCAAAAGTCTACTCTCAGAGAGGGCAGTTTAATTTTGAGTTGGTGCTGTGACAATACACTTAAGAAAGAGATGAACTTCAGAATTAGATAAGCCAGGATCAAATTCTAGCCATTTACTAGTGGTTTGATATTGGGTACATTACTTTACTTTCTTTGAACCTCAGATTCCCTGTCAACAAATTGCAAATAAGGATATCACTTACCTCATGGAGTCATTGTGATGATAAAATAAAATGGCATGATCTATACCAGCACCGGGCTAGATAGGAATTAGGTGTTGAATAAATGGTAATTATTGGTATTATTGTTGGTGGGTCATTATACTAATCAAAAAAAAAAAAACCCTACTCAAAAAGATTTTAATTGTTCATTTTTGACTAACTTATTTTCAGTATAACATTAAAGACCCTCTGTAACTGTGCTCCAATTCAACTGCTTGGCCATTTTTCCTAATAACATTCCTTGCATAAGCCAGTTGTACCTCTCTCACCTGGTCATTTCCCAAATGTTGTATGAATCGCCCCCCTTTAAGCCTTACCTGTTTCTCTGCCCTCAGACCCGATGTCTTTTCTCTCTGACTTTGCCTCCTCTAACAGTTCTTCTCATCCTTCAAGGCTCAACTCAAGTGGAGTTGTTGGCTAGTCTCTCTCCCCTGTGTTCTTACACAGTTTCTTTAAAACAGCATGCTTCCCATTTTCCCTGCATTATAATTTTGTTTGTGTCTGACACTTCCACTACATACTAGGCTGTTTTAGGACAGAGACCATTTTTCCCCGCATGTTATTAATTTTTTTAGCAACTTAGTCTCTTGTACCCAGTGGACGGTCACAAACTATATGTCAAATTCAAGAGTGACTGAAGCTCTAGAAATAACCTTGTGTAACCCTTCTTGATGGGTAAGTGCCATTTGAAGTACCCATTTGAGTGTGATTTTTCTAATTTTTACATATCAAATTTTCATTTATATGAGATTGGTCCTGTAAAGGCAAAAAGTATTGGAATACCTGACCCCAAATCACTTTTATCCACTCTAATTTTAATTAATTACACAGATATAAGAATTATTGGTACAAGTTAGTTACATGGGTATAATACTCTTTCTGTCTAGGCTAATTCATGGTCATAGCCTCTATGTAATCCACGAACTCTATCCCTGGCTTGCTTACAACAGTGCCTATAATATTGTGGGAATTTTTTACTACTTAGAAGTATGGAAAGATAAATGCATTCATTAACATGGTGTATTTGGAAGACTTGTAAATCCTCTGGAAAGAAAATAGACTTGAGATTTCAAACATGCTTTATAATTGTTTCTTTGGAAAGAAAGAAATTTTAGGTCTTTAAAACTGATTTACTACAAGGGTGGTGAAATTGGGGGAAAGAAAAAGCCAAAAACCTTGACCCTGATATGAATGTCAGCTCATCTTGAAAGAGTTCTTAATTTCAGTCTAATTAAAATAATTTTTTTTAGCTACCTGCTCTATAACTTCACCCATTGATAGGTAATATCCATTAAATCTCAAAAGATAAAAGCTACCCTTGTAGAGTTTTGATTTCTTCATATCTTTACAAATCTAGGAACCATTTTTACAGAACATTGCTCTCTGAGTGACTGAAAAGATCAATTAAATTGCAAAATCTGATACATGTATAAAGTATATATGTGTATATGTATACATTCTATACACATGTAGGTTTTTTCTTTTCCAAAGAATTTATACCCAAATTAATAGCCTATTCCTTCCTGACCTAGAGAATTTGTCTAAACCCTTGGATAAAACATTCTAAAATGGTTCACGATACCCACTTTCTGACAAAGAGTCAGTATATCTGATAATCCAATCAAAGAATCAAAATGCCTGATTATAATCTTATGACTTTTAAATATCCTATTACTTTCTCTCGGTGTTTAATATTGAATGACCCAACCCTGGTTAAAGAAGTGACTGGACTTGCCATAGTTTGACAAAGAAAACCTGTCAAAATGTAAAGCTATCAAGGTCAGAGTAGACTTTCAAAAATCTTTATTCTTGATCATATGCAGTAGTGAACTTAAACTTTAAAGATAAATCCATCGGTGTTTTTCAAATCAATACAAGATCCAGTTCTCTTTTATCAGAAATAGAGAAGGAATCATTTAAGTATTACTTATTTTTCTTCAAATAGAAGAGACAAACTAGTTCATGTGCAGTCCTAACTTGGAAGTATTATTTGATTTAGGAAGACTCTAGAATATGTGTTAAGAATCTTGTCTTACGAGCCCTTTCTCTGTTTCACCCCAGCCTCACCCTCTGCCCCTGCATTCTCCTCATGTTCATCTTTATGCAACAAAACAGGGCTTCTCACTCCATCCTGAATATGTATTTTTATTACTTTCTACATTGCCAAGTTCCAAACCACTTTTAACTTTGTAATATTCTACTATTTCCCCATGGAGACTGAATGATACTTGTATACCACCACTATAAACAAAATATACATATAAGCAAACAGCTAGTATAAATAAATGCTGCTTTGATATTAAAAATTAATTATTAGGATTTAAAAGCCTTTATTAAATAACAAATATAATCCTTAAGCTAGTTTAATGGTAATTATATCTGAGTACCTACTTCTAAAATTTATGTTGTGATGCAACACCTAACCCCCCAAAATTAAAACTATTATTACCACACAAATTTATATGTAATATGCCTAGCAAAGGGTTTGGAATATTGATGAAATACCATGTCTTGCTAGTACTTAAAAAGAGTCAAGCTAATATTAACAGTGAAATAATCCTTTAGCATAGTAAGAGCAAAAATCACAAATAGACATGAAATATTTGCCTTTCTGAGACCATTTCCCTCAGTCTACCAGCTCAAAACTAGATGAGAAATCCATTCCTTGTTCTTGAGGATGAATTAGGACTGGCACGCATTTGTAGAGTTCAGTAGCTCAGAGTAACACAGATAGGGCATTTTTCTGTAAAGTTTTCATAGCCTGTGTTGCATGGATCACATATTAAGAATTTATTTTATAACTAAAAGGCCAAAGAAATTGTGAGAAAAGAAAATGAGTAAAAAGTTAAATCAAACTTCGATAATACAAAGTTTTAGTAAGGACTTAATTGGTTTCTATTACCTTGTAATTCTTAAAGATAATCCTCACGGCGTTGAATAATTCATTATTTATTAAATTTAGTTGTTAGCTGGGCATATTCTAAGATATTACCAGTTAGAGAACACCTAAGATAAAATATTTTTAATAAGAACCCACCCCTCCTTTTTTCTCTCAGCTGAAATTGTCATGAGAAGTCTATTTTGTTTGTTTGTTATGAAAAAGTATTTGTGGAACAGTTTGTCATGCTATTGGTACAGGTGATTTTCTATGGTAGATTATGAAGATTCCTGGATATTTTTATTTTTCACAAACATAATAAATGTTCATTTATATAAAATATGTGTGTATATGTAAATATGTCATATGTTACAGATGTCTTAAAAGTATTACACATGTGGATAAATATATAGGCATCACAGGGTCACAGGATTCTGGAATACATGTGAATTCAAGTAACAAAAATGTTTATAAATAGCACTGAAAACTTTAGTCATGTAGATTTCCTTATGAAGCATACTTTAATATTGCAGTAGAGAACAGTGTGGGAGCTGCCTAATTTTAGTTCTATTTTAAAACAATGAGAAATTTAACTGGCTGCTTAATTTTAAATGGCATATTCATAAAATTAAGCTGTGTCCATTCAAGGGTTTTTCCTATCAAGTTAACTTTCCCTGTGCTTACCAAGAACATTATCTAGTAGATTTCTGGATCGGTTGGTTCATATTTGAAAAAGGATAGATCGATGTTTAGTGGTGTTCACCCCCAAAGTGATGAAACTAAAAAAGAAAATTGGGGATTTTACATTTTAGGAGCAATAGGATACACAGATATATTGATATATTGGGATTTTTGAAATTATCTACAAAAATGTGGATATTTGATCTGGAAAGGACATTAGATCCTGATTCTACAGGAGACCTAAAGAGAGTATGTGTTTCCTCTAGATCCCACAGCCAGTTAATAACCAGCGATAGACAAGAGCCTTTTGGTTGAGTGCAATTTTCTATTGCCCTGAAATTCTTAAAGGTAATCCTCAGGACACTGAGTATTTCATTATTTATCAAATCACATTTCCAACCCTTTCGAATATTTTTCCATAGCCTGTGTATACAGTGAATGATACATAAAAATCAGTCACATGTTTACCATGTGAATGAACTTAAAACACCTTTATGTGAATTCACTATCTAGTGGGAAATTGCTACTTACTATGTGAGCACCATCTGTCATTCAGTAGGGAAAGTATACCTTACTACTTTTTTTTTTCCACTCTTTTTAGTTAGAGGTACAACTCATAAAGAAGTTACTGATTATTGATCGAGTGTAATTGAAATAGCCACACATTGGAATAAGATGGCTAAATAATGAAAATAACATGTTTACCAGTATATTAACTAAGAAAAGAAAATAAAGTATATTTGTGATTTATGTTTTTTTGTTTTGCTTTTTTTTTTGGCTGTGTTGGGTCTTCATTGCTGCAAGCAGGCTTTCTCTAGTTGTGGCGAGCGGGGGCTACTCTTTGTTGCAGCATGCGGGCTTCTTATTGCGGTGGCTTCTCGTTGCAGAGCACGGACTCTAGACACACGGGCTTCAGTAGTTGTGGCTCGTGGGCTCAGTAGTTGTGGCTCACGGGCTCTAGAGCGCAGGCTTAGTAGTTGTGGCACACGGGCTTAGTTGCTCCGCAGCATGTGGGATCCTCCCGGACCAGGGCACGAACCCATGTCCCCTGCATTGGCAGGCAAATTCTTAACCACTGCACCACCAGGGAAGTCCCATGTTTATGTGTTTTTAACACAACAAAAACTGGATTGAGAAGCTTGCCAGACATATTCATTTTCCCAAGAATATCTTTTTGACGGCTTTAGTGAAGAAAATGATGCATTTGAATCAATATATTGTGCATAATTTAAATGTCAAGGATACAGTTACTCTTCTGGGTTTTTATTTGCTTTAAATTTTCAAACTTTTATGGAACGCTCTTTACCACAAGGATTGGCTGCATCAGATTTTGTTTTTCAGGGAATCTTAACTTTTACCCTATGTGCAGTTATATGCTTCCAGGGTAGAGCTAAGTGGCTGCTGCTCTTGGATTTCTCTTCTTCTGGTGCCAGAATCACCTCCCTGCAATACTGCATGTGGAACATTCCTAATCCACATTTGTTTCTCCCAGGATGCTGGTTCCTTGGGGATTTGCCTACCTAGCTTGATGGAAGTATTCCAGCTCTGCTTTCTTTAGGGTAGTATTTCTCCTTCATTTTATCTAAATAGAGGATTGTATTAGCTAAACACGATTAAATTTGAGATATGAGTAGGTACATTTCTGGTATCTGGTTTTGTTACAGTTTCCTATGGCCTATGTCTCTGCATGTAACATAGTGTTTTAATGTGACCATCTTTTTAGTAGCTACAACTCCTAGGAAAAAGTTTGGAAGCAAGTTGTTTGAAAGAAACAGGTATTTAAGTTCTTAATTCAATTAGTAACTCATAAAGTCTATACTGATGAGGATGCAAACAGCCTTTATAAGCATTAATGTCATGAAATGAACATTTTGTAAAAGTGAATGTTGGGTTTGTAGATCCTTAGACAAATCTTCACTGTCGGTTGAATTTATTTAAAGAGCTTTTCTGGTCACCTTTGAACCTCAATGATTTCTCCAGATGTACAGAAGTGAACAATGTAAAAATCTTGCTGTTTCAGCAGAACTGATTCCAGCTGGCTGGGAACTGGATCTGCAAGTCATTGGTTACAGCTGTGTTTCGATTTATGTGATGGTTGAAAAAATAAATTACCCGATTAGATGGCTAGAAAGAGGACTCTTTGTTTAGCCCTTGTGTGGGGACTGAAAGTGTTTATGGTGCTGTTTTCTACGCAGTCTTTGCAAAGTAAGCTGGACAAATAGACTTATTCAATGCTCCTAAGAAATGTTGCATATTCAGCTTTAATTCTTTGCTAAGGAAACTTTTTTTTTGTGTAATGCTGTCATCCAGCAAATGTTTTAAAGGTCTAGCATTTAAGAGAAGCAGTAAGTTTTCTGTCCTACTGAGCACTGCATTTAGTAATTGAAAAGCTGTTTCCTTTTAGTGTGTGCTTTAAAACATGTCTTTGTCAGGCATACGAATTAAAATACATTTCTCTTAAATTCAAAGCTTTATAATAGCAAAGTATCCAAACATAAATTCTAATTTAACCCTTTTCTTTAATGGGTTATGTCTCATGGCACATAAGAGAAAATTAAAGTAGTAAATAAAGAAATATAATCAAGCATTACTGCAAAAAATTGACATGTCTGTGGGCCACTTAGGCTATGAGGGGTTTGAATTTGTGACTATTTTTGTTGTTATCTAAGTAAAGATTACAGATAAGAGTAGGAACCGTATTAAACAGCATGTAACTTTTCAGGTTAGTAAAAGTCAAAATGCTAGTACCTCCTGGAGATTGAGTGTTACCCTCCCAAGAGAATTAACATACTAATATAAGATTGTATGAAGTTTTTTTTTTTTTTAATTGTATTCCAAGGTAGGTTTTCTTCCTAAGGTTTTTATAAAATCCTTAAAAGGGACAGAATTCTCGAGTGAACTTGAAAATGAGGCCAAGCACTTGATCAGGTGTTATAATGTCCACCAAGTTCTATAGCAATTCAGTGTGGGAAATACCCAGGAACATATCATTTTTTACCAAGATTATTCTTTAACCATTTCCTTTCTTAGACTGAGATATGTATTATGGAATTTAAGTGATGCAGAATGAATAACCATAATGTAACCAAAAGGAAACAAAGGTGGGATTGATCTGTCTTGAATTAGCAGACAGTTTTGCTGTGTCAGGCTATTTTTCTGATCAATGGAAGCATACCCTCTAACTCTTAACAAGTCAATGCAATTGCTTGGAAAGGATGGAACAAAGCATGAGAATGCAGGATACACTTGAACCTTCACAGTTCAGAAATATTTAAATGATGTTTATAATGCTTTGAGTATTTTCCCCTCCTCCCATGTAATGGTAGCTTCTTCAACATACATTGAAAACCTATATAATAAGGTTCAAGACTATGCTGTAGTGGCATTCTTCATGAAAGAATATATTTTGAAAAGTTAAAACTTGTCTCATAGTACTTATACTTCTAAAAGTGTACTAATCAGGAAACAATCTCCATCACTTAGCATGGAGACAGCAAAGTGAAAATTAAATCTTGAAAAAAAATATGTATGAGTGTGATATTAAGTTTCAAAATGAACAGAAAAAATCAGGAAATGAAATAAAAGTATCTATAAAGAGAGAATATTTTATTTAAGATAACTTACCCTATCATTTGTGTGCCATTCCTGCCTATCATGATCAATGGATAAAGTATTATCTTTTCCTTATGTTAAAAAACTTACAAAATTAGCATATTTTTTCATATTGAAGAAAACTCAAAATCTAGAATAAAAGTGATTATGAGCAATCAGAATAATAACTATCCATTAATAACTTTACCTCACCTAAGTTAGGCAGCATTCAAAATGAGTATTTTTTAAAAAATCAAAAAAGGTGTTTTTAAAGTTTTTGATAGATGATAGAGATTTTTAAACCTATGATTCACCTGATTTTCTGATATCTTTTTTTTCCCTCAGATTTCTAGAACCCACCTAAGTAGTTTTATAAACTGACATATTTTAGCCTGAATTTTAAATGCCTTTTTAAAGCTAAAATATGTCTATTCAATCAATTAATCCTAGATTTGTTTAAATCCGTGTAGGCTAATTTTTATCAATAAGTTGTCCAAGGAGACTGTGAGTTCATCTCCTTAGTGCATGTACCATAACAGTGTATATATATTTTTCTAAGACTTAGAAAATTACTACCTCCCTACATCTAAAATAAAAATATTTTATATATTGTTTCAAATCAATGAAAATTTAAATGTAAATAGGGTAATCCACATAAAAGATCTAGTATAACATTTTGATATTACCATATTCTGCAGCTAAGATGAAAGGTTACATTTTTTGAGATTTAATTATTAGGTGAGATATCACAGGGAAATATGAAGAGGATTTATCATTAGTCTTTCTGGAGATAAATGCTACTGGACAGTACTATAACAATTAAATGATGCAATTATGCATACAGACATCTAAATAGTAGGTAGTAATGACCAACACGTGTTTCCAGTTTTACTCCCTTTCATTGCACAAAATTTTAGAGCTGAATTAGGTCTTGGTGATTAACCGAGTCATCTCTCCTAATTTTAAAGATAAGAGAACTAAGGTTCCAAGAGTTAAATGACTCATCCAAGACCATAAATTTTATTATTTACCAAATTGGCACTCGAACCAGTTACCTGACTCCTAGATTACTTCCCTTCCAACTTCGTTTGAAAGTGTTGTATATAGAACATAAGGAAAATAGTTCAGTTGGCCCTCCAAATCCGTGGGTCCTAAATCCACAAATTCAACCAACCACAGATCAAAAATATTCCACCCCCCTCTCCCCAAATTCCAAAAGTTTCCAAAAAGCAAAACTTGAATTTGCTGCATGGTGGCAACTATTTACATAGCATTTACATTGTATTAGGTATTATAAGTAATCTAAATATGACTTAAAGCATATGGGAAGATGCGTGTTGGTTATATGTAAATACTACACCATTTTATATAAGGGGCTTGACAGTTCCTTATATAAGGATTTTGGTATCCCCGGGAGTCCTGAAACCACAGATACTGAGGGATACCTGTACTCTTCCGTAGTTTGTTAGCTAAAACATAAGTTATTATGGCTCCTTTGCCATAGTAGTCAAGCTCTAAATATGACAGTAATTCTGAAGTCGCTTGATCATTTCCACCTAATGTCCCATCTTAAAAAGTCAAGATTAATTTTTCACTCTCTCATCTGTTAGGGAGCACATCAACAGAGCAGAAACATTCCTTTATTGTTAGAACGTATAAGCCTGCTAACTGTTGAAAAATACTCTTCTGGATTGCAAGATAATTTGATACGGCATAATTTTTTCCCATGGTCTCCAAATTGCCCCTCATTATTATCCCCTACCTTTTTCCTGAAAGAGAAGCACTCCACCAGCATCCTCAAGACTATTTGTTCATGTGTGTGGCTGTACAACAGTCACTGTCATTGTCACTTCCCCCTCAAGACCTCCCTCAAGTTCATGTTCTTGCTCCAATTACCCCTATCTCAGACTTGCTCTCCTTCTCTCGTCTCTCTGGTGTGGCTTTGAATGTGGTCCCCTTGTGGATATTGATGACAGACTGGATTGGCAAGTGGGTTACACATCTGGGGAAAGCAAAGGGGGAGGAGAAGGGGAGAGGAAAATGGGGGGAGGGTGGGAGAAAGAGAGAGAGATTGGAATAGAGTGTTACAATCATATACATTTTCTAAATAGAAGAATGAACATTAGATTTCACATGGCAGGGTCTAAAGGGTCATCCTTGAAAGGAAGAGAAATCTGTGTGATTATTTTTCCATGTTAGTTGTGATGCTCTGCACTTATATATCAAAAGAGTAAGAAAAAAGTAATTTTAGGTTGACGGATAAGCGTTTTGCATTACAATCCAAAAGTGTCCGAGTTAAACACTGAACCAACCCCTAGTCCAAATACTAAAATACTAGAAGAAAAGATGTCAGGTTTTTTCTTGTTGAAAACCATCTGCATCATTCACCATGAAATTTTTAAAGTAATAACTCATATACACTTATGTTTTACTTTATTTTCATTTTGCTTAAGATAATTAGTTCCAGAATCTGACTGATAACTCAAAATTATCTTAACAGTGTCTACACACACACACACACACACACACACACACACACACACACACACATACACACACCTGTTTTCCTTTAATAGAAAATTCCCAACCAGGTCATCCTAGTTCACTGGCATCTGATTCTTGTCTCCCCTGCCCTTTAATTATTCTTTTCTCTTTTAAAAAAAGGAAGAAAATGGTATAACCATACTTGTTGTTGCTCTTAACTGCGATTTTTTGCTTATATGAATAGGATTTTTAAAAATTGCTTTTTCTCTGTATTTTTGCTACTCACACTACTATTACAGCCCTTCTTTTTTGAAAATAGAAATTCGTAATATGGGTTGTTTGACAGCAAAAAGAGCATGACTCTCCTTTCTGGAAAGGTTAGACAAATAAGCCTCTGTCAGATTTATTCGGAGACTTTAGTTTGAGTATGTTTTTGTGTCTTCTGATGGTTTTGTTATCAACTACCTTAAAGTTCATTTCTGTACAACCCTTCCCCTTAAGTAATCTTACATATTTCAAAACTATTAGTAAATAAAAGTATTAGATGCTCTTTAGTCAAATGGAATTCTCCTATTTTAGATCTTCAAATAAATCAATATAAATTCATCCTCTTAAAATAGACTGGAATGAAAGTATTGCGATACAGTGACCAGTTATGCTATAAACTTTCACAAGGACAGTTTAAGTTAACACTGTCCAATAAAGCTTTCTGCAAGGTTGGAAATGTTTTATAGCTGTGTTGTCCAAAATGGTAACCACCAGCTACATGTGCTGTTATACATTTGAAATATGGCTAGGGCAACAGAGGAACTGAATTTTTACCTTATTTAATTTTAATTTTCATAACTACATGTGGCTGGTCGCACCTTATTGGAAAGTGTAGGTTAAATAAAGCAAAGAAAATATGCAAGTAATAAAAAAACAATATATTCTGCACATCCATGAATTTGGAGTCAAAGTTAGAACCATAGATCATTTTTTGTCCTCCATCTTCCTTATCCTAAACCTCATCAATGTTCTTAAATACAATTCCCATAATAACAATGAGTTCAAATGGCCTCTCTGAGAAAAGATCCCTTGCCTTAGTAGTAAGGTAGAAGGCAGGTTGTATTAAAGTATTTCAGAGCAGTCATTGCTTCCTTTAACTTAATACACCATTTGATATACATCCAGATCTATCTTAGTTATTTTTTAAGTTAACGGAACAAAACTCGAATAACATATAAAAATAATTGACCTAGGAAGACCATACTTGCATTGCTTGCTCAAATTAAATATAAAACAGACTGAAAAATTTACTTTGTAAATAGTTTAGCCATAGTCAGAGTCTCATTTAGGGATGTTTTAGTATTGACGAATGGAAGTTTAGAATAAGAACAGACCTTAAACCCATGTCTATGACAGACATAGTTGAACTGATTGATTACATCTTCTTTCAAATAAATATTGATTTAATCAAGTTTGGATTCCCATTGGCCCAACGATGATCTTGACAGAAGCCTGGGCACTTGAAACTGGCTCACCCCTGTCTGGATATAAATATTTTAAATGCCTGGACATTTATAATTATTATTTTTCTTCAAACCTTTATTCTTGATTTTCTAACTCGCTTGGTTAATGTTTTTATGCCTTCTATAAAGTTACGTGTGTGTCTCTCTCTGTATGTAATAAACACAGATAGCATGGAATAGGGAAAAGAAAGTTGTATTTGCATCTGTTGTTTCTGATTCGCAGAGCTGGGAGTGAGGTGCTTAATGCAGGCAGTCCACAGAGCTAAGATATCAGTAGGCAGTTTGCTGTAAGCACATGTTCAATTATTAAAACAGTCGACATTTTATGTCTGATAGCCATAGTAAGGTCACAACATTAATTTATCCAGAGTATTGTGGGCAACTGTCTAGAAAAAAAAAAATGGCATAAAGGACGCTGATGATGCTGGAGAGAGAAAGAAAAAAAAAAAGATGGATCTGAGCAAAGAGACTTTAAGAGATGACCAGTTTAATACACACACGTAGAACAGGAAGGGTGAAGTCAGCAGGCTTCTCACTGTTACCAACAATAAGTATTTTAAGCTATGCCGTGCATGCATTAATTTCTGTTACAGTTTTTCATTAAACTCTAAGCTTGAACACTATTCTGGAATCTTTGGTTTCTGAAATCTAATTTCATATTTCATTTGTTGCTTCAGTGCTCAGTGATTCTTTGCTCTTTCCTCTCCGTCCCTTTCTTCCCCTTCTCCACCTTTCCCCTCCCTCTTCCTATTTTCTTTTCTTCCTCTGCCTCCTATTCTTTTCCTTGCTCCCTTTCTCTCGCCAGTGAGAGTGTGTACTTAATACCATGCCTCCTCCGGATGCCCACTTCTTTATTTATTTGTGTTTTTTTGTTTTTTGCACTTGAGTTTTTCCTTTTCTTTACTTTCTCTTTCAAATCAGGAGCCTGTAGGAGCTGATGATAGAAATACGTAGCCTACTGCAGATGCTTCTTTCTCTTTATGAGTTGTGTGATGTTTTCTTTGGAACCTCTGCAAATGATTGTCCTTCACGTTTGTTGCCACAGTTCTGTTGCCAAACTGCTACCTTAGTTGGTCCTGCAGTGCCGCAGTGCATGCTGGGATCTGTCTGCGTCGGTAAACCGAAATTTCTCCAGCACCAGACAGCGTTAGAGTTGGCTTGAGAATAGTCGTACTTTCCTTTGTATGTATTTCTTGTATGCTGCAGAGTCACTGATGGCTAGCTCTGTCTGGCAAGTAATTCAGAAATATCACTCATGTAGAAAGGAAAGGTAGGCAGTTTACCACATTCTATCATTAAAGGGAACAATTGAAGAACAAAGGAACTGGATAAATACGTATATATACTGCTTTTTATGTTATGAAACACTGTAGTACAAACACGACTGTGTTCAGCCAAAATTTTACTTCCTTTTGTAACAATGCACATAGTAGATTGTTTTCACATATGTACACAAATCCATGTTTTACATAAACATATATTTAATTATAATATTTATAGCCTGCAAACATTTCTTAGTCTCAAAGACTTTCACATATTCGCCAACATGGTTATTTATTATTATTTTTAAGGGCTCTTAAATCCAAAAAGTAAAAAATATACTAATATCCTGTTGGTTGATTTCATTCCAGCAAGTTAGAATTTCAACACAGTTTAAGTCATATCGATGATTCAGATCCTGGCAGGTCTTGTAATTCCTGTGAAATGAGAGCACAGCTAATACAAATATTAAGCAATTATTTTTATTAAAATCAGGATTTTTTTCGTTATTCAATAGAACTGATTGATCTATACAGAGCCACCGAACTCATCTGTCTCTTGGGCTGCTTGGGGGCCTCATATAAAAGTGCAAAGGCTCTTTTTGCTCTTTCATCAGCCGGGGAGGGGGAGGATGGGGGGGAATGAAGGCATAGAATAAAGTCTAGGACTGCTAAAGAATTGCTGGCATTATTTTTCTATCACGCGTGAGCCTGGCTGCCTGCTTCTTGAGGTAGTGAACCCAGGGTGAGACTGTGTCGGAGCCTGTTTCCACAACTGTATTTGGATATCTGTGTTATTGATCGGGGGGGAAAGGGGTGGGTATCCAAGTGTGAGGGGAGGGGAGGACCAACTGACTACTGGCTCACTGAAGCACAAGACAGCTTCTTCCGGAAAGATGTCAAACAACTGAGACATAGCCACAGAGGAAGTAGAAAGGTGGAAAAATAAGGAGACCCTGGAAGAAATGAAGGCTTTGGGGGCTTTTCCTTTTCACTCCTTTTCTTTCTTTCTTTTTTTTTCTTCTATCATCTGACCTGCAAAGGCTAGAGTGACAGCGTCATGCAAATACTGCAGTCCCGCAGGTCTGGGAGAGGGTGGATGCTAGACTGTGAGTTAATGTTAATGATGAGCGCAGTGAAAATACCAGCCGCTGCCACCCCCTGCACACAGAAGCGCTCTGAGTCAGCATCAGATGCTTTGCCTCGCCTCTCGCTGGGTGTCTGTATGCCTGTGCGCGCGCGTGCTCGCTCGGGCATCCGTGTCTAGCCAAGGGGAGGGGGTGGCGTGTGAGTGCGTGGAGGGTAAAAGCCAGTCAGTCAGTGAGAAGCAAAGGTACGTTGGAGAGCAACTAAAATCTGACTGATTTCCATCTTTGGAGCATCAGATGTATTCCCTAAGGAGGATGGGTCTCCGTGATGGGGGTGGTATAATTATGTTAATGTCATATTTATGGAGGGGTGAGATTTTTCATTCTAATAATTGGTTGAATGCTATGGTCAAAAATTGTAAAGCCATATTCAGTTTTAACGAAAAGCATGGACTTATATCTAAGGACTGTTTTATTTTTTGCTTTTTGTGAGTGCTGCTTTTTTGTTTTATTTTTTTTTAACTATTTACTATTTTAAGCCATAACTGATTCAGTATGGAAAATCAAACGATAAACAGAAAGAGATCTTATATAATGATGCATTACATCATGGAGCAGAATATTTAAAGTCTTAACAAGGCAAAGTAAAGATCTGGACAGAGGGTCGGGGGTGGTGGTTGGAAAGGGGTGTGGTACTAGGGTGGAGGAGGGGGCCAGTTAGCAAATATTTTGTTCAGTATAGCTTTCCTTGCAGCTTACTTGGAAATGGATGATTCACCTGTTCTACAGGAAAACATTCTAATTCTTTCCGTTTTTGTTTTTTCCTCCTCTTTTCCCTTTTAAGATCAACCACTTCAGAAGAACCAGATTCCACTTCTGTGGCCAGGACTTTTATGTTATGGCTGGTCCGATTGTTTTACCCTGCGTTCTATGCTACTAAACCTTGGATCATTCCTAAAGTACAAATTCTGTTCTCGAACCACAAACAAGGCTAAAAGATCGGAGGAAATTCAGTGAATATGCAGGATTGGGATTGTGTATTTTCAAAAGTATTGAGCTTTATAATGCAATTGTTTAAAAGTAGAGTCTCTTTTTTTCTTATGTTGCCAGCATTTTAAGTTACGTGTTTATTAAGTGGCATTGCTCAAATAGCTACAGAGTATGCATGGAAATATTGGCTGTCTGAATAGTTTGGAGATTCAAAGAGAAATAGCAAGCTTCAGAGGTATTAAATTATGACATGCAAAAAAGTTTTTGTTTTATTCTTAACTGCAACAGTGTATATTTAAATTAGAGTTAAAGTGTTAATATGTCCTGGGCCCACCTTACAAGTTGTGCTGTATAGATGTGTAATGGGAAGCAAAATTTCAATTAGGGTCCCATTAACTGCAATATAATCCTTCTTTAATGTAACAGAGGTTATGGTGTTGCTGTACAAATCTGCTAGAAACAGATTTTAACCCATTTTTGGTCTCTTTCTTGGATCTAATGGAATGACTCTTAACTGTACATTATCTGCATTGTTTCATACATTCTTCATTATTTTAAAGTCTGAAATTAGTCTCTAAATGGTTGTCATGAATATTCAGCTCATCCTAACTTTATATACCATATATATATTTCTGCATATGTATTTTAATTAGTATTTAGAGGAAAAAGTTAACTGAACCCAACTGTAATTTCTAAACTAGCCTTATTACTGGAAGAAGAATTCTACCGCATCAAACCAGACTTTTCCTAGTCCCTGAGACCCTAACTTGTGAGGTATTTTAGTAACATCACAAGTCAGGCTCTTGGGACCTAGGCGGAGGGGAACCAGCAGCTTTGGACCTTATTGACTGTCTGCAGTTACCATCAGAACAAAAGAACATACATAGATTCTGCCTAGGAGAAATGAACAGTGCTCTTCTTTATAATCAGCAATGTTTTCACCATGACCCACCCCCCAAAATACTATTTTCAGAAACTGTACTCTAAAGTGATGACAGAGTGCACAGAAATAGCATTTGTATTATAACAACATATATATAAAAGCAATATAAGATATCTGTGTAAGAAGCAAAATTAAATACAAGTGTTTTTAAAATGCTTCTTTTGGTGTATTTAAGGTGGCTAGCCTAAGAGAATAACTCCTTAGTTAATAATGAAGAGAGTGGTTTATATTTGTAACTTTTTTCATATGCATAGAAATATATACATTAGCTACTTAAATAAATCCTTTATGTTTTCACACAACTATGGCTGAGAATATGTAATGTATAGCTATAATCATGCTTGAGGCCTAGAAATAAAATCATTTGCCATCTTCTTTATTTGACCCTATTAGATTTTATACTGATTTAAGAAGAATGCTGCATTATACTTAGTATTTATTGCCAGAGTTTTCTTTAGTCTTTTTAACCAGACAGCATGCTTTATATGTCTTATTATAAGACATTATCTTGTTATAAGAGTTCGAGTTATCATAATTAGCAGAAATATAATACCTTTTAATTTTTGCATTTTACTTGGCATATATCATGGACATATGTGAGATAAATTAGTAAACACCACCTACGAAGTCAGGCTGCTCTAGTTCATCTATCAACTGAATCTGAACTGCAGACTTTTATGAGAATTTTAGTTTTATATGAGGTAACTATTTCAACTATATCATGTCACATTTGAATATTATTAGCCATTGCCATATCAAATGTGCTTTTTTGAGAGCAGAATTATACATTAAATCTATTTTTAAATTTTACAATAATGTTGCAGATAATAAGATTCAAAATGGAGATGAGAGATTTTCCATAATAGAAGAAACAAAATGATTTCATTCTTTAAACTCTATTGCTTTACAGGGGTACTATAAATTATATATATCTTCACATTTTTAAAATAAATTTCTGAGTGTATTTTAGAATACTGTAATAGAGTCTTTGTTCACCTTTTTATTGGACTTGTTAGAATTACTTATGATTTGAAGTATCACAGAATACAAATCATCCATGAGTTATATTTCCTAAAAAATTGATGTTACAATATGATAAACATGTTCCTCATCTATGAAGGCACATAGAATGTGTTTAAGCATATATCCACCCTGTATCTATTCAGATTCTTTACTTATATCACCTGTTTCATTTATTTAGAATCTCTGAAATTTTAAGTGTGTGTATGTGTGTGTGTATAAACAAATGTTTTAAAACTTCAAATGAGTGGATATAATATAAACCGTAAAGTTTTGGGTAGTATTTATTTTTTACTTCTTTTAACCTTATTCTCATTGTAATCAAGCATTTTTAAAAGCATAAGTTTCTCAATACAAAGAACTCTATGTATATGTATCTACAAGTACACAGAAACTTGATTATATTTAATAGCCACATTTACACAGCAGATCAGAAACCACCTCTTATATAAAACAATATCACATACAGGTATATGTTTACAGACACCTGTATGTATAAGATGTTCCATCAATTTAGTTCCAAAATAATGTAAGGGATAGATGTTTGTTGGCTATAGTGATATCAAATATAACTATTTCAAATGCAAGATTTTTTTTATGTCATCATATTTATGAACCACAATATATATTAACTTCGGTTTCATAGTCGGAAGATACCAAAGCTAGATTTAAAATGCAATTGTGTTTATTTTCCCCAAAAACATATATAAAATATATATTTTTTACTAATCGTCATGCATTCTCTGAACCCTCTGTATGTAACCTTCCAATCTATGAACTATCTTTTCTGAGAGCGTCATTGATAAAGCTTTTCTCTTACTCCATAAAGGTGAGTAGAGCTATAAGTGGGTAACTTTGTTTATATAAATTACTTTATGCTGTATATGGATAGATGGATGCCACTTTTTTCTGCATTTCTATCTTAGCTGTCACAGGATATTGTTTGGGGGCTGTATAACATGATTTGGAAAATCAGATCATGCTAAGCTTAAAATAAAGGAAGGATCTACAACAAAGAGCAAGAAAATGATATGTTGCATACAAAAAAAAGCAGTGATATTAACAATTCGATGGCTTCATGGTTAGGAGACCAGCCTGAGCCAGACGCATATATTAAAGGCTGTCTGCTGCCGATGCGAGCTTGCTCAATGCGGTGGAAATGAGGAATCACCTCCTCTCTGACACCAGCTTATTTTTACATTTTAATTCTGAAATAGAGAATCACTGTTTTACATAAATATACTAACCCCTGCTTAATTCTTTTCCTTTCTCACATTGTTTGCTAATTTACTGTGAACTTCAAGTTCTATTTTTTTAAATATCATCGCTCACCTTAAACATCTATCAAATACCAATGAAGTAGTAGTTTTTCTTTTGTCTCTTTTATATTGCTCTGTTAATATTGTTATTCTCATGCTTGTAACTTTTAATCTCTGTAAGGAAAACAGCAGTTTTTCAAAATGACATTTTTTTAAAGCCATTTAAGGTCCATCAAGGAAGCCACTGCTGGAATTTTGCCAAATCTAAATATGATTATATTTCATTTCAGTGTTCATGGGGTCAATATCTTTCTGAGTATAGAAGTCCTTAACACTTTAGTGTTCCAGTGAAGCTGCAGATGAGGTGTAGAGATATTCTCAAGTCATTTAAGCATTAGGCTACATAAATAATGTCAAGGAAGAGGTATAGGTATCTCAGGGGAATTACAGTACAGGTTAATTACTAATGAAATTACAAACGGTATATACTATGTTAAATTCCTTACGTTCAAATGGACATGCTGGTACATGTGCCTGGGCTTGGCTTAATTCACCTGATAAATATTTAAATGGTTTTGCAAGTTGTCATGTTTGGATGAGTTTTGAGAAAAGCAGTACATAAAGGGTTAGCTAACGCCCGAATTTTCTTGCCATTTACACATGCAGAGCATAGCCTACATTTCGGTAGGCAGCGAATGCAGGCATCGTTTTGATTACTTGGATTCTTTTGTTAAATTTCTTACTAGACATTTAACTTAGCACTCAGGTCCCACAGATCCTTTAGTGACTGTATTTGGAAAAGGAAAACAAAGTTCCTAATATAGAGAAGTTTTCAAATATCCTGAACGTTTCTAAGCAGTTGAAAAACAGACTTGTTAGTGCAGCTTTGCAAATACATAGTTAATATGTAGAAACTTAGGTGCTATCATTATCTGTCATCTCCATCTCTGTATTTAGTTTTTTTATCTATCAGTGACCATCTATACTGAGGCATTATATGTATATATATTAATATACGTTAACATATGTACTTAATATATATCAATATATACACATGAATATATAAATTAATATGTATTAATATATACATTTTATATATTTACATATTCTATATATATATATATATATATCTTAGTTTTTTTAAACCCTTGGTAAAAATAGAATGAAAAGTGAGACTTTGTCATAAACTTATCCACAACATTTTTTCAATGAATTAGCTTCTATTTTCATTGAATGTTGCTTTTTCCCCAGCTTTATCAGATGGAGTGTATTACTAGCCAATAATATTAACTTGTATGTAATGTCTTACTTGTGGAAGTTTGAAAGCAGGTAGAACTTTTTTCTTTTTTAAACATCTTTATTGGAGTATAATTGCTTTACAATGGTGTGTTAGTTTCTGCTTTATAACAAAGTGAATCAGCTATACATATACATATATCCCCATCTCTCCTCCCTCTTGCGTCTCCCTCCCACCCTCCCTATCCCACCCCTCTAGGTGGTCAGAAAGCACCAAGCTGATCTCCCTGTGTTATGCGGCTGCTTCTCACTAGCTATGTATTTTACATTTGGTAGTATATATAAGTCCATGCCAGTCTCTCACTTCATCCCAGCTTACCCTTCCCCCTCCCCATGTCCTCAAGTCCATTCTCTACATCTGCGTCTTTATTCCTGTCAAAAGCAGGTAGAACTTGAAGGTAATTGAGATTAAGTGAATTTGAGATTAAATAGTGTTGTATAATCAATCAGCTGATTCCATGCATATTTTATGAAGAATTTAAAAGTGAAAAATTTTCATATGGTGAAATAAATTTTTCCTTGTATCTGATGTAAGAAATGTGATTTTAAGTGTGTTACTTTAATAATTAATTCCTGAACAAATAAAAACTAGCATAAAAATAATCATGGGCTATATCTGTTAGGTCAACTGAATAAGACTCATAACTCCTAGGTTTCAACTCGGCCTTTTAAGGTTTCTGGGGTGCTTTGGGTTCTTTTATGTAGGTGGATTTAACCATTCCCCTTTTCTAAGAAGTTTCTTCCTCTCTGTTGGTAGGTGTCTGATGATTTGTGAGCACCAAATGGCTATTCTGTGGAGTCATCTCTCCTTGCCTTTGAATTAGCTTTCCCTTGGCCATGAGTCAACATCAATATTTTATACATCCAAATTGGTAGGCCTTTCTTGAAATTCTTCTATGTATTTTTCTGGACATATAAGTGAATTGTGAGAAATTAAATGTACTTTGTTATTTATGGTCTTTCCAGTTTTCAAACATCTTCACTAAGAGATTTGGGTGATGTTGAAATGTTAGCCAACGGAAGCACTTGGTTTTGTAGGATTTAAAAATGTAATGTCTTTCTCATGGTAGACTTCCTATTCTTAGCCTTGAGGGGGGAACCGGTATGTGGCTAAGTTATTACTCTGTTAAACCTCACACTGAAAACCCAGCCCGTGCATTTATAAACCTTGGGGAGGATTCTACATTAGACAACATATTTTGTTGGGGGGGTTACGCCACAGTCGGTTCCCTTCACTTCTCTCTCTTCCTGACACCCCCTCCACCCAACATGGAGCCTTTTCAACTTCTTCAAAGAAGTGGGGGAAAAAAGTAGACTCTTTATTAATGGCAGAAAACAAACTGGCTGCTGGACTTCAGAGACAGCCTTCTAATAATAAAGCAGAGTAGGCACTGCGACAAAGAATTCTTGAATGTACTAAATATATAGGGAAGCCTATTTAAATTCACCAGAGGGGCTTAGAGGGCAAGCAGCAGAAAGTTTAGAATTCAATTCAAGCCATGCCAGAAAATGAAAATGTACCTTAAAAAGGATTTCTGAAACAATTGTTCAAAGACATGTCAACTTTTAGGGTTCTTTCTAGAATAATGAAATTTGTACTTTAATTTCTGTGGTGAGTTTTTCAATTAAAAAGGAAAAGTGATTAACAGGATATCAAAGGAACTGTGTCTTATGTTTAAAGAAAATGTGTTTTCTTTCCGTAGGGTGTGCTCTAGTGAGGTCCACCAAGTACACTGACGAAGATCGCCCAAATATATACATGTGACAAAGAGATGATGTATTTTTTTCAGCACTTAGATGCATCATAATGGAAACCCTCTTCCTACTTTGGAAGAAAGATACTCAACTTGTATGTTCTCTCTAGTTCCTTTCCTCTCATTGAATTTTATGACATATTATTTTAAATAAATGTAATGAAGTCATTCTGAAAGAGTAAATTGCTAATAAATAATAGGACTATGTGTTGCTAAATTTGAGAGATAAATAAGATGATCCCTACCTTATCTCTTATTGACTTTAGAAAATGCTCTTACACTTTATAAGACGTGCATCTATAAGAAGTACCACATCTATAAGAATGTGTATTTTATTAGTCTTAATGTTGAGATAAAGAACTGCTTATAAAGTTTATTTAAAGGCCTTTATGACTTTGACTCAGGGAGGACATTTCTAGTGGGCTTTTTCTTAATGTCTTCTTGTAGAATTAGCATAGATATTAGAAAAAGATTGTCATTCTTTGTCTCAGGGATTACAAGTTGTAAAGAGGATGGAAACTTGGTCTCACTAGTGACACATTTTTGTTGCCATTGAGGAAAGATTCTACTTGAGAATGAAACCCACGTGAAATTCACCAATTCATAAATACAACTTATTACCACAAAATAAACTGTTGAATCATTCACTCATCCATTCACTCATAAATGTAAATTTAACATAAAAACAGAATTCAATGAATTAAGGCTGCATAAACACATGGGACCACTATGGCCGATTAAGATGTGACCATTTAACAAAATTTGATTGACTTTAAAATGAAATGTCAGATATGTGAATATTAGTTATAGATGTTAACTATTTAATGATAAAAAGTAGTTGTTGCCTTCAATAAGTTAGATGAAGCCTGATTCATAATTTACCAAACAATTGTACTGATTTCCACTTAAGTTTTAATGACATTTTAATATCAAGGACTTCAGAGGACTTAATGATTGATCAATGAAATAATCCAAGTAAATTCCTTAGCTAAGTGCCTAACACCAAGAAAGTACTCAATGAATATTAGCTTATTTCTTCCTGTTTGGATTTTAGTATTTGCTTTTGCTAAACAGACTATTTATTTCATCACCCAAATTTACTGGGTATACACTGTCTCAAAGGTGAGATGCAGACACCATTAGGAAATCATTTCAGCTCCAGGGAACTCACAAATCACTTATTATAAACATCTTTATCAAGGGTTTTCTGAGTGTCAGCTATAGGAAATAAAAAGAGGAAATCTGCTCTTAAATAGCTTATGGTCTACAAAAGATATCTTTCACTTGTCCGACACTTTTTATCGTTTTTGTGTGCCTTAGCCTTTCATAAGTTCTGTAATTTGGAAGTTTTATTCTTTTTTATATTTTATAGATTAGCATTTTATGTGGTTTGTCCTATTTTCTAGTTGTATATGTGGTAACTTATCTCTATATTTGAGTTGCTTTGGACAAGATATGGGATACTATTAGGATTTTTCACTGCCGAGATTCTGGTCATGTTATTCCCTATACTATGCAAAAGTCTGGTGATTAAGAACCATAGATAGACCATGAAAATATTAATAACTGTGGTTTATAAAAATGGCACTTCCAGAATAATTGGACCAAAATGCAGTATTTACATATGATTTCATTCCATCTAAGAAAAAAAGCCATCATTTAATTTCTTTTTTTTTTTACATCTTTATTGGAGTATAATTGCTTTACAGTAGTGTGTTAGTTTCTGCTTTATAACAAAGTGAATCAGCTATACATATACATATATCCCCATATCTCCTCCCTCTTGCGTCTCCCTCCCACCCTCCCTATCCCACCCCTCTAGGTGGTCACAAAGCACCGAGCTGATCTCCCTGTGCTATGCGGCTGCTTCCCACTAGCTATCTATTTTACATTTGGTAGTGTATACATGTCCATGCCACTCTCTCACTTCGTCCCAGCTTACCCTTCCCCCTCCCCATGTCCTCAAGTCCATTCTCTACGTCTGTGTCTTTATTCCTGTCCTGCCCCTAGGTTCTTCAGAACCATTTTTTTTTTTTAGATTCCATATATATGTGTTAGCCTATGGTATTTGTTTTTCTCTTTCTGACTTACTTCACTCTGTATGACAGACTCTAGGTCCATCCACCTCACTACAAATAACTCAGTTTTGTTTCTTTTTATGGCTGAGTAATATTCCATTGTATATATGTGTCACATCTTCTTTATCCATTCATCTGTCGATGGACAATTTGGTTGTAAAAAAGCCATCACTTAATTTCTTAAAAAAAAAGTTAAATTGAATATAATGATATTGATCATGCAGAGTTTCATAAAGCAGCAATTACAATAATTAGTCAAAAGATCCAAACATTCTAATTGGGCTATTCTCTGGGAGTTAATAAAATATGCCGAATAAACTTGGACTTTTTAGACTTTTGCGTCATAAATGCTACCATTGAACTTGAATAGTGAAGCAGAAATAGAAGACCAAAATTCTAATACCACTTTTACCACTAGTTATCTTTTGGGGCTGAACCACTCTCCTTTTCACTTTTAAAATTTACAACTGATTTATAAAATTAAAATGTAGAGAAAGATGATTTTAAAGTGATTTTCAGGTTAAAAAACCAGTGTATCATTAGATAGTTGGATATTTTTCCATCCCACAGGGGACTTTTTGAGTCAAATTAGGAAAGACCTAGCATTAGTTTAGATCACTACATTAATCAGACTCTTTCAGTAGCAAAAGATCAAATCTCAGCTCCAACTAGTTGCAACAAAAAAGGAAGCTGTATGTACATCATCATCTCCTCCTCCTCCCCCTCCTCCCCCTCCTCCCCCTCCTCTTCCCCCTCCCCCTCCTCCTCCCCTCCTCATTCTCCTCCCCTCCCCCTCCCCTCCTCCCCCTCCTCCCCTTCTCCTCCTCCTCTTCCTCCTCCTTGTTCTCCTCTTTTTCTTCCTCCTTCACTTGCTTCTCCTTTCCTCCTCCACCTGATTCTCTCTCCCTTTCCCTCTCAATCTGTCTCTCTCTCTCTCTTGCTCTTTTTCTCTATCTATCTCCAATGTGTTGACTTCATTCTCAGGCAGTTGACCTCATTCTCACATTCTTTCTGTCTGATAGCCAAGATGACCATTGGGAACTCTAGACATGCATCATACATCATTCCTAGAGCTTGTGACTCCAGGAGGAAAAAATAAAAAGGTTCTCTTCATCCCTACATCAATTTAATTTCCCTGAAAGGCTTGATTGGCTCTGTTTTGGAGTCACTTCTCTGTGCATTTCAGAGTTACTCAGATTGGACAGCCTACGTAGGGAGGCAGTACAAGAGTCACCTAGCAAGATTAATGTCAATGGCAGAAGGTGAAAGAAATTCAGAGGAAAAACTGTAACAGGGCTTCCAACAACCACTACATATTTCTAAAGTGCTTAGCATAATAGTATGTTATAGGCTTCGGTCACATATGTTTATCTTGGTAAACTTAGTGGAGCTGGTCAACATATAGGCAATATTAAGTTTTTTAGCCCAAATGTGTTCTGTACAGCTTTGTAACTATAAAACATCTGCAGCAGCAAATCTCAATCTTGAGTATCATGGAGATTAATTACATTTTATTAGCATTTTTCATGATCATTTAATATTTGGCATACATCAGGAAGTCAATATTTGGACTCATTTAGGAATTTGTCATTTTAGAAATGATTTAAGATTATTAAAAATGGGAGATTGGTATAAAAGGGATGGTGATTATATTTTGTAATCTAGTGTCTATCTCAGCCACCATATGTTTAGGCCATTCTGTTACAGCAAACTTTATATCCTTTCCACTTTTACCTCTAATATTATAATATTAGGGAGCTTTATGTTCCTGATTCTTGAAGGTATTTTATTTTGGTTTATGAGTTGGTTTCTTCCTCTTTTACTGTCTTTAAAGATACATATATATGTATATGTATGGGTATCTATATGAAACATTCTAATTGTATAAAATCAATACAATGGCTATAATTTTATACAGATATATTTGTATATATAGTTATATATGCATTCATATAATACACATATATATAACTACATCTTTACATAAGTATAACCATTATGTGATTTTATATAATTTGAATGTCAGATCCTTATCCTTTTCAGCACTATTTTTTATCATGGTATGACCTGGACAATTTTAAACATTTTATTACTACCACGAACTACTATTTAGGGATCTTCTTCAATGAGAAAAAGATTAATTTGCTATGAATAATGATTCTCATGCAAAACATTTTGGGTTTTTGTGATGCAGATGAGCAATGCTATAAATATAATTTAGGAAGTTTGAAAATTGATTTTAACATTCACAAGTTTTCTTCCTAAATTAATCAAATTACAAAAGCATGCTGTGGTTTCCAGTGTATTAAAATAAGTTGTCATATTTGGAATATTCATTTATGCTCCGTGTTTCTAAATGTCTGAAATATAGATTGCCGTAAATAATGTTTATTATTTATTCTGTGGAAGTATGATACCTACTTCCTCCCACAATTCTTGTTTATTTCCCACAAAGTAAATCTTCCAGATTGTATTTTAGCTTTATCTTATCAAGATACAGAAAAAAAGGTTCAGGTTTTAGTTAAACCTTGCTGATTGGTTAAGGAAAGGACGGTTGTCATCGGCAGCCTTTCCCGACACTGGACTGTGGCTCCAGGCAGTCGGCTGGTTCTACCGCTTTGTCTCAACTATAGGTCAGTCTTGTGATGGCCAAGGCTGACACGCTGACGTTTTCAAGAAGAGTAGAAGACCTGATTGGACTGGAAATCAATTTAGTTCACAAATCTTTGGTTGCTACTCCGAGCCTCTTCTTCTTGTGTCTTCTTGAGACTTATTTGGGATCTTTTCATGATCATCAGAGGATTATTTGAGTTGTTATATATTTTTTAGCTGTAAAAACCGTATTCTTACTTCCTTATTCAATCTCAAGGTGAAAACTTGATTTTTTAAATTTTATATAAGAAAAATAATCACCGATAAGCCAGATTTTATTTTAACCACGATGCATTGATAGTTTAAAAATGTGGCAGTAACAACAATTGCTATTAGTTTTGCAGAGTTTTTGTAAAGTGTTCTGTGATTTAAAAATATAAGCTGTGTCCCCTGCATTGGCAGGCAGATTCTTAACCACTGTGCCACCAGGGTTTGAGCCCTTGTCCTGGAAGATCCCACGTGCCGCGGAGCAACTAAGCCATTGTGCCACAGCTACTGAGCCTGTGCTCTAGAGCCCGCAAGCCACAAGTACTGAGTCTGCATGCCACAACTACTGAAGCCCTCGCGCCTAGAGCCCGTGCTCCACAACAAGAGAAGCCACTACAATAAGAAGCCCACGAACGGCAACCAAGAGTAGCCCCTGCTCACCACAACTAGAGTAATCCCATGTGCAGCAACGAAGACCCAACACAGCCAAAAATAAATAAATTAATTAATTAAAAAAAAAAAAACAAGCTGTGTACACACATACCCAGATTAACCTTTGATTATCTAATAATACATAATGTCATTTATGGAGTGATTTTGAACTTCAATTATAAGAGGGTCTCAAGCCTAGAATGCTCTGAAAAGTATTTGATTTATACTTTTATATTCTTGCACATAAAAAGTAGGTTTAAGGATTATAAAGTCAGTGAGGAATAGCATGCATTTAATTGTATTACATGGGTCAAGCATTAAATTCTGCCTCAATATTTTTGACCGAGTGGCATAGAAAAAATTCCACATTTGACTAGTGTGAAAAGTGGTTCTATATAGATCTTTTAGGAACTTGGCATTGAATGTTAAAAAATTTTTTTTTAATTAATTATGCTGTTATGTCTTCCACCTTTAGGAGAACACTGCAATTTCTTTAAAACCACAGAGGGGGAGAAACTTGTACTTCCTTAGTACTTTTGCTTGCTCCTTCAACAAGATTGATTTAAACTCAATGAAACCTTAGATCTTTTAAACACAATTATTAATTGAGAATCTGAGCATCACCCCTCTCTCCTGTCAAGTATGGAAAACTTACCACAATGCCTGGCAGTGATTTCTCTTTATCATCTTCATTATTAGTCATCAATTCTGTCCCAAATCTCACTTCTAAACAAGAATATTCTTTGATTGCTAAATTCATTATTTTGTAATGCTTCATGAACAAGTACAGTTGTAGACAGTTGAGGAGACTTTCAACCCTTAAATCTTTTTATCCACCCTTCTACTCATCCATCCATTCATTCATAATCTATACAAAACAAGACCCTACGCTAAGTATGTGTAAAATACAAAATGAGATTAGAATTCCTTCTTCACAAGATATTATGTTCTTATGAGAAAATAAGAAAAACTGAAAAAAAAAAAGTTATCAAGTCAGAATGTGACAGATCCAGAAGGAATATATAAACACAATGTTTTGGGTTTGGAGAGGAAGTATTTATGTTGGTTGTTGAGAATCAAGGAAGATTCCCTAGAGGAGGCTGCGTTTAGCTAGTCTGTGATAGATAGGATTTCTGGAGGAAATAATGGCTGGATTTCGGGAAGAATATGCTGCATGTGCAAATGTGTAGATGCAAGAAAGATGGGCTGTGGTTGGCATTCAATTTTGTTGGAAGATTTGGTGCATTTTTATAAAATGCCTATTGAAGTGTAAGCTGAAGTCAGTTTAAGGAGGCCCCACAATGGTCACAGGGGTTCTTCTGGTAATTGTGTAGTTTTACAGTGTGGCAGGCACTGGGAATCCTTTAAAGATTTGGGGGAAGATGCAAGATTAATCCAAAGTCAGTGTAACTTAAGACCTCAACCCAAGGGACATAACAGAACTACTCAGAAAGACTTATGAAGATACACCATTCTTCCTACCCTGTACTTTCTGACTCAGTATGTTAGAAGTCGAGCCCATGCAGTTGCATTTTGTAAAAGCTCCTAGATGATTAACACCCCAATTGATAAAGAGTTGGGTAGAGAATGTTAAACTGTGAAGAATCAGGGATAATTAGACATAGGAAGAAACAAAAAAGGAGATCTAAACCAAGGATTCCTAATCTGAGGTCTCATGTTCCCATGAGATTATAAGATTATGTGAAATATTTTGAGTGGATATTCATTTTTTTTGGGAAAACAATCCTAGTGTTTATAAGACTCTGAATGGAGACTAAAATCACTCCAAAATTAAGAACCACTAGGAATACTTAGTGTGAAAAGGAGAAGGTAAATATGAGAAATCATGACTATATAATTAAGACAATTTCATAACCTAGTATATTGCATGGGGATAAAAATTATGGCAGGTAAGAAAGGAGTAGAAAGTGACAATAAACTTTTCCTCCTTTTGACACTAGAAGAATGAGAATGATGATAATCCTTCTGTGAATCAGCATCAGATCCCCCCTGGCTCCTATTTCAGTTAATAGAACTTTGATACCATGCATGTTGGATTCATGGTGTGAATGTGACTCCCAAAGGTAAGATATCAAACAAATAATGAAAATTTTGGAGGTGATTACACAGCTTTGAAAATCATTTTTATGGAAAGCTGGTCAGGAATCTAGGCTTCTTCTTATCCTGTTTCTCTCTTTGACTGACTTTCATTTCTCAGGTAATCTCAAAATGACCATTGAAGCTACACCATGTTGTTTTTTGGTCAGTAGGAATAAGAAGAGAAAAATAAGGACACTACACTTTCTTTTAAAGAAAATTTCTGGAATTCTTACACATACCTTCCCCCATGCCCTTAGAACTTAGTCAGCAGGTACACAAAGCTTTTGGGAAATGGATGCATGGAAATGTAGACTTTCTTCTGAGTAGTCATTCATCCAGCTAAAAATCAGAGGAAAGAGAGGAGGATAGTGCAGAAAACTAGCAATCTCTGTCATAGTATCTCACTAATAATTTTTAAGCATTCAATAACTAATGAACAAAACCATAATATAGAGACATTTTATCTCAACCTTCAGCCTAAATAAATATGTTGATTGGAAATAAGTAGAAGTTTCTTTGTAACGTATTTATGAAAACATATCTCATTTCAAACTCCTGTCTTCCTCAAGTGCTTCATATCCTGAAAAATCCTGGAATTCTTCTGTATGCAACTGGAAAGATAGCATTACTGATTAAAAATAGAGTACAAATGGAGTAACCTACCTATCCAATGTTATTAAACCTACTAGTCTCAATCCATCTTAAGCTAATTCAAGATATTTTCACATTAGTCCAAAGACAACTAGCTTATTTACAAAATAAATTAAACTTTTCCTGCACAATAACAAGTGTTCATTTTATAAAATTAGAAATTCCAGACAGATAGAAAAAATATATATGTATGTATGTATGTATGTATACATATATTAATCTCATCACTCAGAAAATAACTCCTGTTATCATATAGTATATAATCATACTTATCTCTCTCCCTCTTTGTCTCTCTCTCTCTCTCATTCACACACACACATACACTGAATATCTTCATAAATGTTTGTAACTTGCTTTTTAATTGTTAAAAACCAAATGAACACTTCCCCACATATTATCATTTTAGCATATGCTCGTTATGTTATTGTTTGAGTATAATACAGTTTATTTAACTTGTGCATTCATAGTTGTAAACTGAGTTTCTTTCCATCCTTTTTTCCCAATATAAATAGTATTCTGATGATAAATACACATTTATATAATTATTCCATTGATATATTAATTGGGACAGATGATAATGGCCTGAATGAAGGTGGTGGCAGTGGAAGAGGAGAGACAAGGAGGGAACAGAGAAGTGTTTAGAAGATAGAATTGGCAGAACCAAGTGATTAACTGCATGTGGAATGATATCTGGAAATGTTTAACCAAAGTTATTACTTTCCCAATTTATGTTTGTTGCTTTATTTTTCTGTACTTATTTGATCAATGACATATACTTCTTTAGTGGAAGGGCAAACACAGTCCAGAACAGAGTCAATAGAAGATTTAAAGTGCTTAGTAGATTATTTTTTAAACTTTACAGCAAGTACAATAAGCTCAAAATGAACTGTTCTGATTTGGAAGAGCTAGGCTCTGGAGAGGGAAATGGTTTTATTTTTCATTCTTTAAGGGCTTGGTTAGAAGTATTAACCTGATGCTAGAGATCTGGATCATAGAATTTATAAAAGTTAACCCTACACGAGAGAAGGGTTCAGGATATGAGTTAGAAGTAGTTGGAAGTGGGTGACAGATTCCTGTTGGATGAGTATAAAGACATAAGGGCCAGAGGGATTCTGAGCCCTGCCACCTTGAACCCTCCTGGGGTCGGGGGGCAGCTTTGTAGATGCTTATAAGAATGGCAGCAGGGGAGAACTAGAGGGAGTCTGAACTAGCAACCTAGCCCTCTCACCCTAAACCCATCACCTTCTCCCAAGAAAGCCCTTCAGCAGGGCACGGGAGCGATCTGGAGAAGTTTCCTTGTCTTCAAGAGGCATCAGGGAGACAGCTGAAAACAGATGGAGGATGCTGTGGAGTTTCAGAAGATCCAGAACAACAGCTAGAACCAAGGAAAGAGGTTTACTCAGCAAGCTGGGCCCATTGAGAGCAGCATTATATAAATAGTTTCACTGCTGAGGGAAGAATTTCATGAATTTTGCAAGGGTGAAAGACCAACACTCAAAAGACATATTAACAGAGCTTAGTGAGGACCAGAAAACAGAGGGTAGCCTTAGTGGGGGGAAAGTAAAAATCAGAGATGTGAAATGCCACCTTTATTACATACAAAATTCTCATATATTCTAGAATATTCTAGTCCATTTTAAAATGGTAAATTCAATAATGATAACTATGTTTCTAGATTTTCTTTTCCATTCCCTTTCTAGTGAGTGAATTAAGAACCTTTGGAAATTGGCACCTTTTTCATGTAGTTCATCCAAGGTTTAGCATAGGATGTAGTCTTTTTCAAGTTTCTTTCACGACTTTGTTTTTTCTTATTTTGTCTCGGTCCTCGTCAGATAGGCTCGTTCATTTATTCACTCAATCAACAAACACATTGAGTACCTTCCATATGGCAAGCAGATTATTCTAATCCGTAGATTTAGTTTTAAAGTGTAAACTTAGTTTCAGCTACAGTTTATTTTATTCTATTTGTTTAGTGTTAATTGAACATACCCATTCCTTTGTGCTGGATGGAGCACGTGCTTCACACAATTCTTACCTGTGCGTGGACATTAGGACTACCGTTAAAAAGAAACAAAAGCGCACAAAAGCACACTTACCCACAAAAATGTAGGGAATGTTGATGGTGCTAAAGAAAATATGCCACGGGGTAGTTGAGAATGTGCTATGTAAACTCATGGTACATCTCTTCAAAATCATTGGCTAAAAGAACATCATGAGAAAAACAGTATTATTTCTTTGGTAGTCCTTCCCATATCCTTCCTGGCAATTCAGGTGGAACAGAATCCAGTGAGATCTGGTGGTTTGCGTCATTATTAAGCTCATATCTGCAAGCTAATCATGTGTGATAAGATTAAAACGTAAAAGCATTGGAATCAATAGCTCTTTCAGATGCCTTTCTGATAAAATTGCTTCATTTTCTTTTCCAGCTAATTAATTCATGTAAGTGGAAAAATGAAGAGAAAAACGTATTCATATTATGAGTAACAGGATCCAAACAGTTTATTGGACTATCTTGTTGGCATCTTTGCAACCCATAAAAAACTCTTTTAATAATCAGGTCTCAGAAACATCTGTCTTAGGAAGGGGTATACACTCTGGCTTCTATTTACTTGAAAAGGAATTAACCTAAGGTCAGGAGCAGAGGTTAGGTTACTTCTACCTGGAAGTTAATCAGAAAATTCATTTTGCCCTTTGATGTTGCTTGTCTGCACACTTCAACCCCACTACTACCACCTTTATCTTCTTAAAATCCTAAAGCTCCCTTTCATGCATTGTGGCAGTGTAAAGGAATTTAAAGTTATGGATTTCTATATTTATGTAATTATATACTGAAAATATAATAGGATAGGGTAAAATGTTTTTAAAAGATGTGACACCTTAAAGGAAATTCACAGACATCATAGGTGACTCTAATATACTGGCAAATTTCAGGCTACGTTCTTAGTCATATTTCTGCTAGAAGAAACCTACTTTCTATTTTGTGTTTTCTGATTTGCATTACTGCAAAGTTATTCATGCATATGAAAAGGATATTATTCATCTCCAGATCCCTTCCTCTCCATATTCCAAACCCAGTGTGTTTATGAGGTATACATAAACACTGCTATATCTGTATATTTATGCATGTATATCTATGTGATTCAAATTTGGTATCACAACTGGATAGCAAGCCCAAGTGATAACATTATGTACTAGACGTGTCTTATTACATCATTAATGGCATATCAAAATTGTCAAATATGTTGAAATCCAATAATTGTAACTGACAAGCTTTAGCATGATTTGTCTCCATTGGGAAAGATTGAAAGAGAGAGAGAAAGGAATGTACTTCTGAATTCCCCCTCTAAGTGCATATGACTATATGGTAAGCTCTTATTCTGCAAATATTTTTAGTGAGATGCTGTTTTCACTGTATTCATGGTAACTGGCCAGTGAAGGTTATGTGTGTGTAAGCCTTATCATCTCCTAAATTCAGAAATCCAGTGCTGTTCCAGAAAGAACTACAAAGTTAAACTGGCAAGAAGAAAAATGACCAACCTGGCAGGGCTTATCTCCCTCTAATGTATGATTCTTCTTAACTCAATATTCTAGGAAATTTTCACCTGAAAGTTTAGAGTTCACGGAGAAAAATTATTACTCTTCTACTCTCTAGTTCTACTTCTACCCCTTAGAAAAGCAAATAGTATTGTTTAATTCCAGAAAGTTTTCTCTCAAAAATATCTTGGCATTTGGCAATAGGAGAAAAAGAGGGTGACAATGAATTTCATGGACACAGAATCATTCATTACAGTGATGAGTTATTCAAGAATCCCCACCCTTTGTGTTCTGCCTTATCTTTATTTGGGGATGGCATGGAGGAGGAGAAAAGGGAAGCTTATGTTTTCTCTTTAAAATTAAGTCGCAGGTAGCCATTTACTAGTGGATTATTTTAAGCCTAGAGGATGTTATAATTGCATTTTTCTTTTCAGTAATTGTGGCAGATATTCAAGTGAATAGACAGTGGTAGGCATGTATAGACTAACCTGGTTTTCTAGACAGACCCACATGTCCGAGATCAAACGGCTACAGCACATTTAGGGTTACAGTCTCCTTCCCTTCCTCCTCATTCTCAACGGCAGTGGAGCTTTTTCCAGCGTTGCCATGGTAACACTATATCTGGCTGCTAGCTCTGTCGTAAGTTATTGAACTGAGACTGGCTTTTGGTTTAGCAGATAATTAGGTTCTGTCTCACAGGTTCATTTTCCTGTGACTGGGACGTGAATATGACCTACAGCTGGCCTCAATTTCAGTGTCACAGACAAAACTTTAACCCTTCCGGAGCTCCCAAGGCACGCTCCTAAGCCTTGCTTGTGAAGTGGAGGGGGTCCACCGCAGCCCTCCTATACCTCAGAGAGGATGACCAAGCCCCATTTTATTTTTTATCTTCATCATAGCACTAAGGAAAATATGATCAAGATTGTACACCTAGAGCATTTTCAAAATTAAAAATATATCAACAATATGGTATATGTACTTATGTCTTTTACGTATAACATGTAGTATATAGAACTTTCCCATGTCATTATCATTTCCCTGCTTCTTTAATAATTGTTTAAGTTTCATTGAAGTGTCTTGTGTTGCAGTTTGGATTCCACAGTACTTAGATGTCAAAAACACCATTTTCAGGAATATTATCTTGGTACACTTATTCTCAGCTTCCAGAACCGTCTGCCAGTTGGTTCATGCCCCTCCCTTTCCTTTTTATAAACCCTAGATTTTTGCTGACATTGAAAGGTTCCTTTGGAGTCACAAGCAGGTCCCTGCTACAGGGAACAACGCCATCACTGCTAAAATGCCCAAATGTTCACTCAAGGCTTGACTCTTGCTGGTTTGGAAAATCAGCAAAGATCTGCCCTTTGTTTAGGACAAAGAAAGAAACATAAATTTGAGAACAGATATTGAATTTACAAAACCCACAGCAACACGGAGACCTGTACGGTTAATATGAGAGAGTATGTCTTTCTATATCAACGATAAAAAAGACCTTCAAAGAAATCTGTTTGAAAAATTTACTGTATTTAATCAAAACCTTCCCATGGAAAGGTAAGAAAGGAACAAGGGAGAGCTGAGACCACCATAATTAAAACATGAATTAAGGAAATTCTATAGCTTAATTGTCTGGAGAATCACATAACTATGTCAATAGATATAGGAAAGACTTGGAAGACTCAACAGTTGGACATTGAAACTAGGATGTGTGTGTGTGTGTGTGTGTGTGTGTGTGTGTGTGTGTGCATGTGTACCACATAGACTATATTGTTTTAATCCATTCCTTCCATTCTCAGACTCTAGATGAGAAGAGCATCTTGAATGGCAGCAGCCTCAGATGTCCTGAGTGAGAGCAGCCATGGGCCTGGCAGGGTCCCATGAATTCAGAGAACTTAGTGGAGGAGATTGAGGTCAGGGTGGCGGGGGGTTGGTGAGGGGAGTTTGTATGAAGTAAGGGAAACAGCTGATATGTGAGAAACCCAGTTATTGGCAGCTATTTTCCACTAAACTGAGCTTCATTTAACTTTAAATCTCAAGTATATAGCACTTGTTTTCTTATTAATGATCAATGTGTTTGTTGAGTGAATGTATGAATTCCTCCCCACTCTCTCTTCTATGCAGTAAGAATTAAATTAACACTCAGTTATAAAGAGGGCTTAGGAATTCTACATGCATTTTCAATCCAAAATCCTTTTAAGTGTCTTCTCATGGTTTCTAGTAACCCCTACGCCCTACACATACAGGTCATCTCTTGCCTGCATGATTGCAATAGCCTTGTAACTGCTCTTCTTCCCTCTTATTACCTACTGTAGTCTCTACTATACACAAAAGATAGGGCATTCATCTAAAATGCATATCAGTCAAAGTCAGCACCCTCCTTCCACCTTCCCAGTGGTTTTCCATGTAATTAGAACAGTGTACACAATCCTTACTGTGCTTACAAGGTCCTGTATGACCTTGCCCTTGCCTACCTTGCTGACATCATCACTCCCCTCTTTTCACTCTCCACCTTGCCTTTCCTCAGCCAGCTGAGCACATGCCCACTGGAGAGCCTTAGACTTTACTGTCCCCTCTGCCAGGAACACATGACTCATTCCTTTACTTTTATTCTGGTCTCTCTGCACAAATGTCACCTCCTTAAAGGTGCTTTCCCTAAACATCTCAAAAAGTATTTCATTCATTGTCCATTACCTTTCTTGCTTTAAGTTTTCTACATAGTGCTTATCACTTCTTGATAGGATATTAGACAACAAGCAAATAAGTGCGTGCCTTTCCTGCTAAAATATAAGCTTTTTATGGGCAGGAGCTTTGATTATTCATGAGTGTACCTCTAATGCTTAAGAACCTGGTAGGCTGGACCCTAGTAGATTTTAATAAATATTTGTTGAATGAATAAGTGAATGAGTGATTGAATAAAGAGATCCAAGTAGAAGGTCTGGGTATCCCAACCTATGTGAGACCAGTAATGAGTGTTCCCAACACAATGGATGAAATCTCATCCTACATGATGAAATCGCTTGAGTAGATACAATAACATTGAGGGGCATAGTTTATATTTCTGCAACTCTCTTCATTAGATTGAGGTAAAACAAGGAAATGAAGCTTATTTCTACCTCATCCTTGCATGCATTAAACTCAAAGCATCATCCATATACCAAACCCATTTCACTCATGGAAGACCTCTTCTGTGAAGGATAGTAGATAGTTTTGGCTCTGTGGGCCATACAGTCTGTGTCACAACTTCTCAGCACTTCTGTTGAGGTGTGAAAGCAGCCACAGACAACACATAAACAAATGGGTGTGGCTGCGTTCCAATAACATGTTACTTATTAGAACAGGGAATCAGCCACATTCAGCACACAGACGGTAGTTTGCTGGCCCCTGATGTAGAGTCTTTCCCCAATTTCTCCTCCCACCAAGTTCTTGAGAGAATGCCCCAAGGACCATGGCTCTCTCACCTGATTCTTTCAAGAAATGAAACAACTTGGGGAATGGCTTCCCCGAGTGGGCAGAACACTACTGAGGCTGTTTTTTTCCCTCTCTCCTTCTTTGCTCAATATCAGTCATTTCCTAACTTTAAACAGTCACTGCAGTAGCAATAACAATGATGTATTGGTAAATGTCTAACAGTTGTCTCTCTGGGGGAGAAAAAAAGATGTTTACTAATATCTGTAGTGTAAATTCTCCCACCATGGCCATTTTAAACTACCAATATGATGTCACTTAACCTTGAAGTTGGAGAAAGCTGCACATAATAGTCTCCTGAATCAGTATGAGCTGGCTCCAGCGCACAGCGGGATACAATTTAAAAGCTGCAATAACTTTCCTCACCGCCACTGCAAAAATCTGTAGGACAGTGGTGGGCTCGATGGGTGCAACTGGCTGGATGATCTCTTGGAATGCCAATAAATAATGAAAAAGTACATAAATGTAACGCTGTATGTAAAGCCCTTAGATCGGTGTTTCGTTAAAATACATACTCAGTAAATGGTAGCTATTATCCTCTTAGTTTAAGTTTTTATAAGCATTAAAATTAAATGTTTAGCTACAGACTCAATCCAGTTTGAATGCCTTTGTGTTAATAAGGCCTCTTAACATGGAAACAGCAAAGATAAAGGAATTTTATGTAGCTATTCATGATTCTGCCCAGCTCAAGGTTAAAATAGCAACAAAATACTCCAACCGGAATAAAAGAAGCCTCCACTTGACTGCAGATCTTCATAACACTTCACAAGGGTCAAGCTGTGTTATTTTCCTTCAGTGTTGAACAAAAAGCATCTTAGGAGCATAGTTCAATTATTGATTGAATAGTGGGTTCAATTTGACTGTAATTCTAACAAATATACTCCGATGAGTTCAAGACCAGGGCTGGGCCAACAAAAGCTAAAGTTTTCACTCAAGCTTTGAGGCAAGTGCTCAGATTAAATTAGTAACATGGACGTCTTATAGTGTTGGGCTACTAACAATACTCCTCAGGACCAGTTAGAAATGCTAGTAGAATAACAGGCAAAATATTGACAACGGTTTGAATGACCAGACACCAAAATGGACATCAATCTAAAAGAAATTACTGAAAAAAAAATATAGACTCTGAAAGAGATGAATACACAGCTTAGGTTTAATCACTCAGTATTTAGGAGAAAAGGCTAATATATGCTGTTTTAAATACCATAAAAGTGCTTTTAAAATTATTTACCTTCTAGTATCCTTTGTGCATGCTTCAATCTATAAAGTTTTCTGTACTTGTATAAAAATATGACTAAGTTTGGTCTGTGAAATTAGGTAAGAATGAGAGTATTCCTTTTAACCTTTTAGCTAATCTTAATCTTTTTCTCTGTGCTTCTATTAGCACATAATTCAAATATATTGGTTTTGTGGTAGTTATCCTCTTCTGATTCTTGACGGCCCTTTGTTCTAGAAGATACAGTTTAACAATGGAATACCTCAAACCAAACCCTGGTCAGAAGCCCCCCAATCCCCAAATATTACTGAATGAGTTGTATTTTCTGTTTCAGTAAACTCTTCCATATGTATTTTTTGCTACATTTTCTTTTGGTTTTCTGCTCATTCTAATATTAATGAAAATATATTTTAGGTAATCAGCTTTCTTTTAAAAAGAACTTCTATTATGGAAAATTCCAAAGGTATACAAATTAGAGAGAATAGCATAATGAACCTCTAAATGCTCATCCCCCATAGAGGTTCAATTATTGAATGATTTATTAGAGGGGAGGGGGAAAATTGACATCTTTTTTCCAGCTGCACTGAGATACATTTAACATGTAACATTGTGTTGTATATGGTGAAATGATTATCACAATAAGGTTAGTTTAACACATCCATCACCTCACATAGTTACGTAGTTACCGTTTTTTGTGGGAAGAACATTTAAGATCTACTCCCAGCAAATTTCAGGTGTTCGATATAGTGTTGTCGACTGCAGTCACCATGCTGTACATTACATCTCCAGAACTCATTCATCTTATAACTGGCAATTTGTACCCTTTGATCATCATCACTCATTTCCCCAACTCCCCAGCTCCTGGCCACCATCAACCTACAATTTGTTTCTATAGGTTCGTTTTTAATTTAGATTCCATATATAAGCGAGATCATATAGTATTTGTCTTTCTCTATCTGACTTACTTCATTTTGCACAGTGCCCTCAAGGTTCACCCAGGTTGTCACAAACGACAGGATTCCTTATTTTTTATGGCTGAATAATATTCCACTATATTATATATACATATATTATGTATACACACACAAACATATACAGGCACACCACATTTCCTTTATCCATTTATCCATCAGTGGATACTTAGGTTGTTTCCATGTTTTGGCTATTTGTAAATAATGCTGCAATGAACATGGGGCTGCAGATATCTCTTTGAGATAATGATTTCACTTTCTTTGGATATACACCCAACTATTCAACTTTTATCAATGTATGGCCAATCTGGTTTCATCTGTACCTACCATTCACTCATTTCTAATTTCCTGGATTATTCTGAAGCAAGCTCATTCATCATATAATATGCAGGGATTTATAAATATTTCAGTATGTGTCTCTAAAAGTAGAGCACTGCCTTTTTTAAAGCACAGTATCACTATTACGCTACAAATATTTACAATAGTTCCCTAATATCATCAAATATCCCATAAGTGTATGAAGTTTCCTGATTGTCTCATTTTTTAAACGTTAATTTGTTTGAATGAGGATGCAGACATGGGCTACTCATGGCATTTTGTTGACGTGTCCAAAGTCCCTTTCAATATATAGGTTCCTCTACTTTCAGTCCTTTGCAATTTATTTGTTGATGAAACAGAATCAGTTACCCTTTAGTGTCTTTCTCATTCTTGATTTTGCTGATTTCATCCCTAAAGTGTCATTAGTCATGTTCTTCTCTACTGGTGTTTCCTGTAAACCAAGTGCTTCACTGAAATGCTACATTCAGATTCTTTTCCTTTTTTTTAGTAAGATTTGTTTGCAAATGGTATTGTATCCATCCCACCAGGAGGCACATAGAAAACCTGTCTTTATTGTGACTAAGTGGGAGGAAGTTTGTGATTTTCTAAGTATTTAATTATGGTTGCATCACCCAGGAATCAAATATTTCAAACTCATATGTTAGAATTTAATATAACATTATTTTATGATATTTCAAAAAGAGTACCTTAATCTCCAGGGATTCCATCAACTGAGCAGGTTTGAGCACCTTTACCCTAGTGAATATCAAACTATGGATTATTCCACTTGTACGTCTGAAATTGGATTAAATTCTGGAGAAATTCCAGGGGAAGTAGCCTTGAACAAACACAAGGTACATATGTAGACCTTCTTCAATATAAAATAATTCTAGTTCATTCTCAGAAAGGAATGAGGAATATTGCATTAGAACTAGACTTTTGTGGTGACCTTTAACTTTATAAGAACTTTAGAGAAGATCAGTATGGGCTAAATTACAGGGACAATTCAAAGCATCAGAACTGTCTTGTGGTGGAGCACGTGAACCATTCTAGCCTGCTCCAAGAAGATGGTACAACTCTGTCACGATCCTGAGGAGTGCAGAGTTGAGATAAAAATGTGAAGACATTATATGAAGTGTTAATTGTCATTTAAAAACAGAAGTATGTGTGTATTCTTGGGAATACAAATAAAAGCATGTGATTGTTTATGGACTTTCAGAAATGTATGGCTTTTTAAATAGCCACCTCTGTGGTTGTCTTTTTGATTCCTCTTATGAAAAAAAACTGGAAAATTAGATGGAGTTAATTTATAGTTAGCTCATTATTGACAGTGCTTTAATCTCATATTCCTTGCCAGATATGAAGAGGATATATCTTTCCTTTATATATTTATTGGGGATAAGTTATAGCTAGTTTTCCATTGGTATGGATGCTTTGAGTTCAAAGCTATGCTATCACATATAAAATACTCCAATTTTTCAATAATACATCACTAAAATTAGACCCATATTCTATTTTGAAGCTGGGAGAAAATCTTACTTAGACTCTGAGAACTGGATTACATTAATGAATTTTCTTCAAGTTCTAAGGTTCCCTGAATCTATTTTAATTCCATGTCAAGAATTGGAGAGATTTTTCCAAGAAGTTATATAAATTTACAAAATGAAATATGGGAGTCTATGACCCACTTCTTAAACTTCTATTCTTCCTACTGCTTTTGCCCCCAAAGTAACAAAAGAGACATATTGCTTTGTTATATCATTGTTACCAATTTTTAAAAGAATTTTCTGTTTTAATTAAGATACTTAATCTAATATATAATTTTTAAATTATTATTTTATATCATATCTTACTTGTCACAGTTAGGAACCTGGAGCAGTCTGAGCCTTTAGAAGAAAACAATGATGTTATTGTGAAAATAGGCAAGGATAGCCCGAGGCAACCCCAAACTTATAGGGTCTACAGAGCAATAGCAATAAGATATTCTGAGCTACGTTGGACCAGGGATTATTACACTTCTCATATGGCAGGATTCTTATTATTTTATTTTATATTTCATAACATTATCAGGTCCATGAAATTAGCTCCCTGTAGTAAAGTGCTTTGTGTTGCTTGTTCTGACAACGCTTTGTGCTGATCAGAATATTAACAGAAATGTGTGAAATGTAATATTCCTTATATCAAGGAACAAGTTAGTTTCTATTTGTTCAATAAAACCCATACTCTGAGGGTTTTACTCAAGAACCTAAAATTCAGTTGAGTGTAAAGAAATGGCAATTACTCATGAAACCTCAGGAGGCATTTTTCATGAGCTGTGGATGTGACATTTATTGGGATATCATAATGTGAAAAAATGTTTCATGAAATGCAAGTAAATATATTTTGCATTAAATTAAATTGTTGTTAAGTGTGTAGTTTATGTTCTTGTGTGACAGTTTTACATTTTGTTTATATTCACTTATGATTCATTTGAAAAAAGCTTTTCTGGAGTTTGATTCATTTGCAACCGAATATCAGTTCTTATGGTACATCACTAAAATTCTGTATTGGTGATGATAGAAATGTTTTTCAGAAAAAAGATAATTTCCATTAATATTTAAAAGTAAGTAGTCCTTAATTTATCCTGATAATGACAGAAACTTATATGGGAAGATTGAGTCAGCACTTTATAAATTTAAATGTTCTATCCTAGGGCATTCTTTTTTTTCTGGTATTTTTAAGCAAAACAAAATTAACAGGTTTTGTAAGAGCCAAATTGAAGAACTTGCCCTATTAAATATGTAATCTTGGTTCAATTAGTTGCTATTTTGAAGAAATATAGACCATAAAATGGCAGAATCTTAGAGTTTGAAGGTGTCTTAAAAATTACCCACTGTTGTCTGAGGCCAGAATCCCTTAATAATCCATCTGGTTTATAGCACTCTACAGTGGGAATTAACATATTCAAAGGTAGAGAGTTTACTGCTTTCATAGGCAGTTAAAGATATCTTTGGATAGATCTAATTTTTAGAAAGTTCTTTCCTACACTGAGCCAAATATTTTCTAACAATATCAAATATGTCTACATGACAATACTTTGAAAATTTAAGGTCATTTTTCATGCCCCTCCTCTTCACAAATTTTTAATATGCTATAATCCATCTTCAAGGATCTCTAAAATTATTGTATTATTGTTATACATCTACACAGAGTAAAGGGTATGGTCTTCCAGACTGGTATGATCTTCCAGTCTGCCCAAGATTTTATAGCTTAACTACAAGGAGTTAGGGGCCAACTACAAAGTTAAAGGGAAGAATCCACATAAGACCACCCTTCCTTCTGAAAGTTCAGGGTTTCTCAAACCTACCTTCAGGTTTGATAATTCAGTAGAGCAGCTCACAGAAATAAATTAAATCTACTATACTTACAGTTTCAGTTATTACAGGGACATGGTACTGAAAATCAGCCAAAAGAAGAGACACACGCGGAAACTGGGAGGGTTCCACATGAAAGCTTCCATTGTCCTTAGAATGTGTTTCCCTTCTAAGTAATGATGTGTGACAACACACATGATATATTGCCAACAGGAGAAGCTCATGTGAGCTTCAACATACACAGTTTTTATTGGGGCTTTATTATATATGCATGATTGATTGATTTATTTACCAGGTTGTCTAAAAGGTCCACCATGAATAATAGATACTTCTACCACTTGGGAATTTCCAAGGGTTCAGAGGTTACCTCCCAGGAGCCAGGTACAAAGGTCAGACCTCTCTTTAGGTAAGGCCAAATCCTTATCATGCAGTATCATTTACTATTTTCTTGGAGAAAAGACTTCAATTCCTTAATCTTACATAAAATATAGTTTTAGGAGCTCAACATATCTTGGTTGCATTTCTCTAGATAATCCCTAATTTATTAATGTCTTCCTTGGGGTCCCAGAAACTTTGGGTAACTGGTAACAAAATATATACCTCGTATCACCCCAAAAGCCTCCAAAGGTCTCCAAACCCATCTCTCTATATTGAAGTATTTGGTCCCTACTATAAAGTGTGAAATAATACTTTGGCCTTGAGGGTTCTGCAGACAAGGAGAATCCTGACATTTAACAGCCATTAGACCTTGTAAAAGTTATGTGTTCTTTCTGAGCTTCCATTTCTTCTTAGATACAAAGTTAATAATAATAATAATCTATATATTAAGGGGACTAAATGAGATCACATGTAAAATCTTTAATGTATCATAGGAGCTTAAGAACTATTAGTTCTCTTCTGGAAAAATTACTGTGTGGTGTGAATTTGTGTTTGAGAGGTATCTTATACAATGTTTGCCTACCACGTATTTTACACTAGATATATGCACACGTTATTAAAACAAAACAGAATTCATTCAATTCATCAAATATTTATCTAAGTCCAACCGAGAAGTGTAAAGTTTTATGCTAGTGACAGAGAGAAAAAAAGATAGTTTCTGCCTTCCTGGAGAGAAAACATTTTCATCAATATCTTTGATATAAGTAGACTGGGAAAGGTGTTGAATTAAGGGACATATCTCCTGCAATAATGGAAGTGCTAGAGAGAAAGAAATTCTGATTGCAGTTATTGGAGAATGCATCTCTAAGAAGGTGATATGTCATGGAAGGCCCAGAGCATTAAGAGGGCTTCGACAGCATTTTCTAGAATAGTGAATACCATTTTTCAGAATTTCTGAATAAAACTTACTTCGTAGAAAAGTGAATTTTATGCTCACTTCGGCAGCACATATGCTAAAAAAGAGAAAAAAAGAAAAGTGAATTTTGAGGCAAGATGTAAATAAATTTATCATGAATACAGGAACAAAATATAAATAAAATAATCTTATATCAGAAATGAGTTCTCTAAAATAAGTGGCAATCTTAGAAAAAATTTAGCTGAAAGCTTAATCTTTGTATTAAAAATATGTTATTGATCTTATTGGAATGTCAACAGATTGCTTCTGTACTTTGTACTTTTAAAACTCAGGAAACTTTACCCTGTTTCTGAAATTTATTGTCAGTTTTTGAATTCAAGGAAAATGTAGATTTTACCTGAGGCAGGCAGTTTATTTGAGAACTGTGAGAGAGTTAAGCATCATCAAACAATTCATTCAGCAAATATTCACTGTATGTATTCTGTGTGCCAGGCACTGTTCCAGGTTCTGTGGAAAACTGACAATAAACAAGTAAGTACATAGAATGTCAGATGGTATAAGTAACATCAAGAAAATTAAAACAGTGGAATGGGTGATAGTTTTGGAGAAGAGAGGAATTTGCTCTTTTATAAGTCAGGAAAGACCTTTTGACAGAGATCTGAGCAGAGACAGTGTGGAAGCAAGTCAAAGTGATCTCCTGGGGTGAGGGTTCCACGCAGAAAAACAGCAAGAGCAAGGTGAGGTCAGAGCATGCGTGGAATTTCCCAGGAACAGCAAGGGCTCCAGCATGGCTGAGGAGAATGAGAGAGGGAGAAAGCAGTGCAGGTGGCTGTAACATCGGGCTTTGTAGACCATTGCAAAGACTCTGGATTTTATTACAAGTGCTATCTCCATAACCTGAACCATGCCTACCTCTTAAACCTTATATTCACTTCTTGTCTTTGTATTCCCTACACCGGTGCTGTCCAATATGGTAGCCACTAACCACATGTAGCTACTGAGCATTTGGAATGTGGCCAGTTTAAACGGACAGTATGAAAAAAAGTAAAATATCTCACGAATTTTTATATTGTTTAATAGGTTGAAATGAAAATATTTTGGATATATTGGTTTAAATAAAATAAAATAAACAATCTGTGTCTTTTCTTTTAATTAACATTTTTATTTTGAGATAATTCTAGATTTCATGCAGTTGAAGAAACAATACAGAGAAATCCTGTGTTCCCTTTACTCACTTTTACCCAATGGTGACATCTTGCAGATCTATTGTCACCGTATCTATTGACAATGATACATCTTATTCAGATGTCCCTAATTTTAATTGTATTTACATGTGTGTGTGTTTAGTTCTATGCAATTTTATCACATTTGTAAATACATATTTCCACCACCACATCGAGATTCAGAACAGTACCTTTATCTCAAAGATTCTTTATGTTGTGCTTTTATAACCACAACTACCCCATTCCTGTGCTCCATCCCCCCCCGCCCCCCCCCCCCCCGCCCCGCCCTGGCCCTAACCTCTAGCAACCACTAGTTTGTTCTCCATTTCTGTAATTTTGGTGTGTCAAGAATGTTAAGTAAATGGAATCCTACAAGTTATTTCTTTTGGGAATTGTTTTTATTCCCTTAGAATAATTCTCTGAAGGTTGATCCAAATTGTCACATACATCAATAGTTCATCCCTCTTTATTGCCAAGTAGCATTCCATGGTATGGAGGTACCACACTTTGTTTAACTACTCACCCATTGAGGCACGCTTGGATTGGTTCTAGTCTTTGCTATTATAAATAAAGCTGCCATAAACATTCCTGTGAATGTTTTTGTGTTAATGTACGTTGTGATTTATCTAGGGTAAATGCTTGAGTCCATCAGTCATATGGTATTTGCATATTTAGATTTATGAGAAGCTGTCAAATCATTTTTCCAGAGTACTGTACCAACCTCTTTTTACTTTTTGTTAACATGGCTACTAGAAAATTATCATATGTATGTGGCTCACATTTCTGTTGGACAGTGATGCTCTGGTTCATCCTATATGCATTTCTTTCTATCTGGAGTGTGTTTTCATTATCCCTTCACAAATGCACATGAACTTCTATGGTATAGTAATTAAGAGCTGAATCTAAGACCAGATGGTCTATGTTTGTATTTTGCATCAAACCCTTACTGACTCTATAATTTAAGATATTTAGTACCTTTCTTTCCTCTGTTCATTTGTGAATGGGATGACTGTAGTAGTACTGATTTCATTGGGTTGGTGTAGAATTGAGTGCATTAGCGCATGTGAAGTTATTTTCCGATGATACCCTTATGACCCACTGTCCAAGAGCAGATTTAAATCCTAATATAGACTTCCACTGCAGTCAACGTCCTCATTAAGATTGTAACTATATGATTATTTCATATCTTTCTCCATTACTATAAGGGAAGTGGCACTGTCTGATTCAGTGCTGTATTCTCAGAGTTAGCACAGAACTGGCCAAGAGAGGGCAGTTAATGTAACATTGTTGAATAAATGAGTGAATGAATGAATGAATTTCCTTCAATGTAAACATTTAAGTAACTCATTTAAGTAACTCATGAGTTACTTAAAATATTTTATTTCATCTTAATTATTTTTAAAGTCATATTGTATTATTCGTGTTTCTCTGATTGAGAAGTCTTGGTCTCTATTTTAAGTTATATGAATAGTTTTTGCATGTGAATCCTCTATATTGTAGAATAAAAACTGTTCTGGGGTAGTGATAGAATTCGATGGTAAACATATTAAGCCTCATATGTATACTATAATACTCTTTGATTGGTAGTTTTGCTTAAATTGTTCAGTTTAAGTAATCATTCCATTGTTATGCTGGGATTCCCTGAAGGTTGATGGAATTCATGTTACTTAACTGCTTTCTTTGGCGTTATGGGCCTTATGAACACTGATTCCCCTGAAGCATCAGTAGATGACATTGAGATAGAAGTCCCTCTTTACACTTCTGTAGATAATTTTATCTCAATATTTCAATTATTTAAGGCCTTAAATAGGTAAGTTCCATGACATTCTTAGGAAAGTCAGAGAAAACCATGGCTTAACATAGATGATTTTCATTACCTGCTCTCTGTTTAACCCAAACTCTGTACTAACTACCAAGAGCACATGCTTTTTTCATACACACACACACACACACACACACACACTCACACAAATACAGTTTGTCAGTGATCCACCTTTATCTTCTCACCTACCAAGGGAGGTTACTATAGTAGAATGAACACTGACTTATGGTCACTTTGATCTATGGTGAGTGAGGCTCTTGCTATTAAAAAGACCAATTAACATGTTTGAAAAGACCAATTGACGTGTTTCATCCTTCATTTCATTTGCTAAGTAATGGGGATATGATGGGATCTACCAAGATCTCATTGCAGTGATAATTAAATACAAGGGTCCATCTATAGATCATGGACATATACATACACGTATATTTCCTCCGATTTTACCGTCTGCCCTCAACGGCAACTATCATTAGACCAGTGTCACACCTTAGCATGCTGAGTATCAGAAATGCACTTTAACTTCACAGTTACATGACAAGGCTTTGCCATGAAATTATGATCCTTAACTCTAAACTAATCAGGAGAGGAATAAAATATCCCTTTTTCCCATCTAAATATTTGAGCTCAGATTTGTACTGAAGCATATCCAGGTGTAAAAGAAAGATTATGATGGTATTTGTTTCCTGGTTTAATGATTCTTGATGCTGAGTTGATTAAAATAATACAAAATAACAAAATTTGCTAATATTTATTGGGTGTTTATTTTGTGATTAGAACTATATTAAATAATTTACCAGATTATTTTTATTGAGATATAATTAACATATAACATTGTAAATATAAGTTTAAGGTGTACAACATGTTGATTTCATACATTTATATATTGCTATATGCTTTCCACCATAGCATTAGCTAACACCGCCAATGTGTCCCATGATCAGCATTTCTTTTTTGTGGTAAGAACCTTTAAGATCTAGTTTCTTAGCAACTTTGAAGTATATAATACAGTATTGTCAATATAACAACACAGGTAGTTACTATAATCATTCCTATTTTACACTTGGGTACACAGCATAAGAGAGACTAAATTAGTGGCTCAAGGTCAGAGTGCTAGTAATTATTAAAGCTAGGATATGATTCTGTGTAATGTGAGGGTTCAAGCCTTTAACAGCAATGCATGTTGCCTCTTATTTCAATAATTTAAGTTGGTCATTTGGGTTAATAACAGAGAAAGTGATGCTCCCTTTGTTTTCATGTGCCTTATATTTTTCAACATATTTCATTCACATACAGTCTGGTAAGATAATATCAGGTTCCCTTTCTCCTATGCCTTTACATTTATCGTGTTCCCATAGCCTTTATAAATAAAATAAAAAATAACAACAACAAGCCCTTGCCCAAAGTGAGTAAAAATTCTAGCTTCTCCCATCTTCTTATTGCAGCCCAAAGACTTTGACATCATAAATATCTATGTGCCAACAATATTGAATTTTCATCATCAGGTAACTCCAGTGTTATAGACATAAAAGTGTAACACCATATCTTTTTACAATCACTCCTCCTGCCACATTTTAATAGATCTATAGTTACCATCTGAAATAATATTAAATGGATTATTTTTTCTCCTTAAAATATTAAATCCTTATTTAAAGTTGACCATTTGTTTACATAGTGCACAGAAGTCTATGTTTGGAATTTGTTAGTCTTCTCTCTACTGTAGTGCACAGAAGTCTATGTTTGGAATTTGTTAGTCTTCTCTCTACTGTACATGTGCTCCACACGGCTATTTTTATGTGAAAATTGTTGCTTTATAGGACCACTTTGCCTCTATGTTGCTATTTTATTATTGCTATTCTCTTTAATTGGAATGCTCCTATTGTGTAACCAGGAAGAGTTCTTTCAACCCGGGAATATTTGCTTCAAATAGTATAGAAATGTTTGTTTGTCTCTTCCTTTATTATTGTCATTTTCCTAAAATATCAACTTTGACTAATAATTATATACAGGCTTTGTTCTTATCTGGGTGTCAACAGTAATTGGAATCCATATCCATAACCTACCTTGCAATCATGCTGCAAAAGGCCCAATAAATTCCTGCTGAGTGTGTTACTTGTTAAATTTAGTGCATTACATTCAGAGTAATGAATAAAAGCAGTGGGCCGTTACCTTCTGGCTGGCTGAGGAAGGCTGGAACAGCCAGACTCCCCTGAGGCTTTGAGCCAGCTTAAAACGGTGACAGGCAGAATCAAGGGAGTCCCAGAGCATCACAGTTTGTCTCCCTTAATTTCCTCTTCTGTAGAGACTCAGAAGGCTGCAGGAAGGTGAGGTCGTCTTAGCCGTTAATTCACCACACTTTCATAAGACGCTGCATGCTCTGGTTTCATTAACAAGCAAATACAGTTTAGATAGTTACATATTTACCTTCAGCAGAAAGATGAAAATACCATTGAACATATATTAGTAGCTATGCCTCCATGCAGTTTACTTTGTGTATCTACATATGTCTTCTGTGTATTCATTTTTGTATGTTAAATATGCCCATAGGTATTTTAATATGAGTGAATAACCAATTAAGCAAGCTCCATAGAGATAATGTACTTATTTCCATCTCCTATTTATTGAACATACATAAGCAGGTATTGAAAAAATGACTACCACGTTCTTAAGCCTACATGTAGCTCTTTCTTAATAGATATATTCTTCATATGAAAAAATTCTTTCTTAAACTATAATATCATAAAATTTAACATATACTGTAAATGCACAAATGCAAGGATGTTAGAGCAATGTGGTCTATGTTCTCAGTAAACTTTTTTTTTAAATAACTGAAACCCAGTCTTGATTCTTCCAGCAAATAATTGTTATACACTATGTTTTGTGCCAAAGCCAGGTGACTCCCTTAGTCTTTTGAATTATTCTGAATGTTAATATCCATCTAGAAACAACTAAATTCTCAAAGAAAGAAGGAAAAAATAATTTGTATGAAATGACTACTTATATTATTCTTGAATGTCTTGGAAATTTTAGTGTAGAGTATCCTTTGCTATCCATGATAGAGCATCTGGTTCCAAATAACATGGTGTATCTCATTAGAGAGATATTAGATCTAATTATGCAACATATAAGTGAGATCATTATAGTAACATTATCTCAATGAGGGAAGTAAGCACATGTGAAACCTAACACTCTGCTGCTTGAAAGAATTTTTGAAAGCAAATTTAAGGAATTAATGTACATTAAAAGATGTTGAAAACCAGTCATGAATCTTTGACATGTAATGGAAAAATATAATAGAATGATAGGTACCCTGATTAATTCTGCTGGAGATAAAAATAAATTTCCTGGGCAAATACTATGTTTTAATACAAATTATTTTCTAAACAAGATAAAACAAAAAGATGGTAGAGGAGACATAGCTTTTGTTATTTTGTGTTTATTCTATTGCTTTTTTGTTTTTTGCACTCTACTGTTTTAGAGATCCTCAAACTTTAGAGTGTAACAGAATCACAGAGGAGGCGTGTTAAAACAGACTTTGGCCCCATCCTCAGAGTTTCTGATGCAGTAGGGCTGGGCGGAGTCTGAGAGTTTGCATTTCTAAAATTCCCAAAGATGCTGATGGTGCTCTTCCAGGGGTCCCATTTGAGAACCACTGGACTACATGAAAGTCACTATAGAAGGCATTTAATTCACATTATCTTCTTGATTATTTTTCAGTAAGATGAGAATCCAAGGATCTTATATTCTGCTCAGTATTTTTCAATCAATCTGTATATCTTGGGAAATCCAGATTCTATTACAAAGAAAACATTCTTAAAATATAATTAAGGCTGCTGTCTGACAAGTGCATTGGGCATATTTTTAACAGCATATTTTTAAAATAAATTTATATATTTATTTATTTTGGGCTGCATTGGGTCTTCGTTGCTGCACGCAGGCTTTCTTTTTAGTTGCAGCGAGCGGGGGCTACTCTTCATTGTGGTACGCAGGCTTCTCATTACGGTGGCTTCTTTTGTTGCGGAGCACGGGCTCTAGGTGCACAGGCTTCAGTAGTTGTGGCATGTGGGCTTCAGTAGTTGTGGCTCATGGGCTCTAGAGCACAGGCTCAGTAGTTGTGGCACACGGGCTTAGTTGCTCCACGGCATGTGGGATCTTCCCAGAGCAGGGCTCGAACTGTGTCCCCTGCATTGATAGGTGGATTCTCAACCACTGTGCCACCAGGGAAGCCCTAACAACATATTTCTAAACAACGACACAAACAAAAAAATGAATAGATATTACCTAGCAGTGAATAGACCAAAAATAATGAGAAGTTATAGCTCCATGAAGCTAATTTAACTCACTCTTATCTGTAGATGTTTTCACTTTCCTAAGATATCTGAGTATGTTAACTATTAAATTGATCAATTCTAATGTACAGCATGGTGACTAGAGTTAATAATACTGTGTCATATACTTGATTTACTAAGAGTGTAGATCTTAACTGTTCTCATTACACACACAAAAAACTGGTAAATATATGAGGTGATGAATGTGTTAATTAACCTGATAGTAGTAATAATTTCTCAAGGTATATGTATATCAAATCATCACATTGTACACTTTACATATTTACAGTTTTATTTGTCAATTATACCTCAATAAAGCTGGAAGAAAAAATAACAAATAAATTGATTGATGCTGTCAAACAAATTTTAAATTTAAAAAAGTAACAATAAAATAAAGATTGTCATCATATATAAAACAGCTAATTGGCCCTTTCCCTTGTAAAGTAATGCTAACTATAGCTTGAACAGTTCTGCTAAAATATTACCTAACAATGTGTTTAGGAAGATGTATATATAAAATACCACCAAAAGTTTGCATGGATTTTGTTTTTGTTTGTTTGTTTTTTCTGTTTCTTATGTCAAGTCAAGCATTATATTAGTTATGGTAACAATTCAAAAGACATTTCCAGAGGGACTATTTCCTTGACTCTACTCAGGCAGCCTTCAAAATAAAATAATCTGGCCCATATTCTGAACTCAAATATCTGAGGCTTATAAAATTAGGAAACATCTATGTGGTAATCTGCCTAAAAATATTGGAAAAGACTGTAGGACCTCAATGTCAGGGCCGTAACTTCAATTTTTTTTTTTTTTTTTTTTTTTTTTGTGGAATAGAGCCCAAACCAAATTTTGAAACAAAACTCTTAATTTTTAAAAAGTGGGTTATAGTCTGTTTTTCCATGTTGGTTTTAACTGAGCTACCTGATCAACTCTGAGGAACCCTTTTGTTGTCTCCCCTCTTACCCCAAAATACAGCTGGACTCTCCATTCATCTGCATGTTAAAAATGATGAAACAGTTATTGCAATGATATAAGTGCTTTTTTATCATTTTGATGTGATTATCCTATTCCAGAACAAAGTTCTGTTTTCCAGGATCCCTTTTAAGTGTCCAATAAAGCTTGGGTTGTGTTATATCCACAGGCAAAACTGGACTGAGTGTTCAGATTCCATTAAGTCTCTTATATTCTTATTCTTGGCTGCATTCTGTAGTCACATGAGAAGCTTTAGAAAATACTGACAGCTGGGTCTCAACCAGAGTGATTTGGATTTAATTGATCTGGTGAGTAGCTAGGTCATTAAGATCTTTTAAGAATCTCCCCATGTTATTACAATGTGTAGCCAAGTTTGAGACCAATGTTTACCTACAGGTGAATCCATTAAAAGGGTTAATGACAATGAAGTTAGTGTAGGCACCTCACATTCCAAGAGTCTGAGCACATGGGAAGTAGTAAAGAGTTCATCCCATTTGTATGGATTTGTGTGTTGCCTGTGTTTTTGACCATGGCAGAGATGGGGTTATCAAGGTGAAATCCACTCTATGGAATTACCATAATCTTGGTGGTAACATGTTTCTGGTAACATGCACTCACAGAAGCAATGTTTATTATGCGGGTTTAAATTTTACTTGGCCGGGTTCTTATCTTCTCTCTCCTGTTCTACTGTGTTAGTTCCTTAACCAGAATTCCTGAGAGCACATGATGTTCCAGTCGTTGTGCAGGGATAAGAATATAGCAGTGATGGAACATAAAGGTAAGATTATACAATTGTTGGTAATATGCTTTTCAGAAAACTGAGTGAAAACCATTGGCAGAATAAAGTACTTAAATGTTTTTTAAAATTAAACAGCAACGAGTTGGTATTAAAATATAGATTATATTGACAAAAATTAGAAAGATAAATGTGGCTATGGGAGTGGAAGGAAGAGTGGGAGGATTATAAAGGGAACATGTAGCAAGATTTTCATCTTAGCAGGGAGTAGCCAACTATTTTGCTTCATTCTTGGCTTTGATAATGACACAAGTATAAGGTATAAAGAATGTATGTGGACATTTTAAGGGAAATATAAAATAATGTAAAATATAAACATGATGTATAACTACCAAATCACTACAGAAGAATTGCATCATTTATTTTTTTTTTTAAAGATGTTTTTGATGTGGACCATTTTAAAGTCTTTATTGAATTTGTTACAATGTTTTTTCTGTTTTCTGTTTTGGTCTTTTGGTGGCGAGGCATGTGGAATCTTAGCTCCTGACCAGGGATCGATCTGCACCCCCTGCATTGGAAGGGGAAGTCTTAACCACTGGACTGCCAGGAAAGTCCCAAATTGCATCATTTAAATAACTAAAATTAAGGAAATAAAAGGGAAAGTTAATAACTGATATCTATAAATACCTCTACCCTACAAACAGAAACTACACTTTTTTTTCAAGCATTTGTGCTTTATTTACCAAAATAGGTCAGTATTATTCAAGAACAAATAAATGATAAATAAGAGAAATCACAGAAATAACATATGGTCACAATTATACAGTGCTAAAAAATAAAACTACCCTCCCAAATACTAAAAACAAACAATAAAACAAAAACAACATTAAATAAACACACCATTTGCCTAAGTAACTGTTGGGACAAATTGAAAAATAAAATCATAGCTGTAGACGTTAGAGATCTACTAACATTATAGCACAATGTTTCAGCAGAGGTGTATTACCAAAGCTGTTCTAAGAGACAGATTCATAAGCTTTAGCCTTTCTACATTAAAAATAAATGTAAATGAATCAAATATTTACCTAAAGAACTTAAGTAGACTGCAATAAACCAAAGAGACAATGGTTAGGAACAGAAGCAACACAAATTTAATTGAATTACAGAAATGTAAAATCAACAAGTGAATTAGAACTAAATCTTTTTTTCTAAGGAAAAATCCATTTAATTTTATGCAAAGAGTAAAAAGAAAAAATAATAAATTAGAAATGAGAAAGAGAATACAAAAATAGGAAATGAAAAAAAATGTAGAGGGTAATCTCGTTCAAGAAGGTAATTGCAATTTTCTTGATGAAATACTAGCAAATATAATTTGCACAGAGTATTAAAATAATACCCAATAATCCATCAATACTTCCATTTACCTTACCATATATAGATGATTTAATGACTAATTTATAATATTTGTCATATAACAACAGTATGTTTCTCCATATATCCAAGTTTTCTTATAAGACCCATAAATATGTTCTAAGTGTATTTCTTACAATTGTGTATTTTTGTGCAAATTTGAATCAGAATTTTTTCCATTACATTTTCCCCTGGTTATCACTGGACTAGAAGAGTCACAAAATTCCATACACACAACAATTTGGATGTAAAGAGAAAATATAGCACCCATAATCTAGTCTTTCTCTCAAATAAACATCCAAAATTTGTCAGTAAAACAAAGTGTTCAATCTCTTTAAATCTACTTTGATCTGCTATGTTAGAAAATGCTCGATCTCTCAGTAATGTATTTCCCCCTCCCCAGGATCTCTTCCTAAATGCTGCTTGGGAATTGCAAGCGCATTAAAGTTCTAGTTCTGCTACTTAGCAGAATCTGAATTCCAGTTTCAGCTCAGATAAAGGGACATATTAAAAAAAGTCAACATTTTTTATCAATATCATTAAATTTTGTGGAGGGGTTTTGAAACTTCTTTATTTATATACTTTTGTTTCATTTTACGTAATTTTTATAAAATACCTCTTTTTAATTTTTTTACTTTTAGCAGATATGATACATTTTTGAGAAATATCAATAATTTCTAGAGACCTACATTTTACTCTCTACTGCATTTTTGAGAAATACATTTTGATTAAAACATATCATTAAATTTTGTGGAGGGTTTTTGAAACTTCTTTATTTATATACTTTTGTTTCATTTTATGCAATTTTTATAAAATACCTCTTTTTAATTTTTTTACTTTTAGCAGATATGATACATTTTTGAGAAATATCAATAATTACTAGAGACCTGCATTTTACTCTCTACTGCATTTTCTTATCCCATCGTCACTCCTTGGATTTCATCATTACTGGCCTTGGGACAGCCTCTTCCCCACAAACACTGTCCCCTACCGCCACTGCCAATTGTTGTGGCTCATCCTGTTTATTGATGTGGCGATGGCAGAGCTGACTTACAAGATCTTTGTAGACTGGACATTAGGACACAGGCCTGTACCATGAGAGTAGCAAAGTGGTATCTCAAACCTCATTCACAAAGGTGGATCTAGTCCAAGTCCTTCCCGATTTCATGCTCATTTACAACTCACTTTTCTTATTGTAACAGTCCATGTACTATAACAGGCAATGAGAACCATTAGCGAGCATTAAGAGTGACACGTTTCCACTGTTTGTCTTCCAGGATCTCATTCTGTGAACTTTTCATAGACTGGGATACCTAGCACTTGTGAACTTACACTTGAAGAGGATAAGTCTATATCATCATTTCTCCAATTTCTTAGCACCAAGTATTTTTTTCATTCACAAATGCCCAACCTGGGACATCTAATAGAAACTGATATGTCAAAGATGAAATGAGTATCATAGAGGAAAGTAAAGAAGGCCAACTCTAAATATATTTAATCATAAAAATAATTCAGAAAATAGTCTAAAATAAATGGGAATGTAAGTATTTCACACCAGTGAGGGTAGGTGTGAAATACCAATTCAAAGCACACTTTCACCCTTGAGGCAAGCTGTAATTTCTTCTTTAATTGGGAACTTACTATATATCAGGCATTGTGCTTAAGAAATTTGCATATGTAATCACGTTTAATCTTTCCAATGCCCATGTCAGGTAGGCTCTATTATTATCCTTCATTTTTTAGATAAAGGGAGCTAAAATTTGGAGAGATTAAGTAATTGGTCCTCCATGATACAGATAATAAACAGCAGAATCTTGATTCAGACTCTAATTTTGTACCTGATTTTAAGTTCTTAAGCACAATGTTGTAATGTTGTTATGAGCTACTTTTACTGATTGCAAAGGATTGAAATCCAACTTATAGTTTTTTAAAAAGTAGAAATCATAGAAAGGAGCCTGAAGGGTTTCATAGAAACCAAAGACAGGAATGAAGCTGGGCCTCAGGAACACCAGAAACCAGGCCATAAACACTGTCCAAACTTGGTTTCCACCCACCTCTACTCTCACTGCATCACCCTATCCCACCAACCCCTACTTGCTCCCTCCCCAGCTCCTCCCTCTACTATCTACCCACCCCTTACCTCTCACTGGCTTACTCTCTTTGGTTCATAGTGGGGAGAGAAAGGCAATGAATAAATTAAAATTATAAATATCTGAGGCAAGTACATATATTAAATAAATATATTAGCCAATGGTGCTAAGTTAAAACAAGGTAATATATACAGCGAGTGATGGAACGGAGGTCAACATCAGAGGATATTTCTCTGAGATGACTTTTGAGTAGAGACTCAAATGACAAGAAGAAACCAACCATCAAAAAATCAAGAAAGATCATTCCAGAAGGAGAAGATGAAAGGTATGAAAGCAATGAGCTGATAATATTAGTCAGCCAGGATGGCTAGAAATCAGTAAGTGAATGGGAGAAAGATAGGGGATGAGTTAGGAGTCAGAGAAGAAGACAGGGACTAAAAATCCGTATGGGAAACATTTGAAAGTTATTCAAAGTGGAAAAAGTTATAGCCACAGGGAGGATGCTCTCATTTGCCCAAGTTGGGTCTGATCCCTTGGGTTATATTTTAACTTGGCTGCTGTTGCTGCAGCCAGAGGGCTGTAAAAGGAGGATGGATATTTCCCAGTGGGAGCTGTGGTTCTGGGCAGATAAAGCAATGAACAATTCTGTCCTCTTCACAGTTCTGTTCAAGAACCGCTGTTATAAATTCCTTTAACAGTTTCTGTATATTGTCAAGCACCACTAGCCACGATTCTTTCAAAGCCAGCTTTATATAGGTTATATTTCATACCAGTATTAAATATTTTAGGTTTTCTGATTTTTCCATACAATTTTAAGGCTTTTTGAAGGAGCCAGTTCACTGGAATATCATCCAATGTTGGAAAATTATCTTTCTTAATGCTGATTTGTTGATTGATTACCTCTTGGCTAGTATGTACTTAAATACTGTCTATTGATCTAGGCATTGGCTTCCAGTTCAATTTCACTGGGTATTTTTTTTTTTAACATCTTTATTGGAGTCTAATTGCTTTACAATGGTGTGTTAGTTTCTGCTTTATAACAAAGTGAATCAGCTATACATATACATATACCCCATATCTCCTCCCTCTTGTGTCTCCCTCCCACCCTCCCGATCCCACCCCTCTAGGTGGTCACAAATCACTGAGCTGACCTCCCTGTTCTAAGTGGCTGCATCCCACTAGCTATCTATTTTACATTTGGTAGTATACATAAGTCCATGCCACTCTCACTTTGTCCCAGCTTATCCTTCCCCCTCCCTGTGTCCTCAAGTCCATTCTCTACATCTGTGTCTTTATTCCTGTCCTGCCCCTGGATTCTTCAGAACAATTTTTTTACATTCCATATATATGTGTTAGCATACGGTATTTGTTTTTCTCTTTCTGGCTTACTTCACTCTGTATGACAGACTCTAGGACCATCCACCTCACTACAAATAACTCAATTTCGTTTCTTTTTATGGATGAGCAGTATTTCATTGTATATATGTGCCACATCTTCTTTATCCATTCGTCTGTTGATGGACACTTAGGTTGCTTCCATGTCCTGGCTATTGTAAATAGAGCTGCAGTGAACATTGTGGTACATGACTCCTTTTGAATTATGGTTTTCTCAGGGTATATGCCCAGTAGTGGGATTGCTGGGTCGTATGGTAGTTCTATTTTTAGTTTTTTAAGGAACCTTCATACTGTTCTCCATAGTGACTATATCAATTTACATTCCCACCAACAGTGCAAGAGGGTACCCTTTCTTCCACACCCTCTCCAGCATTTAGTGTTTGTAGATTTTTGATGATGGCCATTCTCACTGGTGTGAAGTGATAACTCATTGTAGTTTTGATTTGCATTTCTCTAATGATTAGTGATGTTGAGCATTCTTTCATGTGTTTGTTGGCAATCTGTATATCTTCTTTGCAGAAATGTCTATTTAGGTCTTCTGCCCATTTTTGGATTGGGTTGTTTGTTTTTATGATATGGAGCTGCATGAGCTGCATGTAAATTTTGGAGATTAATACTTTGTCAGTTGAAACGTTTGCAAATATTTACTACATTCTGAGGGTTGTCTTTTCATCTTGTCTATGGTTTCCTTTGCTGTGCAAAAGCTTTTAAGTTTCATTAGGTCCCATTTGTTTGTGTTTTTATTTCCATTTCTCTAGGAGGTGGGTCAAAAAAGGATCTTGCTGTGATTTATGTAATAGAGTGTTCTGCCTATGTTTTCCTCTAAGAGTTTGATGTTGTCTGGCCTTACATTTAGGTCTTTAATCCATTTTGAGTTTATTTTTGTGTAGGGTGTTAGGGAGTGTTCTAATTTCATTCTTTTACATGTAGCTGTCCAGTTTTCCCAGCACCACTTATTGAAGAGGCTGTCTTTTCTCCACTGTATATTCTTGCCTCCTTTATCAAAGATAAGGTGACCATATGTGCGTGGGTTTATCTCTGGGGTTTCTATCCTGTTCCATTGATCTATATTTCTGTTTTCGTGCCAGTACCATACTGTCTTGATTACTGTAGCTTTGGAGTATAATCTGAAGTCAGGGAGCCTGATTCCTCCAGCTCCGTTTTTCTTTCTCAAGATTGCTTTGGCTATTTGGGGTCTTTTGTGTTTCTATACAAATTGTGAAATTTTTTGTTCTAGTTCTGTAAAAAATGTCATTGGTAGTTTGACAGGGATTGCATTGAATCTGTAGATTGCTTTGGGTAGTATAGTCATTTTCACAGTGTTGATGCTTCCAATCCAAGAACATAGTATATCTCTCCATCTGTTTGTATCATCTTTAATTTCTTTCAACAGTGTCTTATAGTTTTCTGCATACAGGTCTTTTGTCTCCTTAGGTAAGTTTATTCCTAGGTATTTTGTTCTTTTTGTTGCAGTGGTAAATGGGAGTGTTTCCTTAATTTCTCCTTCAGATTTTTCATCATTAGTGTATAGGAATGCAAGAGATTTCTGTGCATTAATTTTGTATACTGCAACTTTACCACATTCATTGATTAGCTCTAGTAGTTTTCTGGTAGCATCTTTAGGATTCTCTCTATATAGTATCATGTCATCTGCAGACAGTGACAGCTTTACTTCTTCTTTTCCGATTTGGATTCCTTTTATTTCTTTTTCTTCTCTGATTGCTGTGGCTAAAACTTCCAAAACTATGTTGAATAATAGTGGTGAGAGTGGACAACCTTGTCTTGTTCCTGATCTTAGAGGAAATGGTTTCAGTTTTTCACAATTGAGAACGATATTGGCTATGGGTTTGTCATATATGGCCTTTAACATGTTGAGGTAAGTTTCTTCTATGCCTACTTTCTGGTGGGTTTTTATCATAAATGGGTGTTGAATTTTGTTGAAAGCTTTTTCTGCATCTATTGAGATGATCATATGGTTTTTCTCCTTCAATTTGTTAATATGGTGTATCACATTGATTGATTTGTGTATACTGAAGAATCCTTGCATTCCTGGGATAAACTCCACTTGGTCATGGTGTATAATCCTTTTAATGTGCTGTTGGATTCTGTTTGCTAGAATTTAGTTGAGGATTTTTACGTCTATGTTCGTCAGTGATATTGGCCTGTAGTTTTCTTTCTTTGTGACATCTTTGTCTGGTTTTGGTATCAGGGTGATGGTGGTCTTGTAGAATGAGTTTGGGCGTGTTCCTCCCTCTGCTATATTTTGAAGAGTTTGAGAAGGATAGGTGTTAGCTCTTCTCTAAATATTTGGTAGAATTTGCCTGTGAAGCCATCTGGTCCTGGGCTTTTGTTTGTTGGAAGATTTTTAATCACAGTCTCAATTTCAGTGCTTGTGATTGGTCTATTTATATTTTCTATCTCTTCCTGGTTCAGTCTTGGAAGGTTGTGCTTTTCTAAGCATCTGTCCATTTCTTCCAGGTTGTCCATTTTATTGGCATATAATTGCTTGTAGTAATCTCTCATGATCCTTTGTATTTCTGCAGTGTCCTTTGTTACTTCTCCTTTTTCATTTCCAATTCTGTTGATTTGAGTCTTCTCCCTTTTTTTCTTGATGAGTCTGGCTAATTATCAATTTTGTTTATCTTCTCAAAGAACCAGCTTTTAGTTTTAGTGATCTTTGCTATTGTTTCCTTCATTTGTTTTTCTTTTATTTCTGATATGATCTTTATGATTTCTTTCCTTCTGCTAACTTTGGGGTTTCTTGTTGTTCTTTCTCTAATTGCTTTAAGTGTAAGGTTAGGTTGTTTATTTGAGATATTTCTTGTTTCTTGAGGTAGGATTGTATTGCCATAAACTTCCCTCTTAGAACTTCTTTTGCTGCATCCCATAGGTTTTGGGTCATCGTGTTTTCATTGTCATTTGTTTCTAGGTATTTTTTGTTTCCTCTTTGAGTTCTTCAGTGATCTCTTGGTTATTAAGCAGTGTATTGTTTAACCTCCATGTGTTTGCAATTTTTACAGATTTTTTTTTCCTGTAATTGATATCTAGTCTCATAGTTTTGTGGTCAGAAAAGATACTCGATACGATTTCAATTTTCTTAAATTTACCAAGCCTTGTTTGTGACCCAAGATATGATCTATCCTGGAGAATGTTCCATGAGCACTTGAGAACAAAGTGTAGTATGTTGTTTTTGGATGGAAGGTCATATAAATATCAATTAAGTCCATCTTGTTTAATGTTTCATTTAAAACTTGTGTTTCCTTATTTATTTTTACTTTGGATGATGTGTCCATTGGTGAAAGTGGGATGTTAAACTTCCCTACTATGATTGTGTTACTGTTGATTTCCCCTTTTATGGCTGTTAGCATTTGCCTTATGTATTGAGGTGCTCCAATGTTGGGTGCATAAATATTTACAATTGTTATATCTTCTTCTTGGATTGCTCCCTTGATCATTATGTAGTGTCCTTCTTTGTCTCTTGTAATAGTCTTTACTTTAGAGTCTATTTTGTCTGATATAAAAAATTGCTACTCCAGCTTTCTTTTGATTTCCACTTGCATGGAATATCTTTTTCCATCCCCTCACTTTCAGTCTGTATGTGTCCCTAGGTGTGAAGCGGGTCTCTTGTAGACAGCATTTATATGGGTCTTGTTTTTGTATCCATTCAGCCAGTCTATGTCTTTTGGTTGGAGCATTTAATCCAGTTACATTTAAGGTAGTTATTGATATGTATGTTCCTATACCATTTTCTTAATTGTTTTGGGTTTGTCATTGTAGGTCTTTTCCTTCTCTTGTGTTTCCTGCCTAGAGAAGTTTCTTTAGCATTTGTTTTAAAAGATGGTTTGGTGGTGCTGAATTCTCTTAGCTTTGCTTGTCTGTAAAGGTTTTAATTTCTCCATCAAATCTGAATGCGATCCTTGCTGGGTAGAGTAATCTTGGTTGTAGATTTTTCCCTTTCATCACTTTAAATATGTCCTGACCCTCCCTTCTAGCTTGCAGAGTTTCTGCTGAGAAATCAGCTGTTAACCTTATGGGGATTCCCTTGTATGTTATTTGTTGTTTGTCCCTTGCTGCTTTAATAATTTTTCTTTGTATTATTTTTTGATAGTTTGTTTAATATATGTCTTGGCATGTTTCTTCTTGGATTAATCCTTTTTGGGACTCTCTGTGCTTCCTGGACTTGATTAAGTATTTCCTTTCCCATATTAGGGAATTTTCAACTATAGTCTCCTCACATATTTTCTCTTCTTCTTCTGGGACCCCTATAATTTGAATGTTGGTGCATTTAATGTTGTCCCAGAGGTCTCTGAGATTGTCCTCAATTCTTTTCATTCTTTTTTCTTTATTCCACTATTTTATCTTCCAGGTCACTTATCCGTTCTTTTGCCTCAGTTATTCTGCTATTGATTCCTTCTAGAGAATTTTTAATTTCATTTATTGTGTGGTTCATCATTGTTTGCTCTTTAGTTCTTCTACGTCCTTGTTAAACATTTCTTTTATTTTCTCCATTCTATTTCCAAGATTTTGGATCATCTTTACTATCATTATTCTGAATTCTTTTTCAGGTAGACTGCCTATTTCCTCTTCATTTGTTTGGTCTGCTGGGTTTTTACCTTGCTCCTTCATCTGCTGTGTCTTTCTCTGTCTTCTCATTTTGCTTAACTTACTGTGTTTGGGGTCTCTTTTTCACAGGCTGCAGGTTCATAGTTCCTGTTGTTTTTGGTGTCTGCCCCCAGTGGCTAAGGTTTGTTCAGTGGTTTGTGTAGGCTTTCTGGTGGAGAGGACTGGTGCCTGTGTTCTGATGGGTGAGGCTGGATCTTGTCTTTCTGGTGGACAAGACCACATCTGGTGGTGTGTTTTGGGGTGCCTGTCATACCTTATTATGATCTTAGGCAGCCTTTCTACTAATGGGTGGGCTTGTGTTCCTGTCTTCCTAGTTGTCCGGCATAGGGTGTCCAGCACTGGAGCTTGCTGGTTGTTTAGTGGAGCTGGGTCTTAACGTTGAGGTGGAGATTTCTAGGAGAGCTTTCTCTGTTTGATATTACATGGAGCCGGGAAGTCTCTGGTGAACCAGTGTCCTGAACTTGGCTCTCCCACCTCAGAGGCACAGGCCTGACACCTGGCTGGAGCAACAAGACCCTGTCAGCCACATGGCTCAGAGGAAATGGGAGAAAAAAAGAAAGAAGGAAAGAAAGAAAAAAAAAGGAAAGAAAAGAAAATAATTAAAATAAAAAATACAAAATAATTATTAAAAGTTAAAAAAAATTTAAAGTAATAAAAAAAAAGAGGGAAAGAAAGAACCAACCAAACTAAAACACAAATCCACCAATTATAACAAGCGCTATAAACTATACTAAAAAAAAAAAAAAAAGGACGGACAGAACCCTAGGGCAAATGGTAAAAGCAAAGCTATACAGACAAAATCACACAAAGAAGCATACACATACACGCTCTCAAAAAGAGAAAAAGGAAAAATATATATATGTCTCTATATAAAAAAAAAGGAGGAAGAGAGCAAGCAAATCAATAAACAAATCTACCAATGATAATAAACTCTAAATACTAAACTAAGATAAGCATAAAACCAGAAACAAGTTAGATACAGAAAGCTAACCCTAAGTCTACAGTTGCTCCCAAAGTCCACCGCCTCAATTTTGGGATGATTCGTTGTCTATTCAGGCATTCCACAAATGCAGGGTACATCAAGTTGATTGTGGAGATTTAATCCACTGCTCCTGAGGTTGCTTGGAGAGATTTCCAGAGATTTGTTTGCACAGCTCCTGGGGTTCAGCTTTGGATTTGTCCCTGTCTCTGCATGTAGGTCACCTGAGGACGTCTGTTCTTTGCTCAGACAGGATGGGGTTAAAGTAACAGCTGATTAGGGGGCTCTGGCTCACTCAGGCTGGGGGGAGGGAGGGGTACGGAATGCGGGGTGAGCCTGCGGTGGCAGAGGCTGGCATGACATTGCACCAGCCTGAGGCACGCCATGTGTTCTCCCGGGGAAGTTGTCCCTGGATCACAGGACGCTGGCAGTGGTGGGCTGCACAGGATCCTGGGAGGGGAGGTGTTCATAGTGACCTGTGCTTGCACACAGGCTTCTTGGTGGCTGCAGCAGCAGCCTTAGCATCTCATGCCCGTCTCTGGGGTCCGTGCTGATAGCCACGGCTCGCGCCCGTCTCTGGAACTCGTTTAGGCGGTGCTCTGAATCCCCTCTCCTCGTACACCCTTAAACAATGGTCTCTTGCCTCTTCGGCAGCTCCAGACTTTTTCCCGGACTCCCTTCCGGCTAGCTGTGGTGCACTAGCCCCCTTCAGGCTGTGTTCACGCAGCTAACCCTAGTCCTCTCCCTGAGATCTGACCTCCGAAGCCCGAGCCTCAGCTCCCAGCCCCTGCCCGCCCCGGCGGGTGAGCAGAGAATCCTTTTGGCCTGGTGAGTGCTGGTCGGCACCGATCCTCTGTGTGGGAATCTCTCTGCTTTGCCCTCTGCACCCCTGTTGCTGCGCTCTCCTCCGTGGCTCCGAAGCTTCCCCCCACCGGCCACCCCCGTCTCTGCCAGTGAAGGGGCTTCCTAGTGTGTGGAAACTTTTCCTCCTTCACAGTTCCCTCCCAGAAGTGCAGGTCCCTTCCCTATTCTTTTGTCTCTGTTTTTTCTTTTTTCTTTTGCCCTACCTATGTACGTGGGGAGGTTCTTGCCTTTTGGGAGGTCTGAGGTCTTCTGCCAGCGTTCAGTAGGTGTTCTGTAGGAGTTGTTCCACATGTAGGTATATTTCCCATGTATTTGTGGGGAGGAAGATGATCTCCATGTCTTATTCCTCCGCCACCTTGAAAGTTCCTTCACTGGGTTTTGTATCTTCAATTTCCCATCTACCAAGCTCTGTTATTTGCCATGCTTATTTTCAGTTTTCTTAGTAAAGATGATTTGGATCCTGAGGGTGTTTGTTAGGTATCGGACAAGGAGCATCACACAACTATAAAAACAAGTCAAACTAATGGAAAAATGAAATAAAATGGAAAGGGATGGCACGAGAAAGGAGAGAATCTGCAAGCAAAAAGAGAATGGAAACTATAGACAGTCAAGGTAATAGTCATATCCAGAAACAAAGAAATAGCCCAAAGAGTTATGAATCACTACAGCAGAATTAATGAGATGGAAAATTTCTCAAGGAAAAGAGCCAAGGATAGATAAAGGAAGAAAAAGCCAGCATAAAAGGAAGAAAAAGCAAAATAAGAGAATAGAAAAATTAGAAAAACCCCAGGTGCAAAGTGAAAGAGTAAAACAAAAGAATGGATAAATTAAGAAATGGTGCATTGAATTAGAGCAAATGTATTCTCTTTTCTTTATTCTTATCTTTAACTGGCTTTGCATTTCTCGGGTAGCAAAGCCAAACTGAAAGGATAATTTTGTTTATGTACCCAATTTGCATAATTGTGCAATATAAATTACAATGCTAATTAAGGACAGCCCTTGGGCTTCTGGAATTGGGTCAAAGTGGCTCCCTGAGAGCAAAGAGGTTGGGGCATTGGCTCTTTCCCCTCTCCCACCACAGGGAAGCTGGGCAAGAGCAAAGAACCTCTCTGACAGTGTGTGAAATCTTGTCAGAATTTGTTGAAGACCCAGAACTATACATCTCACTCCAAAATTTGGCTTTGAAAATCATCTTTGTGTGATTCAGCAAGGAGGCACTTAAAAGCTAAAAGTTCTCCTAATCCTAAAGGGTCCGTATTGCTTATCATTTTATGAGTTTTTTTCCCCCTCACTTTTTATTAATGCAGAGAAAAAGACTTTTTTCAAACTGTGGATACCTGAGTGTGAATCTGGCATACGATATTTTTGTGCTGGACTGTTGCCAGAATTGTTCCAAACCAGTGTATGACATGCCTTGCTTGGAAGCCTGGGGAAGCCAACAAGTTACTTTCTGAGCTTCAGTTAAATCCATGTCCTTAAAACTAACTAAGCTATTGCACCGTAACTACATCAAAACTTCAATCCCAGAGAGTTTACTCCCTGTGCTATTCTTAAGAGGGAACTGAAAGGTATAAGGTTCATATAATCTTTAGCTTGGGTTTTTCAAGAAAAGAATATCTCTGAGTTCCTATCGTGAAGGCTGCCCTAGCTACAACGGAGGAGCCTCTGTTTAGGCCTGTTCTGAAGGAGGTGTTTTGCAAGTTTTTTTCAGCTATTGAATCCTGACCTCAAGCAAAGGTTATCTGGAAAATAGAAAGAAACAGATCCAGGGACTTCCCTGGCGGTCCAGTGGTTAAGACTCGGCACTTCCAATGCAGAGGGTATAGGTTCAATCCATGGCCGGGGAACAAAAATCCCACATGCAGGGGGCATGGGTTAGATCCCTGGTGGGGGAACAAAGATCCCAAATGCCTCAAGGTGCGGCGGCCAAAAAAAAAAAAAAAAGAAAGAAAACAATAAACAGATCCAAAATCACTCAGGTTGGAGTAAGGATGAGCGAGTGGCCGCACCAGAGTCCAGGTGTTCTCTCTCAGCCCTCTCTATCCACTTCCCCCAGCTCTTCATCTTTTAAGAGTGCAGAAGCCACTTCGATAAGGGATTTATTATCTACCTAACTTAGGTGACAGGGCAACAGTTAGGGATGTTGGTTTTATACACCTCATTTTGACTTTAAGACATCTGAAGGTTCTTTTCACTGGAATCATTACAGGAATAATTGGAAAACACATGGCTTATTTTTTATCCTATGATACTTTATTTTCTGGAGCATTTTTTTCAAATTCTTTCATCTCTAGGCATTTAAAATGGTAATATTCTTATGGAACACTGGGATAAACCAGGGGAGAAGTGAGACCTTGGATGAGGCTGCTCATGTCCCAAGACGACTGTGCCTCGGCTCTAACCAACCCAACCCTCCAGCTACTTGAGACCATAGACATTGGTTCATGGTTCAACATTAGACGAAAGTCTTGCAAAATACAATCCATCTCAGGAGCAATTGGGAAAATGGGCAAAATCTTGAGAATATTGTGTGAGAGTGTGGATACAACCAAGAATACATTTTCTAACTTACTCTTGGTACAGGAGACAGTATGCTTTCCATTTTGCTAAAGTTAATTTGAGTTGTTTCATTTTCAACTGGAAGAGCCCTAATTGATACATATTTTCATTTCTTAAAATTCAGATCTAGGGGGCTTCCCTGGTGATGCAGTGGTTGAGAGTCTGCCTGCTAATGCAGGGGACACGGGTTCGAGCCCTGGGCTGGGAAAATCCCACATGCCGCAGAGCAACTGGGCCTTTGAGCCACAACTACTGAGCCTGCGCGTCTGGAGCCTGTGCTCCACAGCAAGAGAGGCCGCGATAGTGAGAGGCCTGCGCACCGCGATGAAGAGTGGCCTCCGCTTGCCGCAACTAGAGAAAGCCCTCGCACAGAAACGAAGACCCAACACAGCCAAAAATAAATAAATTAATTAATTAATTAAAAAAAAAATTCAGATCTAATAGGTTACGTTCCAGTTTAAAAATCTTCAGGACTCACCATTTCATATAGGAAAAAGTGCAAATCTTTATCTAATTATAACTAATATGTAAGTTTACCTATAATACCATCAATATGGGGTGGTGTTCCCGCTCACTGGTTTATTGATGACAGTGTTAGCCAAAAGTGAAGAAGGTGGTCATCATCTCTGGTATGGTTATCGTCCTTTTATTATCTTAGTTGAGCAGCCCTTAACAGACAAGCTGCTTGCTGCTCCTGGAGCTGAAATGATTTTTGGTAGATTTTCCTTCTCTTTTTCTGCTATTGCTCAGGATTTAGTCATTCTAGCCCTTTTCCCTAGCATATACTCTGATCCTAATTATAAAGGTATAATCTTACAATGTAGATATCTTAGAGAATACGCCTTCTGATGGTTGCATATCTATTGAGAGCAATTACTATGAAGCTGTGATTCTCAAAGTGTGGCTCTTGGACCAGCAGTATTAACATTACCTGGGAAACAGTTACTAATGCAAATTCTTGGGCCCAGTCTCAGAATCACTGAATCAGAAACTGTGGGGATGGGTCTTAGAAATCTGTGTTTTAACAAGGTGATTCTCTTGTATGATAAAGTTTGCAAACCATTGTCAAGGAGAGTCAGGCTTAGAGAACATCTTGGTCGAGGACTTTCTAAACTCCTCTCTCATTTCTTCAATACACTTTCCTTATGTCTTTTTAATTTCTGTTTCATTGGAGTTTTCTCTTCTATAGGGAACTCATCCCCTCCAGGGCTAAATCTTCCCTAACCAGTTGGGTTTGCAGTTTAACAATTTCATGCCCATGTTGTGTGGGTGACTATTGTTAGGTTTTCACTTCTTTAAAATGTTCCTGGAAGATTGGAAAATTAAAGTTACTAGATGTATCAATCACATGCCATCATATTTCCTTTTGGATGGAATTTTGAAATCATAAAATGTACTTTTTCCCTTCTTAGTTTGCCTCTTGTTTATTTCAGGCTAGTATGAAAATCATATTTCCTAGGCATACAAAAACTGATGACTTTGTGAGATACAAAACAATCAGTATTGCATGGCAAGGGGACATCATTCTAGAGTTAAATTCTTGTCATGAAAATCCACCAAGAAGGCAAAATACATTTGCACAAATTGAACTGTATACTTGCATCTTGTAGTAGATATAGATGAATACAAGCCTTGTTTAGGGGTTTAGAGCCCCAGCTCTGGAGCCAGACTTCCTGAGCTCGGATACTGATCTACCACTTACTGGTTATGAGACCTTGTACAAACCCTCTGTGCCTCAGTTCCTTTATCTGCCTGCCACAGAGGATTTGTTCAGTAAATTTTAGCTAACTATAGTTGTTGAAGCAGCATCTTGCAAAGGATACCCACTCATAGTAGTCAGGCAAGGTTTGTATAAACTAAGCATCTATCTCTAAAAAGACAGACTCATATTTTGATGACAGAGGACAGGTCAAGAATGATTAAACCCACACTGGGAAATAAAAACAATGAATAGGTTCTTTTAAAACTGGCAATATATACTCAAACCTAATGGAACTTTAATTGGTATACAATGAGATTTAGTACAGTTTCCAGTTTTCCCAAACCCAGAAACTTGCACCGATTTTAGCTAAGATAATAGTTCTGTGATTTCTAATCTGTGCTCATTTCATCTGACTGTGAAATTTCTTCCTTTTTCCAGAGCTTCATTCTCTTCTAGCCCCCCTGCTTCAGAAAATGTTACCTCCATGTTTATAAAAGGATTGTGCTGATATGTTGTTACTTTGATGCCTGTAAGCACATACTATTGTTTGCGGGAAATGTTCTAAAATTTGTAAATAGCTCAAAGTCTATGTTAAGATTCTTGATAGACACAAGTCCAAAAGAGGTTTGGCTTTTCTACACTTTGGCTAAGCCTGCCAGGAATTTCTTAATTATCCCAGAATGTTTGTACTGTCTTTGAGAGTCTGGGCTTAGAATTTTGCTGTTTTTCCATTTCACACTCTGTATCTTATTGGCTACATTATTTTCCTTCACAGTTACACCCATAATATGCTTTCTAGTCTTGAAAACTCACTTAAATATTACATGTATGATTGTATATTCTTATTAAAAATATATTAAGCACCAGGCACTGTTCTAGGCATTTAGGGCAAAGTGGTTATTAAAGTTCTAGCCATCATAATGCTTATATTAGTAAAATAAATTGTAATTTCCTAGAAGACAGAAACTGAAGCTTATTATATCTATTTTTTTCTTAGCAGACTTCTGGGAACATAAATAGAGTCTCCTAAGTTCACAAAGCCCACATAAGATAGTTCACTCAACCTTTCAGGAATGTTGTTAAGAATTAAATGAATAGAATATTTGAGAGCACCCTGATACATTTTTATAAATGTGAATTATTTTCCCAGGCAAACAGAATTGGGTTTGGGGAATGTGTCTTGAATGGAAAGATGGTGATGAAAATAGGGAGTTACTGGGAAAAGGGGAAACAAGCCGTAGTTCACAATTATGTAGGACTGCTGTGAAATTCCACCCCCAACCTCAGAATCTAAAATACATATATAGACCTTCCAGAATGTGTAACTTAGTCATCAAGAGGTTCAACTTCAGTGCAACTTGCAGTTTAGGCCATTATTATACAGTAGAGTTAATTAAAAAATATTTAATCTCTCTGACTCTGAAATATTTAGTACAGAATACAAATGGGAATTTAAGTATTTCTCCAGCCCATTATGAAACTGTCTAGCATATTTTGTGGACAATAATTTCTTGGATTATTAGTTACTTTGCTGTTTGTTTTTCAGTAGGTGCAAGCATATTGTGAAATGTTCTATATTTATGAAACTTATGACAAACTGTGAAGATAACATAATGCATTTTGGGTTAGCCAAAGCAGTAACCCAAATACTTCATTAAAATTCAGACCAACACTTTGGGTTGTATAGTTATTCATAGATAGATTTTAACATATTATTGAAGATACATTTCTCATTGCCATTTTTTAATTTCCATTTTTAGATTGTGAGACATGCATTAGACTGAAAATCAGCAAACATGAGGACTGGTCCTAACACTGACTCATCCAGGTTGGATATCATGTCTTTGAAGAAGTCTTCTCTGCACCCCTCTCCCAATAAAGCTAAACATTCCTCCACCATGTGCTGTCCTCTAATTTGCTCTCATATTTTCCTCTAGTGTAGTTGTATGTTCACATACCTATCTGTTGTATCAGACAGTGAGTTTCCTGATGGGAGGCACTTAGTCTTTTTCCTCTTGGTTATTTAGCACAGGACCTGGCACATTGTTGATGCTCAATAAATGTTTCTTGACTCCAATGCATTCAATTGATATGAATATTAATCTTTGATTAACTCTGGAAACATGCTGCAAGGTTAGTTAGGACCGTCCAGAACTCTTTTTATTTCAATTCTGATTAAACAATAATTGAACCTCTGAACTTCTGAGCACTTGATTTACAGAAATAGAAACCTGGGCAAATAGCATTTATGGTTTTATATTCCTCCAAGAGTATGCTTATCCTTTCGGTGAAAGAATCTACCGAGGAAACCCATAGATATTGAATGCAAGTGAGCAAAATGAAGTGGCCCAAGTGCACATCTGTGTGTGTGTGTGTGTGTGTGTGTGTGTGTGTGTAATTTGAAGGTTAGATGGGAAAAGGCTGTGTCAAGATGGCAGATCTTATCTTGTTAGTTACTAGCAGTGACAGCCACTACCCAATGCCTACTCTGTACCCACTTCTCTCTTTCTTAACAGCCATTCCAGTTACGGAGAATTGTGTTCAGCTAAAAACCTTGCTTTGCAGCCTCAGGTGTAGCTAGTAGTGAAGAGACCAATTCTGGCCAAAGATAAAATTAGTGGAAGCCTCTTGCTAGGGCTTCCATGAAAGTTTTATAAGAGAAATAAACTCACTGGGATGCTCCTTTATTCCCTTTGCCTTCCTCTCAGATAGATGTCTGGATGAGCAATCCTCTTGCAATCATAAGCATTAAATCCACATTTTAGGATTCGTCCCAATAAGAATGCAGAAGAAATCTGGATCCTTGATGACACTGGGCCACGGCACTCATCCTGATCTTCCTATCCATGGCTTGTTGCATAAGACAAGTAAACCACTTATTTAACTCACTGTTGAGGTTTCTTGAAACCAGACACAGTTCTGATACATTTGCCCTTCCAAGGAAAAGGGGAGCACATGACTTTCAAGTCTGATGAGACTTTCCATGGCCAAAACCACTCTACTGAAATAACTCCATCTCTGCCCATGGTGCAGTGGAATTGTACTGAATGATATATGGTGTATGAATATTTCTTTGTTAGTTTTTCCTGAAGCCTAGGTTTAAAGAACATATGAGAGTTGTCTTAGAGGTAAATATGTAATTTCTGTGTATATCAATAGATGAATTCAATGACTATATATATACCTAGGTTTGGCAAAAGTTAAATAAGCAACAGCCCTTACATAATGTTGCTTTAATTAAGTTCATTTCTCTCTGGGTGTAGTATATACTGCAGAAGCACAATCAGTGAACATTGATGATTTGCTTAAATCTTGCTCTTTGTCCCGTTTGTATAATTTACTGTGTCAGTGGTTCTCAAGTGGTGTGCTCCTACAACTCATCATCTAGAAATCCTTCCCAGATGTGCTCAAAATTTTTTTATTAATTTGTGTACTTTATTTTTTATAAGTAAGTACACATGATTGTGACTGGAAGAGAAAACACCCTTCTTTTAATCCCAGAGGATTACTTGGCCTTGAGAATAATTGATTCATATCCTGCCCACTCCACCCCTATTTTTCAAATAGAGATTATTGAAGAAATCTCTGCCCTATAAATTTAGCTGATCCAAAAATGAAAGGGAAAACATACTTTATTTTAAAGATGTCTGTAGGATCTGTGTATAACTCAGGGTTTTTTTTCCAATTAAGAATCATATGACCCTAGAAGAGTTTCCATTCCTAGGTATCAAAACTTCAACACAGTTTGAAAACAAGAAGTGATCATCTCTATGGTGGCATTTATCCACGGAGGTAATATTTCTGGTTAGTGAATTTCAGGACTTGAAACCAGGCCTCTGCCTTAGTTTGTGGAACAGTCAAAGGGCTAAAACAGCTCTGTATAATCACATGCAAAACTATTTATTAAAAGCAGCTATCATTATGTACATTGTTTCTCTTCATGAATTATAGTGCTTGCCCATGGGGATTGTGTGCCCGTATATGTATACACATGTGTATACATGTGTGTGTTTGACTCATTAATCTGCTAAATACACCAGAGGAATGAGGAGAAATATTTTTACCTTAAACTGAAGGACCTGACATAGCTCAACATCTGTACAGTCTACTTTCTAGTGTCCAATTCTTTACCATGAAGAATGGTACCTAAAACTGAAATTGCATTTGCTAGACTGCTTTGCAGCTTGGTTTCTGGGTGAAATGATGTTTGACCAACCAGATGACCTTGCATAACACTTAGAAGGTGACAGTGAGGCAAAGGTCACATGGCTGGCTGATTGTTTATTTTTAATGACCTTTATTGGGATACACATGATATAGAATATAAGTGACCTTTATTGGGGTACACTTTATATAGAATATACATTTTAAGTTTATAGTTTGATGAGCTCTGACAAACGTGTAGACCCGTGTAACCAGTCTCAATATGAAGGTACATAATTGCCTCACCCCAGAAAAGTTTCTAGTGCCTCCTTCCAATTAATCAGCCACCCCTGATCCAGGCAACTATTGATTTCTGCTTCTCATTACCACGGATCATAGTTATCTTTCCTAGAGATTCAAATAAGTGGAATCGTATATGTATCCTCTTTAAATCTGGCTTATTTTACTCAGCAGACTCTTTCTGAAATGTATCCACATTCTAGACATGGTGGACAGGATTCTAAGTTTCTCTTAGTTACTCAGTCAAACTCTAATCTAGATGCTGTTGTGAAGGTATTTTCCAGATGTAATTAAATTCTCTAATAAGTTTACTTTAAGTAAGGAGATTTTCCTCAGTGAGCCTGCACTAAGCAGATGAAACTTTACAAAAAGTCAGAGATATCTGAAGTCTGAGAGAAGCTCTGCTATTGCCTTTTAAAGAGAGAACTTCCATGTTGTAGAGGAGTCATAGCAGAGAACACCAAGCAGTCTCTAGGAGCCGAGAACAACCCTGTGTTAACAGCCAGCAAGGAAAGTTGCAACCTCAGTCTTACAACCAAAAAGAACTGAGTTCTGTCAACAACCACAGTGAACTTAGGAGAGACCCTGAGCCTCAGATCACAGCAGTGGCCAACACCTTGAGTTCAGCCTGGTGGGATCTGAGCAGAGAGCCCAGCTATGCCATGCCCAGACTTCTGGTGGACAGAACTATGAATTAACAGATGGGCATTCCTTGAAGCTGCTGAGTTTGTGGTAATTCATTATGCACCAATAGAAAACCAATACATCGTGTATGTCATTGAACTGTTCCTTCTTATTGGTGAGTGTGAGTTATCTACTACTGCATAAGAGATCACCAACAATTTAGTGTCAAAACAGCACACAATTATTATCTCAGAGTTTCTGTGGGTCAGCAATCTGGGCATAGCTTCTGTGAATAATCCTCTGATTCAGGGTTGCTTACAAGCCTGCAAACAGTGTCAGCCAGCACTGAGGTCTCATCTGAAAGTTAACTTGGGGACAGCCCACTTTCAGTGGGAAGTGTCCACTTAATGTGATTGTTGGCAGGATTCAGTTCTTTGAAGTTATTAGACTGATGGCCTCAGATACTAGATAGCTGTTAGCCAGAGGCTTCCTTCAATTTGTTGCCTTGTGGGCCTCCTGGAGATGGCAGTTTGCTTCATCAAAACCAGTAAGAGAGAGGGTCTGCTAGTAAGATGCTACAATCTCTAGTAATACGATCATGGAACTGACATCCCCTTAACAATGAGGTGTTTTATTAGTTAGAAATATAAAAAAAAAAAAAAAAAAAAAAAAAAAAAGAAATATAATACTCATGGGGAGGGGATTACAGAAAGCTGTGAATACCATTTGGAAGCTGGGATCCCTAGGAGCTATCTTAGAAGCTACCTACCACTGCAGTGAGTGAATTTATCAGAATGTTTTTATCCATTCCATTCAACAGTAGGTAGACACTTTGGTTGATGCCAGATTTGGACTTTCACTTAGAAAGAAAACAAAAGTTGCTATGAACATTCAAAGTATGAGTGTTTCCATGGGCGTATGTTTCATTTGTCTTGAGTGGAATTGCGGGGTCACATAGAAAGTATATGTTTAATCTGAGTAAGAAACTGTCCCCAATGCTTTCCAAAGTGATCCTACCAATTTACACTCCCCACAATGTACAACAATGTATCAGAGTTCCAGTTATTCTGTAGCTCCACAAACACTTGAAAGTGTCAGTCAGCTAAATTGTAGCCATTTGAATGGGAATATAATGGTACTCGTTATGGTTTTAATATGCATTTCCGTAATATATATTAGGTATGTTAATGAGGTCAAGCATCTTTTCACATACTTAGAGGCCATTTGTATATCTTCTTTTGTGAAATATGTTTGAATAGATTGCCCATTTAAAAAATGGACTTGTTTAAAACTTTTTATTATTGAGTCTTAAGAGTTTTTTATTTATTCTGAATACAACTCCTTTATCACATATATGTATTGCAAATGCTTTTCCTAAGTTTGTGCCTTGCATTTTCAATTTTAAATACTCTACTGTAAAGCGGTTTTTATATTTGATGAAGTACATTTTATCCATTTTTTAAATGATTGTTACTTTTTGAACTACCTATGAAAATATTTCTATGTCAAGACAGAACTATCGTATTTTTATCTCAGGAGTTCTATGATTTTAGCTTTTATTTTTGTACCTGTGATCTATTTTGAGTTTAATTTTTCTGTGTATTTTGAGGTAAGGGTCGATTTTTTAAAATCTATTTGTAGATACTTCCAATTTTTCCAGCACCATTTGTTGAAAAAACTCTCCTTTTCCCATTGAATTATTTTGTCTAGATTATTATGTTTAAAATCAAATGACCAACATATGCATGGTCTACTTTTAAACTTTTTTTTTTTTGCTCCATTTATCTGTATGTGAATTCTTTCCACAATACTATTGTCTTGATTACTGTAGATTTTTGGAAATCTTAAAATCTAAGTACTCAAGTTTTGTTCTTTTATAAAGTTATTTTGGCTATTCTAGGTCCTTTGTATTTCCCTATAACTTTTTGAATTAGATTGTCAATTCTCAAAAATAAAGCTTGCTGGGATTTTGAATGGAATAGTGTGGAATCTATAGATCGATTTAGGGAGAACTGGTAACTTTTAATATTGAGTACCTTAATCCGTGACATGTATTGCTCTCCATAATGATCTTTAATTCCTCAGCAATGTTTATAGTTTTCAGTGTGCAGGCCTGACAGTTTATTAAATTCTAAGTATTGATATTTCATAGTTTGGGATGTAATCGTAAGTAGTTAAAAATTAATTATCTTTTGTTCATAACTAGTACACAAAAATACAGTTGATTTTTATATTGACCTTATCTTCTGCAATCTTGTTATACTCACTTGTTAATCCTAGTAGCTTTTTTTGTAGACTCCTTAGGTGCTTCTACATATGTCATCATGTCATTTGCTAATTAAAACAGTTTTACTTCTTACTTTCACATTGTGTCTTTATTTCTTTATTTTACTTTATTGCACTTCACTACAGTTGGTTAGGGATGTTGAGTGTGGAGGCCCTTTCCTTTTACCTAATGTTAGGGAGAAAACAATCTTTCACTTTTCAGTATGATGTTAGTTGTAGTTTTTTATAGATATTCTTTTTTTTTTTAACATCTTTATTGGAATATAATTGCTTTACAATGCTGTGTTACTTTCTGCTTTATAATAAAGTGAATCAGCTATACATATACATATATCCCCATATCTCCTCCTTCTTGCGTCTCCCTCTCACCCTCCCTATCCCACCCCTCTAGGTGGTCACAAAGCACCAAGCTGATCTCCCTATGCGATGCAGCTGCTTCCCACTAGCTATCTATTTTACATTTGGCAGTGTATATCTGCCCATGCCACTCTCACTTCGTCCCAGCTTACCCTTCCCCCTCCCCGCCGTGTCCTCAAGTCCATTCTCTATGTCTGTGACTTTATTCCTGTCCTGCCCCTAGATTCTTCAGAACCATTTTTTTTTTTTTTTTTTTTTTTAGATTCCATATATATGTGTTAGCATACGGTATTTGTTTTTCTCTTTCTGACTTACTTCACTCTGTATGACAGACTCTAGGTCCATCCACCTCACTACAGATAACTCAATTTTGTTTCTTTCTATGGCTGAGTAATATGCCATTGTATATATGTGCCACATCTTCTTTATCCATTCATCTGTTGATAGACACTTAGGTTGCTTCCAGGTCCTGGCTACTGTGAATAGAGCTGCAATGAACATTGTAGTATATGACTCTTTTTGAATTATGTTTTCCTCAGGGTATATGCCCAGTAGTGGGATTGCTGGGTCGTATGGTAGTTCTATTTTTATTTTTTTAAGGAACCTCCATACTCTTCTCCATAGTGGCTGTATCAATTTACATTCCCACCAACAGTGCAGGAGAGTTCCCTTTACTCCACACCCTCTCCAGCATTTATTGTTTGTAGGTTTTTTGATGGTGGCCATTCTGACCGGTGTGAGGTGATACCTCATTGTAGTTTTGATTTGCATTTCCCTAATGATTAGTGATGTTGAGCATCCTTTCATGTGTTTGTTGGCAATCTGTGTATCCTCTTTGGAGAAATGTCTATTTAGGTCTTCTGCCCATTTTTGGATTGGGTGTTTGTTTTTCTGATATTGAGCTGCATGAGCTACTTGACTAGATGAGAATGTTCCCTTCTATCACTAGTTTACTGAGATACTATATCATAAATAGGTGTTGAATTTTGTCAAATGCTTTTTCTGAATCTAGTTAAATATCTAGTGTTTCTTCTCCCTTAGTCTGTTAACTTAATGAATTATAATGATTGAAATTAAAAAGTTAAATTAACTGTTCATTCCTGGAAAAGCACCATATGGTTATGTTTCCTTTTTACAGATTTACTGGATGAAGTTTGCTAGTATTTGTTCAGGACTAGTCTAAATTCATGAGGAATATTTGTCTGTACTTTTCTTATATTATTTTGAATAGTGGTAATACTCTCTCATACAATGAATTAATCAATGTTCCAGTACCCTACAATTTTCCAGAAGAGTTTACATAATATTGGTATTATTTTTCCTTAAATATGTGATAGAATTCAGCAGTGAAGCCATCTGAATCTGGAGATTTCTTTGTGGGATCATTTAAAATTTTAATTCCAATTTCTTTAACTGATGTATGGCTATTCAGACTTTCTTTTTCTTTTTGAGTCAGTTGGGTAGTTCATACCTTTTTTCAAGGAATTTATTCTTTCCATCAATTATTTAAATGTATTGGCTTAAAGCTGGTCATAGTATTCACTTATCTTTTTAATGTCAGTAGAATTTATATTGATGACCCCTTTTTCATTCCTGATATTGGTAACATATGTCTTCTCACTCTGTCTGGTATATTTTCCTTCTTAGGGTTCATTGTGCATCTTACATAGTGAAGTTTTTTCTTAAATTTGGAAAACTGTTCATTATAGCTTTAAATATTTGCTCTGCCACCACCCCTTTCTGGGACTTCAATTATACAAGTTTTAGACTGCTTAATATTGTCCCACAGGTCACTGAAATGTATTTCAATATTTTTTCACTCTTGTTTTCCTCTCTGTGTTTCATTTTAGGTAATTTATATTGACATTCTTTAAAAGTTCTCTAGCGTTCCTTCTGCAGTATCTAATCTGCCATTAATCCCATGTAGTGAATTTTTCATGTTAGATATCCTATTTTTATCTCTAGAAATTCTATTTTGTTCTTTTCAAAATATTTTCTTTGTCTCTACACTATGATTGTTTTTCTGCACTCAACTGAACAAAACTATACTAGATGTTTTAATATCCTTTTCTTCCAATTCTCTTTCTATTATTTCTATGATTCCTTGTTCTGCTTAATTTTGGTAGTTTTCTCTGGGTTATGTGTCTCGTTTTCCTGTTTTTTAGCATGCATAGTGATTTTTGGCTGGATGCTGGATGTGTACACTTTACAGTGGTGATGATCAGTAATTGTTGTCCTCCTTTAAAGAGTGGTGGCCTTTGTTCTAGAATGCAATAGTTACCTGCTGCTTATCTTGATCTTTTTTTAAGTTTATTTTTATTTTTCTTTGGATATGACTGGGGTAGCCTTTACTCTAGGTATAATTTGGCTCCCCTCCTAAAATGTGGCTTTTTCTAAATATCTGATGAATTTTTTTTTAACATCTTTATTGAAGTATAATTGTTTCACAATGGTGTATTAGTTTCTGCTTTATAACAAAGTGAATCAGCTACACATATACACACGTTCCCATATCTCCTCCCTCCTGCATCTCCCTCCCTCCCACCCTCCCCATCCCACCCCCCAGGCGGTCACAAAGCACTGAGCTGATCTCCCTGTGCTATGCGGCTGCTTCCCACTAGCTATCTATTTTACATTTGGTAGTGTATATATGTCCATGACACTCTCTCACCCTGTCACATCTCACCCCTCCCCCTCCCCATATCCTCAAGTCCATTCTTTAGTAGGTCTCTGTCTTTATTCCCATCTTGACACCAGGTTCTTCATGACCTTTTTTTTTTGTTTTTGTTTTCCCTTAGATTCCATATATATGTATTAGCATACTGTATTTGTTTTTCTCTTTCTGACTTACTTCACTCTGTATGACAGACTCTAACTCCATCCACCTCATTACAAATACCTCCATTTCATTTCTTTCTATGGCTGAGTAATATTCCATTGTATATATGTGCCACATCTTCTTTATCCATTCATCTGATGATGGACACTTAGGTTGCTTCCATGTCCTGGCTATTGTAAATAGAGCTGCAATGAACATTTTGGTACATGACTCTTTTTGAATTATGGTTTTCTCAGGGTATATGCCCAGTAGTGGGATTGCTGGGTCGTATGGTAGTTCTATTTTTAGTTTTTTAAGGAACCTCCATACTGTTCTCCATAGTGGCTGTATCAATTTACATTCCCACCAACAGTGCAAGAGTGTTCCCTTTTCTCCAAACCCTCTCCAGCATTTATTGTTTGTAGACTTTTTGATGATGGCCATTCTGACCGGTGTGAGATGATACCTCATTGTAGTTTTGATTTGCATTTCTCTAATGATTAATGACGTTGAGCATTCTTTCATGTGTCTGTTGGCCATCTGTATATCTTCTTTGGAGAAATGTCTATTTAGGTCTTCTGCCCATTTTTGGATTGGGTTGTTTGTTTTTCTGATATTGAGCTGCATGAGCTGCTTGTAAATCTTGGAGATTAATCCTTTGTCAGTTGCTTCATTTGCAAATATTTTCTCCCATTCTGAGTGTTGTCTTTTGGTCTTGTTTATGGTTTCCTTTGCTGTGCAAAAGCTTTTAAGTTTCATTAGGTCCCATTTGTTTATTTGTGTTTTTATTTCCATTTCTCTAGGAGCTGGGTCAAAAGGATCTTGCTGTGATGTATGTCATAGAGTGTTCTGCCTATGTTTTCCTCTAAGAGTTTGATAGTGTCTGGCTTTACACTTAGGTCTTTAATCCATTTTGAGTTTATTTTTGTGTATGGTGTCAGGGAGTGTTCTAATTTCATACTTTTACATGTACCTGTCCAATTTTCCCAGCACCACTTATTGAAGAGGCCGTCTTTTCTCCACTGTATATTCTTGCCTCCTTTATCAAAGATAAGGTGACCATATGTGCGTGGGTTTACCTCTGGGCTTTCTATCCTGTTCCATTGATCTATATTTCTGTTTTTGTGCCAGTACCAAACTGTCTTGATTACTGAAGCTTTGTAATATAGTCTGAAGTCAGGGAGCCTGATTCCTCCAGCTCCATTTTTCGTTCTCAAGATTGCTTTGGCTATTCGGGGTCTTTTGTGTCTCCATACAAATTGTGAAATTTTTTGTTCTAGTTCTGTGAAAAATGCCAGTGGTAGTTTGATAGGGATTGCATTGAGTCTGTAGATTGCTTTGGGTAGTAGAGTCATTTTCACAATGTTGATTCTTCCAATCCAAGAACATGGTATATCTCTCCATTTGTTTGTATCATCTTTAATTTCTTTCATCAGTGTCCTATAATTTTCTGCATACAGGTATTTTGTCTCCTTAGGTAGGTTTATTCCTAGATATTTTATTCTTTTTGTTGCAATGGTAAACGGGAGTGTTTTCTTAATTTTACTTTCAGATTTTTCATCATTAGTATATAGGAATGCAAGAGATTTCTGTGCATTAATTTTGTATCCTGCTACTTTACCAAATTCATTGATTAGCTCTAGTAGTTTTCTGGTGGCAGTTTTGGGATTCTCTATGTATAGTATCATGTCATCTGCAAACAGTGACAGCTTTACTTCTTCTTTTCCGATTTGGATTCCTTTTATTTCTTTGTCTTCTCTGATTGCTGTGGCTAACACTTCCAAACTATGTTGAATAATAGTGGTGAGAGTGGGCAACCTTGTCTTGTTCCTGATCTTAGTGGAAATGGTTTCAGCTTTTCACCATTGAGGACAGTGTTGGCTGTGGGTTTGTCATATATGGCCTTTATTATGTTGAGGAAAGTTCCCTCTATGCCTACTTTCTGCAGGGCTTTTATCGTAAATGGGTGTTGAATTTTGTCGAAAGATTTCTCTGCATCTATTGAGATGATCATATGGTTTTTCTCCTTCAATTTGTTAATATGATGTATCATGTTGATTGATTTGCATATATTGAAGAATCCTTACATTCCTGGAATAAACCCCACTTGATCATGGTGTATAATCCTTTTAATATGCTGTTGGACTCTGTTTGCTAGTATTTTGCTGAGGATTTTTGCGTCTATGTTCATCAGTGATATTGGCCTGTAGTTTTCTTTCTTTGTGACATCTTTGCTGGGTTTGGTATCAGGGTGATGGTGGCCTCGTAGAATGAGTTTGGGCGTGTTCCTCCCTCTGCAATATTTTGGAAGAGTTTGAGAAGGATAGGTGTTAGCTCTTCTCTAAATGTTTGATAGAATTCGCCTGTGAAGCCATCTGGTCCTGGGCTTTTGTTTATTGGAAGATTTTTAAGCACAGTTTCAATTTCAGTGCTTGTGATTGGTCTGTTCATATTTTCTATTTCTTCCTGGTTCAGTCTCAGTAGGTTGTGCATTTCTAAGAATCTGTCCATTTCTTCCAGGTTGTCCATTTTATTGCCATAGAGTTGCTTGTAGTAATTTCTCATGATTGTTTGTATTTCTGCAGTGTCAGTGGTTACTTCTCCTTTTTCATTTCTAATTCTATTGATTTGAGTCTTCTCCCTTTTTCTCTTGATGAGTCTGGCTAATGGTTTATCAATTTTGTTTATCTTCTCGAAGAAGCAGCTTTTAGTTTCATTAATTTTTGCTATTGTTTCCTTCATTTCTTTTTCATTTATTTCTGATCTGATCTTTATGATTTCTTTCCTTCTGCTAGCTTTGGAGTTTTTTTGTTCTTCTTTCTCTAATTGCTTTAGATGCAAGGTTAGGTTGTTTATTCGAGATGTTTCCTGTTTCTTGAGGTAGGCTTGTATTGCTATAAACTTCCCTCTTAGCACTGCTTTTGCTGCATCCCATAGGTTTTGGGTCATCGTGTCTGCATTGTCATTTGTTTCTAGGTATTTTTTGATTTCCCCTTTGATTTCTTCAGTGATCACTTCGTTATTAAGTAGTGTATTGTGTAGCCTCCATGTGTTTGTATTTTTTACAGATCTTTTCCTGTAATTGATATCTAGTCTCATAGCGTTGTGGTCGGAAAAGATACTTGATACGATTTCAATTTTCTTAAATTTACCAAGGCTTGATTTGTGACCCAAGATATGATCTATCCTGGAGAATGTTCCATGAGCACTTCAGAAAAATGTGTATTCTGTTGTTTTTGGGTGGAATGTCCTATAAATATCAATTAAGTCCATCTTGTTTAATGTATCATTTAAAGCTTGTGTTTCCTTATTTATTTTCATTTTGGATGATCTGTCCATTGGTGAAAGTGGGGTGTTAAAGTCCCCTACTATGATTGTGTTGCTGTCTATTTCCCCTTTTATGGCTGTTAGTATTTGCCTTATGTATTGAGGTGCTCCTATGTTGGGTGCATAAATATTTACAATTGTTATACCTTCCTCTTGGATCGATCCCTTGATCATTATATAGTGTCCTTCTTTGTCTCTTGTAATAGTCTTTATTTTAAAGTCTATTTGTCTGATATGAGAATTGCTACTCCAGCTTTCTTTTGATTTCCATTTGCATGGAATATCTTTTTCCATCCCCTCACTTTCAATCTGTATGTGTCTCTAGGTCTGAAGTGGGTCTCTTGTAGACAGCATATATATGGGTCTTGCTTTTGTATCCATTCAGCCAGTCTGTGTCTTTTGGTGGGAGCATTTAATCCATTTACATTTAAGGTAATTATCGATATGTATGTTCCTATTCCCATTTTCTTAGATATTTTGGGTTTGTTATTGTAGATGTTTTTCTTCTCTTGTGTTTCTTGCCTAGAGAAGTTTCTTTACCATTTGTTGTAAAGCTGGTTTGGTGGTGCTGAACTCTCTCAGCTTTTGCTTGTCTGTGAAGGTTTTAATTTCTCCATCAAATCTGAATGAGATCCTTGCTGGGTAGAGTAACCTTGGTTGTAGGTTTTTCTCCTTCATGACTTTAAGTATATCCTGCCACTCCCTTCTGGCTTGCAGAGTTTCTGCTGAAAGATCAGCTGTTAACCTTATGGGGATTCCCTTGTGTGTTATTTGTTGTTTTTCCCTTGCTGCTTTTAATATGTTTTCTTTATATTCAATGTTTGATAGTTTGATTAATATGTGTCTTGGCATGTTTCTCCTTGGATTTATCCTGTATGGGACTCTCTGTGCTTCCTGGACTTGATTAACTATTTCCTTTCCCATATTAGGGAAGTTTTCAACTATAATCTCTTCAAATATTTTCTCAGTCCCTTTCTTTTTCTTTTCTTTTTCTGGGACCCCTATAATTTGAATGTTGGTGCGTTTAATGTTGTCCCAGAGGTCTCTGAGAGTGTCCTCAGTTCTTTTCATTCTTTTTTCTTTATTCTGCTCTGCAGTAGTTATTTCCACTATTTTATCTTCCTGGTCACTTATCCGTTCTTCTGCCTCAGTTATTCTGCTATTGATCCCATCTAGAGTATTTTTAATTTCATTTATTGTGTTTTTCATCGTTGCTTGGTTCCTCTTTAGTTCTTCTACGTCCTTGTTAAACGTTTCTTGTATTTTCTCTATTCTATTTCCAAGATTTTGGATCATCTTTACTATCATTATTCTGAATTCTTTTTCAGGTAGACTGCCTATTTCCTCTTCATTTGTTAGGTCTGGTGTGTTTTGACCCTGCTCCTTCACCTGCTGTGTGTTTTTTTGTCTTCTCATTTTGCTTATCTTACTGTGTTTGGGGTCTCCTTTTCACAGGCTACAGGTTCGTAGTTCCCGTTGTTTTTGGTATCTGTCCCCAGTGGCTAAGGTTGGTTCAGTGGGTTGTGTAGGCTTCCTGGTGGAGGGGACTAGTGCCTGAGTTCTGGTGGATGAGGTTGGATCTTGTCTTTCTGGTGGGCACGTCCACGTCTGGTAGTGTGTTTTGGGGTGTCTGTGGCCTTATTATGATTTTAGGCAGCCTCTCTGCTAATGGATGGGGTTGTGTTCCTGTCTAGCTAGTTGTTTGGCATAGGGTGTCCAGCACTGTAGCTTGCTGGTCGTTGAGTGAAGCTGGGTCTTGATGTTGAGATGGAGATCTCTTAGAGATTTTCGCCGTTTGGTATTACATGGAGCTGGGAGGTCTCTTGTGGACCAGTGTCCTGAAGTTGGCTCTCCCACCTCAGAGGCACAGCCCTGATGCCTGGCTGGAGCACCAAAAGCCTTTCATCCACATGGCTCAGAATAAAAGGGAGAAAAAAATAGAAAGAAAGAAAGAAAGAGGATAAAATAAAATAAAATAAAGCTATTATAATAAAAAATAAGAAAAAAATTATTAAGAATAAATGTATTCAGAAAAAATTTTTTTTAATTTTTAAAAATAGATTTATTAATTTTTTATAGTAAAAAATAAGAAAAAAATTATTAAGAAAAAATTTATTAAGAAAAAAGTTTTTTAATTTTTAAAATAAAAAATATGAAAAAACTTATTAAAAATTTTTTTTTAATTTCTAAAAATAGAAAATAAGGAAAAAATTATTAAGAAAACATTTATTAGGAAAAAAATTTTTTTAAGTTAAAAAAAAAAAAAAAACACAGACGGACCTAACCCTAGGACTAATGGTGAAAGCAAAGCTATACAGACAAAATCTCACCCAGAAGCATACACCTGTACACTCACAAAAAAAGGAAAAGGGGAAAAATTAATATCTCCTGCTCCCAAAGTCCACCTCCTGAATTTGGGATGATTCGTTGTCTATTCAGGTATTCAATGTGCAGGCACATCAAGTTGTTTGTGGAGCTTTAATCCGCTGCTTCTGAGGCTGCTGGGAGAGATTTCCCTTTCTCTTCTTTGTTCGTACAGCTCCGCTTTCAGCTTTGGATTTGGACCCGCCTCTGCATGTAGGTCGCCTGAGGGCGTCTGTTCCCCACCCAGACAGAACGGGGTTAAAAGAGCAGCTGCTTTGGGGGCTCTGGCTCACTCAGGCCGGGGGGAGGGAGCGGTACAGAGGAGGCGGGGCGAGCCTGCAGCGGCAGAGGCGTCATGACATTGTAGCAGCCTGAGGTGCGCAGTGCGTTCTCCCATCGAAGTTGTCCCTGGATCACAGGACCCTGGCAGTGGCGGGCTGCACAGGCTCCTGGGAGGGGCGGTGTGGAGAGTGACCTGTGCTCGCACACAGGCTTCTTGGTGGCGGCAGCAGCAGCCTTAGCGTCTCCTGCCCATTTCTGGGGTCCGCACTGATAACCACGGCTCGTGCTTGTCTCTGGGGTTCGCGCTGTTAGCTGCGGCTCGCGCCCGTTTCTGGAGTTCATTTAGGCGGCGCTCTGAATCCCCTCTCCTTGCACACCGCGAAACAAAGCAGCAAGAAAAAGTCTCTTGCCTCTTCGGCAGCTGCAGACTTTTTCCCGGACTCCCTCCCGGCTAGCACCAAAGCCCAAGCCTCAGCTCCCAGGCCCCGCCCGCCCCGGCAGGTGAGCAGACAAGCCTCTCGGGCTGGTGAGTGCTGCTCGGCACCGAGCCTCTGTGCGGGAATCTCTCCGTTTTTCCCTCTGCGCCCCTGTTGCTGTGGGATCCGCGCTGATAGCCGTGGCTCACGCCCGTCTCTGGAGCTCGTTTAGGCGGCACTCTGAATCCCCTCTCCTTGCGTGCCGCGAAACAAAGCGGCAAGAAAAAGTCTCTTGCCTCTTCAGCAGCTGCAGACTTTTTCCCAGATTCCCTCCCGGCTAGCACCGAAGCCCGAGCCTCAGCTCCCAGCCCTGCCCGCCCTGGTGGGTGAGCAGACAAGCCTCTTGGGCTGGTGAGTGCTGCTTGGCGCCGAGCCTCTGTGCGGGAACCTCTCTGCTTTGCCCTCCACACCCCTGTTGCTTCACTCTCCTCCGTGGCTCCGAAGCTTCCCCCCTCCGCCACCCACAGTCTCCGCCCGCGAAGGGGCTTCCTAGTGTGTGGAAACCTTTCCTCCTTCACGGCTCCCTCCCACTGGTGCAGGTCCCATCCCTATTCTTTTGTCTCTGTTGTTTCTTTTTTCTTTTTCCCTACCCAAGTACGTGGGGATTTTCTTGCCTTTTGGGAGGTCTGACGTCTTCTGCCAGCGTTCAGTGGGTGTTCTGTAGGAGCAGTTCCACGTGTAGATGTATTTCTGATGTATCTGTGGGGAGGAAGGTGATCTCCATGTCTTACTCTTCCGCCATCTTGCCCCTCCCTCCCTCTGTTGAATTTTAAGAGTCATCAATGAGGACTCTCCACAGTGACTGGAGCAAACTGATGGATCCCCATCTCTCCCAGTCAGTTTTTGCCTATTGTCATGGGGTTTCATCCCATGTGTTTACATCTTATTATTCAGCTAAGTCTCAAAGGGCCTTCTTAAGACTCCTAGTGTTCTTTTTCTACATAGCTCCCTCCTTGTTGGAACTCCAATTCACTATTTCCATCCTTCTTAAACTTCTTGAATTACAGTCTCTTTCTTCTCAAATTATTGATACAGCCATGATCTGATTAAAACCATCTTCCCTACTTCAGGTTCTAGAATATATAACTCCAGATAGAAATCTAGGGCAATCATAAAGCTCACCTTATTTGTTCCTAGTCTCTTAGGGATCACAGTCCTGCACTAGCCATTGTCCAATGTACAGAAACAGTAGTTTTTAAAATTATTTTATTATTTTACCCTTTAATTGTATTTTTAGTGCATTTTTATTTGATATAACCTTATCTGTGTTTTTCCCCAGTTTTATTGAGATATGATTGAAATACCTGTGTAAGTTTAAGGTATACAGCATAATGATTTGACTTATATATATTGTCAAATAAGTACCACAATAAGTTTAGTTAATATCCATCATCTCATATAGATTTAAAAAAGAAAGGAAATCCTTTTTTCCTTGTGATGAGAAATCTTGGATTTACTCTTTTAACACCTGTCATATATACCAAATAGCCGTGTTAATTATTGTCATCATGCTGTACCTTACGTCTCTAATACTTATAACTGAAAGTTTACACCTTTTGACCACTTTCATCCAAACAGTAACAGTGCGTTTTAATATACTTTGTTCAGTTCTCTCATTGCTAAAGGCAGGAGAGTAAATCTGATTTTTTTCTTTTATCATGAAAGCAGAAGTCCTTCTCCTTTTCCTACTTCTCCTCTTCCTCCTCCTCCTTATCCTTCTTCTTTTTCTCTGAGAAAGCATTTTTGTGAAGTTCTTGGTATTTTCTGAGGTTGTTTTCCAGTGTTCAGTTATTGTTTCAATGTCTGGAGATTCTGTCATGGGACATGTATTTTTTGTCATGCGGCATGGATTACTTGCAATGACAGTGACTTCTTGATGGCTAGATTATACCAAAATGGCAAGTTACTGAATGATATTTTAACAAATCTTATTTTTAACTTAATTTTATTGTATAAAACAGGAAATTTTATAATACCTGTATTTCTGTCCAATAGACTTACCTTCTTCAAAGCAGGTCTTAAACATTTCATTTTCCTAAAATATAATAATGGCTTAGATTTTGCTATATGTCATCCACTTGGGGGGGGGAAAAAAACCTGTATTAGTTTCCTAAGGCTGACATAACAAATAAAGCTTGTGGCTTAAAACAGCAGAAATTTATTCTCATAGTTCTGGAGGCCCAAAGTTCAAAATCAGGTTGTCAGCAAGGCTATATTTGCCCTAAAATGTTCTAGGGAAGAATCTTTCTTTGCATCTTCTAGAATCTTATGGCTCTTGAAATTGCTTAATTACATCTGCAAAGATCCTTCATCCAAATAAGGTCACATTCTCAGACGTATCTTTTGGGGGACAATAATTCAACCCATTACAATACCTAATGGAAAGAGCATCATTTAATACTGATCCCTTGAATTTCATGTGACAAGCTGATGAGAAACTGTGACTTTCCAGGAAATGGCTATATGACTATGATATTATGAAACAGAACTTCTCTCTCTCTCTTTCTCTCTCTCACTCTCTCTCTCCAAAGAGAAATACCTTGTTTACAGGTTTGTACCATTTGCTATAATAGTCATAAAAGAATGACATAGTACCCTCCTTCAATATATTTACTGGTAACTCATCAATACACAAATAATTAAAACTCTATTCAATAGAGCAAATTAACAAATGCCCAAAGGCAGGTTGTAAAATGGATGGGTGTATTACTTTAGAGAAGAAACATCTGAAGTCTGCATTCAATTGGAAAAGTTTCATAAATAAAAGGGAGCTTGAGAAGGGCCTTGGTGCACGAGGGACAGAATAGAGGGCACTTCAGAAGGAAAAGAGGAGAGAAACCAGAGAGAACAAAGGCTTAGGGGTAGGCATGGGAAAGGTGATCAGGTGGAAGAGGTGGAAAAGTCAGTAATTAGGTGACAAACTATGAATTCAACCTAGGATAAGACCTTGATGTTTGTGATATTGTGATTTGTAATAAATATATATTTGGTTTTCATCCCCATTTCTGGCACACAGCTCCTAAAACCCTTGGAATTTCCCAAGTATAGAGCATAAAGGTGTCTTTGTTATGTTAATGGATGGCTTTTGGAAAGCACCTAAGGATGCTGGTTGCTAGGGGAGCCAACCATGTGACGGAGGGTAGGAACTCTCAGTCCCATCCCCTGAACTCCGGGAAGAGGCGAGGGGCTGGAGAGTGAATGGCCAATGGCCCATGATTTAATCAATCATATCTATATAAGGAAGCCTCCATAAAACCCCCAAAGGAAAGAGTTTGGAGAGCTTCTGTGTTGGTGAACAATTGGAGATGTGGGGAGAGTTGCACACATGGAGAGGGCATGGAAGCTCCATGCCCCTTCCCACATACTTTGCCCCATGCATCTCTTTCATCTGGCTGTTTCTGAATTACATTCTTTTATAATAAACTGGTAATCTAGTAAGCAAAGTGTTTCTCTGAGTTTTGTGAGCTTCTCTAACAAATTAATCCAACCCAAAAATGGCGTTGTTGGAATCTCTAGTCTATAGTCAGTTGACCAGAAGCACAAGAGACAACCTGGGCTTGCAATTGGTATCTGAAGTGGGAGGCCGCCTTGTAGGATTGAGCCCTTAACCTGTGGAATCTGATGGTATCTCCAGGTAGAAAGTGAGTTGAATTGAGTTGAACCGTAGGACACCCAGCTTGTGTCTGAGAATTGCTTGGTCATGTGGGGGAAAACCCCACACGTTGGAATTGGGTACAAAATCATAACCTTTATCTCATAGAAAATGAAAATCTACTTATTTTTGGAGCATGGATTATGAATGATCTTATCTCTTTACCATTTTCTCTCACTTCCACCTCTTCTTCCTTCAATGTTGTTCCAAGGTAATCTCTCCAATAGACTTTCCAATGTTGTTCCAACATAGTCTTTCCACTAGTCTACTACGCATATTCAAAACCTCTTCAGTCTTTTTGCATTTCTTCAGCACCTCCTCCAATCTCATAATTGTCTCCTCCCTCCTCTCAATCAATTTATAAAACTTAACATAGTGACTCTATGGTCATTTAGATGTGAATGTTTGCAAGTGAGCCATGTGCAGAAGTAGTACCACCCAATAGATATTTTTCTTTCATTTCAAACCCAGAACCTATTTAGATGTTGACTGTACTTGAATATTCCTTTGATTAATAGGTAGGGTTTCTATATTTTATTATAGCTCCAACCTTACTGTAACAAAATGCAAGGTAGATTTTTTATATTTAACAGGGATCTGTTTAAAATGTGAATGAAGAACGATGTGGGTGAGTGGGAACCACACTTGCATTCACTGGTAATGCTCTGGTTCACTCTGGCTTCAGTGATTTCCCTTCGGCATGCTAGGGTGGAGCAGAACAGCTGATGAAGGGGGCAGCAGTGTGAACATACGGTTTAGTCATGTAAATATTCTCTAAGCGCCAGCACTGCAATATTACTCTCAGTTTATTAGTTCACAAGAAAAATACAAATACGTGTGCAAATAAGCATTGCATGCAAAGATGCCTTTAATACTGTATCTAGTCTTGTTATTTCCAATTTAGCCTTTTCTGGAAATGAACAAAAATGAGGATTACAAGCTTGTCACAATATCTTCACAATAGTTATTTCTAATACAACTGAAAACAGCAAGGCATAATCTATGGAGTAAGGTGGTAAGTAGGATGTATATCCCATTTCCCTTCCTATCTTCCTCCACACATCACATGACCACAGATAATGAAGTATCATATGAATGCTTTCTCAGCCTTTACACATTTTCTCCTCCCATTCAGGCTGCCACATAATTAAAGGAGCACTTTAAAGAGTCCCATATTGTAGAGCATCACGTAAGCCTCAGGCAAAATATAACAGCACTAACTGGCCATGATAGGAAAACCATCCCAGAACCATGATTATTAGTGAAAACAAACAAAATGAAAATTATGCAGACTAACTAGACAAACTTTATCAGAAGTGTCTACACTCCTTTTAAACAACAAAAACAAAGCAATGAAGAAAAGTTTAAACATGACCACTGATTCTGGATAAGGAAGAAGAATGTTTTAGGTACTCTTTCCTACGCCAAGGTCATCTGCTTTTCTCCATCACTCAATCCTAATTAAAGGTAAATGAATACATCCAGTGACAGTAAACTGGCTCCTAGGTGGTCTCGATCTCCCAAGGGCTGGAGGAAGAACATCTACAACAGCAGGCAGAATGTATTAGATTTGCTGAGCCTATGGAAAGACAGAATATGCAAAAGTGTAAAAAATTGTCTTTGAATGTGAAGTGGCAAGCTGCTTATTCCCATAAGGCTGAGAATTGTGTCTAAATTAATCCTGCCCCTGGCGTGAACTGTAGAGAATCAGATACTTTTACAAATGTGACTGTTACTGTTATAGCTAAATGAATGCAATGTATGGGACAAAGGATTTAGGTTGAGCAGTTTAAATAATTTGCACATTTTAGGATTTTAAAACTGGAGTTGTCAATTTGTTTTCGTAAAGGGAGAGACAGCAGATATTTTAGGCTTTATGAGCCATACTCTGCCACAACTACAGAAATCTGCTGTTGGAGCAGGAAGGCAGCAATTGATCATATGTAGAATAACGGGCGTGGCTGTGCACCTGCACTGAACTATTAACAACTCCTGCTCTAAAGTATTAACATGTTTACCAGAGCTGAGCCAAAGCATGGCTCTTGGGGAGTGAGAACGAAAGTGGCTGATGATGAGGTTTATTGTCAAAGGGAAAGGCTAAGCTCCAACTCCCATAGCTTCTGCTAGTAAATGTCTCTCTAGGGGAAAAGCTGGCTGGCAATGCAATGGAAGCATCAATACAAATTCCATAGGCCTCTTTCCAACCAGGCTGCTGTACTCAGTCTCCACTCCATCCATAACAATGTTGCAACTTGCATGGCACAGGAAAATATAGAGAGTGTTCACCTAGCAAAAGGAATGAGTGAGGTGTCTTTCCTGCACGTTGGGAATGGAATATATTGCTTCTCACAGCCAAATCAATTGAAATATTTCAACAGTTTAAATAAAATTGAATTCTGATCATTATACTAGATCAGTGGTTCTCAACTGGAGGTAATTTGGCAATGTCTGAAGACACTTTTGGTTGTCATAACTAGAAAGTGGTTGCTACTGGCATGTTGTGGCTAGAGGCCAGGGATGCTACTGGACATCTTACATGCACAGGACAGTCTCCAACAACAAAAGATTATCCAGCTCCAAACGTTACTGAATCCAAGTTCACACTGCTCGCAGCACGACAGGCCAATAAATCGAGAGATGAGTTGTGGGGCAAGAAATAGCAACTTTATTTGGAAAGCCAGCAGACGGAGAAGATGGTGGACTAGTGTCCCAAAGAACCATCTTCCCCAAGTTAGAATTCAACCTTCTTTTATACTAAAAGGGGAGGAGGTATTGTTGGTTGCTGCAAATTTCTTGGTGCCAGAATCCTTTGTTCTTCAGCTGTCCACATAGGTCTGGTCACGATGTTCCTATAAATATCCAAGACAAATGTTATTCTCTGTTCTGCAACTTTTTATGTCTGTATGAATGGAAAAGTGTTATACCTTTAAAGGTCAGAGCCTTGAAAATGGGCTATCCTGTATATTTCAGGCTATAGGCAACATTCTTAACCTGTAGCAAAAGCAATAGAATACACAGGTTAAAGTAAAAGACACAGATCCAATATGGAGTCAGATTTGTTCTTCCGCTTTTCAGAAATATCAATAGTGCCAAGGTGGACAAACCCTGTGCTGATACTTTAATAAACTCTTCCTTTAGTGAACATAATTACAAAAAACACAAAATACATTTTCTGGAGAGGTATTGAGAGCCATCACCACATAAAAAGTTGTAAGAGCAAAAGGGTTCCAAGTAGCTGGCGGAAGGAATTCTCTTGAAAATATTTTGCTCTTTCAAATTAATGCAAGAAGTAAAAGAACACCTCTTATTTTTAGATCTCAGTACAGTATCTTTCAGAATATGATTTGAAACAATTTTGCTTTGAATTCAGGGTGTTTTGTAGTTTAATTTTCTAACCCTGACACTGGTTACAAATTTAGATATATTTAGGTCTTGCAATATGTACATGATGTAGTCTGAAATTATATCAAGCTTGAACAATAATTTACCTGGTTGATGCTGAGGATTGGAACTTTGGAAGACAGACGGCTTAAAGGACATGATAAAATAGGAGCAATGCTTTTGTAGAGTTGCAAAGGGATTAGCGGGGCCTTAGAACTTCCTGGAAACTATATGCTTTTCTGTCGGGAAGGCAGGAGCTAAGATATGGTTGAGGCTGTGCTGACAGAATCAGGTCAAAGTGTTCTGCTTCGTTTTGATGTGTCTTAAAATGGAGTTCCTCAGATGGAGATAAACCTATATAACTCTGAGTCTGGGGAAAAGAACACTCCAGCAGACACATGGAGTTTCCAAAACGGATAAACAATATGTTAATCAAGGTTACCCTAAACGACCAGGAGCTATTGAAACTTATCATAACATCCAAATTATTCAATAACAACTGAATTAGGAAGCAGGAACTAATCAATAAATTCTCCCCTGAACAAAAATAAAATCAAACTAGCTGGTTATTTGCAGCATTTAAAAGAAAATTACTGCTACTAGGTAATTAACTTTAAAAAAACAAAAGTTTACTTTATCTCAAACTCCCAATCTATCCCTCCACCCCACCCTTCCCCCCAGTAACTGTAAGTTCGTTCTCTAAGTCTGTGAGTCTGTTTTATAAATAAGTTCATTTGTATTTTTTTTATTCCATATATAAGCGATATCATATGATATTTGTCTTTCTCTGTCTGACACTTCACTTAGTATGATAATCCCACGTTTGGGATTGACATGTACACACAGCTATATTTAAAATAAAATGCCTTTTTATGAAAAAAAGTTTACTTTAGAATAGCTTTAGGTTTATTTCTTAAAAATTTGAAAGGTGGTACAGAGAATTCCAGTATATACCACATCTGGTTTCCCCTATTATTAATTACATTATTACATTACATTATTAATATCTTACATTAGTACAGTACATTGTCACAATACCTTATTATTAACTAAAGTTCATACTTTTTTCAGATTTCCTTAGTTTTTTTCCTAACATCTTTTTTCTATTCCAGGATCCCATGCAGGATGCCATATTACATTTAGTCATCATATCTTCTTATGTTGCAACAGTTTCTCAGACATTCCTTGTTTTTGATGGTTTTAAGAAGTCTTGATCAGGTGTTTGAGAAGTCCTAATCAGGTATTTTGTAGAATGTTTCTCAAGTGGGATTTTTCTGATGTTTTCCTCATTATTAGTTTGGGGTTGTGGGTTTTGAGAGGAAGACCACAGAGATAATGTGCCAATCTTAACAAATTGTATCAAGATTATATGCTACCAATTTGATGTATAACTCTCATTAACCTTTATTGCTGAGCTGAGGTAGTGTACCTCATTGAGGTATTCAATGTTAAACTGAATTTTATTTATGTATTGAAATTGTATGTACTAAATGACATACATCATATAAAATAGCTTGACAGAATGTTCAGGTAACTTTCCTTTTTTGAAATCACTATATTTCCCTGAAAAGTATTCATTCAAATATTTCTTTAATTGAAACCAGAACCATTCATTACTGTGTCACACTTGATCCTAGACTAACTTATATTAAGCCTATGTGTAACAGTCTCTAATTTACTTCTGTGAAATAACAGTGAAAGACACATCTCTTTTCTAAGGTGGCATAAAAACAAACTATTACTATTGACTATGATATTTTTAGTGAGAACATCTTACACTTTTTATAGCATTTTCACATGCACTACTTCTCTTGAGTCACATATAAACCCTGTAAAGTAATTGGCAGATATTGTTTCTTTAGTCACAGTAACTACCTTTTGTAATTAGCTTTCAATATAGCAAGTTTTTGGATGTTGTATGTGTCTTCATTGTTTTGTGAAAGCAAAGATATATTAACAGTTAAGGAAAAATACAACCTTTCTTTCCCTAAAAAATTTACATTTGTACTTATTGGGTGTGTGTAATATATAGACTTGTAATTAGAATTTATCCAGTGATTTCCATTATAAAAAATATTGTCAGCACAGGCCCATCATGTAGCTGCAGCACAGCATTCCCTAAGGTTGCAACTGGGGGAAAAAATCACTTTCCAGTCTGTTTTGCAAGGTGTGCATTTCCATCTGGATTCCCTGAAAGTACATCTGCTGCCTCGGTCAAGAGAAACTCCACTTGCATGAAGGTTGCAGGCCTGCAACTTGCATCTTTGTTGCAAAACTAGCTACAGAAGAGAAGCAAGACAAAGTCTTTTGTGTCCCCCTCCCCTATCAAAGGAAAGGAGAAAATGTCTCAGTTGAAAGCCATATGGCTGATAGGGTCTTAGTGTTCCACCCTGGTGTCAGGCCTGAACCTTGGAGGTGGGAGAGCCAACTTCAGCATATTGGACAACCAGAGACCTACCAGATAATATCAGTCAGTGAGAGCTCTCCCAAAGATCTCCCTCTCAACGCTAAGACCCAGCTCCACTCAATGACCAGCAAGCTCCAGTGCTGGACACCCCATGCCAAACAAGTAGCAAGACAGGAACACAAACCCACCCATTAGCAGAGAGGCTGCCTAAAATCATACTAAGTTCACAAACACCCTAAAACACACACCGGATGTGGTCCTGCCTACCAGAAAGAAAAGATCCAGCTTCATCCACCAGAACACAGGCACCAGTCCCCTCCACCAGGAAGCCTACACAACCCACTGAACCAAACTTACCCACTGCAAACAGACACCAAAAACAACGGGAACTACGAACCTGCAGCCTGAGAAAAGGAGACCCCCAAAACAGTAAGTTCAGCAAAATGAGAAGACAGAAAAATACACAGCAGATGAAGGAGCAAAGTAAAAACTCACCAGACCAAACAAATGAAGAGGAAATAGGCAGTCTACCTGAAAAATAATTCAGAGTAATGATAGTAAACATGATCCAAAATCTTGGAAATAGAATGGAGAAAATACAAGAAATGTTTAACAAGGACCTAGAAAAAATAAAGAGCAAACAAACAATGATGAACAACACAATAAATGAAATTAAAAATTCTCTAGAAGGAATCAATAGCAGAATAACTGAGGCAGAAGAATGGATATGTGACCTGGAAGATAAAAGAGTAGAAATAACTACCACAGAGCAGAATAAAGAAAAAAGAATGAAAATAATTAAGGACAGTCTCAGGGACCTCTGGGGCAATATTAAATGCACCAACATTCGAAACGTAGGGGTCCCAGAAGAAGAAGAGAAAAAGGAAAGGACTGAGAAAATATTTGAAGAGATTATAGTTTAAAATTTCTCTTATATGGGAAAGGAAATAGTCAATCAAGTCCAGGAAGCACAGAGAGTCCCATACAGGATAAATCCAAGGAGAAACACGTCAAGACACATATTAATCAAACTATCAAAACTTAAATACAAAGAAAAAATATTAAAAGCAGCAAGGGAAAAGCAACAAAAAACATACAAGGGAATCCCCATAAGGTTAACAGCAGACCTTTCAGCAGAAACTCTGCAAGCCAGAAGGGAGTGGCAGGACATATTTAAAGTGATGAAAGGGAAAAATCTACAACCAAGATTATTCTACCCAGCAAGGATGTCATTCAGATGTGAGAGAAAAATTAAAAACTTTACAGACAAGCAAAAGCTAAGGGAATTCAGCACCACCAAACCAGCTTTACAACAAATGCTAAAGGAAGTTCTCTAGGCAGGAAACACAAGAGAAAGAAAAGACCTACAATAACAAAACCAAAACAATTAAGAAAATGGTAATAGAAACATACATATTGATAATTACCTTAATTGTAAATGGATTAAATGCTCCAAACAAAAGACATAGACTGGCTTAATGGAAACAAAAACAAGACCCATATATACGCTGTCTACAAGAGACCCACTTCAGACCTAGGGACACATACAGACTGAAAGTGAGGGGATGGAAAAAGATATTCCATGCAAATGGAAATCAAAAGAAAGCTGGAGTAGCAATTTTTTATATCAGACAAAATAGACTCTAAAGTAAAGACTATTACAAGAGACAAAGAAGGACACTACTTAATGATCAAGGGAGCAATCCAAGAAGAAGATATAACAATTGTAAATATTTATGCACCCAACATTGGAGCACCTCAATACATAAGGCAAATGCAAACAGCCATAAAAGGGGAAATCAACAGTGACATAATAATAGTAAGGGACTTTAACACCCCACTTTCACCATGGTCAGATCCTCCAAAATGAAAATAAATAAGGAAACGCATGCTTAAAATGACACATTAAACAAGAGGGACTTAATTGATATATATAGGACATTCCATCCAAAAACAACAGAATACACTTTCTTCCCAAGTGCTCATGGAACATTCTCCAGTATAGATCATATCTTGGTTCACAAATGAAGCCATGGTAAATTTAAGAAAATTGAAATCATATCAAGTATCTTTTCTGACCACAATGCTATGAGACTAGATATCAATTACAGGGGAAAAAACTGTAAAAAATACAAACACATGGAGGCTAAACAATATGCTACTAAACAACCAAGAGATAACTGAAGAAATCGCAGAGGAAATCAAAAATCACCTAGAAACAAATGATAATGAAAACACAATGACCCAAAACCTGCGGGATGCAGCAAAAGCAGTTCTAAGAGGGAAGTTTACAGCACTACAATCCTACCTCAAGAAACAAGAAATATGTTAAATCAACAACCTAACCTTATACCTAAAGCAATTAGAGAAAGAAGAACAATAAAAACGCAAAGTTAACAGAAGGAAAGAAATCATAAAGATCAGATCAGAAATAAATGAAAAAGAAATCAAGGACAAAATAGCAAGGAGCAATAAAACTAAAACCTGGGTCTTTGAGAAGATAAACAAAATTGATAAACCATTAGCCAGACTCATCAAAAACAAAAGGGAAAAGCCTCAAATCAACAGAATTAGAAATGAAAAAGAAGTAACAACTGACACTGCAGAAATACAAAGGATCATGAGAGATTACTACAAGCAACTATATGCCAATAAAATGGACAACCTGGAAGAAATGGATAAATTCTTAGAGAAGCACAACCTTCTGAGACTGTACGAGGAAGAAATAGAAAATATAAACAGACCAATCAGAAGTAATGAAATTGAAACTGTGATTAAAAATCTTCCAACAAACAAAAGCCCAGTACCAGATTGCTTCACAGGCGAATTAAATCAAACATTTAGAGAAGAGCTAACACCTATCCTTCTCAAACTCTTCCAAAATACAGCAGAGAGAGGAACACTCCCAAACTCATTCTGTGAGACCACCATCACCCTGATACCAAAACCAGAAAAAGATGTCACAAAGAAAGAAAACTACTGGCCAATATCACTGATGAACATAGGTGCAAAAATCCTCAACAAAATACTAGCAAACAGAATCCAACAGCACATTAAAAGGATCATACACCATGATCAAGTGGGGTTTATCCTAGGAATGCAAGGATTCTTCAGTATAAACAAAATCAATGTGATACACTGTATTAACAAACTGAAGGAGAAAAACCATAAGAAAATCTCAATACATGCAGAAAAATCTTTTGACAAAATTCAACACCCATGTATGATAAAAAAAACCTCCAGAAAGTAGGCATAGATGGAACTTATCTCAACATAATAAAGGCCATATAGGACAAGTCCAAAGCCAACTTTGTTCTCAGTGGTGAAAAACTGAAACCATTTCCACTAAGATCAGGAACAAGGAAACGTTGCCCACTATCACCACTATTATTCAACATAGTTTTGGCAGTTTTAGCCACAGCAATCAGAGAAGAAAAAGAAATGAAAGGAAACCAAATCAGAAAAGAAGTAAAACTGTCACTGTTTGCAGATGACATGATACTATACATAGAGAAACCTAAAGATGTTACCAGAAAACTACTAGAGCTAGTCAATGAATGTGGTAAAGTAGCAGGATACAAAATTAATGCACAGAAATCTCTTGCATTCCTATAGACTAATGATGAAAAACCTGAAAGAGAAATTAAGGAAACACTCCCATTTACCATTGAAACAAAAAGAATAAAATACCTAGGAATAAATCTGCCTAAGGAGACAAAAGACCTGTATGCAGAAAACTATAAGACACTGATCAAAGAAATTAAAGATGATACCAACAGATGGAGAGATATACCATGGTCTTGGATTGGAAGAATCAACATTATGAAAATGAATTTACTACCCAAAGCAATCTACAGATTTAGTGCAATCCCTTTCAAACTACCAATGGCATTTTTCACACAACTAGAACAAAAAAAATCACAATTTGTATGGAAACACAGAAGTCCCCAAATAGCCAAAGCAGTCATGAGAAAGAAATCTGGAGCTGGAGGAATCAGGTTCCATGACTTCAGACTATACTACAAAACTCCAGTAATCAAGACAGCATGGTACTAGCACAAAAATAGAAATATAGATCAATGGAATAGGATAGAAATCTCAGAGATAAACCCACACACATATGGTCACCTTGTCTTTGATAAAGGAGACAAGAATATTCAATGGAGAAAAGACAGCCTCTTCAATAAGTGGTGCTGGGAAAACTGGACAGGTACATGTAAAAGAATGAAATTAGAACACTCCTTAACACCATACACAAAAATAAACTCAAATGGATTAAAGACCTAAATGTAATGCCAGACACTGTAAAACTCTTAGAGGAAAACATATGCAGAACACTCTATGACATAAATCACAGCAAGATCCTTTTTGACCCACCTCCTAGAGAAATCAAAATAGAAACAAAAATAAACAAATGGGACCTAATGAAACTTAAAAGCTTTTGCACAGCAAAGGAAACCATAAACAAGATGAAAAGACAACGCTCAGAATGGGAGGAAATATTTGCCAACGAAGCAACTGACAAAGGATTAATCTCCAAAATATACAAGCAGCTCATGCAGCTCAATATCAAAAAAACAAACAACCCATTCCAAAAATGGGCAGAAGACCTAAATAGACATTTCTCCAAAGAAGATATACAGATTGCCAACAAACACATGAAAGGATGCTCAACATCACTAATCATTAGAGAAATGCTAATCAAAACTACAATGAGGTATCACCTCACACTGGTCAGAATGGCCATCATCAAAAAACCTACAAACAATAAATGCTGGAGAGGGTGTGGAGAAAAGGGTACCCTCTTGCACTGTTGGGGGGAATGTAAATTGATACAGCCACTATGGAGAACAATATAGAGGTTCCTTAAAAACTAAAAATAGAACTACTGCATAGCCTAGCAATCCCACTACTGGGCATATTCCCTGAGAAAACCATAATTCAAAAAGATTCATGTACTACAATGTTCATTGCAGCAGTATTTACAATAGCCAGGACATGGAAGCAACCTAAGTGTCCATAGACAGTTGAATGGATAAAGAAGATATGACACATATAAACAATAGAATATTGCTCAGCCTTAAAAAGAAACAAAATTGAGTTATTTGTAGTGAGTTGGATGGACCTGGAGTCTGTCATACAGAGTGAAGTAAGTTGGAAAGAGAAAAACAAATACTGTATGCTAACACATATATATGAAACCAATAAAAAAAGAAAATGGTTCTGAAGAACCTAGGGGCAGGACAGGAATAAAGATGCAGACATAGAGAATGGATTTGAGGACATGAGGAGGGGGAAGGGTAAGCTGGGACGAAGTGAGAAAGTAGCATTGACATATATACACTACCAAATGTAAAAGAGATAGCTAGTGGGAAGAAGCTGCATAGCACAGGGAGATCAGCTCCATGCTTTTTGACCCCCCCAGAGCAGTGGGTTGAGGACGGTGGCAGGGAGATGCAAGAGGGAGGGCATCTGGTGATATATGTATACGTATAGCTGATTCACTTTGTTATACAGCAGAAACTAACACAACATTGTAAAATAATTATACTCCAATAAAGATGTTAAATAAAAAAGAAATATTGGGTTTTCCTACTTGTTAGCAGTTAAGCAAGATTTCACATTTCCCTAAAATTAAGTTTCAAGACTTGTGTACAAATAAAGCAAGTAATTTCACAGGTAAAATTAGGCTGGCTCCCTTAAGATATCAGCTGAAATAGATAAAATATTACTTTAGATATCATTCTGAAATTTTGGCTGTTAGATTCTGAAATTTATTTAATACTATCCTATAGTTAAATTACTCTTCATGCTAATAGAATGATTTTTAGAACTTAGCTATTATTTTTCTTTTCTTGAAGTGCGGTCTGCTGCCTCTATGATTTGGATATTTCATCTTTATTTTGACTACTATTTGAAAGCTAAGGCTAATATTTGCTAACTAAAGAATTTATCAAAGCAATTTGTATGTGGAAAAGAACAGGCTTTTTCTTAGGACAATTTATGTTAATAAGTTTTAATTGCAAATATTTATAATACTAATAAAAATAATCTTTAGGTAATATGATGGACTAGATGAGTGAAAGTAACTCCCTGAGTACAGAGCATCTAAATACGTTGATAAAAATATTTTTAAAAAGCCTTTCAAAAAGAACAGTTTAACTAGTATAAACTAAAGGGAAATCTGAAGTCATAAACTGGGAAAAAATACATTATCCCAAGGCCAAGAAATTTCTAAAGCTGGTTCTAACCCTAAAGGTATCTGCTGGTGAAACACTGAATGCAAGGGAAAAGAGACTAAGTCTGGGCCTCAATAATGTGGGAGGTCAGACCAGAGATGCCTGCTAATATGGGACACAGGAAGCACAAGCCCTTTGGTAGGTGAACACACACACACACACACACACACACACACACACAGAGAGAAGGTAATCTACCTTACCTGCTCCAGAATTGATTTTGTATAGTGTAGCAAAAAACTACTCATCTGAGAATTTATAACCATAAACTTGAACTCAAGCACATCTGGATAACTTGAAAAACTCATCTTGGAAATTTAGTTGAAACTGGTCCTGGATTGTGTCTCTAGTTACCTGGCTGAAGCAAAAGCAAACCCTTCAAAGAGAATATGGTCTAAACACAGTCCCTAAAGAATTATCACAGATAAAGTTCTAAGACACAATGTACGTAAAAACAGTGTAAATATTTTAATCAAATAATACTTTATTGCTAAAGAATGCTAACTATCATCTGAACCTTTAGCAAGTTCTAATCTTCTTGCAATAGTAACACCAAAGCTCTGTAATCACAGATCACCATAACAAATATAATGATAATGAAAAAGTTTGAAATATTTTGAGAATTAACAAAATGTGACACAGAGACCCAAAGTGAGCAAATGTTGTTGGAAAAATGGTGCTGATAGACTTGCCCAATGAAGGGTTGCCACAAACCTTCAATTTGTAAAAAATGCAGTATCTGCAAAGAGCAATAAATGAAGCATAATATAATGAGGCATGCCTGTGTATCCCTAAATAAATTCAAAAGGACACATATACCCCAATGTTCATTGAAGCACTATTTACAATAGCCAGGACATGGAAACAATCTAAATGTCCAACAATAGATGAATGGGTAAAGAAGATGTGGTACATATATACAATGGAATATTACTCAGCCATAAAAAGGAACGAAGTTCGGTCATTTGTAGAGATGTGGATGGACCTAGAGTCTGTCATACACAGTGAAGTAAACCAGAAAGAGAAAAACAAATATCGTATATTAACACATATATGTGGAATCTAGAAAAATGGTATAGGACAGGAGTAGAGAAGTAGATGTCGAGAACAGACATGTGGCCCCAGGGGGAAGGGGAGAGTGGGACGAATTGGGAGATTAGGTTTGACATAAATACACTACCATGTGTAAAATAGATAGTTAGTGGGAACCTACTATATAACCTACTATATAGTGGGAACCTACTATATGTGTAATTGGATAAATAAGTGTGGATATACTCATATAATAGAATATTAAGCAGCTATGAAACACAAACTGAACTCAGTAACATAGATGAACTGAAGAGATATAATGTTGAATGAAAGTATTCATACAAAAGGGCACGTACCACACAAATTCATTTATATAAAATGTAAGTATAGGCAAAACTAATTTGTAGTAATAAATATTGGAATGGTAATTATTGTTAGAAGGGGCATTGATGGAGAAGAGAGAAAGTGGAAGCCCTTTGTAATGCTGGAAATATATATATCTTGATCTTAGTGATAATTAACCAGGTATATACATTTGGAAATATTTATCAAGATACACACTGATGACAATCACTTTAATACTTGTGTATTATACCCTAAGATAATGTTTTTAAAAGAAAGATAGAGCTAGAAATTACAATGTATAGTCATAATTTAGACTCTGATTTCAGAATCCTTTAAAAGATATGACATTTATAAGATGACTAAAAATGTAATACTTACTGGATATTTGAAGATAATAGGGAATTATTAATTTTTATGTGTAACAATTTAAAAACAGTCATCTTTTAAGGACATATCTTAAAATAAATACACATAAATAATAGGTATACATATAAAATAACGTGATGTCTGAAATTTGCTTCAAAACAGTATGGGAGGTAGGGTGGGTACAGGTGACATAATGTTGGTCACAATTTGATAAATGTTGAAGTCAAGAGAGGGGTACGTTGAGAATTTATACAATTCTAATTTGTTTGTGTTTGAAATTCTCCAAATTAAAAAATACATTTAAAAACTGTTAGAACAGATACCAAATATATTTCCTCTACTAGTTCCTTATCATAAAAAATTGAATTGAAATTCTAGAACAAACCAAAAAACAACTGATAAAACTCAGTGGATGAGCTTAAAAGGACATTACTACAACTGAAAAGAGATTTAATAAACAAGAACATATAGCTAAGACGAAAATGAACAAACTGATATAAGAGGTCAAGTAAGTCTACAAAACACAGAAAAAGAGCATAATTGGCCAGTGGGCACAGAACAAAGGTTTCATATATGTGTAATTGGAGTTTCAGAAGGAGAAAATACAGAGCATGGTAGGGAAAGACTATTTGAAGAATTATGCTAAGAATTTTTCCCAGCTTGCAAAAGATATAATACAAGATTTGATAATAACTACAAACTTCAAGCAGGATTCATACAAAAATTTTCTAGTACATCATATTTCAACTGCTGTAAACCAAAGACAAAGTGAGAAATCTCAAAACAAAGAGACACATTATCTTCAAAGGAGCAAGAATCAACCAACTGACCACAAACACAGAACAGAATTGACTTCTCAACAGAAACAATGAAATTCAGCAGATTAGGAAATGGTGGGATTAATACTGGAAGAATGTAACTAATGACCAAGAATTCTATATTCGATGAAACTTTCCTCCAAAAATAAAATAAAATAAAGACATTGTGAGACAAAAACTGAGAGAATATGTCACCAGAAGACCTCCATTAAGGTAGTCTGTAGACACTTGGAAAGGATCTATGATGGAAGCTTGAGAAAGATAAAGGAGTGAAAAACGATGGGAAGTTTAAATCTGTGGATAAATGTAAAAGGATATTTACATAAAGTATAGATTAGCAATAGTGATGGCTTTGGGGGTATAAAGTATATAGAGTATCAAGATATAAGATAACAATGACACATAATTACTGAGGAATAAATAGAATTAAAGTTCTAAGGTCTTTTCATTTCCCTAGAAACATCTTAGAATTTATAATAAATCTTAATAAGAAAAATACTTGTTTTGCAACCTCTAGGATAATCGAAAGAATAACAAAAAGGCTAATAAACATAGGAAAATGGAATGACAAAAAATCTACTATTCCAAAAGAATGAAACCATAGGCATAATAAATTAAATTAAAATATAAATAGTATATTTGTATATTTAAACCAAATAATAATAATTACACTGCATTTAAATGGAATACATACTCCTATTAAAAGCAAAGGTTGAATACTCCAACCAAAAGACACAGGCTCACTGAATGTATACAAAAACAAGACCCATATATATGCCATGCACAAGAGACCCACTTCAGACCTAGGGACACATACAGACTGAAAGTGAGGGGATGGAAAAAATATTCCATGCAAATGGAAATCAAAAGAAAGCTGGAGTGGGCTTCCCTGGCGGCGCAGTGGTTGAGAGTCTGTCTGCTGGTGCAGGGGACGTGGGTTTGAGCCCTGGTCTGGGAGGATCCCACATGCCGCGGAGCAACTGGGCCCGTGAGCCACAGCTGCTGAGCCTGCGCGTCTGGAGCCTGTGCTCCGCAACAAGAGAGGCCACGATGGTGAGGGGCCCGTGCACCGCGATGAAGAGTGGCCCCCGCTTGCCGCAGCTGGAGAGGGCCCTCGCGCAGAGACAGGGACCGAACACAGCCAAAGATAAATAAATAAATAAATGATTTTTTTAAAAAAATAGAAAGCTGGAGTAGCAATAGTTAGATAAAGTAGACTTTAAAATATAGAATGTTACAAGAGACAAGGAAGGACACTACATAATGATCAAGGGATCAATCCAAGAAGAAGGTATAACAATTATAAATATACATGCACCCAACATAGGAGCACCTTAATACATAAGGCAAATGCTAACAGCTATAAAAGAGGAAATCGACAGTAACACAATAAGAGTGGGGGATTTTAACACCTCACTTTCACCAATGGACAGATCACCCAGACAGAAAATTAATAAGGAAACACAAGCTTTAAATGACACAATAGACCAGATAGATTTAATTGATATTTATAGGACTTTCCATCCAAAAACAGCAGATTACACTTTCTTCTCAAGTGCACATGGAACATTCTCCAAGATAGATCACATCTGGGGTCACAAATCAAGCCTCGGTATATTTAAGAAAATTAAAATCATATCAAGCATCTTTTCTGACCACAACACTATGAGATTAGAAATAAATTGCAGGGAAAAAACTGTAAAAAGCACAAACACATGGGGGCTAAACAATACGTTACTAAATAACCAAGAGGTCACTGAAGAAATCAACGAGGAAATCAAAAAATACCTAGAAACAAATGACAATGAAACACGATGATCCAAAACCTATGGGATGCAGCAAAAGCAGTTCTAAGAGGGAAGTTTATAGCAATGCAATCCTACCTCAAGAAACAAGAAAAATCACAAATAAACAATTTAACCTTACACCTAGAGGAACTAGAGAAAGAAGAACAAACAAAACCCAAAGTTAGCAGAAGGAAAGAAATCATAAAGATCAGAGCAGAAATAAATGAAATAGAAACAAAGAAAACAATAGCAAAGATCAATAAAACTAAAAGGTGGTTCTTTGAGAAGATAAACAAAATTGAAAAACCCTTAGCCAGATTCATAAAGAAAAAGAGGGAGAGGACTCAAATCAATAAAATTAGAAATTAAAAAGGAGATGTTACAATGGACACTGCAGAAATACAAAGCATCCTAAGAGACTACTACAAGCAACTCTATGCCAATAAAATGGACAACCTGGGAGAAATGGACAAATTCTTAGAAAGGTATAACCTTCCAGGACTGAACCAGGAAGAAATAGAAAATATGAACAGACCAATCACAAGCAATGAAATTGAAACTGTGATTAAAAATCTTCCAACAAACAAAAGCCCAGGACCAGACGGCTTCACAGGTGAATTCTTTCAAATATTTAGAGAAAAGCTAACACCCATCCTTCTCAAACTCTTCCAAAAACTTGCAGAGGAAGGAAAACTCCCAAACCCATTCTACGAGGCCACCATCACTCTGATACCAAAACTAGACAGAAATACTAGAAAAAAAGAAAATTACAGATAAATAGCGCTGATGAATATAGAAGCAAAAATCCTCAGCAAAATACTAGCAACCAGAGTCCAACAACACATTAAAATGATCATATACCATGGTCAAGTGGGATTTATCCCAGAGATGCACGGATCCTTCAATATGCACAAATCAATCAATGTGATACACGATATTAACAAACTGAAGAATAAAAATCATAGGATCATCTCAATAGATACAGAAAAAGCTTTTGACAAAACTCAACACCCATTTATGATAAAAAAACTCTCCAGAAAGTGGGCATAGAGGGAACCTACCTCAACATCATAGAGGTCATATACGACAAACCCACAGCAAACATCATACTCAATGGTGAAAAACTGAAAGCATTTCCACTAAGATCAGGAAAAAGACAAGGATGTCCACTATCGCCACTCTTATTCAACATAGTTTTGGAAGTCCTAGCCACAGCAATCAGAGAAGAAAAATAAATAAAAGTAATACAAATTGGAAAAGAAGAAGTAAAACTGTCACTGTTTGCAGACGACATGATACTGTACATAAATAATCCTAAAGATGCCACCAGAAAGCTACTAGAGCTAGTCAATGAATTTGGTAAGGTTGTAGGATACAAAATTAATGCAAAGAAATCTCTGGCATTCCTATACACCAATAATGAAAAATCAGAAAGAGAAATTAAGGAGACAATCCCATTTACCATCGCAACCAAAAGAATAAAATACCTAGGAATAAACCTGCCTAAGGAGGTGAAAGACTTGTACTCGGAAAACTATAAAACACTGATGAAAGAAGTCAAAGATGACATACACAGATGGAGAAATGTACCATGTTCTTGCACTGGAAGAATCAATAGTGTGAAAATGACTATACTACACAAAGCATTTTACAGATTCAATGCAATCCCTATCAAACTACCAATGACATTCTTCACAGAATGAGAACAAAAAATTTTACAATTTGTATGGAAACACAAAAGACCCTGAATAGCCATAGCAATCTTGAGAAAGAAAAACAGAGCTGGAGGGATCAGCCTCCCTGACTTCAAACTATACCACAAAGCTACAGTAATCAAGACAGTATGGTACTAACACAAAAACAGAAATATAGATCAATGGTACAGGATAGAATGAACAGAGATAAATCCACCCACATATGGGCACCTAATTTACTACAAAGTAGGCAAGAATATACAATGGAGAAAAGACAGTCTCTTCAATAAGTGGTGCTGGGAAAACTGGACAGCTACATGTAAAAGAATGAAACTAGAACACTACCTAACACCATACAGAAAAATAAAAACTCCGAATGGATTAAAGACCTAAATGTAGATCAGACACTATAAAACTCTTAGAGGAAAACATAGGAAGAGCACTCTTTGACATAAACCACAGCAAGATCTTTTTGGACCTACCTCCTAGAGGAATGGAAATAAAAACAAAACAAAAAAAATGGGACTTAATTAAACTTAAAAGCTTTTGCACAGTGAAGGAAACCATAAACAAGACAAAAAGACAACTCTCAGACTGGGAGAAAATATTTGCAATTGAAACAACGGACAAAGGATTAATCTCTAAAATATACAAAAAGCTCATGGAGCTCAATATCAAAAAAACAAACAATTCAATTAAAAAATGGACAGAAGACCTAAATAGACATTTCACCAAGGAAGACATACAGATGGCCAAGAGGCACATGAAAAGATGCTCAACATCACTAATTATTAGAGAAATGCAAATCAAAACTACAATAAGTTATCACCTCACACTGGTTAGAATGGACATCATGAGGAAATCTACAAACAACAAATGCTGGAGAGGGTGTGGAGAAAAGGGAACCCTCTTGCACTGCTGGTGGGAATGTAAATTAATACAGCTACTATGGAGAACAGTATGGAGGTTCCTTAAAAAACTAAAAATGGAGTTACCATATGACACAGCAATCCCCCTACTGGGCATATACCCAGAGAAAACCATAATTCAAAAAGAGTCATGTACCACAATGTTCATTGCAGCTCTATTTACAATAGCCAGGTCATGGAAACAACCTAATGCCCATTGACAGATGAATTGGTAAAGAAGATATGGTACATATATACAATGAAATATTACTCAGCCATAAAAAGGAATGAAATTGGGTCATTTGTAGAAACATGGATAGACATAAAGACTGTCATACAGAGTGAAATAAGTCAGAAAAAGAAAAACAAATATTGTATATTAACACATATATGTGGAATATAGAAAAATGGTACAGATGAACTGGTTTGCATGGCAGAAATAGAGACACAGATACAGAGAACAAATGTATGGTCACCAAGGGGGGAAAGCGGCAGGGATTGGGGGAGTGGTGGTGGTGGGATGAACTGGGAGATTGGGATTGACATGTATACACTGATTTGTATAAAATAGATAACTAATAAGAACCTGCTGTATAAAAATAAAATTAAATTAAATTTTAAAAAAACAAGGTATACCAAAGGGTGAAAATAAAAGAATAGAAAATGCTGTACTTTTTGATCAGTAGCAAAAGAAAGCTGGTATAGCTATACTAACAAAGGAGACTTTAATGCTAGAAGCCTAACTAATGATAATGAGGGTATATGATAATTATCAAAAGTAAAGTCCACCAAAAATATCCAGCAATTCAAAATTTATAGTAAGAACAATTCAAAATATATTAAGTAAAACTAAAATGAGAAAGAAACAATCAACAATCAGAATGGGAGATTTCAAAATCTTTCTTTCATGAATGGATAGAGGCACCTGACCATATCCAGGGTTATAAAATTTACTTAAACATTTGAAAGAACAGAAAGAGAGTATATTCTCTGATCACAGTGAAAATTACCAAGAAATGAGAACAAAAAAATAACTAGAATATTTCCACACGTTTGGAAGTTATCCAGTACAGTTCTAAGTAGTCCATGGGTCAAAAAGAAATCACAATTGAAATTCGAACATATTTTGAGTTGAATGGCAATGAAAACACTACATATCAAAACACATAGGATGTATTGAATACTGCCCTTACTGAAAAGTTTATTGCCTTAAATTCCTATATTAGCCAACAATAAAAGCCTAAAGACCTATAATCCAAGCATCCAAATGACAAATGAAATATAAATAAAATGAAATATCTGATGAAGTCCAAAGCTTAGAAAGGAGGGAATAATAGAAACAAGAGCATAAACCAATGGGGGGTGGGGGTGGGGAACACAAACCACAAAGTTAGAAGTTTGGTTTTTGACAAGATAAATAAAACTGGCAATCTCTTTGCAAGATGAATCAAGGATGAAAACAAAGCACAAATTACCAATATCACGAGTGGAAAAGGAAACTCATTATAGATCCTAGAGCTTCAAAGAACAATGAAAACATATTTGAGAAAGTTTATGTCAACAAATTTAACAATTTTAGATCAAACGACAAATTCCTAAAATTACGAAGTTAGCCAATGGGCACAGGAAGAATTAAAAATCTGAAGTCTTGTGGAGAAAGGACTTGAGGACACAGGGAGGGGGAAGGGTAAGCTGGGACAAAGTGAGAGAATAACTTTGACATATATACACTACCAAATGTAAAATAGATAGCTAGTGAGAAGCAGTCGCACAGCACAAGGAGATTAACTTGGTGCTTTATGACCACCTAGAGGGGTGGGATAGGGAAGGTGGGAGGGAGACGCAAGAGGGAGGGGATATGGGGATATATGTATACATATAGCTGATTCACTTTGTTATACAGCAGAAAGTAACACAGCATTGTAAAACAATTATACTTCAATAAAGATGTTAAAAAAAAATCTGAAGTATTTTCCCTCATATTTGAAAAACTTGTCTGTAGGAGAATGTCCAGATGGCTTTGCCACGCAATTCTACTAAAATTTTAAAGAAGAACAAAAATACAAAAGACTGATAATAGTAAGTGTTGACAAGGATGTGGACAAACTTGATCTCTAATAAATTGATATTAGGAATTTAAATGGGTACACTTTAGAAAACTGGCATTGTCTACTCAAATTATATATACCCATACTAAATTTATACCCAACAAAAATAGCTACCTATAGCTGCATAAAAAGAACAGTCAAATATTAAAACAACCCAGTTATTCACCAGCATTTGAACTCCTAAATCAAAGTGTGCCATTTTTATACAGTGGAATACTATACAGCAATGAAAATGAACAAACTTGTGCATCAACATGAATGAATTTCATGCACATAATTTTGAATAAAGGAAGGCAGACAAAAATAGTCCAAATGACATAACTTCATTTTATGAAATTCAAAACCAGGCAAAATTAACTTATGGTGTTGAAGTAGAAGAGGAGTTATCTTTGGAGGGTGATTGGAAGGGCTTGAATTGGGGAGGTTCTGGGAGATTTGTGATGTTCTATTTCTCAGCCTGAGTTATTGTTCCATGAGTTTTTTCATTTCGTGATAATTAAGTTAGCTGTACACTTTAACATTTTTTCAGTTTTTGGTATTTATTTTTTTAAGTTAACTTAAGAAAGCAATTCTTCATCAGTAGAACTTTGTGCACATGGAATTTAATTTAGTGTCTGTAGATCTTGAATATCCTGCTTATCCTACATATTTTTAGTAAGAAACTCTTGCCGTAATTCTACCTGGAGTACTTTTTCCCTTCCTTCATAAACTCCTTGAAATAGCACCACGCAAGATCTTTCTTTCTTCACCTGTCTCAATGTGTTGCTATTTTTATGTCTATGGACTGTAAAATGTATATTTCTAACCATAGTTTTCTGTTACTAGTAGCTTATCATTGTATACTGTTAAGTTTCTTTGTGTTGAGTTCATTCACTTTAAAGGATTAATTTCACTTTGGAGAATTAAAAATAGCTGAGGTTTGTTTAATTATGTACCATGAGGTCATTAAAGGCACATGTTACACATGCTAAAAAAATAGATGCTGCTGCTGTTCCTTTTTACTCATGGTGATGGTAGTAATGAAGGAGAAAAGGAGCACAGGCTAAGTGAAATAATGTAGAGAGTCTTCCAAGGGCATGCCTGAAGAATGCTAGATCCTCTGGTTGGCAGAAGTCATTGATCTTTCATTTTATTGAGTGAAAAGTACAAGCCAAGGGAGCACATGCTCCCTTGTTCAAATGCTTGGGAGCACAGTAAAGGAGATTATTTAGAAATGGAAGAGAAGGATAGATATGAAGTGGTTTGCAGGGACATAAATTATTAAAAAGATATGCTTTTAAAAATCTTTCATGGAATTTTACTATATGGCATATGTTTAAAACCTATCATATCTTCAAACAAAGTATTCAGTAAAATATCCATTTTTACTATTGGTATTTTTTGGTTGGATATATTTTTCACCAGCATAATGATCTCTGTTTCAAAGTCAGGAGGTTGGCAATAAAATATGCTCGTGCGCAGCCCCCAGTATCTTGGTTACAACTAGGAAAAAAACAGTACAGAAATATTTCTTAAAACGCATCAAAATAAGATGGCTAGGTTTTAAATCCTAAGTCAATTGCTTAGAAACTCTAGAACTCACTGGCTAGCCAACAGTAAATTATCTAGCCTTCAAAAGCAGGAAATAGAATTCTCTGTGCTTCTTTTTAGCCCTGTTTCTGCTTCCAGAGTTCTTTATTCCATGAATTTACCAAATTCTGCCTTTAAAAAAATCTTTATTTTCAAACTCATCCTGCTCAAATATTGCTTAACACTAAAAATAAAAACCTAATGGGACTTTTTCTAGAGATCCTGGGTTTAGATTACCTACCAAAAGATTCAGGATGCTTCAGCTGGCCTTTTCTGCATCTCTTATATTTCTCAACAATTCTGGGCAAACATGTACAAAATTCAGGTTATTTTTTTACAGTTAAATTTCCAATTAAACTCTCTTTTGTCTGATACAAATTTAAGAGTCATTGCAAAAATTTTAAGATTTCAACTCCCTTAAATATTAAAACTGCAGATTAATAAATTGTTAGCATATTTAAAAAGTTAAAGGTTTTTTTTGGTTTATTATGATCACAGATTCTTCAGGGATTCAAAGTTTCTTAAGCTTAAATTGAGAGCTTTGTATCACAAACCAAATCTTACTGACTGCCTTTGAGCCTTCTTTCTTAGGAATGTGAGTGATTTGGTAGTTTGAAATTAAGGATTATATCTATACATTTTAAAATGATTATTGTCATGTTTTCTGAGATCTAAGATGACATAAATTTACTGCTATTTGGAAGCATTTTAATTTGTTCTTGTTTTCTTATTTTCATAAACAAATGTCTCTCTGGAGACCTCACAATATGTTAAATAATATGTATACTTATTATCGTACTTGAAAATTTAATTAATTTATGAGTTAACCTTGCCATAATATTTACTTGCTAGTCTCATGTTAATAACGAGTCTAGGAAAAGGACAAATCTATACATTTCAGAGTTTGCTTTAGAATGCATCAGGTTTTGCCTCAGTTCTTTAAATAAACTCTTAAAAATACAACGGTGGAAAGTCAATAATTATTATTCTGTACCTATAAATGAAAAAAAAAATGCATTTGGTTGTGACATGACTTTGTTCCCCATGTCTCCCTTTCTAAAGTGTTTACTTTCTTCTTTCTGGCCATCCTAAATCTATCCTTATATAGAGAGCCCATCTGACCCCTCTCGCTATTCCTGGGCAGCTAGCCACATTCACAGCAGTGTATTACATGGCTTTGGGCTGTTCAATATAGCAAATTTCTGGGCCTACGTTTTCTCTCTTTAACTGGAGGGCAGCCACAATTTATTTTGTTTCCCTTATATCTGCTGTATCACCTACAACGTCCTGAATATTTTTTTCCTCAGCAATGTACACAATAAAATGAATACTTATTCACCAATTCTGTGATATATCTTCCTCTCTAGTGACACCAGGATGATGTGATGCTATGTCTAAATGGATCTCTATGTGTCAAGAGAAGTTCATAGAGTCTAGTACCCATATAAATATGTTGCTTAAGATAGATCTCTCTTTAATTAATTCAGTTCAAAAAGTACTTATTGAGCATCTACTATATGCAGGACAAATATAGATAGAGTAGAGAATAGAACTGACAGAAGTCTTTGCTTTCATAAAGCTTACATTCCAGTGGGGATCAGATGATAAGTAGGAAAAATAAGTGTGTGTGTGTGTGCTCGTGCACATGCGGGCATAACATCTGAGTATATCTGAGAGAAGAGCATTCTGGGCAGGGAGAACAGCAAGTGCAGAGGCCCTGAGTTGAGTGTGAAGGCATAGCACGGAAGATGTTACAGAGTTAATAAGGAGCCAGGTGACATCAGTCCTTAGTATTAGATTATAATAAGAAGCCATTGGACAATTTTGAGCATGATCTATAATTCTGTAAGATTCTGTAGCCCCTTTTTCTTCTTTTTGTCCCTTGGTGCACATCCTAAAAAAAGTATCAGTTTATAATCTGTATATGATGACAATCTTTCTACCCATATCACATATGTTTCATATATGTATAACTGAGAATGACATCACACAGATGTAGGAATAAGAAAATTTCCTATTACGTGATCACCTCCATAAAAGTTAGAAGCTAATTTGTAACTACTCAAATGCTTTGTACATACCATCATTCTTAGGTGTACACAGAACTAGTTTACTCTCTGAAATATTCTGATATTTATTTATTTTTATTATTTTAATTGAAGTATAGTTGATTTACAATATTATATTAGCTTCAGGTGTACAGAAACATGCTGATATTTAAACAGAAATGTTTCCAGAGACATTTTGAAAGTAAGCAAATGGGCTTTTTAAAATCATTTTTGTGATTATTTACATACTTCTTCCCCATGCATGTATTTTAAAATTTAAAACAAAAAAGCAATTGTGTCTAACACACATTTTAACACACATGTCCTCAGTATCTACTCAGTGTTTAGGTGAGTCATTTTCACAGTTGTGTAAATATTTCAGAAACACACACACACACACACACACACACACAGACACAAAACCCCAAAAAACATTTTATCAGGGAATTAGGTATTATATGTACCTATTAAAACATTTTCTTTATGTTTAAAATTTAAAAATATTTATTTCATTATGAGGGAAATTACTTAGCAAAAATAAGCAATAAAAGCAAATATTATTGCTAGGCTGCTTTTTCATTCACAAATCCTAAATTCATACAGATAATCAATCAATCATTAAAATTACAAAGATTATGTGATGAATGAGAAGAGCCTTTGTGCTTAACCTACTGGGAATTTTCCCATCCCTTTCTTCCCAGAGCATATCTTACTAGTTTGGGGGAAATTTTTACCTGCTTCCATGTGGTTCTCAGGCAGTTGTCAATAGTAAAACAAGTGTGACCTAACCTGAGACAATCATCTATTTCTGTAAATATCATGTTTAGTGTAAGTGTGACTAAGCAACTCAAACTAAAGTAATTGAAATTCCTTATTGGAATTATCTGCATTCCTTAAAGAGGTATAGCTTTATTTTCCTTTTCTTAAGTGAGATTTAAGTGTATAATTCTGGAGTAATCTGCATCTATATTTACTGACATGGAAAAATCCACTTTGCAGAAGGAAACAGTGAGAACAAGAGAAAAAAGTACAAATGAGAAGAGGATTTACAGACACATATAAAGGAGTCAGAGAACAGAGAGAGAGAGAGAGAGAGAGAGACAGACAGACAGACAGACAGACAGCTAGTGAGAGATAGATAAATACAGAAGCAAAGAAAGACATTTATTTTCCCAATTCTAACCTACTCTACTGTCTCCCCCAGCCACATAAACAAATAAAATTCTTTGTGCTTAAAGAAATTTGAGAAGAATTCCTGTTATCTGCAACCAAAACAAATGAAACAGAAATTAATACTAGAAGTTATGTTGGAAAAAGAAGACCCTCAAATGGAAAACTGGCTGTGTTGAGGTGGGCTAAGTTACAAGGATGATTCCATCATCCCAGGATGGAAATTGGCAGCCTTTGTTACACCACAAGAAGCATATCTTTGGGTTTCATGTGCTTACTGAGGCTGGAGCTATAGGAGACTTGCTGGAAAATATCAGAATTCTTGGAGTTGATTTAAATCCTTTCCTTCAGTAAGGTCCTGAACAAACATCACAAGCTTTTTATAAACTGGCCCATTGAAAATTAGAAAGGGCATAGCCATTTTGAGTTTATTTTTGTGTATGGTATGAGGGAGTGTTCTAATGTCATTGATTTAATGCTGCTGTCCAGCTTTCCCAACATCACTTGCTGAAGAGACTGTCTTTTCTCCATTGTATATTCTTGTCTCCTTTGTTGAAGAGTAATTGACCATAGATGTGTGGGTTTATTTTGGGGCTCTCTATTCTGTTCCATTGATCCGTATATCTGTTTTTGTGCCCATACTGTGCTGTTTTGATTACTATAGCTTTGTAGTATTGTCTGAAGTCTGAGAGTGTTATGCCTTCAGCTTTGTTCTTTTTTCCTCAGAATTGCTTTGGCAATTCCAGGTCTTTTGTGGTTCCATATACATTTCAGGATTATTTTTTCTAGTTCTATGAAAAATGTCATGGGTAATTTGATAGGGATTGCATTAAATCTGTAAATTGCTTTGGGTAGTATAGCCATTTTAACAATATTAATTCTTCCAATACAAGAGCATGGGATATCTTTCCATTTCTTTGAATCATCTTCAGTTTCCTTTATCAGTATTTTATAATTCTCAGCTTTCACCTCCTTAGATCCATATTCTCTCCAATACTTTGTGAACTAAAGCAATGACAGTGTGAGTGGAACAGAAAAAAAAAACAGCTGATTCACTTTGTTATACAGCAGCAAGTAACACAACAATGTAAAGCAATTATACTCCAATAAAGATGTTAAAATAAATAAATAAATAAATAAAATAAAGTGCAGGGAACCACGAAAAAAAAAAAGAAAAGGGAAAAAACAGATTTAGGCTGTATTTAGAAGACAAAATATATGCAAAGATGTCATGGGTAAGAAGGAGAAGTAAGGATGACTGAATATTTACTTATTAATATGTATCAATATAATAAGTATAATATTTCAATTTGCTTATAATTTTTGTTTCCCTGATTGCTGAAGAGATTAAACTTTTTTTTTTTTTTATGGTTACTGACCATACACTTACATGTCATTTGCCCATTTTTCTATTTTGTTCATGTGTGTATGTTTTAGGGCATGGTGCACAGGATTGTTGAGGGACCTTAATTATTATTTCTCTTCCTCTCCTCATTTAGCTTGGGACAAAATCTTAGGAACTGGTTATTTTTCAGGAAGCATTAATTATGTGATTCCCCAATGGTCTTGGATTGTTGGCAAGAGAAAGAGAAGACATAGAGAGAGAGAGGAGTTGAAGAAATGAGAAAAAACTATCCCATAGACCTGTCTGTATCAGTTTGAATGCTCTAAATTTTGACTAACAAAATCTAATTCCAATTCATTTGAGCAAAAAAATAACTTATTAGTTTATAGAACTTAAATTCCAGTGACAGCCTGAGCTGTATATCCAGGGACTCAAATGAAATCCTCATGACACAGTTTCTTTCTGACTACTTGCTCTTCTTGCTTCTGAGTTTGATCGATTCTTAGAGATGTTCTCCTTTATTCAGAGGGAAAAGATAGTTGTTAGTAAGTCCAGATTTATATCCTCCCAACTCCACTTCTAGGGAAAAACATTGCTCCTCTCTTCTGGTCCCTTAAGTGAAAAATCCAAACAACCGTCTACATCAACATGATTGACTTGACTTGTGTGATGTTGGGCAAATAACTTAATTTTCTCTATCTTACCTGTAAGGTAGGAGTAATAATTATAAAAATAATAACAAAAGTAATAGCTGCCTGATAGTGTTGTGAGGAATGTGAGTTAATTTATGTAAAACTTGGCAAATATAAGGTGCTTGGCAAATATGAAGTTCTGTAAAAAGATAAGCTTCTGCAATCTACCATAACCCACTCATGCTCAGCACACATAACAGTGTATATTAGTAGCAATAGTAATAATAGTAATAATTATTATTATAGCAATTGTTATTTAATTTATTAATTTATTTATTTATAACTTTTTATTACAAATTTTAAAGGTTACTTTCCATTTACACTTATTACAAAATATTGGCTATACTCTCCGTGTTGTACAATACATCCTTGAGCCTATCTTACTTCTAATAGTTTGTAGCTCCCACTCCCTCATCCCCACCCCTATGTTATTATAGCAATTGTTTTAAGCTATCCAGAATGCCTTATGATCATCATCCTTGAATTAACAGTACCAGGCAGCTTTAGGAAATCCTCTCTTTCTATATGCTGTCATATTGGAGTTGCCAATCATGGTGTCACTTTTTTCACAGGGTTTTAGATTAGCCAAGTGATGTAGACTGGCTCAGATGCAGTACTGAATCTCCTAGACATAATGATTATTCTAAAAGATGGGCATGTTCAGTCCAGAGACCATTCCCCAAATTTTCTAAACAGGAAGTGAATGAAGGTAGCTTTTAATTCATCTTTGATCAAAAGCCCTAAATATATAGAAGTGAAACCATACAAGATTTTGTTTCTGCTATATGGAGGTAGTTGGTCTGAAAGGGTTGAGAGGGAGATTATGGTATTTTTGCCCAATTCCAGTCCCTAAAACCCAGTTTTTGGTTCTTTTGATTTTATTTTTAGCTATTTTATTATTTTTCCCAGTCATGTTCATAACAAAATTCCATTGTTTTTTAGGCTATGATGAGCAATATTTCATTGCTCAAAACCAGAAGTGACTGGAATAAGGTAGGATGTTATTATAGCTAATGAATTATATACAGTTTGATAAATGTCTTACAGAGAGCTAGTCATAGAAAACTAATTCTGAGAAATCCCCAGAGATCATTGAGACAAATATCCTCTTAGATATAGATAAGTAAATTAATCTTGGAGAGGGTGCATTAGCTTTTGATTTCAAGAAGAATCCAGCTGGCTATATCAAGCAGATCTTTAGATAATGCTAATATCTAGTGTGGCAATAGAAGGAGAGGTTTGGAGGAGAGGCATGAATTATGGGTCCATGGTCCAGACTATAAGAAATTCTGGGAACTGATTCTTATAAACCAAATGCAGAAGATCAAATTCACAAAAGAAAATGTCCATATCTTAATTTAGAATAGGAGATGGACTTTGATTGTAAGACATACCAGCCATCTAAGAAGACACTCAATTTCCTGTGTATTCATTGGTTATCATACATAAATGTATTATCTAATTCTTTATGCTGAGAAAGACTTTAAGCAATGACATCTCAGTGGCACCAAGCATACCCAGTACCCAGACCTTGGTTTCTATACCACTTTCTACTAAATACGTCTGATATGGCTGATTCTGGGATTGAGGCTGGGAAATACAAGATGTGCCTGGAGTGCCTTGTGGTTTGAGAAAGTAAGAAAGAGCTCAAAAAAGAAAAAAAGATGGGGTAATCGTCCAAATGATAAGAGGTGCCAACCTGAAAGACCCCAGTAGCCAGAGCAACAAAAAAAATGTAAGCAACAAAATAAATAATGTAGTATTGGATTATAAACCAAAGTATAAAATAATTACACATGACTCCATATAGGTATAAATAAATGCTTGATAAGTAAACAGGGAGAAGAGTCAAATCTTTCTTGAAGAATATATTCAAATAATGTATGTAGGTTCTTTCTCCTATAGGTGGTGGAATTTAATTCTCGTCTGACCCCCTACACTTGAGGATGGGCTAGACTTAACCACTTGTTTCCAAAGTATAGAGTAGGGAATGGGGAAAAAAAGTAACTTTTTAGTGCAGAAACCTAGAAAACACTACCTTAACCAAATGATAAAAGCTAACATTCTTAGTGATTTCATGTGAATATCATCTAATACCTGATATGATGTTACAAGTATGGTGCTTCACCTAGCTGGCATTTTTGAAAAATATAACTTCAGTCTAATCATGAGAAAAACATAAAACAACCTCAGATCAGAGGACATTCTATGGGATACCTGGCCAGTACTCCTCAAAAAGCTAGAGGAGAAAACATCTCTAATTAATGTTTTTACTCTCAATTTATTTTAGACAGTAATTTGAGCCTTTGAGTTCTAGGATTTTATTTTTACTTTGCACTCAAGTTGGAAAAAATCATACTGGAGACAATTTATGTTGCATTTCAACTTTGCAACAAGCTCAACACATAATCTAAGGTGATTTCTAGAGTAACTAAAAAAAAAAGAATATGGTTCTTATGATGAATGGTTGGTGTCATTATGAATATAACTATTATTATATTACATCTAATGAAAAGCAGTTTCCTTCTGAAAAGTGAAAGGTGCTTAATAAAGTCATGTGTAATTTGCCACCATTATTCAAATAAGACCACGCTGGGAAGGAAACTCTGAAACCACCCACTGGCTAAGTCTGGGAAGACCTCCTGACTCTCCATCTGCTAGCATTTATGAAAGTAGAAATGCCAATGCTTCCTTTGTCTCTTTCTACTAATTTCAGATCATACTGTTGAACAGTGACCGCAATAAGGGATGACAGGACAGATTCTGCACTCTCCTATGCAGTGCCAGAAAAAGAAGCAACTAAGGAGAAGAACGTTATTGATGCAGTTTCTGTATATTTTGATCCAAACACAATCACATTTAACAAAAGCACCCCTATAGTCAAAAAAGGCAGTTCATAAATTAATGAAAATATTTGTTAAGAATATTCAACTACTTTTACTACCTTGATGAACATTTATTTTGGAATAATTTTAGGCTTATAGAAAATTTGCCAAGATCATGCAGAAAGTTCCTGTGTACCCCCTCAGCCAGTTTCCCCAGTGGTTAACATTTTACATTTTACATTTACATTTTACATTATTATAGTACATTTGTCAAAACTGGGACACTGACATTGGTACATGACTGTTCACTTCTTAACTAAACTCCAGACTTTATTTGGATTTCACCAGCAATTAGTAGTCAATTCTCCAGTCTCTCTGGTCTGTGAGAGACCAAACATATTTCAAAAGCAGCTCTTACCCTCAGAACAGAGAGACCAGTCTCTCTGGTCTGAGCAGTAAGAGCTGCTTTTGAAATATGTTTGAACATATGGACTAAGCAGATTTATGATATAAAGAGATTCAAGATATAATTTTTATAAAAATCCAAGTAATATTAAAAGCACTAGCAATTGTAGTCAAATCAAGCCTTGGTAGTAAAGCTATTATAAAACTTATGCAGTACTCATAATTCTCAAAAAGTAGGCTGCTGTTGCTCTATTTATCTTTATGATGCTCTGCAGAGAGTTCTTCTCTGAAGAACCTGAAATATGTTATATTAGGTGATCTCTGAGAATTGAGTTTCTAGGATTATTTGTGCATCTTGTTGCTTAAACTGATGCTGCTATGAAAAATCAATTAATTAAACAAGTAAGCAAATTAAATTGGGTTTTTATAAATCTTTTCTTCATCTGCTTTGTATATGTTCTTTTTTCAGTAATAAACAAGTAGGGGTTTTGTAATAAAAATTAGTAAAAAATATTTTTAATACACAAAATTGAATAAGACTTCCATCAGTTAACTGACTAAATAGTGTTAAACAGAAATATTGAGCTCATTAATGCTCACACTTAGCTAGAATTCAGAGGATTTGGGGGACTCCAAGATTAATCCAAAAACTCCAAACATATTTGGAAAGAAGATATGCTATATACCCTTAAAAATAAGTAATGCAATTTGGCTGTCCTGAATCCTTTCATTCTATTATTTTCTGGAGCCAAATTTGCTGCTAGAACTTTTTGTTTCCAACAAACTTTTACCGTTGCTGATAAAAGAGCTTACTTATTTTTAACTCTAAATCAAGCAAGAACAAACTTTGTCCAAAAATCACAGGAAATTCAATACTTGAATGTCCCTTCATGACCTCCAATGTAACTTGTACAAAGTAGAACTTATCATTTACTAATTTCCTCAAATGCTACAAACCTATAAACAACACTGCCATTATTCTATTGTTTAAATGCGAGAAATCTTGGAGAAACTTAGAGAAACTTTTCCTTTTTTTATCAATCTTTTAAAAAAAAATAATCACCAAAGTTACCTACTTATCTTTTGAGATATCTTTTGGAATCACAGCTTCTTTGCCATTCTGTGCACAACCACCATCACCCAGGAATTAAGCTTCTCATTTCTGGACCATCAGTTGATCCTCCTAGTCTCAATCTGTCTAGTGAGATTGTCTATTTAAACAATTGAGATTGTCATCCATCTGGAAACTTACCTTTCTTTTATCTAAATGTTCATATCGAGACTCTATCCATTCAGTCTACTACTGAATTGTCTTTGACCCATTACACTTATAATCAGCACAATGAAATTTACCATTACTTAATGATTGCTATTTATGCACTATTAAAGTTTTATCTTCAAATAGATTATGAAGACTTGAGTAGTTGAGACCATGTCTTTTATCCTGCTGTCTCTCTCATAGTGCTAGTATAGTTCTAGGATCAATAAATATTTGCCTGATCACAAAAGCTATTTTAGTGCCTCAGGGAGTTTTATTATTTATGAGTGATAGCAGACATGGTTTATTTCAAATTCTCATTTGAGGTGCAAAGAATGGTGAAGATGAAGATAAAAAATCAGTACCAGTGTAAGTAATTTTCCTTCCAGGTTAGCCTATCAAAATAAGGACCTTGTTGTGGTGTATATGTGCAGGATGCAAGGAAATATGATGGAACAAAAAGCTCTTTGGTTTTTATCCAGACCCTACCAGTAAGTTCAAGCAAGCAAGCAAACAAGTTTGGCTAGTACCTCCTTTTCATAGTGAACAGTCTCATTTTATAAAGTGGTTAGAAAGTACGTAATTATAACATGATGGGGCTAGGTAAGACTTTCACCCTTCTACTCTCAGAAATTGTCCCAAAGCAACAGAAATAAGAAGACAACATGCAAAATGAACTAAACACAAATTGACAAAATTCAATACAACAAGGGGATATCTGAAACTCTAAATCACAAAATGGCTGCCTAAATCTATGAAGAAAATAAACAGTAGTTCAGGAAGATGCTAAAAGAGGGTACCTACAGCTGCAGATATCATTTTTAAAAAGCCCTTTAGCATATGTCATCTAAAAAGTGGTATGTCTGGGGTATAAATCCAATAGTTGGAAAAGCCCCTGTGCTTGAGCTAATTTCAAAGAAAAGCTAAGATGATGAAGCTCAACAATAAAACATTTAAGACATATGCAGGAAGCAGTCTGCTATTGAGGCTGGCAGGGATCAGAGAGATTGAATTCTGAGTAACTCTATAGCTGTCAACCTCAGCTGACTGGGCCAAGGAGGATGGAAGGGTCATAAGGGCCAAGGGAATTCATTTGCATAAACAACCCTGAGGTAGTAGGAAAATACCTGCTTACTTTGTAATATAGTCCTGGCCTTTGCCTATATGAAATTTTTGTAAATATGTGCTCCAGGAGAAAAACTCTCACATTAGCTGGAATAAAGTAAATAAAGAGGAGCCAAAACTAATGTAACACAAGGGGAAAAAATGATATGAAAATTAAAAAGTATAAAGGATTATAGAAAAGTGATTCATATGTAATTCAAACAAAGAGGATTAAAATATGCACAGTTTGTATCACAGAAGGAAAATAAATGAAATAATGTAACAGAAAAAAAGTTAAAATGAAGTTGACAGAATTACAAATGAATCAGAGAAGAACACATCTACGTATTGATCCAGGAAAACTAAACAGATAATTCATGAGGAAAATTGCTTGTAGACAGACTGAAAAAAATTAAAATAAAAATTTCTATGAGAAGAAATAATCAGACTCATCTCACATTTCTCCAGCACCGAAGACTAGAAAATAGTGGAACAATGCCATGAATAACTTATGGAAATAAGTGTACACAAAGCCAATGTATGTGCATATATAAAAGCAGTGAGAAACATTTTGAGTATATAGGAACTCAGGAAACATTGTTCTCAGGAAGCCATCTTGTAGAAACCACTTGAGAACCAACTTTAAACAACCAAGTTATGAATTAAGAAACAATAGTAAATGGATCATGCACAGTATTAAACACCAATAAATCAAGTAATTACATTTACAGAAAAGAATATCAATATTGTAAACCTGACACAGTCAAAATTATACAAAATAATAGTATTCGGTAAGAAAAGGGGATGAGAAGCCCATAGGTAGTGTAATTACACCAATTTTCTCACTTTAAGGCTAAGAATCTGAAGAGCTCATTTATTATTTTTTAATTTAATAGAAAATTATAAAATCAAAGGTAAATAACAAAACCAACTAGTGTTAAGTGGTGGAAAAAAGGAACGAGAAGAGGAAGAGAGAATCAATGTATAATTACATCATTGTTTCTTCTAGGGAGTCAATAAACATCACAGTAAGTAGAGAAGAATTAGTCTGTTATTTAAAAAAAATTACTCAGATTTGAAAAGGAAGGGAATTCTGACACATGCTACAACATGAATGAACTTTGAGGACAATATGCTAAGTGAAATAAACCAGTCACAAAAAGATAAATACTGTATCTTTCCACTTATATGAGGTACTTAGAGTAGTGGAATTCAGAGACAGAAAGTAGAATGGTGTTTGCCTGGGGCTAGGGTGAGGGGGAAATGGGGAGTTATTGTCTGACAGGCATAGAGTTTTAGTTTGTGAAGATGAAAAAGATTCTGGAGATGGATGGTGGTGATGGTTGCACAACAATATGATTATAGTTAATGCCATTGAGTACACACTTAAAAATGGTTAAAACGGTAAATTTTAAATTTTGTATATTTTACCACAATTTGAAAAATAATTTAAAAAATATAAGTAGTAAACAACTCTGGAGTATTTACCATGAAGTTAATGAAACATGCTTCAAGGTCCCTCTTCTGCACACTTTGTACAATTTGTTGTGATTCATTTCCTAATTCTAAAAAAATTTTCACTTGCCTCGTTATTTTGTTTCATTACTTTTTTTTCCTGAAGAAGTTCCTTCAAATTTTATAAGGTTTAGGTTCCACAAAACCTGGATCTACTTCTGGTTTTAAAGGTAAATATCAGAAAAAAAAAATACACAAGTCATGTGTGCGCACACACACACACAGCAAAAAGTCATTAAATACATAATGGGACTGTTTGAAAAACTATACACATAGAATAATTATATATATAATACATACATATATGAAGAACTAAGATGAAACATATCTTGATTTTAAAAACTGTAAGTGGACCAAACTCACTTTTTTTTTCATGGAAAGGCATTTTATTTTAAATATAGCAGCGTGTACATGTCAATCCCAAACTCCCATTCCATCCCTCCTCCCCACCCTTCCCCCCTGGTAACTGTAAGTTCATTCTCTAAGTCTGTGAGTCTGTTTCTGTTTTATAAATAAGTTCATTTGTATCATTTTTTTTAGATTCTGCATATAAGTGATATCATATGATATTTGTCTTTCTCTGTCTGACTTACTTCACTTAGTATGATAATCTCCAGATCCATCCATGTTGCTGCAAATGGCATTATTTCATTGTTTTTAATGGCTGAGTAATATTCCATTGTATATATGTACCATATCTTCTTTATCCATTCCTCTGTTGATGGACATTTAGGTTGCTTCCATGTCTTGGCTATTGTAAATAGTGCTGCAATGAACATTGGGATGCATGTATCTTTTTGAACCATGTTTTTCTTTGAATATATGCCCAAGGGTGGGATTGCTGGGTCATATGGTAGCTCTATTTTTAGTTTTTTAAGGAACCTCCATGCTGTTCTCAACAGTGGCTGCAACCAATTTACATTCCCACCAACAGTGTAGGAGGGTTCCCTTTTCTCCACACCCTCTCCAGATTTTATTGTTTGCAGATTTTTTGGTGATGACCATTCTGAGTGGTGTGAGGTGATATCTCTTTGTAGTTTTGATTTTCATTTCTCTAATCATTAGTGATGTTGAGCATCTTTTCATGTGCCTCTTGGCCATCTGTATGTCTTCTTTGGAGAAATATCTTTTTAGGTCTTCTGCCCATTTTCTGATTGGGTTTTATTTGTTTTTTGGATATTGAGCTACAATGAGCTGCTTGTAAATTTTGGAGACCAATCCCTTGTTGGTCACATCGTTTGCAAATATTTTCTCCCATTCTGTGGGTTGTCTTTTTGTTTTGTTTTGTTTATGGTTTCCTTTGCTGTGCAAAAGCTTTTGAGTTTAATTAGGTCCCATTTGTTTACTTTTGTCTTAATTTCCATTACTCTGGGAGATGGATAGAAAAAGATATTGCTGCAATTTATGTCAAAGAGTGTTCTGCCTATGTTTTCCTCTAAGAGTTTTATAGTATCTGGTCTTAAATTTAGGTCTTTAATCCATTTTGAGTTTATTTTTGTGTACGGTGTTTGTGTTCTAATTTCATTTTTTACATGTAGCTGTCCAGTTTTCCCAGCACGATTTATTGAAGAGACTGTCTTTCCTCCATTTCATAGTCTTGTCTTCTTTGTCATAGATTAATTGGCCATAGGTGCATGGGTTTATTTCTGGGCTTTCTATCCTGTTCCATTGATCTATATTTCTGTTTCTGTCCCAGTACCATACTGGTTTGAAGACTGTAGCTGATTCCTTCAGCTCCGTTTTTCTTTCTCAAGATTGCTTTGGCTATTCAGGGTCTTCTGGGTCTCCATAAAAATTTTAAGATTTTTGAATCATTATAAATATTAATCTTTATAGTGTGTACCAGAGAATCTCCTAAGACCAAATGACCCAGAGAGATTGAAAGTGAAAGATGGGTAATGTGTAGCAGACAAATGATAATCAAAAATAAGTCAGTCACAATCTTAACATCAGACCAGGCAAAATCCAAAGGAAAAAGCAGTAGACAACAAAAGTATACTACTATATAATGAATAAGAGTGAAATCCACAGTGAACATCTAACAGATAACTTTCTATGCACAAAAAAGACATAGCATCAATAATCAACCAGAAAAAAACCTAACGAAAATACCTGAAGAAAGTGGTATGAATGCATTAGTGGTCGGTAACTTTCATTCACCTTACATGCTCAAGGAGTCATAAAATAAGTTCCAAAATGTAGACTTATGTATTAAAATTGAGATGTGCTAATTGATATAAAGTTAACTTTGTTCCCTGAGTATAAGAGCAAGCCTAAATTTTCTAGTACCTCTGGAATATTCACATTAGCATGGGCACACACACACATGCACACACACACACACTAATTGCTGAAACCAGAGTGGTAAGTAAATGGGGTACTATGATTGTCCTGAGGCCAAATACTATTATCAGGAACCTCGAATTTGGGGGAAATTAATGACCTCTTGGGTCTTCACAAGATGGACAGTTAAATCTGAGAGCCCTGCACAAGATTGGGGACATCTAAGATACTATAAGCTCAGTGAGAATCTTGGTTAAAACAGCAGCAACAGTAACAAATGGAACCAGAAGGAGATCTGTCTGTCTCTGCTACGGCTCTGGATAGAGTAAAACTAATATTTGCTGAACCTGATAAGCATAGGCCTGCCTCATTAATTTACACCACCTGAACTGGTCAGGGGCCCCTCAATTTGATAAATGAATTTAAAGTTCCAGTTTATTGGTATCCAGGTACTAGCAGAGGCAACCTCAATTCTTCTCTGGAGATCCTTAATCTAGTAGCACAGGAATTTCAAAGATTAAACCCAGCAAATAGATTTAATTCTTAACAAATGACAAATACACAATGAAACAAGTTATGATCAGGAAACAATAGAAGCAACAGGAAAATAATTTGGTTTATCACATGCTGGAATAACTAGACAAGAAAAAAATAAAATAAATATGTATAGAACATTTAAGGCAATATAACTTATTGGGAAAATGGTCAAGTATCAAAAGACTATAATTGCTAAAATGTCTAGCTATGCAGAACCAGCAATAGCTTGCCACAGATATAAACATTACATTAATAATAAGTATAGGACGCTCCCCATTTTGTGTATTTCAAAGCACAAAATGATGAAGAAATCCAACTAAAGGACTCTATAAACTAAACTTTATATGGCAAAAACAAATCTTCCCCCTCCATTCCTGACGGACCGAATTGCAATTCTATTGCTTTTCTTCTAAGAGGCACTGATAATCTCTTATCCAGGAAAATCACCCTTTGAAACTATGATCTAAATACTAGCCTTTGCTTTCTCTTGCCAAATTCAACTAAAAATCGTGTAAAGGTAATTTTGACATTACGTATGAGACTAATAACGATAGAGGTGTACACCCTTGGCTATCGTCACAGCTACTATGGCCTGGAGACATATTTCCAAGTTTAAAAAATTGGCTTATGAGTGTGTTATCTGTCCAACAATTACATCTCTTTGCAATGTACTATATAAACTTTACAGTTGGTGAAAAACATTAATAAGCTTTTTGTAAACTGAGATTATATGGAAAAGGAAAATAACATTTTAGTGTTGCCTTGTGGGTCTCTTTCCTTTTATTTCTCTGAGTCAGCAGCATATACAGGCTCATGTCGTTGAGTGGGTAGCCAAACTCTGCCAACCTTTTGCCCAATGTTAAATCCCTATTTGACAAAGAATCTAGGGCCTTTAAAAAAAAAAAAAATGCTGGCCCATGTTTACAGTCTTAACAAGTGACAAAACATTGCTCAAATGGAAAAACTTTAATTTGAAAATACAATCAATGCAAACCACAGCTCCTTCATACAGACTTCAAGAAACACCTCCATTCTCCAGGAAGTTGTGTAATGAATTGGCCATAGCTGGATATTGAATGTGGCAATGTAACTACATCTTGAAGCCCCAAGTGTTTAGATTGGCTTTTCTTGAAATGCTTAATTTACCTGTTAAAGGTCTGCACTTTAACAATTTTCTCTCATCTCCTCTGCTGGAAGCCTGATGGCCAGGTATTCTGTCTTCTTGTCTCTGGCAGTTACAGCTTGAGCATTTGACCAGTATGAGATTTATAGTCTTGACAACATGACCAAAGGTTACTTGTGCCATTGAAAATATAGCACCTGTGGCTTCACATGTCCTGAGAAAGCTATGTGCAGGGCAGCAGTGACAGGGGGACATCCCAACCCAATGGCTCCCCAATGAGAGCCTTGCTCTTTTCCTGCTGCCTCTCTTTCTTTGTTTCTGCCTGTTTATTTGGCATCCCCATCCATTGTGCAAGTTATCAGCCTTCCACTATATTCCTTTCTGCTCAGACTAGAGTCCACTTCTATCACTTATTGGAAATAAGCCTGACTGATGTAATATCTCACCTAAAAAGTAAAGTATCTGTCATGAGGGTGTATGTCTTTTTTCCATGTAATGCAGGTGAATTTGCTGTTTGTTGGTACAATTTCACTGTATCCTGATCTCTCCCTGCTTTCTCATTTCTGAATTTGTATACCAATAGAGTACAAGATTAAATTTTTCTAATATATGCTTAACTTTTCTTTTTTTTACTGTTGTGAAGCATATATAGTACAAGGCACCAGGGCAGAAGCCAGAGGATAGCAGTTGTGAGGCGTTCATCTATTATCAAGTGTCCTGGGAATGTGTCTCTTGGGGGCAAACTCAAAAAGAAAATATTTGAATTGTTTGACGCTGAAATCAGCTGCTTAAGAAACTGCAGGCTCCGTTAGATTTAACTCCCAAAGGAAAATATGAAGTACAGAAACAATGACAAAATGAAAAAACGATGGGAAAAGTTGTATACAATAAGGGGAAGTAAATAAACTTTAATATTTTTCAAGTAAGATTTTACTCTGCATCAGGCACTGTTTCAAGTGATTCAGATCAGGATTTCTTTTTATTTATTTATTTATTTATTTATTTATTTATTTATTTATTTATGGCTGTGTTGGGTCTTCGTTTCTGCGCGAGGGCTTTCTCTAGTTGCGGCAAGCGAGGGCCACTCTTCATCGCGGTGCGCAGGCCTCTCACTATCGTGGCCTCTCTTATTGCGGAGCACAAGCTCCAGACGCGCAGGCTCAGCAGTTGTGGCTCACGGGCTTAGTTGCTCCGCGGCATGTGGGATCTTCCCAGACCAGGGCTCGAACCCGTGTCCCCTGCATTGGCAGGCAGATTCTTAACCACTGCGCCACCAGGGAAGCCCCAGGTCAGGGTTTCTTAACTTCAGCCTTGTTGACATGGTGGGTGGGATAATTCTTTGTTGGCAGCACCCATCCTGTGAATGTAGGATGTGCAGCAGCATCCTTGGCCTCTATCCACGATACCAGTTACACACCCTCAACCTCATTTATGGAAAAAAAAAAAAAGTGTTTCTAGACATGGTCAGTGTCACCTGGATAGGGGACAGGGGAAGGGGAATCACCACTGTTTGAGAACCATTGCTTTAGATGAATTACTCATTTAATCCTCAGAACAAACACATGAAATAGGAATTATCATTACATCTTTTTTACAGATGAAGAAAAGGAGGCACCAAGGTTTATAGCTGCAGTCAAACAAACAAACAGCTAATATCAGGAGAGCTGGGATTCAAACCTAGGCAGTCCAACGTTAGAATTTTTGTTCACATTATTTGTCAGTTGTACCCAAAATTGTTGGGCTCAAGGGTTAGCTGAATTCAAGGGTTTATTGAATTCATTTAAATATATGATTCGTTTAAAAAATACAGTCTCCTAATGTCTTCTGATGTTTCATTTGCAGAAACCCACTTAGGTATTCAGTGCCAGGGAAAGGTTCACAATACCTAAGCTTACACGTAAGTCATCATTCCTGGATTTTAGATACACTTTAAAAAAGGCTTGGTGGGGAAAAAAATGTAGAGATATGACTTTTAAAAGTCAGCATTAGTATCTTCTAAAGTGAAATTAATAGCACATAGACAATTTCAACACCCCCTCCTGTAAATGCATTATAGAGCTGAGCTATGAGCAGACTTGGTCCCACCCCAGTACAGACACACTTCACATGTAAGACCACGACTGCCTTGTGAAACCAAAATAGCAAGTCAGGTTTTGGCTTAAATCTCTCTAAACTGGAGCACATGCAGTGCTTATATGAGAACTTTGAATATGTGGTGTTTCAGTCAATTTTTCTATATTTCAAAGGTTTTGGGGTTTTTTTTCCCCTCCAAAGCAGAGAGTAGGTAAAAGAGGGGAATGAAATATGGACAAAAAGGGAATGTGGAAAGGGAAAGTTTGTGAGAAAAAGGAAACGGGAACTGAATGTTTTACTTGAAAGCAATTTTCCCCCTTTAGAACATTTTTAAAATTTATAATTTTAAATATTAAAATTTATAATTCTTGAAAATTAAATTTTAAATATCATCTGTAACTTGAGTTGGCAAAGTAATTAGATTTATCCTGCCAGGAACTCTACTTCTAGTAAACAAGTAAACAAATCTACAGAATGTCCCTTTTTTCCCTAGACTCACAAAAATTTTACAATTGGTTATCTTAATATGTTGAAACATACAATTTTCAAACCTACTGTGTAAGTTTTTGTTTCTTTCTAACTTGGCTAGAACATAAGGATCAGGTGGGATGGAAATTGAAATGTTCTTGCAAATTTAGGAGAAATGGTTCATCAGAGATGAAAATTACAAACAGCATGCTAAAGCTAATAGAACTTAGTGCCTATGGATTCAGCGCCAGCCATAATTGAGTTTTATTTGCCCTTTTAAGGACTTAGGCAAAGCTTTATTCCCTTAGCATAGTACATACAAGGTGCATTTTTCAGCAGTCTGACTTCAATTATGGATCTTTTGGAAGGCTAATGATGTCTGTATTGTTAATACTGCCAACATTGTGTCAGTACATAGAAGAACCTGTGATATTAAACATGCTGATGTAAAAATATATGTTATTTCTGTTCAGCTGTGTGCAAACAATCTGGCTGAAGTGTTAGAATTATAGGGAAATCCTCTCCAGAGATAAAAGTAGAATGGAATTCTGTTGAAAGCCAGTAAAACGCTCTCTTCTTTTAAGTGGTTTCTTGGAGTGTCGAAGCCAAAATTTTAGAAGTTAATTACATGAGGTCTGTCACTCAAGACTTTTGGTTAAGGTTATAAATCCTTACTATAATATTCTTATTTTGCGGGGTGGGGAGGGCATCATTAGATATCATTTAGACAATCATTTAGAAATTTAAAAAATCTATACAAATTGAGTTTTGAATAAAATAATTGATGACGTTTAAATTTTAAAGAGAGTGGCAATAACAGTTCTTCAAGCAGCAAGATATAAGGATATGAGACTCAATATTTTCCATCACCTAATTACTGCAAAAAAGCTAAGATCATATTCTTAATGTTTATCCTTCACAGTAAACTTCATTGATTGGTTATGAGCGTTGGCCATTGTGATGGGTTCCAGATGTTTAAATACAGTGACAGCTCATTGATAAAATGAATTATAGTGACCAAAGTAACAAATGAAAAGCACATTCTTCTAAAAGTAAAAGGAATAATAAATGTGATATTTAGTCACATATTTAAGATATCATCCTTCCAGATTAGTTTTTAAATATTTTTATTACTTAGTTCCAAATCTCTTGCCTAATATATCTCCTTTAGACAATAAATTCCCAGTGATATTATTTCCCATGTATAAAAATGTCTGTTTGGTATTTTCAGAGAATAAACCTTATTTGGCAGGAAATTAAAGTATATGCTATACGTTAAAATTTTCTTTCATTTGCTGGTAATGACCAAAAGCAACAAAGTATTTGGTGCAGAATAGAAATTATCTTATTATAACAAAAAAAACAGTGAGGAAGAAAGGTTTTATTATAAAGGAAACCCAAGAAATAGCATATTTTAAAAATCTTCTGCTACCATAGAATAGTATGGTATATTAATTTAGAGGTAGTCAAGAAAATTATGTGTCAATAAAAAGATAAATATGGGCTTCCCTGGTGGCGCAGTGGTTGGGAGTCTGCCTGCCAATGCGGGGGACGCGGGTTCGGGCCCCGGTCTGGGGGGATCCCGCGTGCCGCGGAGCGGCTGGGCCCGTGAGCCACAGTTGCTGGGCCTGCGCGTCTGGAGCCTGTGCTCCGCAGCAGGAGAGGCCGCGGCGGTGGGAGGCCCGCGCACCGCGGTGAAGAGTGGTCCCCACTTGCCGCAGCTGGGGAGAGCCCTCGCACAGAAACGAAGACTCAACACAGCCATAAATAAATAAATAAAAGAACGTGAATTTCTTTAAAAAAAAAAAAAGGATAAATATTATTCCATAGACCGTCACTGCAATATAAATATTAGAATATATTCTTAGAGGCTATTATTTAATAGAATTTTTGTAAAGTTTTAGTAAATAGCTTCACTTATATTACAAAACAAAAATAATACTGGTTTTCATCTATATAAACTGTGATGGTGTCTCGTATATAACTTCCATATAATAATAAATATTATTAAATATTTCTAAAACAATAAAATAAATATAAGTAGAGATTAGGAAACGTAATCTTTCTCTAGAGGTCAAATTCTGTGGTGTTTGTGTTTATTGACCCTGTTTTGCTTATATTTCCAGTGGAAATGAGTTTGATGATGGTGGAAAAGTGAAGATTTGGCACCCATCTAAGATTAAAGACTCAAGTTTATCATTACATAGCAACATTTAAAATGAGTATTACCTTTCAAAGTAAATTTGTAATGACAGGAAGACTTTCTGGAAAAATCTTTTCATATAAGGGAAAAACAAAGATTATCTTTTTTAACTAAAAAATGATAATGGTGATAAGTAATCCAGGTTCTTGGCAAGATGTCATCAAAATTTTGATAAAGTTAGAAACATTTTTGCAGGGAGGGGAGTTTTAGGGGGGAGAATGGCAGATGCACAAGAGATGATTATTAAAAACTTTGATAATCCTTAGTATTAAAGGTGATTCAATTATAGAAATAACTCCAAATATAATGTCATTGAGCCACCTAACTGAGTACATTTTTGTCTTGTTTTATTTCATTTTTATGGGTGCTTTGACTAATTTTTGCATGATAAACTGTTGCTGAAGATAATTCTAAATGGCCCTGTGGAGTATTTTAAGTTATAATATAAATTGATTTTCTTCTTTGAATGATGTATCATCTCCTTTGTCTTAGTTTTCTGTTGCTGCATAGAAAATTGAACAAATTTAGTATTGTTAAACAATACCCATTTATTAGCTGTAGGTCAGAGGTATGGACACAGCATGCCTGGGTTTTCTGCTGAGAATCTCACAAGGCTAAAATCAAAGTGTCATTTTGGCTGCAGTCTCATTCTAGAGGTTGGGATCCTCCCCTAAGCACACATAGTTTGGGCAGGATTCAGTTCCTTGCAGTTGTGGGACTGAGGTCTCTGTTTCTTTGCTGGCTGTCACCCAGAGGCCATTCTTAGCTTCTAGAAGCCACCCACATTCCTTGCCATGAGGTTCCCTCCATCTTCAAAACCAACAACAGAGTATTTCCCTCTCATTAAGTCGCTCTCACACTTTGAGTCTCTTTTGCAAGAGCTCGATCCTTTTAAGGGCTCCCTTGATCGGTCAAGCCCACTCAGGATAAATTCCCTATTTTAAGGTCCAATTATTTGGAAACTTAACTACATCTGCAAAATCCTTTTGTGATAGAAGTTCTGCCTACTACATCTCTCCTAACTGAACTCTGCATTTCCTTCAAGCTCTAATCTGCTGCCAGATAGCTCATATTTTTTTTCTAAATCCAAATATAATTATGTCGATCAACACCATCACCAACGTCATTCCACATGTAAATGCTTAAAATATTTTGGTGGCTTTCATTTGTTTATCCTTATGATAACACACGTAGCTATTGTTTCTTCAAATATTTTCTGCCTATCATATCTTCATACTTAGTCCTCAAGTTTCATTTACCTAATTTTAGTAACTTTTTAGACCTTTCTTACTTCCAGGCTCCCTCATGCTTTGGATGCTTATTTCTCCAAACATATTAGCTACCTCTCCACTATACAAGTGTATTATAATTTTAGGTTCATTAAGATTCCAGCTTGGCCATCATACCCAAGAACCTTTCCTATCACCTTGCCACCATCCTTTGGTCTGGGACAGATGTCTCATCTCTGTGATCCCATAGGACTTGTGTGAATCTCCTAACATCATTCTGCACTTTAGTTGCCTGTTATTCTCTCTACCTCACTGGACTGAACTCTCTCGAGGAAGAACCTTACTGAACTTTCTCCCATATCTCAATTGTTGTATTCCTGGTGTCAGACATAGTGCCTGTGACCAAAATTCGTCGAATTCATGAAATTTTAACACTTTCCAATTGTTTACATCATGTGTATAAAACACAAATAAATGGACTATTCTGTATTCTGGTTATTTCAATTGCCTTATGGATTAGATAAGATCACTTCCACAGAGCTAATTCAATAGTTGGCTAGGTAAATGTTTATTATGTTTGTACAACTGGAAACAGGGTATTAATTGCACCTTTATTTTGTCCAGTTAGTAGAATAGATAATGTTGGAACCTGGATCAAAAAGGACCCCATAAGTTCAACCAAAAGGACACCACAAATGCATAATTAATGAGGCAAAAAGGTAAACTTTTAATAAAGTTAAAAACTCAAATAGATGTTATCTTTGTTTTTAAAATATTGGATTTATCTTGGCTGCACTTTATATCCTAGGTTGTATTTTTTTTTTCTTTTAATCCATTACTTTAAGAAAGTTTCCAGGGTGAGATAATTCCTTTAAGAATTGATTCTCCTAGGTCTGCCAGGCACACGAAAGCATTTGTATAGTTTCTTTTACCAACACTGATTAAATACTAACCTTTTTTTTTTCTTTTTAATGAATGGCAAATGAATAAGCTCTAATTTCTTCATATGTTATGCACTGATTGTACCATTTTATAGGCATTTTATCATGCATGTGTAGACATTGAGGAGTTAACATTAGTTTTGCTAACAAAATATCTATCCTACAATGCAGATAGTAGAATTATAGAAACCATTCTTAAGAAAAGTAATCTGTTGAGAGAAATGAAGTCCCCATCATCAAATACAACACACACACACAAACACACATACACACACATCACCTAAATTAAAAATATATGTATATTTTTAGGGCAAATTTTCCTGTTGATACTGAAGAGTGAGAACATGCCCCTTTCTGCTGAATCATTTCAAGTATAAGCAATTGTATTTGTTTTTTTGGGGGAAATACTTTAAGTATTAGCATGTATAAATAAAGTAATAAGAAGTAACTCATCCGGTGTTTACACAACACTTCAGCAAGCTATAGTAACAGAATCATATAAACCCATTGCACAAGTGTGGAAAAACAGTTTACACCTGGCTTCTCTTTGAATGTGTTATCAAGTCTTTCATTAAATGAAAAAAGTCAACACTGTACTTTTTCATTCAGAAGCATGCTTTAAATAGCCATTCCTTTCTACATTCCACTTTTAAGCAATTGACAGTTTGCATTAGTTATCAAAAGCTTGTGTTCTTAGGAAAATTCTAAGTAAAATAAACATTTATAGGTGACTTTCACACATCTGAAAATATTTATTTGAGAATTGATCATGCCTTTTAAAAGTGGTGAATCTGACAAAAAATTTCTTTTCTCTTCTGTATCTCATTTTTACTTATAAGTATTAAAGTTCTCCCAAAGATTATCTTAATTGTCATACTTGCTTTAAAAATAACTTCTTTGAATTATACTTTTTATAATTTTCTTTCTTCAAATAGTAATAACTTTGCCCTTGAATCTTACACTATTACAACGAGGACAAGATTTTTCTTCCAGGATATCTTCACATGTAATTATCAGTTATTCCTTGCCTTGATTTGTTAAATTGCATTCAAATAAAGTCTATTTTAAAACTCAAATTTTAAAAATTCCATGTGAGAAACTTTAGAAATGTGAAATTTATATTGATCTTCTTCTGACCCAACAAAAAGTGAAATGCTAATGCTAGTTCTTAGTCTTGACCATTTACTGGAAATACCTGGGCAGCAGGGTTGCAGGAGACTCCTTATATTCTGTCTTCACCTCAGGACAATTGCATCACACTGAAGTGTGGGAACTTGGCACCAATATTTTTAAGAATTTCTAGAAGTTTCCAATGTGCAAGCAGGATGGGGAACCACTACTCTAATCTGGTGGTTCTCACTTTTTTGCACAGTAGAATTATCTATGGAGCTTTCAAAACTTCTTTTAAAAAATCCAAACCATACTTCATACCAATCAAATCAGGTAGAGTGGACATGAGGATCAGCAGTTTTTAAGTGTTCCAGATAATTCCAATGTGTAGCCAAGTTTGAGAACTAGTGCTTTGGATTGAAAATCAGTTTAGGTATATTGGTCTTCTGTATTATGTGTTTTATGAGATAGGGAGGTGGTGGGAAAGATGGCAGGAAGGGAAAGAATGATCACTGCAATTTTAAGAAATGCTCTTTTGTAGATTCTGTCCATTTAAGAGCAATTTAATTAAAACTTAACGTGTACTGAAGCTGAAACACATGTAACAGAGACTTTTGCATGAAAACAAAATAAAAGTGTTTAATGAAGATCTGAAAAGTTTAGGAGGGGAGCATGTAAACCACTATGTAAATCACCCTTTATATTTTTCACAGATGAAATACATAATAAAGGGGACAGACATATGCTAAATAACGCAACAGTTCTAGAACTTTAATTTTCTTTCCTTATACATTGTGCCCTTTGTTGAAAAACTAAGTGATAGACGGTTTATTTTTTTATATTCTTAGGTTGTATGAGATGTACCATTTTCAAAAACTGTTCTGACATTTTAGTCTGAATTGAGCTTGAATTCTTCCAAGTTCTATTACCATATAGATTAAGTTTCAATCCAAGTTTTAAACTTTCAGTTATGCTTTTTCAATAAGCATTCCAAAGAAAAGTTACAGTCAGGTCAATTTCTTAAAATGTGCTAGAAAAAAAAGCCAAAATAATCATGAACTTTCCCCCATAATCATTATGTTTGTTCCTACATATGTCCAAATAATATTTTATGTAGTTCATAGTCAACTGTAGACATGCCCAATATTTTCTTTGTGCAATTCCTTCTGTAGCAAGTAAACTGCCAATTCAATACAATTTAAAAGATATATAAATTCTAAAATATGGAACAAATTAAATTTTGAATAAGATTTCTTATTCCTTGGTGAGAAGGGCTGTGAAAAATATATATTGAAATTTGGAACAAAAGTAAGAGTTTTACTAAATAGCTCCTTCATGTTCTTAAACTCCTGTTTCTACATGTGTCATCAAAATCACCATCTAGCCCTCAAGGGGTGTTATATTTTATTGAAGTGAAGATACTCTCTGCAAGGCTCCTACACCACATACACACACTCACACAAACACACAAACACATACACACACTCCCCACATAAAGTTTTCCTAACAATCATTTCTCTACTGGCTTTTTGAAATTATGGGAGTAATTATATTTCTACTCCCTGATTTTGACCATATTTCAATGATCAAACGTTGTAGAAACAGGGTTGAAACACATCCATGTTTTAATCAACATCATTCTCCCTGCTGGAGCTATCATTTGCATCAAGGTCAAATGTATGAACTCAGATTGAAAATCATTCAAAAAGCTAGAATAACTGTGGCAAGGCATTTAACCAAGATTCTACATGATCAGCCAAAAACAACTTGTGTCCTTCACTCTTTTTGGTGATTTTACTCACACACTCCTGGGTTTAAATTGGATTAGTTTTTTGGAGATAAGAGTCTGTACCAGATGACTTCCTAAAGCCCTGTTGTGCACATGACTCAATGAATTGGGAGGAGTCCTCTATGTTAGAAAACCTATGCTTTCATGTCAATGGAAACTCTTGCTATGACCTTAAACCTTCTGTTTGATCTGCTGTGGAGCTCTAGCTGAATCCCTGTCTCAGCCATGAGGCATACTGAATAAAAATTATTGAAATGCCATGCTTGTGGAAGAGTGTGTAGATCTTTGAGCTACTGGATGAACCAACCTTAAATTTAATGTCTCTGCTTCCTGATCTTTGAAAAAAAAATAACTATCAGAGATGAAACTATTTATATTGCCCTTGAATATATACTTTAGGAATTAGCCTGACTCAATCCAGTCATTTTGGAAATGTTTTTATCAGTAGATAGACCATGAGTTTTGACATTAGCCAGGCATAAGTATGAGCTTCATCACTCACCGGCTCTCTGACAATGGGTAAATCATGTAATTTCTTAAAGCTTTAGTTTCTTAATTACAAAATGGAAATAATAAAACTACCTAGGAGTTTGTGAGATACAGTTAAATAGGACAAAGTTTGTAATTACCTAACGTAGTAAATTGCACACATTAGGCACCAAATTAATATCAGCTTTCCTGCTTTATAAGTGTAAAGAAAGAGAAGTCTGGATCTGAGAGTAGGCTGATTTGAAGTGATAAAATAAACAATATCAGAGAGGTAAAAATAAAAACTATATAAAACTAATATATTTTTCAACTGTTCTATGTAATTGCATTCCCTTTCCTTCTTTGACCCACTTTCTACTTGTTTGTCTCACTCCTCTGGAGGATTGTATGCACTTCTATTCAGCCTAACCATCCCATAGGCACGGATGCATACTCTGGCTTTCATGCCTAAAAATATTTTAAAACAAATATATGCAGTTTAGATCAAAATATATACATAATTGTTTATAGATATTTTGAGAAATATATTTTCTCAAATATCTATAAGAATATCTCTGAACAATGTACCTTTACACTCAGTAGCAATGGCAAAAATGTGATAAATCAAGAAAATTAGGAACCACCCGCACATTCCTGACTTATCAAAAAGCACATACACTCATGCTTCTGATGTGCTGACATAAACACATCACCACAATGTTTCAAAGACGAAGGTGTGTGGTATGGCAGTCTTAGTGAAAAACTTAAATGATTATCAGTGCACTTATTAAGAAACCCTATTAGGGCCATTTCAATATAGCTACTATTTTACTTATTATTTTTGAAATATTTATTTACTTATTTGGCTGCTCTGGGTCTTAGTTGCAGCACATGAGATCTTTGCTGCAGCATGAATGACATAGTTCCCTGACCAGGGATGGAACACAGGCCCCCTGCATTGGGAGCATGGAGTCTTAAACATTGGACCATCAAGGAAGTCCCTATTTTACTTATTGATAAATAAAAACGAATATTCATTTTTTTCTTGGAAAAATTTGACTCAAGAATATTGTTAGATTTATCTAGCTTTTATTATAGACATTGGTGTGCACCATTCACCTTCTTGGAAATTTTTGCTCAGAATAAGATGAAAATAGCTGTATTAAAAGAAAGTTTGTTGACACCTTCAAGATGGCGGAGGAGTAAGACGTGGAGATCACCTTCCCCCACACAAATACACCAGAAATACATCTACATGTGGGACAACTCCTACAGAACACCTACTGAACGCTGGCAGAAGACCTCAGACCTCCCAAAAGGCAAGAAACTCTCCACATACCTGGGTAGGGAAAAAGAAAAAAGAAAAAACAGAGACAAAAGAATAGGGAAGGGACCTGCACCTCTGGGAGGGAGCTGTGAAGGAGGAAAAGTTTCCACACACTAGGAAGCCCCTTCACTGGTGGAGACGGGGTGGCAGGGGGGGAAGCATCGGAGCCACGGAGGAGAGTGCAGCAACAAGGGTGTGGAGGGCAAAGCAGAGAGATTCCCACACAGAGGACCGGTGCCGACCAGCACTCACCAGCCCGAGAGGCTTGTCTGCTCACCCACCGGGGTGGGCGGGGGCTGGGAGCTGAGGCTCGGGCTTTGGTCGGATTGCAGGGAGAGGACTGGGGTTGGCTGGGTGAATACAGCCTGAAGGGGGCTAGTGCACCACAGCTGGCCGGGAGGGAGTCTGGGAAAAAGTCTGGAACTGCTTAGGAGGCAAGAGACCATTGTTTCAGGGTGCACAAGGAGAGGGGATTCAGAGCACCACCTAAACGAGCTCCAGAGATGGGTGCAAGCCGCGGCTATCACTGCAGACCCCAGAGATGGGCATGAAACCCTAGCACTGCTGTTGCAGCCACCAAGAAGCCTGTGTGCAAGCACAGGTCACTATCCACACTTCCCTTCCCGGGAGCCAGTGCAGCCCACCACTGCCAGGGTCCTGTGATCCAGGGACAAGTTCCCCAGGAGAACACACGGTGCACCTCAAGCTGGTGCAACGTCATGCTGGCCTCTGCTGCCACAGGTTCGCCCCGCATTCCATACCCCTCGCTCCCCCACGGCCTGAGTGAGCCAGAGTTCCCTAATCAGCTGCTACTTTAACCCTGTCCTGTCTGAGAGAAGAACAGATTCCATTAGGTGACCTACATGCAGAGGCGGTGCCAAATCCAAAGCTGAACCCCAGGAGCTGTGCGAACAGGGAAGAGAAGGGGAAATCTCTCCCAGCAGCCTCAGGAGCAGCCGATTAAATCTCCACAATCAACTTGATGTACCCTGCATCTGTGGAATACCTGAACAGACAACGAATCAACCCAAAATTGAGGTGGTGGAGTTTGGGAACAATTGTTGACTTGGGGTGGCTTTCTGAATCTAACTTGTTTCTGGTCTTATGTTTGTCTTAGTTTAGTATTTAGAGTTTATTATCATTGGTAGATTTGTTTATTGATTTCGTTGGTCTCTTCCTTTTTTATATATATATATATTTTTCCCCCAATTTTCTCTTTTTGTGAGTGTGTACGAGTTTGCTTCCTTGTGTGATTTTGTCTGTATAACTTTGCTTTTACCATTTGTCCTAGGGTTCTGTTTGTCCATTTTTTTTTTTTTTTTCAGTATAGTTTTTAGCACTTGTTATTATTGGTGGATTTGTTTTTTGGTTTGGTTGCTCTCTTCTTTCTTTCATTTTTTAAATTACTTTTTAATTTTTTAATTTTTAATTTTTATTTTAATTATTTTATTTTATTTTTTTCTGTCTTTCTTTCTTTTTTTCTCCCTTTTGTTCTGAGCCATATGGCTGACAGGGTCTTCATGCTCTGGCCAGGTTTCAGGCCTGTGCTTCTGAGTTGGGAGAGCTGAGTTCAGGACATTGGTCCACCAGAGACCTCCCAGCTCCATGTAATATCAAAAGGTGAAAGCTCTCCCAGAGATCTCCATCGTGAAGCTAAGACCCAGCTCCACTCATCGACCAGCAAGCTACAGTGCTGGACACCCTATACCAAACAACTAGCAAGACAGGAACACAACCCCATCCATTAGCTGAGAGGATGCCTAAAATCATAACAACATCACAGACACCCCAAAACACACCACCAGATGTGGTCCTGCCCACCAGAAAGACAAGATCCAGCCTCACCCACCAGAACACAGACAACATTACCCTCCACCAGGAAGCCTACACAACCCACTGAACCAACCTTAGCCACTGGGGACAGACACCAAAAGCAACGGGAACTACGAACCTGCAGCCTGCAAAAAGGAGACCCAAAACACAGTAAGTTAACAGAGAAACACACAGCAGATGAAGGAGCAAAGTAAAAACACACCAGACCAAACAAATGAAGAAGAAATAGGCAATCTACCTGAAAAAGAATTCAGAGTAATGGTAGTAAAGATGATCCAAAATCTTGGAAATATAATGCAGAAAATACAAGAAACGTTTAACAAGGACCTAGAAAAACTAAAGAACAAACAAACAATGATGAACTACACAATAACTGAAATTAAAAATTCTCTAGAAGGAATCAATAGCAGAATAACCGAGGCAGAAGAACGGATACGTGACCTGGAAGATAAAATCGTGGAAATAACTACTGCAGAGAAGAATAAAGAAAAAAAGAATGAAAAGAATTGAGGACAGTCTTAGAGACTTCTGGGACAACATTAAACACACAAACATTCTAATTATAGGGGTCCCAGAAAAAGAAGAGAAAAAAGAAAGGGACTGGGAAAATATTTGAAGAGATTATAGTTGAAAACTTCTGTAATATGGGTAAAGAAATAATCAAGTCCAGGAAGTGCAGAGAGTCCCATACAGGATAAATCCAAGGAGAAACACGACAAGACATATAGTAATCAAGCTATCAAAAATTAAATACAAAGAAAAAATATTAAAAGCAGCAAGGGAAAACCAACAAATAACATACAAGGGAATCCGCATAAGGTTAACAGCTGATCTTTCAGCAGAAACTCTGCAAGCCAGAAAGGTGCGGCAGGACATATTTAAAGTGATAAAAGGGGAAAAACCTACAACCAAGATTACTCTACCCAGCAAGGATCTCATTCAGATTCGACAGAGAAATTAAAACCTTTACAGACAAGCAAAAGCTAAGAGAATTCAGCACCACCAAACCAACTTTACAACAAATGCTAAAGGAATTCTCTGGGCAGGAGACACAAGAGAAGGAAAAGACCTACAATAACAAAACCAAAACAACTAAGAAAATGATAATAGGAACATGCATACTGATAAAAAGTACATTAAAAGTAAATGGATTAAATGCTTCAATCAAAAGACACAGACTGGCTGAAAGGATACAAAACAAGACACATATATGTGCTGCCTACAAGAGAAAACTTCAGACCAAGGACACATACAGATTGAAAGTGAGGGGTTAAAAAAAGATATTCCATGCCAATGGATATCAAAAGAAAGCTGGAGTAGCAATTCTCATATCAGACAAAATATACGTTAAAATAAAGAGTATTACAAGAGACAAAGAAGGACATTACATAATGATCAAGGAATCAATCCAAGAAGATGATATAACAACATATAAGAAGATATATAATGTTTAAATAATTTATAAATATTTATGAAGTCAACATAGGAGCACCTCAATACATAGGCAAATGCTAACAGCCATAAAAGGGGAAATTGACAGTAACAAAATCATAGTAGGGGATTTTAACATCCCACTTTAACCAATGGACAGATCATCCAAAATGAAAATAAATAAGGAAACACAAGCTTTAAATGATACATTAAACAAAATGGACTTAATTGATATTTATAGGACATTCCATCCAAAAACAACAGAATACACATTTTTCTCAAGTGCTCATGGAACATTCTCCAGGATAGATCATATCTTTGGCTACAAATCAAGCCTTGCTAAATTTAAGAAAATTGAAATTGTATCAAGTATCTTTTCAACACCAATTTTTGATAAACACCCTCCAGAAAGTAGGCATAGAGGGAACTTAACTCAACATAATACAGGCCATATATGACAAACGCACAGCCAACATTGTTCTCAATGGTGAAAAACTGAAACCATTTCCTCTAAGATCAGGAACAAGACAAGGCTGTCCTCTCCCACCGCTGTTATTCAACATAATTTTGGAAGTCTTAGCCACAACAATCAGAGAAGAAAAAGAAATAAAAGGAATCCAAATCCGAAAAGAAGAAGTAAAGCTGTCACTGTCTGCAGATGACATGATACTATGCATAGAGAATCCTACCAGAAAACTACTAGAGCTAATCATTGAAATTGGTAATGTAGCAGGATACAAAATTAATGCACAGAAATTGCTTGCATTCCTATACACTAGTGACGAAAAATCTGAAAGACAAATGAAGGAAACACTCCCATTTACCACTGCAACCAAGAGAATAAAATTCCTAGGAATAAACCTACCTAAGGAGACAAAAGATCTGCATGCAGAAAACTAAAACACATGGATGAAAGAGATTAAAGCTGATACAAACAGATAGAGAGATATACCATGTTCTTGGATAGGAAGAATCAACATTGTGAAAATGATTCTACTACCCAAAGCAATCTACAAATTCAATGCAATCCCTATTAAACTACCAATGGCATTATTCACAGAACTAGAACCAAAAAATTCACAATTTGTATGGAAACACGAAAGACCCCAAATAGCCAAAAGAATCATGAGAAAGAAAAATGGAGCTAGAAGAATCAGGCTCCTGGACTTCAGACTATATTACAAAGCTACAGTAATCAAGACAGTATGGTACTGGCACAAAAACAGAAATATACATCAATGGAACAGGATAGAAAGCCCAGAGATAAACCCATGCACATATGGTCACCTTATCTTTGATAAAGGAGGCAAGAATATACAATGGAGAAAAGACAACCTCTTCAATAAGTGGTGCTGGGAAAACTGGACAGCTACATGTTAAAGAATGAAATTAGAACACTCCCTAACACCATACACAAATATAAACTCAAAATGGATTAAAGACCTAAACCTAAGGCCATATACTATAAAATTCTTAGAGGAAAACTTAGGCAGAACACTCTATGACATAAATCACAGCAAGATCCTTTTTGACCCACCTCCTAGAGGAATGGAAATCAAAACAAAAATAAACAAATGGGACCTAATGAAACTTAAAAGCTTTTACACAGCAAAGGAAAACATAAATAAGACTAAAAGGCAACCCTCAGAATGGGAAAAAATATTTTCAAATGAAGCAACGGACAAAGGATTAATCTCCAAAATTTACAAGCATCTCATGCAGCTCAATATCAGAAAAACAAACAACCCAATCCAAAAATGGGAAGAAGACCTAAATAGACATTTCTCCAAAAAAGATATACAGATTGCCAACAAACACATGAAATGATGCTCAACATCATTAATCATTAGGGAAATGCAAATCAAAACTACAATGAGGTATCACCTCACTCCAATTGGAATGGCCATCATCAAAAAGCCTGCAAACAATAATTGCTGGAGAGGGTGTGGAGAAAAGGCAACCCTCTTGCACTGTTGGTGGGAATGTAAATTGATACAGCCACTATGGAGAACAGTATGGAAGTTCCTTAAAAAACTAAAATAGAACTACCACAAGCAAGCAATCCCACTACCAGGCATATACCCTGAGAAAACCATAATTCAAAAAGAGTCATGTACCACAATTTCCATTGCAGCTCTTTTTACAATAGCCAGGACATGGAAGCAACATAAGTGCCCATCAACAGATGAATGGATAAAGAAGATGTGGCACATATATACAATGGAATATTACTCAGCCATAAAAAAACAGAATTGACTTATTTGTAGTGAGGTGGATGGTCCTAGAGTCTGTCATACAGAGTGAAGTAAGTCAGAAAGAGAAAAACAAATACCGTATGCTAACGCATATATATGGAATCTAAAAAAAAAAAAAAAAAAAGAGTAGTTTTGAAGAACCTAGGGGCAGGACAGGAATAAAGATGCAGATGTAGAGAGTGGACTTGAGGACATGCGGAGGGGGAAGGTTAAGCTGGGACAAAGTGAGAGAGTGACATGGACATATATACACTGCCAAATGTAAAATAGCTAGTGGGAAGAAGCCCCATAGTACAGGGAGATCAGTTTGGTGCTTTGTGACCACCTAGAGGGGTGATATAGGGAGGGTGGGAGGGAGACACAAGAGGGAGGAGATATGGGGTATATGTATATGTATAGCTGATTCAGTTTTTTATAAAGCAGAAACTCACACACCATTGTAAAACAATTATACTCTAATAAACATGTTTTTAAAAAAATAATAACCTAAAAGCTTTTGTATGGCAGAGGAAAAATATTCAATAGAATTAAAGGACAACCTCAAAGAATTAGAGAAAATATTTGCAAACCAAAAACAAAAAATAAGAAAGTTTGTTGAAATAGAAGATTTGGGTATCTATTTTCCCCATCTCATATTTATAATGTTCCCTGTATAAAGACTTCTGACCACTCTTCACCCCTAGCCTTTGAGGACTTCAGTTAGAACTATGTATGTAACTGTTCAGCTCTATTACCTGTATAAATAGTTTTGTGACACCACAAAACTATTCTATTTACCAATTATATCTGTAATGCTTTTTGGTCTCAATCCTTAGATTTCTGCTCTTTTCTTTCACTTTAATTTTATTTTGAAAAGTATTGAATATCAGCCTTCAAATGGTCATAATAAAATGCTTCATTCTAATCATGGGAAAAACATCAGACGAATCCCAGCTGAGGGACATCCTATGAAATACCGGACCAGTACTCCTTAAAATGATGAAGGTCGTTAAAGAAAGGAAATTCTGAGAAACTGTCACAGTCAAGGTAACATGGCTACTTAATATAATGCAGTATCCTGGATGGGAACCTGGAACAGAAAAAAGATTAGATTAAAAATGGAATGAAGGTATGGATTTTAGTTTATAATAATGTATCAACATCATTTGATTGTAACAAATACACTATACTAGTATAATATGTTAGTAATAGGGGAAACTAGATGTGGGGTATATGGGGACTCTATGTACCATCTTTCCAATTTTTCTGTGAATCTAAAACTATTCTAAAATAAAAATTTAATTTAATGCTGCCTTTTTGCAATTCATATGGGTATTTGGTGTCAATTGGAAATCTTAAAATAGTGTTCAAATTCAAAGCAACAAGTGGTTATTCATCATTCAGCATGGAAAATTTCCTTGCCCTTGAAATTTACTATCTTGTGCAGATAATATGTATATGAAAGAAATATTTAAAAGAACAACCCAAGGGCAATGTACAATTAAGGGATAAAATGAGGAAATAAGACCAAAAAAACCTTAGCATTGAGAGGTAATTGTGCTAAAAAGTGAGCATTCTCAGAAAGTACTTTAGGGAGGTAGAGCAGCACTGTCCAATAGAACTTTCTGTGATGATGGAAATAATTCTGTGTGTAGCCACAATAATAATATGTAGCCACGAAACACAGGTGGCCACCAAGCACTTAAAACATGGCTAGGGCTTCCCTTGTGGTGCAGCGGTTGAGAATCTGCCTGCCAATGCAGGGGACGCGGGTTTGAGCCCTGGTCTGGGAAGATCCCACATGCCGCGGAGCAACTAGGCCCGTGAGCCACAACTACTGAGCCTGCGCGTCTGGAGCCTATGCTCCACAACAAGAGAGGCCGCGACAGTGAGAGGCCCACGCACCGCGATGAAGAGAGGCCCCCGCTTGCCACAACTAGAGAAAGCCCTCGCACAGAAACGAAGACTCAACACAGCAAAAATAAATAAAATTAAGACGTGTTAAAAAATATATATATATATATTAAAAAAAAATAACATGGCTAGTGTGATTGAAGAACTAAATATTTTATTTTGCTCAATTTAAATTAGTTAGTGCAGGTTAGCATATGAACTGAACACAAAAGTCTTCAGTGCAAAGATGCATTATAGTTAAGTGAAAGACACTACAGTTGTGGAACAGTAAGTAGATCTTTGAGTTACTGGATCAACCAATGCTAAACCCTGGCTCACATCTGTGCTTCTGATTTGAGCCAACTCATTTTCTATGCAACCCAGATTTAACTGGCATTTCTACTATATGTACCCAAAAGTACAGAAACTTATCCATGAGGATTAAATGAGAAAGTAATATGTGAAGTACCAGTCGTTACCTAGTAGATCCTAGATGCTCAGCAAATGACACTCCTTCCCTTGCTCTCCTCTTTAATCCAGTCACCTTCCTTGCATCCCTTGCGTTTGTGCTTCCATGATTTTGCTCCCAGCATGTTCCCTTCTCATCCACGTCACCTATTTGAATCCTTCTCACCCTTTCAGTCCCAGCTCAACTGGAGTCTTTTACAAAGCTAATCAGCTCATGAGGAAGTCTCATCTTAGCCTCTACATCACTTGCACCCAATATACCTCATCTGAGTCAATACCTGTCTTGTATTCCCTGCTAACAAAGTCCTTTCGAGCAGAAGCTAGAGGGTCAGTTGAAGTCCCTGGATGTTCTGAATTGGAGTTGAAGATGAATTTCTTTTTACTTTCTCTTCTTGGACTTGGAAGGAGGGACTCCTAGGGCATCTGCTGGTTATGAGAGAATGAGACTTCCCTGTAGATGAAAAAAGATGAAGGAAGGAGTGACAAAAGCAGCGGTGAGAGCATGCAAGACCCAGGTTCTCAAAACTGCAGATTTTTCCCACATATGCCCTTGTCCTTTCAGCTGTTCTTTCAACCCCCTCAACTGCCCCTACTTATTCAATAAGCCCTCTTTTATCTTAAATTATTTAACATTAGATTTCTGTCCAGCTACTCAACTTGTGTGTTTCTCTTCATGCCAAAATATTTAGAAAATGTGTTTATTTTTAGTTTCTCTACTTCCTTATCTTACCTTCCTTTTTATCTTTTACCCACTGAAATCAGGTTTTTATCTCACCATACTTCTGAAGTCACTTATATAAAATTTAGGCATAATGTCTATCTTCAAAATCCAATGTTAAATTCTCAGTCCTTCTCTTAACCTCTTAGCAATATTTGAAACATGTTTTTCACTTGGCTTTCAGGATATTATACACATCTGGCTTCCTTCTTACACACTTGCTTCTCCTTTCCAGCTCTTTGCACACTCTTTTTTTTCCTTTCCAACTTCAAGTGTTGAAGTGCTTCAGAGTTTGGTCCTTGCCATCTTCTCTTCTGTATCTTCATTCATGACCTAATGACTTAGTCCAGTACAACCCCAACTAAGCGCAGATGACTCCCAAATTTATGTCTCAGTTAACATTTGTAGTCCTTCTTCTGACCCCTAGACTCACATCAGACTACTGGATAGCTCCACCTTGATGCCAAATAATCTCTCATATTTAACACGTTCAACACCAACCCTTTGTATCTCTGCCTCCAAACCTACCAAGTAAATGGCACAACTGTACCACCATTCACCAGCTGTTCAAGTAAAAACCTGGATATCATCTTAGACTTTTATTTTTCCACCACTCTCACATCTAATATATCATCAAGCCCCATTAGTACTATCTTCAAGAATATACCCTACATGGCGCAGTGGTTGAGAATCTGCCTGCCAATGCAGGGGACACGGGTTCGAGCCCTGGTCTGGGAAGATCCCACATGCCGTGGAGCAACTAGGCCCATGAGCCACAATTACTGAGCCTGCGCGTCTGGAGCCTGTGCTCCGCAACAAGAGAGGCTGCGATAGTGAGAGGCCCGCGCACCGCAATGAAGAGTGGCCCCCGCTTGCCGCAACTAGAGAAAGCCCTCACACAGAAACGAAGACCCAACACAGCCAAAAATAAATAAATAAATAAATAAAAAAGAATATACCCTACAGCTGGCCTTCCCATCCCCTCTATCACCAACACTTTTCAAGCCTCCAACCTTCATTTCTTAGCCAATTACTACAGTGTAGTCTCCTGGCAAATTTTCCTACTATCCTCAGACTCCACCACCCTTAATTCTTCACACAGCAGACATTGGTAGAAGAATCTCTTCAGAGAATATGTGTTATCATTCCCTTGTTCAAAACCCTTCAGTTAATTATTATCAAACTTAGATTTAAATGTTCTAGTTTTTCCTACTCTTTCTAAAATCAGATTCTATATTCTTCTCTGACACAGTCCTGCCACTGGAGTCTGTCTCATTTTTCCCTCTGGGATGTTAATCTGCCTTTTCTCTGCTTGGAACATTTTCCAGCAGACTATCACACAGTTTCCTCTTTCACATCATTTAGGCATTTGCTCCAAAATCTCCTCCACAGAGAAGCCTCCCCTGACCATTGTATCTAAAATACAGCACCTACATTCCTCATTATCTCTTCCTCTAAGCTGTTTTATTTCCCTCCATAGTTCCAGTGATTACCGGAAATTATAGTGCATATTTGCTCATGTATGAATTTATTACAATCTCCTCTAAGAGAATGAAAGCTGCATAAGGATATGAAACTTATGTGGCTCATGACTTTTCCTCATTTCTAAGGACAGTGCCGAACACCTAGTAGATGATGATGATGATAAATGTTTGCTGAATAAATGGTTAAATTCTGATGTTAAGCAGACTTAAGAATAAAAATGTGCTAGTTTGTGATCCATCAAATGACGACTGGAGGTTTCCTTCATGCAAACAAATTTGTCTGGTGATTTTACAACATTGGTGGTTTAGATGGTTGACTCAATTCTTAAAGGCTGGGGTCAAGGTTATTACATATTGGCATAGCTATCGTCTCATTCATGGTCTGGTTCTCAGTAGGTGCTCAGTGAATTTTGATAATTGAGAGAAAGCAAGCAAAAGCTCAAATTAATTGACTGAACTTAGGCTTAAACAACTGACTAGATATAATTCTACATTTTATGTTGCTATTGTTAGTGTCTGGAGAAATGGTAGCCCAGAAGAGAAGAGCATGCATGACGGGTAAGAGTCTTTGATGCTAAGGGTAGAATGGAAGTTAGTGGGATGTGACAGAAAGGGAGAGAAACCTTCTTTTCCCCATCTGAGTCTAAGCCAAATGAGAGAGTAATGAAGATGGGCAAATGGAACTCTAAAGTTATTTTTATTAAGCCAGTTTGCTTATATGAATAGCAACGAGTTTTCAAATAGTCAAACTCAGAATTACCTAGTCTTTCCACTCACACTCAGAGTAAATAAATACAGAATCTCAAATTGCAGCTCTACCCTGCCAGAACTTAGGCAAAGAAGCATATCATATGCTCCCTGCAGGCAACTGACTCTATAACCAGTTTTTGCCAAAAGATTTCCCAGTTGGAATTCAGTTCTCTTCTTCAAAGGAAAAGTGAGTAAAGGAATGGATAAAGGCTATGGGTTTTATGCTAATGAATGTCTCTCCATATGGAAATACAATGAAAGGGGTACAAAGGTTTCCCTAAGGATAAGCCCCAAATAATGGAAGACAGAGTGATATTCTGGCCTATAGAATTTAGAGATAAAAATAGAGGTTCAAGTGATTTTCCTGTAGTGAACCGACTAGGATACAGAAATGTTTTACTATCAGTGGGAGGAAAGGAAGTCAGAGATCCCCTCTGGAATTGTTGATGACTCTGTGATCTGAACACTGTCTTCTGAAAAATTCTATGTACCAATTATTGATGTCACAATACTATAGTGGTAACGCCACAAAACAAACAACCACAAAACTTCAGGGGTAATCAACAATAATTGTTCATTGTGCACATACCTGTAATTAAGTGGGGGTCAGCTAAGGGGTTCTGCTAACCTTGGCTCTGCTTGCTCAGATACCTGGAGCTCAGCTGGCTGTTTGGCTGACGTAGCCTGGCTTCGGCTGGGGTGACCAGGGAAACTTCGCATTTGTCATGTGCCACTTAAGTCTAGTAGGCTGACCGAGACTATCTTCTGGCAAAGGCAAAGACTTAAGAAAGAGTGTACTGGAACATGTAAGACCTCCTAATGTCTAGGTTCAAAACAGGAACACCTTCACTTCTGAATCATTCCATGGACAGAAGCAAGACACATGGCCAAATTCAGAATAAAGAGGTGGGGAAACATATCCTTTCCCTTTTTCAAAGGGACTGCATGGTCACAAGGCAAAGGGCACAGACATAGGAGGAGGTGGTGTGGGGGGGGAGTATTGGGGCCATGAATACAGTCTACCACAATGTAGGTTTGAAGCAGTGACTGGATTTCTAAAATCTAAATAATGCCAGAAGAAAGATACACAAATAGCTAGACTACAGCTGACTTTTCCTTACCCCTAACATTTATAACATATCCAGTATACTCTCATCATTATCTCCTGGATAATTACTGATGTATGAGCAGAGCATCAGATATATTGTTTAGGAACAACTTTTTTTAATTATAAAGAATTTGTCACCATATGGCCATTCACTATAAGATGTTGAAAATACCTCTTAGAGCAACGGGAACTCAACATTCCTGATGATGTCTAATGGAGAGGTCATTATACTCAGGGTCAGCTTATTTAGAAGAATATAAACTGAACCCAGTGAGTTAGGAAACTACCTACAGGTCCAAAAGAAGGGGTTGCCATTGAAACACAGGCTGTATACGAGTGAGACACATTGTATGGTCTGGTTGGCAGTCCCAGCAGAAGTTCAGTGGCTCAGCTGCAGGAAAGATAAGTCGTGTCCAAAGGGTTCAGATTCACATATGTGAAGCCAGGGAACCAGAATATCTATGCCAAAGAGAAACTGAAGAACCTTCAACAGCAAGCATTGGTATCTCCGGTACCCCCAGACCTCAGCTCACATGTTATTAATCCCTTCACCTTCCAGGTGACCTGATTCCTAAAAAGTCTCAACACAAACTTTTTAGTTAGATCTTACTTAGAGATACAGAAAAAGGGGTGCTGGACAAGAATATTAACATAAGAAGCTTCAGTTTATATGCTAAAATTAAAAATGCACTCATTATAGATGAGACAAGAGTACAGAAAAGAATGTGAAGAGTTAATAAAAGGAGACCTGGGGAGGGGGCGGGGGGAGAGAGAAAAGGAAGGAAGGAAGGAGTATGGATTAAAAAGAATGAAGAACAAATAATAGGTAGAAGAGTCATATTAAACTAGGGCATGAATTCCTTTCTTTACAAATATAAAAAGTAGGGTCATACATCAGCCTTCTTATTGCTTGAATTTTTCTTATTCACCATGGTAGAGAGGAAAAGTGATGGCAAAAGTTTTAGGGAAGTGGGTATCAGGGGAACTTAAGCCACCATTTGGTCTGAGACTGATTCTGAACTTGAGTGTGCATTTTACAAAACCAATACACTATATATATATATATATATATATATATATATATATATATATATCTCCATTGGGTCAATAAGTTTAATTCCAGTGAATGTGTTTTATATCAATGAGTGTGTAGAGCTAGTGTATAATGAAAATGTGTTGTGCTCATGAGTATATAAGTATATATTTTGGATATGCATTGCAGTAAGGTTTATGGCATCAATGGGTTAAATTACAACTTGCTTACTTTGTTTAAATGAAATCCAGCTAAAACTATCAAAAGTCAGGGCCAAGCCATTTGAATAGATAAGTGATAGACAAAAACTGCAGCTTTTCCATTGTATCAGCAATATTTACTCTGAAAACCTATTTAAATAATTTAACCGTTGCTTATGTTGTAAGTAGAAAAAAGCTAGATTTATAATATTTTTTAGGCCAGAGAATGTAATTGAAATTCTTTAATGATATCTGTCTAGGCTGCCCCATCCAATTCACTTTCATCTTAGAAAAAAATTACTTGGGTCAAAAGTCATTGGTTTAAGTCCCAAGGTATATTATGACACACAGAATGATAAACTCAAAAGCCATTATCAAGTTTCTGATAAAGGCTTTTGTGACAGAAATTCTAATTTGGTAGTCAGAGTCATTAATGAATATTGTGGAGATTTAGGACCTCGCTGCTACACTTGGACTGCTGATTCAGTAGAAATATGTTACAACCCAGTTCCTCTGGTAAGTTGCCCGCATTCTTTCTCTGTAGCGTTACTTTGGCTTAGTTCTACCTAGAGAAATTATTCTTGAATGTAGCTCCCCAAGAACGTCAATGTACTTTCTCTTTCATGTATTTTCTTGGAAACGCAGCCTGTTGAAAGAAACAAGTGCCAACTTTTAACTTAAACTTATTTCACATAAAATCTATAAAGCATCCATCACTTTGAAGATTGTTACGGGTTTTATATTTCACTTTAGTAAACCATGTCCTTCCAGTAAGTTTGATACTATTTGCAAATTAATCCTAGACCTATAAAATACAAGTAGACGTTGACAGGACCTTAAACAGAATCAATTTTCTCTTTAATAGATGTGTAGATCAATTGTGATGATAGATGTATCCTGACATTTTTTAAACAGAATTTATATTACCATTCGGGCAATTCTTGAGAATTCATATGCAAATTTTCCACTTCAAAGATTTTGTAAACTAAATGTTTCATACCAGGTTGATTTGGATGAGCATACAGGGAAGCAGAGCTTTTCAAGTAGTGGAATGTATGTTTAAGTGAAAAACAATTGCGCATGTAAAGCTGTGATGGATTGTCCAAGGAAGTATCAATATCTCATCTTTGCAATATTCCCCAGCCAACATAACTGTATGGTTCTGTGGAAAATGAGACATATATTGCTTTTATCATATTTATTTATTCCACAGGTGATATTGAGTAATTGACATGTGTCAGATATTGTGCTAATCACTAAACTTAAGGTGATATGTCTTTTTACTCCCAATGTCCTTCACGGAGCCCTATCATGCAGGATGTTTAAAGTGTTTCTTGTTAATATCGTCTCCTCTTCTGCGAAGTTTAGTTGCTCTATGCTTTATATCACAATATTATTATGGAAAATTGAATTTTTGGAAAAAATCTGCTGAAAATCATATGATACGTTATAAAGCCAAATAGAAATTTTCTCAGGACTTGAGGCCATTGTGGAATGTTAGTGCCACTGTATTTCTTCATTAGAACAAATTATTGAGAAGTGGCTGAATTGCCATAACTTGAGTTTCTTCTCTCTATGATTGCCTGAACTAACATTTTAAATATGAACCATTTTTTTGTTTGCAGGACTGCATCTATTTGGCTAGTCCTATGGTGAGATTTGATAAGTGCTAGCAAATCTATCCTGTTCCCAAATACTTTCATCACAGCACTCAAAATGACTATCATGAAAAGTTCTGTCTTTGAGGTTAAAACCTTCACTCCAAAATTTGTTTTGAGATGTAAGTACCCTAAAAAAGAAGTTTATTTATCTTTTATTTGTCCTTAATACAATTATAACTTGTCAAATAAATATAGAATAGAACATAACAAGCAAGCCTTTTTGAATAATCAGTTTATTGAAGAAAAATTTGCATAAAATTATTTCACTCACTTTACTAAATAGTTTGATGAGGTTTTTAAAATGCATAACTGTGTAATAATCACTCATAGAACTTTTCCCTGAACTGTGTCTTTGTATGTGATTCTTTGCGTGGGAGCCATTTCCCTGGCTTCTCTTTATTTCTTTTTATCACTGGTTTTCAGTAAATTGATTATAATGTGTCATGGTGTGGTTTCACTTGTATTTATTCAGCTTCAGTGTTTTTTTCGAATGTGACAATTTTTCAAATTTGAAATATTTTTATTATTCTTTCTTCAGATACCCCTCCCCCCTCAGACTCCAACTTCCTTGGTATAAGACAGCTTGATATTATCTGACAGCTCCCTGATAAACCAATCCCTGTTTTCATTCTTTTCTTGCTTTGTTCTTTATTCTGCATATTTTCTATTTGTATGCCTTCAAGTCCACTATGTTTTCTTCTGCAATTTCTCATCTGAAATTAATTGCATCTAATGTATTTTTCATTCAGATATTATATTTTTAATCTTTAGAAGTTCTAAAGATTTCACTTTTATATCTTCCATTTCTTATGTTTTCTTAACATCTTTAAATCTGTTTTTAAGGTTTATATTAGATGCTTAAGGCATTTCTGTCTGATCACACCATCATTTCTGTCAGATCTGGCTCTGCTTCTATTGATTTCTTTTCTACTGGCACTGAGGCATATAGTCCTGTTCTTTTACATGCTGGTTATTTTTTATTAGATGCAAGAAATTGTGAATTGTGAGGTTTTGAGTGGTGATTCTTTTCTTTAAATAGTTTTGAACTATTTTCTGGCCTAGAATAAATTTGATACTTTCAAGGTATGATTTTCAACTTTTTTATTGAAGTTTAAAAACAGCCTTTACGCTTCCGAAGACTCTACCCAGTGCTGCACGTATCATGAAGTTTATTACCCCTGGCTGGTGGGAACACACATTCTTCCAAGCCATAGCTCCAGAGAATTTCCAGCTTACTACTTTCAGTTGGTGTTTTCCTTGGCTTCATGAAATTTTACTTCATGCTTTATAAATTTCTATTCAATCAAAGACTCAAGAAGACACTTTTGCAGACCTCCAAAACTGTGTGTGTATGTGTGGGACCCCTTCTTTTTGGATATTCTGCCCTACAGATTTTAGCCAATTTCCTCTCTCAGCTCTAATCTCAGTCATCAATGCAGCTAGATGCTAAACCCTGCCTGAATTCCCCCTGGATGCACTGTAATCTCCTAATTGCCCTCCTCCCCTGCAGTGTAAGTTGGGGAAATGTTAGGGTTCACCTCATTTATTTTCTAACCTCAGAGATCAGAGTTGTGCACTACCTCTTGTTCAGTGTGTGAAATTGTTTGTCTTTTGTCCAATTTTATAAATGTATTTGGCAGAAAGGTAATTCCCATAGGAGTTAATCTTTCATGGATAGCAGTGGAATTTCAGGTGAGTCTTGATGAAAGTGAAGGAAAAACTTCTCAATGAAGGAACTTGATCCTAAGGGATTAAACTGAGTAGAGAATTGAAGCAGAGAATTCTGGGAAACCATAGTATAACAATAAAAGACACTTATGGATGAAAGAAACAGAGAAAAATTTTACTAACTGCCCAGTTTTTCTTATAAGAATATTCTATTTTAGTTATGTCCATCTCCACGGAAAATCCTACGAAGCATTCAGTAAAGCTCCATAAGAAATCATTACCCCAAATTCCTCCTTCCAATTTCTGAACTTCTGCAGGGCAGGGAGTCTAGGTTTGATCTTAAGAAAACCTAAGATTGGGTTCTAGTCTTTTCTTCCACTCCTTTCCTGCTGCTTTTTTTTGAGCTATGTTTTTCACCCAGTTTGCTATATCATCTCTTTGTTGTCTTGTCTCTAGTTACTTGCAGTCAAGATGTACAACTGTCTGCCAAGGTATATTACTACTAAGCTTCCTATTACCACACTTAAACCTATTTATTCTCTAAGAATACACTATCTTTATATTATACTTTTGCAAATGGCCCTTCTACACATATTTGAAAAAGCAAAATAGATATTATTTTTATAGCTTCAAATACCACCCATATATTGAGAATTCCCAAAGCAATATGTGTATCCAAGATTTCTCTCCTAAATTTCAATCCCATATATCCAACAATTTTCTGGACACTTCCACTTAGACAAATTTAATATGTGCTCAAGTGAATTCATCACCTTTCTTTGCCAGATGTACTGTTGAAGGCAACTGCCTTTGTGGATCAAGACTAGAAAATAAGGACAGGAAGGGCAGGAGATTGATGGATCTCATTACAAACATTTTAATATTTTTTTAAAAAACTATATGTCGATTACTTTTATAGAACTTTTTAAAAGTTAGAAATAAAAAATGAAAAAGGAAATCTTATCTCCTGTCTTGAAAAGCAAGCACATCTCAAGTGAAATTAGCATCCTGACCCTAAGAGGAAAGAGAAAGTACTCTGTAAAGTGTTGAACCCCAAACACAAGACAGCACAGAGGGAGGGGCTATTTTCTCCTGCACTTCATGTCTGCTCTTTCTCCTTCCATAATAGTGTAGCATCAAATAAATCTCCTGGTTGTTTTTCTATTTAAATGATAAACTAAGTTTCACAGTGAGGAGACAAATCTTACTATTTTTTACATAGTCTATTTAGTAATAAACTTGGACAAAAAAGAAAATGTTCTAGATTCTTCAGTAATAAATCATACAGCATGATTCCTAATGAATGATGGGCAATGATGGAAACATTTCCTAATGTATGATGAGGTTGATTGTTTTCTCTCCTTTGGCTTATATAATTAAATTTAAAACATCCCTGCAAGGTGAAGGGAATTATACTTTTAATTTTTTAATCTAATGTTGAGCATATTCAATTAAGGCTGTCAACATAGCAGAGCTGATTTGGTACCTGATATTTGGAGACCTGTGATTACAGGCCTCAAAGAAAAATTATGCTCTGGTTTAAGAGGAAGATTTGTATTAGAGACGCAAGGGAAAGGTTGAAGATTAAGCTGAGGAACTTAACTGTTCACTCTCAATTTACCTGCTTCCAAAGACCCAAATTAAGCAACTAAGTATATTTTAAACCACATGTGGTAATTGATTCTGTTTAGTTTAAATGGAACAACATTTCCACTATCTGATTTATGACTTCACTTTGAGATATTTCTGGTGTTATATTGCTTCAAATAGTCTAAGGAGAATGGATAGTTCATCCTGAACCATTTTCTCCCTGTAATTCTAAGTTATAACAAATGGTACATCTTAGTGGTCAGACCTTATGATTTGATTTAGTGATACTGTGCCTTCTCCTTTAACTAGTTTTTCACAAGCTCACATACTTGTGGTCACTCTACTTCTGCCCCTGAGACTTGACTTCCACATAGTGAATACTTCTGAACTACTTATATTTTCTTAAAGTTTATTCTTACCAATACATATTCTTTTATCTTTATTCCTCTGAAGCCAATACAAGCAAATCAGTGTAAATGGAACCAAACATTTGCCATCTTCTTTTAAAAGGGCCTGGCCTATTATGACAAAGGCTTTATGCTGATCTTTGTAGTTTCCATTGGTACATTCCTGTTTTTACAGTGGATTATAATGAAAACCAACCATATGTTTGATATTTATCTATTACATTTGAAAGTCAAGACCAGTTCTTTTATTTTATTTCAGCCTACAAATAAATGACAGTAGAAATTCATTTTCAGGATTCTAAAGATTAGAAGAAGCCAAATACTGGATTTAAAAAAAAAAAACTTTAACAAATTATCATCTATTTAAAAAATCACCATGGCATTGTAATAATTGAAGAATTAATTATAAAAATACAGAACTGAAATGTTTGCTATAGGGAGCTGGAAGGGTAGATGAGGAACAAGGTGGGTGTAGAGAGGGATAGGAGCAAGGCTTGCTTTTATGTCATTGTGATTTGTGAACCCTATGATGCAGTACCTATTTTAAATAAACTGAAAGCCTTGTGGTGGTGGCTTTATCCATGGTCAAAAGGGCTAAACAGGCATAGTATAAGTGTTCACTCAGTGGCCCAATCTGTGTGACTCAGGCAGGGTGTTGTCTATTTTAATGATGATTGAGAGTGTTGTACAAATTGCACAGATTTCATGAAACAAAGATAATTTACTACAGAACAGGAGATTCTCCAGATGCACAGGCCGAGGAAATATTTGAAAAGGAAAGACATAACAAGAGGAAGAAGATGACTCTGACGGATGTTTCAAAAGAGCTGTCACATCACAGCTCTCCTTTGGTTTCTGCAGATGCTGTTAGAACTAATCCTGATGATGAGTGATTTTACTTCACATTATCTGCAAATCAACAAGGATTCTCTGATAAATAAAGTTTCTTTCTTTCTTTCTTTCTTTCTTTCTTTCTTTCTTTCTTTTTCTTTCTTTCTTTTCTTTCTTTCTTTCTTTTTGCATTTTCATTGAGCACAATGCCTTTTGCCATTTTTGAGGGAAAAGAAGTAATACTGCAAATTCAGCTCTACAGTAAAGGACTTTCAATGCAATTATTTTTTGCTTTTGGTTTATTAAATATTTAGGATTTATTTTTGCTCCATTTTTAGTTAAAGCCTGATATTTTAAGATATGTAAAATGATAGACATTTAATATATTCTTCAATTGACTTTCATGATATATTTTTAGATAATAAAAATTTGTTTGGAACAATAATATTCATAAACTTTTAGACTACTTATCATATATCTATATTATGTAAATATATTAAATGCCACAATATCTTCTCTATTATTTATTTTTGTGCCATCAGAATTTAAGCCATCAAATCATAGAAATATTAAACTAGAGCAGCAATATTAATCCTAAACACTCAGATAAAGTATTGGTTTAATGCAACGTTAACACCCTGCCAAAATATATTAAATTCTAATTTAGATTTATACAGAACATTAGAGAACATCAAGTTGGAAATCACTCATTTTTCAAATAAGGAAATTTAATTTGACAAAAATCTAGTAATTTTATCAATATCACAGAACTAATCAGTAGACTGAGCAGCAGAATGAGATAAATTTAATATTATTTATATAAATTACTTAAATATTTTGGAACCAATATTTTTTAACATGGTAGACTAGACATAAGTACAATACCTTAGATTGTCCTTACCCTTCGTTCACGTTTAAATCATGTCATTTGGTGCCAGACTGGAGTAATGAACTCTACATTTGTTGAAGTGTTTGCCATTATTTCTGGCAATGAATTGGAAGGAGGACATGAGTGGGCAAGGCCAAACTTTACTTCAGAAATTTTCAAATTATAATGAACAATTTTTCATTCTTTCTCAGAATGTACACAGCATTCATGCGAATTTGTGGACTAACCAGATTCTTTACAAAGAAGGTTTTCAAAATATGTAACTAGAGATAAGATTGCCAAATAATTCTAAATGGGGCATTAACAGTATTCTTTTAGCTCTAAAAAATCTTTGTGCTTCAGTTTTAATTTTTCCTCATGCTAATTAGATGAGATTTTAGAAACAACCCTACTATGTTCTATTTCTCATTTAATTGACACATCAGATCTTTATTCATGCTTTCATGAGGCAAAGAATGGCCATTACAGCTATTACAATGGCGCCTCACTGCTGGGGTCCATGCCACAGGGCCATTAGACATAAATCAGTTTATGAGTCATAATATGCCTGTGGTAATTAAACCCCTCTTCAACTGTGTCCCATATGTACCTTGTTCTGCGTCAGGAAAAACTTATCAAGAAAAACTTCCACAAAGCAAATGTCATCCACATTAGAAGGCTAATCTGACTGGAACATACACATTTTTATCCTGAGGAAATAGCTTTCCACAATATGGATGATTGTCATGATAAAATTCCCATTATTATGGGCCACACCCTCGCACTAATGAGTGTACTACTGGATTTAGAAATATTAATAAATTGATAGATTTAATGTCTCCAAAAAATATATTCCTACATAGAACTTTACTGTCAAAGTATGTGTTTGAGTACATAATCCAAGTATAAGTAAACTTATTGTGAGTTTCTCTCAGAATCAGAACTTTCTAATTAATACATTGAACTTATCCCAATGCAGCTAAGAAATAAAAAAAAAAATTCCCAATCAAAAATCTAAAATATATATCTCCACTATGTTTGAAGAAAGTGAACAGTGATATAATTTGATAGTCTTAGGCAGAGACAATTTTTTATTGGAATATACAATTTGGGGAATTTTATAAAAATAATTCTTTTTAAAAAACAGATTGCTCAAAAAAAAAAAAAAAACAGATTGCTCAGTTATAACATTGTTCGTTTAAAAAAAAATTACACACACACACATATACATGCATTCACTTTCAAATAGTTCCACATACCTCCACACAATGAAACTTGTTTTGATATAAAATTATTAAGGATCTAGCTTCTAAAGAGACTTAGAATTTTTAAATTGCAAAAGTCTGAATCTTGTAGGGTAAATCAGGCTTGGCAGACGGGTGGAAAGAGAAGGACAACACACAAAGCCAAAAGAAATGCCTGGAATGTAATTGACATTTGGACTTTGTGCAAACACGTAGGGTGATGCCTGCAGAGGAGGCTACAGAAGGAGAGAGTATAATAACAAATCAAATTTTGCTGTTTTAAATTAAAAAAGCAATTTTATAACAATGTGAAATCATCGTGAATTTAGTTTACAGTTTGGTCAAGAAAGTTCACTGTAAGTGTTCTCAGATATTTCTCTTGCCCTTATCACCTTAAGTAGTCCTTCGCCCAGAATGGGTTGTGTTTATAAGTCATGAGATGCTTCTTCCATGACTTTAGTGGCCTCTAAACTCATGTGAAATTTATATGTTTAAGTCCTGTCCAAAATGAATCACATCTGTTTTTTTAGAAACTGTGGCCAATTTAAAGTACTCAATACAAAATGAGAACTAAAAATGCTTTAGCTGGTTTACTGATGCAGAAGAGAAAGATATGAAAGGATATACAATTTGACATTATGGACATTATCCCATTATTTCTGCAGTTTTAATATAGGAAAAAAGTACTAAAACTGAAATTTGAATACATGTCACCAAGTGGCAGAGCTGTTTCAATCATAACTGAAGTGGAGAAAAACATTTTTTCTCTCTTATAACAAAAATAAAATTCTTCATTCTAACAAGGAAAGTTTTCTGATATTATGGAAGCTGTCCTTAATTGTAAGAAAGCTTATTATACAAATAGGATTGTAATAAATCATGCAAAGACAAACAGCCTTGAAAAGCTAAGATATTTACCTGAGTATTTTCCTTTTTTCCCTTCTGTTTATTCCATATAATTCTTTGGAACATTTTTGTTACTTCCTGATTCTTTCTTGTTCATAGCATTTCATTGCACAGGAATTGAAGACTGAAGAAATATTGGATAGGATAGTCTGTGTTAAGAAATATACCCCAACATATATAAAGGATAAGAAACAATAGACATTTATTTCTTATACGTTTAGTAGTTGAAGTAAGGGGCTACTTTTCAGCTGGCAGCTCTCCTCTTGCGATAGTTCAAGGAGCCACACTCTTTTCATCTTATGACTCTGCCAATCCAGAGGCAGCCCAAACAAAACCTGTTGTAATGACAAGGAGGAAGAGAATGACTGTGCTTGGAAACCAGAAAAAATTCTAAGTGGAGGTCTTGGGTTGTGATTTGAGGAGTGGATGCTATTTCAACAGAAAGGGACACAAGGAAATGGCACCCCAGAAATCACTGTGAACCAAGGGAAAAAAAAAAGCATGTTCTGGAAAAGATGAATGTCCTGGGTTGACAGTAATACAGGGTTCATGAAGGAGAATAAAATGAGGGTCAAGTCTAGAAAAAGTTGTAAGTGTCAAATCATGGATGACCTTGATGTTCTGCCAAGCTTTTGGTACTTACACACACACACACACACACACACACTACTGGGAGAAAAATAACTTGATGGTAGCGTGAGGAAAAGAGAGGTGGGAGAGAAACCAGTTAGATCACTACTGTGAAATCCAGGAACTTATTAAGTTCCTGAATAAGGCATTGGCTAAGGCATTGGCTACAGAAAGGGAAATGGGTGGATTTATTTGAGAAAAAAATTGAGATTTAGAAATACCAGGTCATAATAGCCAAATTGTTTTTGGGAATAAATGAAGAGAGAGGAAATTGAGGAAGTGGCTTCTGGTTGATTAACCTGAGGCTAGTGGCGCTGCATAAACCATGGTGGAAAACAAAGGCCGTGGGGCTGACTGAGGGAAAGAAGACGATAGGTGCAGTTTGAGATATTTTAGGTTTGCTGTATGAGCAAGACACGTCTTTTACACTCAGAGAAGCAGATGAGGGTGTAAGTCTGAAACTTAAGAGGGAGCCAGGGTTTGAGACATAGGTCTCCTGGGGACTATTTGGGAAGTGTGAGTAAAATCAGTTAGGAAAGGACTGTCAAATAGGACATCAATCAATTTTAAATCACCTAGGAAAGCAGTTCCACTGAGCAATCATGACCTTCTCATACCAGCTGTAATTTTTTTTATTTAACTCAGTGAGAGATGAGAAAAAAGAAACATCAACAGACTTGTTAGAGTGAGGTTTTTAAAATATGCCCTGCTATAATTTCGGGGAGAAGATTAGAGTAGGGTCTTATTTTATTTTTTATGTATTCATTTTTCTTTTTAAATAATGAAAAGTGGATCACTGTCAATAGTTTCACTTAAATATTGAAGAACAATTTGGAGCCTTCATGAATAAATGCTAATGAATCATAATAGGGTCACATGTCCATTACTGAAACTATCACAGGCAAGAGGAATAGGATTACCCCTTGGACCATCATTCTCTTCCTGGGGGAAGAGCGGAATTCACCTCATCAAGATACCTAGCTGTGTGTGTGTTGGGGGTGGGATAGTATTTACCTAAAAAAATCAGGGTGCTCTTGGGGAAAAAAAAGAAGAGTGGATATTGGGAAGGCAAATGTAGTGTTAATTATATCATGATTATCTGGTTAAGTGAATAAATAACAACAATAACAAGTTTGCATTTCAACCCTTATTATTGAATATTCTAAAATGTATTAGTTCTTACTCTAGTGAATAGACTTTATAGAAGATTTTTGTTCCCAGGGTTATCATTTTGGATTGGCAAGAATCATCATGACAAAAAAATACACATATAAAAAGTGTAGAGAATTGAACAGGTATATATTGGATTTTAATGAATTTTTATGATGTATTTTAATATTTTAATGAATTTTTATGATGTATTTATAATATTTTAAGAATATAAGTCCACAAGGGAGGAATGTGGTTTGTTGTGTTCACTGGTGAATGTCCAGTGTCTAAAACAATACCCGACACACAGTAGGCTCTCAATAAATATCTGTGGGATGAATAAATGGGGAAAATATTTATATAACCTTAGTTGTATTTTTTATCTTTCTCTGAAAAAAGAAAATTCTCTCCAAATATTTTATATTTGATTATTTGGTATTTAATTGGCTCTGATTCTGCTATTCCTTTTTGCAATGTTCTTTCTAAATTTAACTATATGTGACCTTCTCATTTGCCCTTCAACTTCATCCAAAGTTCTGGGTTTAGTCATATAGGCTGTTTTCTCTTCTTGGCTTTCAAATATCCTGGTACAATTTGTTTTGAATGGGTAGAACCATATTCTTTTTGATAGCCAACTTCCTTGAACTACACTTCTTAAGAGAAGACCAAGGATTCATTGTACTAGTTTTCAAGCTTGATACAATTAGCTCCTAAAGTTAATCTTCTTAATCTTGCTGACATTTCCATTCCCTTCCCTTAGGGAAAGGAATTCAATTTCATTTACTTGTGATTGTTTCCTCAAGGTTCCCTTATACTATTAGAAGCCCATCTAATTTTTTTCCCTGTGAGTAAGTATCAGATCTGATGTCTGCCTTGGGAAATGTTACCTTTGTCACCGAAGACCATGCTATGAGATCTCATTACTTCCGAACATCTCGGTCATCAGTGTTCTCATTTTAATGTGTGCCTGTCAACACTTACCTTTATTTAAAATTTCTTTAAGTTGGCTAAAAACCTTATTAACCTGCTGTTTCTTAGTTTAGTGATTTACATGATTTATATTAGATTTAGAATATAGTTATTTTGTGTGTTCTTACCATATTAACTTTAATCCAATTATTCATCCCAAATAATCCCATTACTATATTTTTATTCTGGATTTATGAAGGCATTAATTTCACAAATAATAATGTAATTCTCTCTCTTTCCTAAGCCCATCCTCCAGTTCCAAGTACTATTCTACTAGTTGTCAGGTATTTTAATAGTATCTCAACTCCAAATACTCTTCATTAATTCTATAATTCAAAAGTTACATCAGAGCATTTTGCATAATTGTATGATTATTTCCTCACAATGGAATGTGATAATATTATAAAGAGATATTTTAAATGTTGTGTGATAGTCATTGAAGCACATAAATGTCACTGTTCACAGTGAACATTACATAAAAAGAAATACACCAAAGACAGTGAACAAATAATGATACAAAATCTTCCATTTATTTGTATTAGAAAGAAAAAAATAAGTGATAAAAGATTTGGTGCAAGCCTAGGGAGGAGTTAAATGAATGGCTACATCTGTTTAATGGATTAAACAAGAAGCTATTAGATGACTAAACAAGATAAGAAAATAATCATTTTATAAAAACTTAAAAGCACCTCAAATGATTTTTCATTAATTCTTTATATTTTTTCAGCTAGTATATTTTGAGTGTTATTATGTGTGAGTTCAGAGAACACAGAGATAAATAACATGTAGTCCTTGTCAAGAAGGAGATGACAGTCTTGGAATGAGAGAGAGTTATATTAAAAGGCTTTGTTTTCTCTCTTTTATTGCACATCTATGATAAAAATCATAATGAGTACAATGAGAATGCAAAGAAAGTTTGGTAGAGGAGTCAGTTATCCTTAGGAATATGAGGAAATGATTCAGGGGTAAGAATATCTATTTTTACATATAAGTCACCTCGAGTAAGATAGTGCTGACTGCACAAAGGCCAGGGTACTCCATTGCTGTATAGCACATCTCAAGCTTAGAGTGTGAGAGTAGAGGGTTAGAGAGATAACCACAGGCTACACTGTGAATATTTCCATTGGAAGTTGAGTCTCTGAAGCACAGAAACCTTTGGTTCTTTATATAGGGATACCCATGCAAATCACTAGGGCATAGGATTGGAGGATGATTAGCATATTATTGGGTCTTCAGACTATGAGAGGGTGAAAGATAGATTTAAGGTGAGACGTTTGGGGTTAGAAAGCCACTGGGTTGATACCTCTGCCAACTTGAAGGGACAGAGATTATAGCATGGATTTAGCATGTGGGAAACAGTCAAATGATAATTTCCTTTGGGGATCATTTCTCTGTGTATCATGCTCATCAAGATACTTCCCCATCTACCCCAGTATGTCCTAAATGTTCTTTTGGGTGTCTTCAAGTTAACTTCAATGAAATGTTCTACTTGTTTTTAACAGTGCATATTAAATTCCTCAAAGAAGAATTATGATAACTCTTATTTGCTCTGGTAATTTTTTAAAAACTATGTGTTTGACTTTTATGGAAGGTCACAAGGAGAAACCATCTTATGATATCCATATTCACACGAACACACTTTAGTATTTCCCAAATTAAAAATGAATTATAGGTGCTCCTAGACTCCATATTTTGTCTATTTTAGTTATATTCCCATCTCGCTCTAACCCTGTTCAAAGCAAACCTTCTCAAAAGCGTTATCAATGCTTGCTGTCTCTCCTTTCTCAGCAACTATTCACTCTTCAATCTATGGCAATCTGGCTTCATCCCCAAGCATGACCCTTAAAATGTCATTTAACCTACTTTTGCCAAGGTCATTTACAATCTTCAGGATGCCTACTCCAAGGAACATGTCTATGTCCTCATCTCACTAGACTCCCCCAGCAGGATTTGACGAGGTTTGCCATCCCTTTCTTCCTGAAACACTTTTTCTTCTTGGCTTTATTGACATCACACTGGTCGTAACACCCATCCTAATCAATAGGGTGGTAGATTTATATTCTTCTTTTTCCCACGGTTCTAATTTTCTTTTTCCACTTCCGTTTATACCTAAGCCTTGTTTGTGAAGTATCTTAAATCCTTGTGGGAAAATGAATGTATATAATTAAAATAAAAATTAAATATGTAAGTAATAATATTGGCTATCTTATAGTTAAAGGATGCCATAAAGGAATTAGAAGAACTCATAGCCATGGACATAGTCAAGTAAAAGTTGCATGTCTAAGTATGTTATCTAAAAAGATATGAACTGTCAACACTGTCAAATAAAGGACATTTGTGTTTATGTACACACTACTTAAAGATGCACATAATTCTTACAAAATAAGAAACTAGAGCTATGAGGGCAACAATAAAAATAAAGCTCGAGAAAGCCTAAGAGACTATATAGTGTTGAATTCTCGCTCAAGTAAAATGAGTCAATTTTCTTAGGGAAAGGCCCTCATTAACCTTGAGATCCAGTAGCAGCTGCTGTAAAACATTCCTAACCAGAATACATAGAACAGCTTATCACTATGGGCCTGTGATGTAATCACAGAAACACTGGATGTGAGCCAGAGCAGGTGGATTAAAAATTATGGTGTTGCACCTTAGCTGTCCAGGGGATGATTAGGTTAGACCTCCACAGGCAAAGGAAACACAGCACTTACAGAGTTATTCGAATACATATCTTGCTTTTGAATACATTTCACAGGGAGATTATAATATAAAACAAATAGCAAATGATTGAGAATTGGCAAATGGAAAATTCTACATAAAAATATATCTAAGTAAACGTGAATTCTACTGATTTTCTAAAAGAGTAGAACTGCAATGCTGAAAGCTTTTATTGTGGCATTTTATTCTTTCTGAGAAGATTACAGTTGCTGGAGTCAATGGTGAGATCCAGATCATAGTGGTGGGACATCAGAGGCATTTGAGACCCTTATTATGGTGGTTATTTTAAAATAATGTTCATAAATTGTGAAATGCCAAATAAATCAAATATACACAAAAATGGAATTTGGTTATTACAGTGGATAGCCTATATGGCAAAATATTTTGCAGCCACTTAAGTATATTTTAGGAGAATTTTTAATGCTTTAGGAAATTGTTCATAATATTAAGTGAACAAAATAGGTAATAAAAGATATTTACAGGTCTTAATCATTTGTGTATACACACAAAATAACTTGAAAATATATACTAACATATCAACAGTGGTTATTTGTGGGTAGTAGGATTATGGGTTATCTTCATTTTCTCTTTTGTTCTTTACCATATTTTCTAAATGTTTTACAAAGAGCATGTAGCATTTTAGTAACAAAAAAGTCAAAGCAAAAAAATAAAATGAAAAAATTCTTATTAGAATTTCTTCTATTTCTCACTGTCTGAAGTCTCTCCAGGTTTAGTAACCTATGGATTCACTGTAAAATCTTTTTCTCAACCAAATATTCAATGTATGCCTGAAAGGTCTATTACAAATTTGACTGTCTTTGACTTGGTGATATAGCCTCAGCTCAACCCTCTCCATTTCTCATTGATGACCCTACAAAGCAACACTGTGTGCTTGGAGACCATCAGAAGTTTCAGTGCAGATTGAGCATATTCACTTACTTAATTGAATTATTTCTCCTTGATATAACCAGTAGAAACAGAAGAGCCAGGAATAAGAAAAGAGAGAGTGCTGAGAAAAATTAAGCAATCATTCAGCACATTTCATATGGAAAAAAAAGAAGAATGATTTGTTTCCTGAGAAAGGAGCAGCGTCCTGTACTGGAAGACTGTAAAGGAAACTTTGTGATTACAGATACTACGTAATCACTCAACAAGATCCGGAACCTGTTGTCACCTGTCATATGTCCAAAGCATATGCTATCCTCTCTGTTTCCATTTCTGCTTCTTTTTTCAAGAGGTTCTCACATAATAAAGAACTGAGCATCGAGAACATACACAGTTTACCTCAACAGTTTATATTTAAGGTGTGAAAAATAGTAGAAAACCAAGCAGGTAGCCATGGTTAAGAGAGTGAGAACAACTGGTTTGGGAAGCAGACAACTTACATCAGAGTTGAAAGCAACAAAATGCCAGTTGTAACCTGCTGACAAAATAACAATGGCAGAAAAGAAAAAGCAAAACAAAACAAAAAAAGAATCTGGCTGTGTTAGTTAGAAATAGAGTAGCTTTTCTTGAGCAGAATTTATACTGATGGTGAACTTAAGGAAAAGAATTAGTATACGTGCCAGACTGAAAATATAACTCAAAATATTATCTTCAATAATTGATAAATAGAAAATAGTCCTTACTTCACAATTGAACTTTTTCTTCTGCCACATTGTACTAGTTTTACAGAAAGTTAATCATCAGTAAATTGCCATTGCATATGATAGAAATTTTGAAAAGTTTCAAGAATCAGTACTTTATCTTGATAGTATTATCATATTCTCAAACTTTACTTCCTTACAGAAACCTTAAAAACTATGTACCTTTGACAAGGATTCCCCTTCCAGTCAGTTATTAATTCATTTATTCAACAAATATTTTTGTACACTTACAAGGTAATGGATATCATAATTGGCTCTGAAGACAAAGATGAAAAAATGGAAGTTTTTGTAGTGAACCCCAGTGCGGAAGAGGAGATCATGAAGTAAAAGATAATATTATGTTACCATATGCAAATACAAGGGTCAGAAAGAGGCAGTGGATTGTAGTGGCTAAGCACGTTGATTCAGAAGCCATCCTCCTGTGGTCAGGCCCTTTTTTTTATCACCCACTTCCAATTTGGGTACCTCTGGACTTAAACCACCTTTTGGTTTCCTCACCTATAAAATAGGAATAAAAATAATGCATCTGCCTATTATAATCTAAATGAGGCTTAAATTAATAAATATGATTCACGTATATGTAAACCAAGATATGTAAAGAACAGTGTCTGATATGGATTAAGCATTATGTGTATATTAGTTAATGCTATAAAACAAAACAAAACAAAACAAAAAAGAACAAAGTAGTAGTGGATGAAGAAAGGAGAGAATGCTTTTGGGAAGAATTTGTCAGGAAAAGATTAACATAGGAAGACTCTAAAGATGATTAGGGGAAGGAGCTTCAAGATGGCGGAAGAGAAAGATGAGGAGATCACCTTCCTCTCCACAAATACATCAGAAATACATCTAAATGTGGAACAGCTCCTACAGAACACCTACTGAATGCCAGCAGAAGACCTCAGACCTCCCAAAAGGCAAGGAACTCCCCATGTACCTGGGTAGGGCAAAAGAAAAAAGAAAAAACAGAAACAAAAGAATAGGGACAGGACCTGCACCAGTGGGAGGGAGCTGTGAAGGAGGAAAGGTTTCCACACACTAGGAAGGCCATTTGTGGGCAAAGACTGCGGGTGGTGGGGGGGGTGCTTCGGAGCCACGGAGGAGAACACAGCCACAGGGGTGCGGAGGGCAAAGCGGAGAGATTTCTGCACAGTGGTTTGGTGCTGACCAGCACTCATCAGCCTGAGAGGCTTGTCTGCTCACCCGCCGGGGTGGGCAGGGGCTGGGAGCTGAGGCTCGGGCCTTGGAGGCCAGATCCCAGGGAGAGGACTGGGGTTGGCTGCGTGAACACAGCCTGAAGGAGCTAGTGCGCCACAGCTATCCAGGAGGGAGTCTGCGAAAAAGTCTGGAACTGCCTAGGAGGCAAGAGACTATTGTTTCGGGGTGCACGAGGAGAGGGGATTCAGAGCACCGCCTAAACGAGTTCCAGAGACGGGCGCAAGCCACGGCTATCAGTGCGGAACCCAGAGACTGGCATGAGATGCTAAGGCTGCCTGCCACTGCCATGGTCCTGTGATCCAGGGACAAGTTTCCCGGAAGAACACACGGTGCGACTCAGGCTGGTGCAACGTCATGCTGGCCTCTGCTGCTGCAGGTTTGCCCCGCATTCCATACCCCTTGCTCCCCCACAGCCTGAGTGAGCCAGAGACCCCTAATCACCTGCTACTTTAACCCTGTCCTGTCTGAGCGAAGAACAGACGCCATCAGGTGACCTACATGCAGAGGCGGGGCCAAATCCAAAGGTGACCCCCAGGAGCTGTGGGAACAAGGAAGAGAAAGGGAAATTTCTCCCAGCAGCCTCAGGAGCAGCCGATTAAATCTCCACAATCAACTTGATGTACCCTGCATCTGTGGAAAACCTGAATACACAACAAATCATCCCAAATTGAGGAGGTAGACTTTGGGAGCAAGATATATATATATTCTTTCCCTTTTTCTCTTTGTATGAGTGTGTATGTGTATGCTTCTGTGTGTGATTTTCTCTGTATAGCTTTGCTTTTACCATTTGTCCTAGGGTTCTGTCCGTCCTTTTTTTTTATTATTATTACTTTTTAAAAATTTTTTCTTAGTCATTATTTTTATTTTAATAACTTTATTTATTCTATTTTACTTTATTTTATTTTATTTTATCTTCTTTCTTTCTTTCTTTCTTTCTTTCTTTCTTTCTTTCTTTCTTTCTTTCTTTCTTTTTCTCCCTTTTATTCTGAGCCATGTGGATGAAAGGCTCTTAGAGCTCCAGCCAAGCATCATGGCTGTGCCTCTGAGGTGGGAGAGCCAAGTTCAGGACACTGGTTCACAAGAGACCTCCGAGCTCCATGTAATATCAACCGGTGAAAATCTCCCAGAGATCTCCATCCCAACGCCAAGACCCAGCTTCACTCAATGACCAGTAAGCTACAGTGCTAAACACCTTATGCCAAACAACTACCAAGACAGGAACACAACCCCATCCATTAGCAGAGAGGCTGCCTAAAATCATAATAAGGCCACAGACACCCCAAAACACACCACCAGACGTGGACCTGCCCACCAGAAAGACAAAATCCAGCCTCATCCACCAGAACACAGGTACTAGTCCCCTCCACCAGGAAGCCTACACAATCCACTGAACCAACCTTAGACACTGGGGACAGACACCAAAAACAACAGGAACTATGAACCTGCAGCCTGTGAAAAAGAGACCACAAACACAGTAAGTTAAGCAAAATGAAAAGACAGAGAAAGACACAGCAGATGAAGGAGCAAGGTAAAAACCCAGCAGACCAAACAAATGAAGAGGAAATAGGCAGTCTACCTGAAAAAGAATTCAGAATAATGATAGTAAAGATGATCCAAAATCTTGGAAATAGAATAGAGAAAATACAAGAAACGTTTAACAAGGACGTAGAAGAACTAAAGAGCAAACAGTGATGAACAACACAATAAATGAAATTAAAAATTCTCTAGAAGGGAACAACAGCAGAATAACTGAGGTAGAAGAACGGATAAGTGACCTGGAAGATAAAATAGTGGAAATAACTACTGCAGAGCAGAATTAAAAAAAAGAATAAAAAGAACTGAGGACAGTCTCAGAGACATCTGAGACAACATTAAACCCACCAACATTCGAACTATAGGGGTCCCAGAAGAAGAAAAGAAAAAGAAAGGGACTGAGAAAATATTTGAAGAGATTATAGTTGAAAACTTCCTTAATATGGGAAAGGAAAGAGTTAATCAAGTCCAGGAAGCACAGAGAGTCCCATATAGGATAAATCCAAGGAGAAACACGCCAAGACACATATTAATCAAACTATCAAAAATTAAATAGAAAGCAAAAATATTAAAAGCTGCAAGGGAAAAACAACAAATAAAACACGAGGGAATCCCCATAAGGTTAACAGCTGATCTTTCAGCAGAAACTCTGCAAGCCAGAAGGGAGTAGCAGGACATATTTATAGTGATGAAGGAGAAAAGCCTACAACCAAGATTACTCTACCCAGCAAGGACCTCATTCAGATTTGATGGAAAAATTACAACCTTTACAGACAAGCAAAAGCTAAGAAAATTCAGCACCACCAAACCAGCTCTACAACAAATGCTAAAGGAACTTATCTAGGCAGGAAACACAAGAGAAGGAAAACACCTACAATAACAAACCCAAAACAATTAAGTAAATTGTAATAGGAACATACATACCGATAACTACCTTAAATGTAAATGGATTTAAGGCTCCAACCAAAAGACATAGACTGGCTGCATGGATACAAAAACAAGACCCATATATATGCTGTCCACAAGAGACCCACTTCAGACCTAGGGACACATACAGAGTGAAAGTGAGGGGATGGAAAAAGATATTCTATGCAAATTGAAATCAAAAGAAAGCTGGAGTAGCAATTCTCATATCAGAAAAAATAGACTTTAAAATAAACACTATCACAAGAGACAAGGACACTACATAATGATCAAGGGATTGATCCAAGAAGAAGATATAACAATTGTAAATATTTATGCAGCCAACATAGGAGCACCTCAATACATAAGGCAAATACTAACAGCCATAAAAGGGGAAATTGACAGTAACACAATCATAGTAGGGGACATTAACACCTCACTTTCACTAATGGACACATCATCCAAAATGAAAATAAATAAGGAAACACAAGCTTTAAATGAAACAGTAAACAAGATGGACTTAATTGATATTTATAGGACATTCCATCCAAAAACAACAGAATACACATTCTTCTCAAGTGCTCATGGAACATTCTCCAGAATAAATCATACCTTGTGTGACAAATCAAACCTTGGTAAATTTAAGAAAATTGAAATCTTATCAAGTATCTTTTCTGACCACAACACTATGAGACTTGATATCAATTACAGGAAAAAATCTGTAAAAACTACAAACACATGGAGGCTAAACAATACACTACTTAATAACCAAGAGATCACTGAAGAAATCAAAGAGGAAATAAAAAAATACCTAGAAACAAATGACAATGAAAACATGACGACCCAAAACGTACGGGATGCAGCAAAAGCAGTTCGAAGAAGGAAGTTTATAGCAATACAATCCTACCTTAAGAAACAAGAAACATCTCAAATAAACAACCTAACCTTACACCTAAAGCAATTAGAGAAAGAAGAACAAAAAACCCCAAAGTTAGCAGAAGGAAAGAAATCCTAAGGATCAGATCAGAAATAAATGAAAAAGAAATGAAGGAAATGATAGCAAAGATCAATAAAACTAAAAGCTGGTTCTTTGAGAAGATAAACAAAATTGATAAACCATTAACCAGACTCATCAAGGAAAAAAAAGGGAGAAGACTCAAATCAATAGAATTAGAAATGAAAAAGGAGAAGTAACAATTGACACTGCAGAAATACAAAGGATCATGAGAGATTACTACAAGCAACTTTACGCCAATAAAATGGACAACCTGGAAGAAATGGACACATTCTTAGAAAAGCACAACCTTCTGAGACTGAACCAGGAAGAAATAGAAAATATGAACACGCCAATCACAAGCACTGAAATTGAGACTGTGATTAAAAACCTTCCAACAAACAAAAGCCCAGGACCAGATGGCTTCACAGGGGAATTCTATCAAACATTTAGAGAAGAGCTAACACCTATCCTTCTCAAACTCTTCCAAAATATAGCAGAGGTAGGAACACTCTCAAACTCATTCTACGAGGCCACCATCACCTTGCTACCAAAACCAGACAAAGATGTCACAAAGAAAGAAAACTACAGGCCAATATCACTGATGAACATAGATGCAAAAATCCTCAACAAAATACTAGCAAACAGAATCCAACAGCACATTAAAAGGATCATACACCATGATCAAGTGGGGTTTATCCCAGCAATGGAAGGATTCTTGAATATACACAAATCAATCAATGTGATACACCATATTAACAAATTGAAGGAGAAAAACCATATGATCATCTCAATAGATGCAGAGAAAGCTTTCGACAAAATTCAACACCCATCTATGATAAAAACCCTCCCGAAAGTAGGCATAGAGGGAAGTTTCCTCAGTATAATAAAGGCCATATATGACAAACCCACAGCCAATATCATCCTCAATGGTGAAAAACTGAAACCATTTCCACTACGATCATGAACAAGGCAAGGTTGTCAACTCTCACCACTATTATTCAACATAGTTTTGGAAGTTTTAGCCACAGCAATCAGAGAAGAAAAAGAAATAAAAGGAATCCAAATTGGAAAGGAAGAAGTAAAGCTGTCACTGTTTGCAGATGACATGATACTCTACATAGAGAATACTAAAGATGCTACCAGAAAACTACTAGAGCTAACCAATGAATTTGGTAAAGTAGCAGGATACAAAATTAATGCACAGAAATCTCTTACATTCCTATACACTAATGATGAAAAATCTGAAAGTGAAAATAAGAAAACACTCCCATTTACCATTGCATCACAAAGAATAAAATATCTAGGAATAAACCTACCTAAGGAGACAAAAGACCTGTATGCAGAAAATTATAAGACACTGATGAAAAATAAATTAAAGATGATACAAATAGATGGAGAGATATACCATGTTCTTGGATTGGAAGAATCAACATTGTGAAAATGACTCTACTACCACAAGCAATATACAGATTCAATGCAATCCCTATCAAACTACCACTGGCATTTTTCACAGAACTAGAACAAAAAATTTCACAATTTGTATGGAAACACAAAAGACCCCGAATACCCAAAGCAAACTTGAGAAAGAAAAACGGAGCTGGAGGAATCAGCCTCCCTGACTTCAGACTATACTGCAAAGCTACAGTAATCAAGACAGTATGGTACTGGCACAAAAACAGAAATATACATCAATGGAACAGGATAGAAACCCCAGAGATAAACCCACGCACATATGGTCACCTTATCTTTGATAAAGGATGCAAGAATATACAGTGGAGAAAAGACAACCTCTTCAATAAGTGGTGCTGGGAAAAGTGGACAACTACATGTAAAAGTATGAAATTAGAACACTCTCTAACACCATACACAAAAATAAACTCAAAATGCATTAAAGACCTAAATGTAAGGTCAGACACTATCAAATTCTTAGAGGAAAACATAGGTAAGACACTCTATGACATAAATCACAGCAAGATCCTTTTTGACCCACCTCCAGAGAAATGGAAATAAAAACAAAAATAAACAAATGGGACCTAATAAAACTTAAAAGCTTTTGCACAGCAAAGGAAACCATAAACAAGACGAAAAGACAACCCTCAGAATGGGAGAAAAAATTTACAAGCAGCTCATGCAGTTCAATATCAAAAAAACAAAGAACCCAATCCAAAACTGGGCAGAAGACCTAAATAGACATTTCTCCAAAGAAGATATACAGATTGCCAAGAAACACATGAAAGAATGCTCAACATCATTAATCATTAGAGAAATGCAAATCAAAACTACAATGAGATATTATCTCACACCGGTCAGAATGGCCATCATCAAAAAATCTACAAACAATAAATGTAGAGAGGGTGTGGAGAAAAGGGAATGCTCTTGCACTGTTGGTGGGAATGTAAATTGATACAGCCACTTTGGAGAACAGTATGGAGTTCCTTAAAAAACTAAAAGTAGAACTACCATATGACCCAGCAATCCCACTACTGGGCATATACCCTGAGAAAACCATAATTCAAAAAGAGTCATGTACCAAAATGTTCATTGCAGCTCTATTTACAATAGCCAGGACATGGAAGCAACCTAAGTGTCCATCGACAGATGAATGGATAAAGAAGATGTGGCACATATATACAATGGAATATTACTCAGCCATAAAAAGAAATGAAACTGAGTTATTTGTAGTGAGGTGGATGGACCTAGAGTCTGTCATACAGAGTGAAGTAAGTCAGAAAGAGAAAAACAAATACCATATGCTAACACATATATATGGAATCTAAAAAATAAAAAAAGAAAGAAAGAAAATGGTCAGAAGAACCTAGGGGCAAGACGGGAATAAAGATGCAGACCTACTAGAGAATGGACTTGAGGATACGGGTAGGGGGAAGGGTAAGCTGGGACAAAGTGAGAGAGTGGCATGGACATATATACACTACCAAACATAAAATAGATATCTAGTGGGAAGCTGCCGCATAGCACAGGGAGATCAACTTGGTGCTTTGTGACCACCTAGAGGGGTGGGATCAGGAGGGTGGGAGGGAGGGAGACGCAAGAGGGAAGAGAATTGGGAACATATGTATATGTATAACTGACTCATTTTGTTATAAAGCAGAAACTCACACACCATTGTAAAGCAATTATACTCCAATAAAGATGTTAAAAAATAAAAAATAAATATGATTGGGAATGTTTAAGAATGAGAATCTGATCTAAAATTATTGTATGTCATAGAAGTCATTTTTAAGCAACAACAAGAAAAAATACTAAATGCATACAAATTTTAAAGTAGTTTTAGTGGGTGGGGTGGATGTTTGTGTGGAGATCAAGCTTTTTTTACAGTATAATAAATGATAAATGCTAGAGAGCATGTGAAGAAAAGGGAACACTCTTACACTGTTGATAGGAATGTAAATTGGTGCAACCACTATGGAAAACAATATGGATGTTCCTCAAAAAACTAAAAATAAAGTTGCCATATGATCCAGCAATCCCACCCCTGGGCATATATCCAGACAAAACTATAATACAAAAAGATACATGCACCCCCTTTGTTCATCACAACACTATTTACAATACCCAAGACATGGAAACAACCTAAATGTCCATCGACAGACGAATGGATAAAAAAGATGTGATATATACATATATATATATATATATATATATATATATATACACACCATGGGATATTACTTAGCCATTGAAAAGAATGAAATAATGCCATTTGCAGCAACATGGATGGACCTAGAGATTGTCATACTAAACGAAGTAAGTCAGAAAGTGAAAGACAAATACCATATGATATCAATTATATGTGGAATCTAAAATATGACACAAATGAACATATCTACAAAACAAAAACAGACTCACAAATAGAGATAACAGACTTGTGGTTGCCAAGGAGGAGGTGAGGGAGGGAAGGATTGGGAATCTGGGATTAGCAGATGCAAACTATTATATATAAGATGGATAAACAACAAGGTCCTGCTGTATAGCACAGGGAACTATATTCAGTATCCTGTGATAAACCATAATGGAAAAGAATATGAGAAAGAATATATATGTATAACTGAGTCACTTTGCTGTACAGCAGAAATTAAACACAACATCGTAATTCAACTGTACTTCAATAAAATTAAAAATAAATTATTCTAGGCCATAAAAGTCAGTTTTAAGTAACAATGAGAAAAAAAATACTAAAATGCATAAAAACTTTAAATTAGTTTTGGTGGGTGGGGTGGATATTTGAGTGAATATCAATTATTTTTTACAGCATACATAGTAGTGTATATTACAGCCGACTCTCATACTGGGAAAATCTAAGGCACAGGTTAATTAATTTTCACTACCCCTATCTTTATAATGAATTTCTACCCCGCCTCCAAACTTCAACTTTCTTAATTAATTTAATCAGATATTTTCAATGTTTCAGACACTTGACCAGTATCTAAGTAAATATACTCACTTTGCTTCTAAGTATGTCTGTGACTACTAATGAGTCCTCAAAAGAGTCGCCTACTGTTAGTAAATTGATAAGAATTGGCCCCAAAATGTCAAATGAAAATTATTACATTGAAAGTCCTTTGAGGGCTACTATTGTGTGTTTTTCATCTTAATAGTCCACTCCACAAACACAATGTGCTAGGTACTGTATTATGTGCATGTTAAGACAATAGTTGCTGGGTGAAACTGGAGCCAGACGTGGAATAGGTGTTAGAAAGAATAGTATAGGTTATACTGTACTGCTCTTTGGAGTTATGTTGATAAGTTCCTTATATGTGTTTTACTACTGTTATCTTTGTTCAATTATTTCCAGTTATTTCATTGATTGTGGGATGGGGCATAGAAAACTAAAAGAGAATAGACCTTAATTTCGACCAACAGCTGGTGGTTACACATGTAATTAATGGGGAAGACTGTTTACTGGTATTTATTTTAGAACAGATCCCATCCCTGCCAAAGAAAATGGCAGTGCTGAAACTTCACATTTTCAAACAGCCAGTTCAATTGGCTCCCATGAACTTGTGGCAGTAATAAATTTACTTAATTTTTTATACTGCATATGTAAGAGTCGGAATTTATACAGGGAACAGAGTTTTATTTTCATTTGATAATAGTCCTCTGGTTTCGATACAGATTAAATGAAATCCATGGCATATACTCTGGGCTATGAAATTATATGTCTTTATATATATATATTTAACATGTTTTTCCATACTGTTGAGGCATTTCAGTAGCCTAATAGATACCACAAGCTAGTCTAATGAACTCCGTGGGTGACTTCATGCCATAGTCTATGAAACTCTGACATTTTCATAATTAACCAAAGTCTGGGATCCAGTTCTAAGTTGGTCTTTTGCCCAAGCATGCAATTTGTGAATGTGATTAAGAAGCTGAATTTTATTTTTGAGCACTTGGCTTCAGTTCCTAGAAGCCATGCTACTGAAATCATTTTGTTTCTAAGCATTTCCTTGTGGAGGGTATAATTTCCATAAAACAGTATGTTTTTAGAGATATTTCAGTACAATAGTCTATATAATATGATTCTCTCTGTACAACATTCCCTTGCCTTTGCAGGGCTGGTTCTTCTTCATCTTCCAGATTTCAGCTTAAATATCACTTCCTAAGAGTCCTTTCCTGAGGGATCTATGTAGCTTCCACCAGAACATTATCTACCTCAAATTTTTTTAAACCATTGTAACATACTTACCATCTATGATGTCTATCATTAACATATTTTAAAGGCCCCAAATATATGGAAACTGTCAACTCCTATTATTGTTTTTCCTGTGTAATTCAGATAATTGTTTATTAACATTTTGAAGTTGTTTCTTTTTCCTGACTTTGTGGAAAATTAGAAAAGAGTAATGAAAACAAAGCAAATTTGTTCCGATATTCTTGCCTGACTATATAAGGTCAAAGAACTTAAACAGCTAGCCATTTATTTACACTTAGTTATATATTGAAGTTTATAAGAAGATTTTCAACATAATAAATCTTCTTCAAAGTCCCTGATAGTATTTTTTTAAGTACTACTCTCTTCCCTAATGACTCGTCCCTTGAGACCCCTTAAATTGATTATTGATACCATCTTCTACCACTTCTGAGCATGGTGTGGAATTCTTTCTGTCTCAATCCACCACTCTGTAAGTCACCATACATATCTGTATATATTTATGTGTACATAAACATCTATCATATCTGTGATACCTGTGATAAGTACTTATTTATACCTATTTATTTGTAATTATCTATCTATCATATATTTGTCTACCTATGTGCCCATTTTCCTTTACATTTAAAATAGATAACCAACAAGGACCTACTGTATAGCACAAGGTATATTCTGCTCAATATTCTGTAATAATCTACATGGAAAATAATCTGAAAAAAGAATGGATATATGTATATGTATAACTGAATCACTTTGCTGTATACCTGAAACTAACACAACATTGTTAATCAACTATGTTCCAATATAAAATAAAAATTTTAAATAAAATAAAATAAAATTCTAATCAGTTCCTTCCTTTCCATCTTTACCATCTTTGCCACTTCTTGGATTCAGGTCAATTTTTTGGTCCAAGATACTGAATTCAACCTCTTGTGTTGCCCCCTCCATTTCATTCTACCATTACAGAGGGATTTTTTTCTAAAAGTGTATCTCTTCTGCCTAAATTCCCTCTATGGCTCCTGAATGTCTTTAAGATAAAAACTAACATCTTAGGACCATGTATACACAATTCTTCATGATGTTGCCTTTGCTACTTTTCAGTTTTATCTTTTCCTTCTCCCCACTCTGAGCTTAAATATAAAAATGTAGAACTGCTTGTAATACCTGAAAGTACTCTTCTTTTCTGTGTCTCTGGAATATTTGTGCATTTGTTGTGCACTTTCTCTCTGAAATAATCTCAGTGCTTTACTTATCCCAGTTAACTACTGTGTGACCTTCAAAATTTGGCTGAGCTATAGTTTCATCTAAAATGAGTTTTCAATCCTCTCATTTCAGGTAACTGCTTCCTATTTCCATAGTGTTGTGACTATCTCTGTCAGTATTTATTACTGTATATTTATTGCTTTTTTTTCTGCCTCTTACACAAGGCTATGAGCTTAAGAGAAGGATTATGTTTTTATATAAATCTCTGGTATATAGCATAGTGTCTAGCCTAAAATTTATGCTCAACATTGTATATGAATGAAGAAAATAGTTATGGAACCAAGAACATTGGCTTCTATTTGAAAAAAAATTCTGCAACTGGGAAAAGGAGATATAAAAGTGATTAATACATAAAATTTTGCCTCAGGTTCTACTTACTGTGTTTCAGGAAATGTTCTAAGTGTTTTTCATTGTGGCTGCATTTGGGCAGTGCAATTATCCCAAGAGATGAATACTATTATTACCCATTTTCATATCAGGACATTGAGACACAGAGGAGTTTATTTACCTAAGGTCATACATTTTCTTAGCCTGGGTTCCTCTGAAAGCACAGTCTGAGGCAAAGAGTTATGTGCTAAAATTTTATTAGATAATGCAAAACCAAGGACACAGGAATTAGGAAAAAGGGACTGAGACTAGGAAAGAGAGAATCAATATAAGAATATAAGGTAGCATTACTGAGTTGATTGGCTGGGTTTCTCAGGACATCTTCTGAGAGGCTTTATATTGAATGCATCTCAGGACTGTCTATACATTGAAGAAGAGGAAGGGGGAGAATTATTCACGGGTTCATGTGTCCCATTGGTCAAATGTTTTTCCCACATTTATTTCTGGATGGGGCAAGCACAGGATCCCCTGGCACTGTAGGTCTTTTCATAAACAGGAATGCACCAGAGGAGGGCACTGCAGGGGAGAGACTCTAAGTAGAGTTGATTTGCTTCCCTCTGAAGCCATTTGAAGCCCACGTGTAGACTGTTACAGCAACAATGGCTAGGATGGAGTGGCAGCCAAAGGCCCTGTAGAAGGTATGGCTGGAAGGATCTGCAAAGGTATGTAAGAAAAATCTGATATGTCTCTATGGTAAATGGTGAAACCCTAATTCAAGTACTGGCAGTCTGAATCTAGATCCTATTGTCAGTGTTACCCTTCAGCTTGGGCAACAGTGGCCCTTGCCCAGTGCTTTGGCAGGACGTATGTCACAGAGACACACACAAAATAAAATTATTAAAGAAAATGTGGATGCCTCTGTTTCTGAAACAGCACTACCACAATCTAAAACACCTGCTCTCTTGACTGTATACTGCTTAGGCTGCAGGAAAATGCTTCTGCACATTTTTTGCTCTGTATCCTATATCCAAACCCATTATTGTCAGTGACTGGGCTGCTGACATAGAAGACAGACACTGACTCAAAGTACGGGAAGGATGTGATCAGCTGAAACACGTAGGTGAAGGGAAAAGACAAAAAATTGCCAAATGCTTCTCTCAGATAGCATGATTGCAACAAATTCTTACCTAAAAAAATATCATTTTTCAGTGTTCCAACTTGTAGTATGGGGGTTTTCAAGAAGGAGCATGATATTTGCAATAGTTGTATGTGATATGTAAAGTTATTCTCTATGTGGCCATCTGGATTGCTACTGAATGTTAGAATAATGAATGGTTTTATTTTTATAAAATAATTTAGTAGGACTCAATTCATTTTTGTAATCAAAGTATATTTGACTTACAATATTACATTAGTTTAAGGTGTATGACATAGTAATTCAATATTTTTATACATTATACTCCAAAGTTACTAAAAATATAGACTGTATAAAAGTTTAAAAATTCAGTTGTATATAAAATCTAGATTTTAAATTATATTCGTCCAGTATAATTTGTTTTGCCTATAACTTTAGTAGATAATACTGAATGTTTTAGAGGAAAATATAACTTTCTGAGGCATGTATGAAAGACAATTTAATTAATTTAATTTAATTTTTACATTTGTTTCAATGTATATTTCTTGATGAAAATAACTCAAGTATTATGAACTCTGAATATAATTAAATGTAATTATTTTAGTTCTTTACATCATTAGATGTCATTAGAACACAAATCATGTAAAAATCTTGGTAATAATAGCATAATTCATGATTTTGCTGAAAGGCACAAATAAATTTATGGGATACAATTATAATAAATTATGAATTATATATGTTTACTTTATACTTACCCAGATATCCTTAGTCAATCAACAGACCCAATCATACAAAAACCAAATATAACTTTCAAATATTTAGATATAGTGTATGTGTGCCCTTATTTGTACTCATGCCCCAGACTTCACAAATAGTAGGGGTGGTTTTGCCCATGTTTATAATAAATGCCTATACTCTGCTCTACCATACTTCTCTCCACTCCACTCAGGTTAAGTACATTACTCCACTCTACTCCTTCACTACACAGCCTCTGTATTGTTTCAGGGATTGGGCCAATTGAGCAATTCATTCCAGTTAAACAGTGGTTACTAAATTGACAAACCGAAGACATCATTTTAGCCCTGTTAAGCTATTGGTAGTGTGTTTAACTAGATAATGTTTAACCATCCATATGCAAATATGAAAACAATTATAGATGACAAGGACTAAATATTCCAACTCATAGTACAGTACACCATAAAGCTTTTAGCTATTGAGAAAAGTCTTATTCAAATAACAGCCATCTCCTAGACTCCACACAGAATTTTATTTGTCTTCTTAATTCCTCCTGCTAGAGAAACCCTGCTTTTCCTCTTCCCTAACTGAGTGAATAACTCAGGTAAATTGCCTGATGCTATAAATTTCATAGAGCATTTGCTTATTATCTTATTTCTGTATAAGACAAAATGCTTTGTGGACTTGTAGAAATTTTATTGGGTAGTGCTAAAAACATTCTTAAAGGATTGTAGTTTTACTGCTTTTTACATATTCTCTTTTGAATGGATTTCCAATAAGGGGTTTCTGAGGAGACAGAGGTAATAAAATATTATACCATTTTTACCTCAAATGCTACCCCATCTCTGCTTTTCCCTGTTGAAGTCATAGGCTCTGGGCAGTACTTTTCAAAGCCACACTGTTGATTTGTTACTTAGCTGTTGTTTTTATGTTTGTTTCCTCCATAATTATAATTTTGGCATGTTGTGCTCAATAAAAATTGGAAGATTATAAAATATTTCATTCTTCATCTCCCTGTAAAGTCCAAAGGAGAAGATATAGCTGCTATACAACTATCTTGAGACAGCACTCTTACAGTTATAAGCCCATCTTAAACCACAAAGTAACTTAAATGTGTTTTTGTTTTTCTCAACAACTATATTTTCATCTCTTGAATGTCTCATAGAAATCTCCCATGATGTAAATGTAGATGTTTTTTATTTTAATATGGTAAAGATCTTTTTGTTTTTCATCTTTTATATGTAAAAATAAAACAAAACCTCCCCATTTCATCTTGGTTCTTGCAAAACAATTGATTATTCAAACACTCTATCTTCACTTACAGGTTATCAATTTCTTGTAACATGTTCTAAGTTAAATTCAGAAATATAGATTACAGGTTTTAATATAGTCTCTGAAGTTTTCTACCAGAAATTTAGTATAGTTAGCTCCATTTCCATGAGATAGCAAAGCCACTCATAGGTCACAGTACTTTAAGAGTAATCCAAATATTCAATCTCAAGTATTCATACAAATGAGACAAAGTATTGGCATCATAATTAAATATTTATAAAAAATCTGCTCTGCTTTTTGTGGGGCACAGATGTATTCTCAGTGTTAAATGCTGACATGGGAGGGAATCAGTTGTCTAGGCATGACAGATTTCTCAATGCCAAGCAGCTCCATGGTCCCAGAAGATGTTCTTATGAACTTGACCTGAGTCAAATGACATAAGCAGGACAGCTGGGAGGACAAAGCACACTGGTGAAGGCAGGGAATCCCTCACCCTTCTGGCCGAGTTAGTTCTATAACTTGTATTTGCTACTACAATTATTTGAAATTGATTACGAAGTCATGACATCCAGACAACATATTTCTTACAAAATCATGTTTGGTGCCAGAGACCTAGACAAATTTCCTGTTTCAAGACATATTAAAGCTCATAATCATGATGATTTGTGACACTCACTTCCCTCCCCAAGCTACAAATAATCAGGATATTTGGCCTAGAATAAGAACTTTTCAAAGTAAATTAAATAATTTCTTTGGAAAATTTTAGAGCAGTGAAAGTTGTGTGTGTGTGTGTGTGTGTGTATTGTTGTTGCTGAGGCTGCTTCTCTATATATCTCATTTATTTTTAGGTTATAAAACAGCTTAACCTCTAAGATTAATATTTACCTAAAATAGCTATTATTGGAATTATCTAAAGTAACCTCTTTATCCATGGGGAAAATACTGCTTACAAACAGGTTGTAGTTATATGTCTTAGAAATGGATTTTTTCTTCACAGAACACATTTTATTTTGAGAGCTGAACTTCTCCTACTAAGGTCAGACAGCTTTTAATATCAAGTGATGGAATTAAATGGATGTGAAATATTTGGAATGCAAGTTGATATTTTAAAAATTGCAAATGAAAATATTGTAGAAGATACAGCTAAAATCAGAATGTTTTACTGAACTCAGAAGTAAAGGGTAGGCAATGTAGAGTGTGAAAACTTGAAACAATATGTTTCTAGGGCTAAAGAGCAGTTTTATTTAAAGGAGTTTGTGGAATATGGCAATTTGCTCAACTGTGGTAGATTATTCCTGTTGTGGTTTTTAATGTATGAGAAATGTAAACTGTTTCATAATCCAGACTATATGGAACATCCCAGAATCTCTATCCATTCCATCAAACATCATGAGTACTTGCTACACTGAAAACATCCACCAAATAACCGCTTCTCTCCCTCTGAGACTTGCATACAGTAAATCCTTCTGCTTTTAGGGCCTTTTCCTCATTCTTTTTTAAGTCTAGAAAACTCCTTCTCATCCAGCAACAGCCAACTCCAAAATCACCATTATCTGAAGCCTGCCTTGACTTATCTAGGGAAAGTAAGTTCATACTTCCATTAATCAACTATTTACAATTATTTACTTACAGATATGAGTTTAATTATTGGAAACCCCAAACCTCAATGTCAAACCATGTATTCCATAACTGCAGAGAGTTTGTGTTCTTTTCTATATCCTCAAAACTTTCACACTATATTTCTATGTAATAGGTAATTGAACCACATTTGTTGACTCATTGCTGTGCCTCTATACACATTCTGTCTCTCCATCATGTATTTCTTGGTCTGTGTCTCCCACTCTCCTCTCTCCTTCTCTAGATTTCCATCCACACCTTCATCCATGCCACCACAGGATGTGACTTTTAGTTCACCAACTCATATTAAGATATTCACTTGAAAGACTTTTTTGAAAATCAGTTACAAAATTCTGTTATCTAGTTTACTTTTTGAGGTTGCAAATGAGACAGTTAAAAAAGACAAGTGATAAACTTATTCTTTAAGATGATATCATCTAAACTACACAGAGATAAATATTTTGCAATATTTATTCTAGGGGACAGAAGGTGCATCAATCTAAAGGTGCCATGGAGCTGCTGAACTTCCACTCTCTTCCTCTAAAATATCCTGAATGCCATCAATTGATGCCTGAGACCCTCAGACCCCCCAAAGACAAGTGAGAGTACACATGTCAATTTGTACATTAAATTTCTGTAAAACTAGACTTCCTTCTTTTTAATTTTAATATAAAATAAATATAAATGAAAGTTTTATTTTATTTGTTATATCACATTGAAGACTGTTAGTTGAAAAAATTTCTCTTTTAATATCTATATTATGCTCTACAAAGAATTGTATAGGGCTTGTGTTGAAAACACCCTATACTAAAATATGGAAGAGCATTCAGAGCAAACACAAATTTTCCCAGTGATTTTTTTTTTTTTACTCTCCTGTGGTTACTATTTTTTAAACAGCTTTATTTGAGATATTCATCTACCATACAACTCATCAAAGTGTACAATTTGATGGTTTTTAGTATATTCGCAGTTGTTTGACCATCATCATAATCAATTTCAGAACATTATCTTCATTCCACAAATATCCTGTACCTACTAACATCCACTCCCCATTTTCCCTCAACTCCTCCTCTCCCCTGTCCCAGCCCTAGGCAACCACTAATCTATAGTCTCTTTCTAGTTGCCTGTTCTGGATATTCCATATAAATGGAATCATAAACCATGTGGTCTTTAGTGAGCTTCTTTCAGTTAACATGTTTTCAAGGTTCATCCATATTGTAACATGTATCTGTGCTCCATTCCTTTTTATAGCCTAAGAGTATTCCATTGTATGGATATATCCCATGTTATTTTTGCATCAGTTGATAGACATTTGGGTCCTTTAAACTTTTTAGCAATTATAAATAATGTTTTTATGAACATTCACGTACAGGTGTTTGTATGGACATATGTTTTCATTTCTTTTGGGTATATACCTGAGTGGAATTACTGGGTTATATGGTAACTATGTTTAACCTTTGGAGGAACTGTCAAACTACCATTTTTTTTTTTACATTTTTTTCCCACCAGCAATGTATAAAAGTTTCTTCAGATCCTCACCAACAATTGTTATTATTTTCTTTTTGATTATAGTCATCCTAGTGAGTGTGAAGTGATAGCTCATCTTGTTTTGATTTGTGTTTTCTTGATGGCTAATGATGTTGAGTATTTTTTCATTTGCTAATTGCCCGTTAGTGTATCTTCTTTAGAAAAATCTCTATTTAGACACTTTGCTCACTTTTAATTTTATCTTTTTATTATTGAGTTGTAAGCATTCTTTGTGTATCATAGTTGAGTACCTTAACATATATATGATTTGCAAAATTTCTCCTATTCTATGGATTGTCATCTTACTTCTTTGATAATGTCCTTCAAAGCACAAAAGTTTTTACTTTTGATGATATCCAATTTATCAATATTTTTCTTTTGATGCTTGTGCTTTTGGTATCATATTTAAGAAACCATTTTCTAATCCAAAGTCAAAAATTTCTATGTCTAGGTTTTCTTCTAAGAGTTTTACAGTGTTATTTTTGATAGTTAGGTCTTTGATACATTTTGAATTAATTTTTTATATATGGGGTGAGTTCTATTTGTTTTAAAATGTGCAGAATGATAAAAAAAATGTATTTGGTCTTTGTTCCTGGTTTCTGACACATAGCTCCTAAAATTCTTGAAATCTCCTGAGTGACAGGAGTGTCTCTTGTATGCTAATAATATCACTGATGACTAGGGCTCCTGGATATCTTCAGGATTGGGCTGGTCTCCAGAAAGACCAAAGCATGATTAGAGACTTGAAACTTTCAGCCTCACTTCACAACTTTCAGGAAAGGGAAGGGGTTAGAGATTGAGTTCAATCACTAATGATTGATGATTTATTCAATCATGCCTACATTATGAAACCTCACGGGGTTCAGAGAATTTTGGGGTTGGTGACACATTGATGTGCTTTGGAAGGTCATGTGCCTTCAGAGAACATGGAAGTTCCATGCACCCACCTTACTCACCTGTACGTTGCCTAATGCATCTCTTCCATTTAGCTATTTCTGAGTTGCATCCTTTATAACATACCAGTGAACATAAGTAAAGTGTTTTCCTGAGTTATGTGAGTTGTTCTAGCAAATTACCAAACTTAAGGATGGGGCTTAAGTTTATTTATTTATTTACTTATTTATTTATTTATTTCTGGTTGGTGAGACGTACAAGTGGGCCCTGGAATTTGTGTCTAGTGTCTGAAGTGGGGGCAGTCTTGTAGGCTTAAGCCCTTAAGTAGTGGGGACTGTGCTAATTCCAAATAGTGAGTGTCAGAATTAAATTGAATTGTTGGCTACTCAGCTGATGTTGGCAAATCAAAGATTCACAGAATTGCAATGCTGTTTTGACTGTTATTAGAAACCTTCCTCCCTTCTCTCTCTTTCTCACTAACATAAACTAAGTACCATGGTAGAAACAGTAATGCTTAACAAAATCCATTTGCTCTCCTATGCTTCCTAGCCCCAATGCAATTAAGGGTTAATGGATCATTGAGCAGCTCAGGCAGTGAAAATCCCACCTACGATTCTCCAGTCTCTCTTTCCTGCTGCTGAGACCTCAGAAGATATTTTTGAGATGTCATACTGGCCATCAGGTCAGTCCCTGAGTGATTATGTGGCATAGAGGCCTCTGCTGATCTATGTTAGATATATAGCATGAACAATGAATACACTTCTATTGTGTTAAACCATAGTTTTTGTTTTGTTTGTTTTGGCTACCACAGAATATCATAGCCTATCCTAACATAGGCCCTTTTATTAATAATTTCCATTAGCTCTTCAACTCTTAAGAGGTAGAATAATTTTCATGGAGTAATTTGGTGAAACTGCTTGCCTCTGCTTATTTAACAGAATGACCTTAAGAGTATAATTTTTAGATTACAAAATGTCTTACATGAGTTAGCATAATTTTTCTTCATAGTATTCCTGAGTTAAGCGGAGTTGTATTAATATTCACACTTTAAAGATAAGGATACCAGGGTTTAAAATGGTTAAGGAAATTAATCACTTAACATTGCATGCCTAGCCAGCAGCAGATTTGTCTTTTTCCTTCTGGTCAGTACACTTTCTGCAATCCTGAGCTTTCAAGACTTCTAAGGCCTTTCTTTCTATTGTTTACTCATAATTGTCTATGTTTCTGGATAAAATGAATATTTCATGCTGTTTGACAATTTAGCATATTTCAAATAAATAATACATTCAATAACAATATCAGTCCAACAGATAATGATTAGATTTTTCCTCAAGCTTTTATTCAAAGGTTATGTATACATAAAACATTAAAGAATCAAGTGTGATCATGGGCCATAGCTTGGCTACCATCATTCAAGGTAGCTTTATAGAAATTTTATTTTTTGTAATTTTATTTCTTGTAGTGTTCTTATCTGGCTTTGGTATCAGGGTAATGATGGCCTTGTAAAATGAGTTTGGAAGTGTTCTCTCCTCTTTGGTTTTTTGGAAGAATTTGAGGATTGGGTTAATTCTTCTTTAAATATTTCAAAGAATTCACCACTGAAGCGATCTGTTCCTGGGCTTTTTCTTGTTGTTGTTAGGAGGTGTTTGATTACTCATTCAATCTCCTTATTATTGGTCTGTTCGGATTTTCTATTTCTTCATGATTCAGTCTTGGTAGGTTGTATGTTTTTAGAAATTAGTCCATCCTTTTCTTATCCAATTTGTTGGCATATAATTGTTCATAATAGTCTCATATAGTCCTTTGTATTTCTGTGATTTTCAGTTGTAAGATCTCCTTTTTCATTTCTAATTTTATTTATTTGAGTTTTCTCTCTTTTCTTCTTAGTCTTTTTTGACAAAGGTTTGTCAATTTTACTGATCTTTTCAAAAAACCAACTCTTGGTTTCATTGATTTTTTTCTATTGTTTTCTAGTCTCTATTTCATTTATTTTTGCTCTAACCTTTATTATTTTCTTCCTTCTTCTCGCTTGGGGCTTTATTTGTTCTTTTTCCAGTTTCTTGAGGTGTAATCTTAGGTTGTTTATTTGAGATCTTTCTTTTATCTTAATGTAGGTATTTATCACTATAAAATTCCTTCTTAGAACTGCTTTTGCTGCATCCCACAAGTTTTGGTGGTATGCTGTGTTTCCAAGAAATAAAAGGCATTCAAATTGTAAAGGGAGAAATAAAATTGTCTCTGTTTGCAGATGACATAATCTTATATATAGAAAACCCTAAAGACTGCACCCCAAAGCTGTTAAAACTAATAAACAAATTCAGTAAATTTACAGGATACAAAATCAACATGCAAAAAACAGTTGTGTTTCCACACACACAAACAACGAACTATCTGGAAAACAAATGAAGAAGACAATCCCATCTACAATGAGGAAGTGATGATCAAGGGGTACAAAGTTTCAGTCATGCAAGATAAATATGTCCTGGAGACATACTAAATAGCCTAGTGCCTATAGCTAACAGTACTGTGTTGTATACTTAAGATTTGCTAAGAGAGTAGGTCTTATGTTGTGTTCTTATCACACACACACACAATAATAATAATAAAGGAGGTAGGAGGAAACTTTGGGAGATGATGGGTATGTTTATGGCCTTGATAGTGGTGATGGCTTCGCAGGTGTATACTTATCTCCAAATCCACCAAGTTGTATACCTTAAATATGTACAGCTTTTTACATGTTGATCATACCTCAATAAAGTGGTTTAAAAAATAAATTATGCAGTTTAATAATTCTAGTAAATATTACATTACACTTTAACTTTGCTACAGCAAAGCTCATTGGGTATGGCGCCTTATCATCTCCAGGCAAAACTGGGACATAAATTATCAAGACTGTGTTCTTTTATAAAGATTGCATGACAGCAACATTGAGATGAATTTATGGAAAAAAGTTTTGTATGGTAACGCCTTACTACAGCACTACTGCGTAAGACATGGGTTTTTCTTACCCATCCATCGACCCAAATGGTGAAGAAAACAAAATGTAATTAGTTTGAGGCATTCCTTTCTAGAAGGTTGAGTATTCATGGTGTGGTTGTAAAATATTGTGTCATCATACAATATCTGAAGGACTGAACTCCTTATAAAATATTAAATATTGATAATATTAAATCTAATTTGTAAAGTCTTTTTCTTCCTTTCCAAAGATATATATGCACAATAGTTTATATACTTCACTGTTCTGAGATTTATTCAATACTGAGGTGCCACGTGATGGCAATCAGTGCTCCTCTGTCAAAGGGATTTCCAGGCAAGGAGGTGAATGGGTTTGACAATTCTCTTACTTAATGGACTAAGAAAATGCAATCACAAGCCTAACCCTTGAAAACATAAGTGTGATGTATTGTGTCCAAAAACTATGTACAGTGAGATGTTAATAGTTTGGGACTCAGTGAATTAAATAATGCATCTCTACTGAACTGCTTCTCAGAATGTTTAATGTGCTAATGTGTGTTTTGAATTTATCCAAAGAAGATGAAATGTCTTTAATGCCAAAAATGTCTTTAATGTTGTTTAGCAATAAAAACTTATCTTTGTGGAATTTATTTTGAAGGAATGTGATTTGAGGAATATAAGTATATGTAATATAACTCTGAGCTAGGAGTAAGAATGCTTTAGATCCTTATTAGCTCTGAAGCCTGGGCAAGCTATTTGATTTCTGGACTTCAGTTAATAATACTCCTGCCTGTGTCATGAGGAGGGCTAAGGAGACCACAAGATCCAGGGAGTTAGGACTGTCCATAGCCATCATTATATGCCTATCACCAAACAGTACAATAAATATTTATTGAACATTTCAATAAAACAGCATATTTATATGCATAATACACATACATAACTGGATAATTATCAAGCACTTGACAAATATAAAATATTATTTCATGATATTAGAATGACTCATCTTAACCAAACATAATTACTAAAGTTTTATGTCTGCCATTGTAATTTTGGGTGACTCAGGATTTTTTTTCCTATTGTGTAGAGTCATATAATTAGCCATGTATAATGAATATTATTAGTATCAAACATTGCCTCAGTAATAATCTTGGAAGGAGAACAGTAGCAGTATGTAAAAAAATGAAGGAAATGAATGATAGGAGGAGAATTATATTATAGAATGCTATTAGCAGTGATCCTGTTTAGTTTTTACATAATTTCTGTTTGGCTTAAGAATAATTACTACAGAAAATGAGATGAAACATTTCTGTGGCATAACAGGTTACTGACAGTGACATAACTATTTTAAGTTACTAAAAATGAATTGAGATGGTGACAGTAACAAAGCTTAGAGTAAAAAGAGTGTCAGGCCTGGGATTTTTTCTCATATGGCTTTTCATTAGAATAACTCTTCATGCTTTTATCACTTCCTTCACTGCTACTCTGTCCTCTTCTACTAGTGACTAACGAATTTATTTGCACTGTTAGATATCTCACACAATATTTATTTTAATAATCTTGACTTGAAATCTTGTTTCAATTTTTTAAAAAAGAAAAATTTATGAAAAAAATAACACCTCTAAGGCCCTACATTTTGAACAAAGCATTTGAACCAGTTAGAAGATTTTCGTAGATTCATCACTTCTACCTCAGTAGAACTGCCAGCCAGGTAGTGTATATGATGTTCCCAAGAAATTTTTTATTTTAACCAAATCATTGACTGTATCTATTACCAATTCAGAAGCAGGTTTGTGAGGGCAGCATGTATTTATTCCAGATATAAATCCCTGAAGAAATCGGTCATATGTGCATTATACCCACAGGGATGTAATTGACTGATAATTTGTACAGAAAGAAACAAAAAAAGTATTTTTGAAAGTGAGAACACAAATTAACACCTGATTTCAAAGATACACTTACATTTCTTTACTTCACATAAATTATAATTCATGAGAACGGAAACTGAATATACCAGAGAAGAGGAAAAATAATATCACATTGTTTTTTTCTGGTCCAAAGCCGAAGTAGACTTGTGCAGCTGTGGAAAAAAAAAAAAAGGCGTTCAAAGACTCTCAACAGGCATGCTTCAATAAGATATCCTACTGTTCCAGAAAATGTCTCAACAGAAAGGTCAATTTTTAAGAAATCATTCAAAGGAATAAACCAAACTTAAAAGAAATTTGTCTGGGATCCTAGGTAACCTTCCTTCACCCCTTCTGAGTTGATTCTGTTTCATGTCAGAGACACACCAGACAAGTGGATGTGAAAGGAAAGGGCGATTCGAGCCTTATTGGCTGATCCATGACAGCCATTCTTAGTAATGTTTCCTCCATTGTCAAGACTTCAAATAGGAACTATAATATGGATATTGCCAGTGAGAGATTTGGAAAATGTACCACAGCAATGATTTACCCTCTCTCACCGACCACTCCTCCCCCGCCCCCCCCCCCACCGAGAAAGTACGTCAGAGCTTATCAAGAGACTGTAAGAGAATTTTTAGGCAAATTAAGAGTCCCCTCCGGGCCTCAAGAAGGAGGGGGTATGGGGATATATGTATACGTATAGCTGATTCACTTTGTTATACAGCAGAGACTAACACAACATTGTAAAGCAGTTATACTACAACAAAGATGTTAAAAAACAAAAAGAGTCTCCTCCCTGCCTCATTGTTACCTTATTCAGTGGCATCCTGGCATTTCACAGCAAAGCCTTTGATGATATGTTTTGATGGATAAGTTTTGATGATGAGTTTTGATGGAGCATTCCAACTCCAGAAAGTATGTTAGGGAATTTTAAACAGAAGCTATTTACTCTTAAGTTTTCAGTAGATTCAGGATTTTCTTTGAATATTCTACCGTCGGCAGGTGCCACAGGTAACAAACTAGAATTGTGTGTTGGTTTTAAAATGTTAAGAGAAAAGGAAAGACAATTTTTCTCCATATAGCAATAGTGTGCCTCAAAAGAAAATACATAATTTCGACTCTTAAGTCACTGCTATTTCTGCCACATCATGCTTCCCAGTACCACCGTGATGATTTTTCTCTACACTATTATAAATACTGGAAATTTGCCATATTCTTCGCTCTTTTGGTTCATTGAACTATGAGCTTTAAATGCACTATTTAATATACAGTGATAAAAATTTCCCACATTGTTTCAGGACTACAGCTCTTGGAGTATGCAGATATATACATATCTGGAATCTACATATCTACCTACCTATATTCCAGATATTTCTACTCCCAGCCCCATTCCTTTCTACTCTCATTCAAGGAAGAAAGCCCACTCTGCAAAGGCTAAATTGAGGTGTCATATTGTACCTGGGCAACTCTAACCAATTTCTAGTCACTCCCACTGACTCTGTTCTCTTTTTCAATCTCAGACAAATACCACTCCCAGACAAATATTTTGAAAACGTAACTTTCATTGCTTAATCCCTTGATGAAGAACCTGCCGTGGCCTCTCATTTCCCACCATCTCCTGTTCACATCCGTCAGCCTGACTGCAGCTCTCTGAGCCACAACATATGGCCCACTCTTCTAGAACAAATAGATTTTTTTGGGGGGAAAAAAAAAAAGTTTTCCCTGCTTTCTCCTTTTGTTGGTTATATTTATTCCCAGTCCTGTGATTTTGCTATTGCTGTCACTCCCCAACCTGGATGTTTTTTGTTGCTGTTGTTCTTGAATTGTTTAAATAAAACTATTATTAATGACTCACCTTTTCCATGAAGACTTCTCTGGATATTCCTGGAAACAGGACAGAGCATCCCTCTCTCTCTAATGTTACAGTGTCACTCAGAGTGAGTCATGCAGAGTCGGTCACTTCATTATGGGCTAAGGTTGCCATGACTGTTAGTTTTCTCTTTCTGTATTTATGGTACCTCTTCATGGGACCATAGCTAATAATTATCTTGGTTTTTTTGGTGACTACCACTGGCTATATACTTAGGAGGACCTCCATATGTATTTTATTTTAGCAAAGATATGACTTGTTTGAGAAGAAAAGTAGGGAGAAATTAATCTCTCTCTCTCTCTCTCTCAATCTCCTTCTGTTTCTTAATGAACTACACAAATTTTGGGTCAGGCAGACAAGAGCTCCCCATGTAATTTCAAATTAATTACTAACTAGTTACTAAAACTCTCTATGTCTCAGTTTCCTCTGATAGATAACAAGAAGAGCATCTGACTTATGCTTTATGTAAGGAGTAAATAATATAATCATATATGTGAGGCCATTAGCACTATTCCTGGCATATAGTAGGTACTTAATAGATGGTGTTTTTTTTTCTAATTTAGGAGAGAGAGTCTAATGATTAAAGGAATAAGCCTTAAGAAACACAAATCAGGCTTTAAATTCTAGCTCTATCATTTATTAATCTGCTAAGGTCTCTTAACCTCTGTGTTTCTTATTTTTCTCCTTTCCAACATTTGGATAGTACTTTCTGTAAAACATTGAGGTGATTGCATAGGTAATAAAGATGTGAACAATATGTCAGCAAGCATGATGTGTGTGCATTGTGATCACTGAATAAAGTTTAACGGGATAGTGGGAGAAAATATAACCTCCTCGTGTCCCTGGAGGGAACACTCAGACAGCTTTCTCTGCCTTTCCTCTCATTATTAGGTAAAAGGAGATCCGACTATTACTTTCAATTGAAACACAGGCTCAATTCAGTCACCAGAATGTTTAGTCTGATAGAGCAGTGAAAATTCCAAACCTGATTTAACATGCAACTTAACCCCTCAACCAGCTGGCACCTGTTACAGGCTGGGACTTACAGTGGTGCAAGGGCTCTGGTGCTTCTCCCTTCCAGCTCATCATCTCTCCCAGTCCTAGCTTCATTTTGGGATCAAAGATGGAGAGAGGGAGAAGAAGTAATACCTGGGTGGCTTTGTGCTTTCTGTTCATCAGATAGTTAAAGCTGGCAGCTCTTAGAGAAAAGTCACATAAATGATTACAGCCGACTCTTGTCCTTACGGTTGCTTTAGGGGGCTTTTTGAATGTTTTCTTTAGTCAGTCTTTCTCATGGTTCTCTTAGTCCCAGCAGATGCATTTTTACTCTAGGCCCTTGACTCCTGTTTCAGCTACTACTCACCAGCTGAACATCCTTCCCCTGGGGTCTTCTCATGCCTCCAGAAGCCCCAAGACAGACCTTGGAAGACCTAAGATAATTCTACACCAAGGCTCTCTTCCAGATGGCCCACAGCCAACTCTCATGCATCATCCCTTGTTCTAGCAAACTAGATCATGTCCCTTTGATTGCCTATTTAGCCTCTCAGCTTGTAGATTTCCAAGTATGTGTTGTATCTAAGCCATAGTCCATTGTAACTTTCTTAGGCACGAATAAGATATCAGTCCTTTGTGTCCCCCTTAAGTCCTTGTCTTCCCAACCACAAAAAGGAGTGGGGACTCACAGCAAGGGAATTGCTCTCTCTGAAGAGAAACCTGCACACATCTTTTCTCTCAAACTCTTTTTTAGACCCTTGATCTGGATGAAGGGTCCAAGACAGATGGAACAGGTTCTTATGGCCACTTCCAACATCATGTTTTATATGGAGTGGGCAGGCTGCCTCACGCTCACTTTGGTGTCCTAACATCTATGCTGCTATCTGTCTTGTTGTACCTCAGTCAAAACTGAGAAGGAAGGAAAACCGAGGAGGAATCTTGTTATTAGTAACAAAGCATAGAGCAGTGCCTGGCACCAGGAGTGGCTGTATAATCTGCTGAGCCAGTACAAAATGAATCTTCAGGTCTTCTTGCTCACAAATTATTAAGTTTCAAGATCACACTAGTAGGGCATTAAACTGCCCATCTAAGTGTCTGGCCCTGTGTGACAGCACAAGGTACCTGCCCATGAAGTTGGCCCTAGAAAACAGATGGTAGAAATAGTCACTGTCGTTAGTCCTTTGGCTCCAATCCCACATAATCCCACTTTGCTCAGATGTGCCCGCACAGTCCTAGCAGCACTGAAATCTTACTGATAATCCATTACCAAAGACCTCACTGCGGCACATTTGTGCACGGTTCAGAGCTGATTTCATGCTGAAACAAAAGCCAGTCAATTTAGATCAGGACCAAAAGTAACCAGAATTAACTGGTTACTTCCCTGATAAGGAAATAGGGGCTCATTAATATCCTTTGTTATTTATTTTTTCTGATTCCATGCAGTTGAAGAAAGCAAAGATGTGTGAAATGCTTATAAAGAACTACCACCTAGACTAGTAGCCTCTTTGTTTTAGCTTTGAAAAAATAATAGCAGAGCAATGAGACAAAAACAGAGTCCTATCATCAGGAATACTGAGGATGAAAGGACAACGTGCTATCCATCAACGTACCTAATGCGTGTCATTATTTCCATTAAAGTATTTTGTGTTGGGAGAAAATAAGACATTTCTTGGAAGGGGGCAGTTTGCCTTTCTGATTCAATGGCACAGAACTGAGCATCCCCGAGGTAAGGTTCAGCAGGAGCTCACACAGTCAGCACCGAGATGCAGACACTGCAGATACCATCCATCTCTCTGACACATGCAGGGACTCTGTGTGGCTGCCAGACACGGTGGCTGAGATGAGAATGTTACAGAATACAGAAAAGGAAACCGTGTTGTTGAGCTCATTATTGCTCTTATCTGTGAATAGCTCCATAAAGCAGCTCTGAGGAGCGTTATTCCGAGATGAAGAAATAGAGATTCAGTCTGTGGCCATCGTAACCCAGGCAGGCAGTCAAGGAGTTAAGTGAATGATGCCCGGGGAAGGTAGAAACTCTAGGTGTTTGCAGTGAGGAGGGGGTTACATCTTTTTAGAGCAATAGTTTTGATGCAGACACTGAGTCAGATCAGCCACCTCTGGAGATTGATGATATTCCAGCTTCTCCCATTCCTTGAATTCCAAACCAAAATAACAAAGAGTGCCCGATAGGAAAGACATCACTGTCATCATTGGAAAAGGCAATTAAAATGGTAGCGTGTGTGTGTGTGTGTGTGTGTGAGTGTGTGTGTGAGTATGTGTGTGTGAGTGTGTGTGTGTGTGTGTGTACATGCATGTGTCTATAGTGGGGGGTGGAGTACAGAGTGAGAAACTCCAGTTGCAGTTCATGTCTGGGGCTCCTTCACTGATTGGAAGAGAAAACAACAAGGAGAAAAATTTAACAGTCATCTGGAAAAGGCAGACAAGGACAAAGCGCTTTGCAGAAACAAAGCAAAACAAACATAGCAAAAAAGGGACAGTGTAGGGTCATTTGGGGTTCTATGACAAGGAAATGGTTTAAGCCAGTCTCAGAAGAGGAGCATCGGGGACTGAGTCATAACTGCACCTTATCACAGCTCACTGCCATTTACAAGGATTGTAAGGTTTCCTGCTGTGCTTTGGGATACATGATTTGATCGGTGACTTCTAAATCTGCATGATATTGATTCTTGATAAAGGGATATCATACTGTGTAAGGATCCATACCTCCTCCTGCCCACCCCTCCACCTTTTATTTTAAGCAAGACTTGTTTCAGGAAAGAGGGCAGTTAGTACAAAAATCTATCAGAAGGCGTCTCAACCTGTCCTCCAGTCTCCAGCCAGGAACTCCCTGGAATGAGGCCATGCAACTCTTCTTACTTGTTAGGCCATGGCCTATTTTTCCAGGCTGTTGTATAAGACAAATCCATTGCCTCATTTCTCATAGCCTCTATACAAAGGAAAAAAGCAGACAGATCTTCCCAAACTCAGACAGAATATTGTGCACAGCCAAGTGGGCTGAAAAAAGCACGCTGCCAAATTGGCTAGCACAGCTCCATGCCCTGCTCTCTTTCCAGAGTTTCAGCAACAACAACAAAGATGCTGGACACCCCTCCTCCCCATACATGAAAGAGAGAGCTCAGATGCTTCTGTTTGGATAGAATCAGGACTCTGAAAAGCAAGCAAGAGATGTTGCCGTCAAGCCTCAATGCTCTTCAGAAGTATCGGAGCGAGGTCTGGTAACCAATGTTTCTTAAAAATCAAATCTGAAGCAGAAAAACTTCAGGTCAGAGAGATGAACACTGAAATGACCTAAATCATCGCCACGTACAGGACAAGGCATTTACACACACAGAAGGCTCCTGGGTCAAGTTCAGCCTCTAAAGGATTGTCAACATTCCTAACAAGCATGCTACGATCATTATAATACTAATAAAGAGTTAATAATAGCCCTGCTTTATGAGTTGACTTAGTTTCAGGCACCGTGACAAGCTCTTTGCATAGTTTATTTTATCTCATTTTCACCACAACCCTGAAATGATTCCAACTTTACAGATGAGAATGCTGAAGCTCAGAGACGTTCATATACTTGCTCCAGCTAACAGCGGCAGTCAGTACTCAGTGTCAGGACAGGCTGATGCGAGGGTTTCCTACTGTGAAACCACTTCCCATATACTTCAGCCACTCTTAAAATGAACAATGATGGGCTTTTCATTCTCAATGGCTTCATCAGTACTTATGGTGTGTAGAGTAATAAACTTCCATGACATATGATATTTTTACCCTTAGAGAATTAAAAATCCCAAAAAGGATCTTCTTTACATGAACTTAATTTTGAGGGAAAAATATCTTTGAGATTATCAACAACTAAGGAAGAATTGGAACAACTGGAACAGATCTTTCCTTGCCTATCCAAGTGATGGATCTCTCTTTCTCTGTCTCTGTCACTGTCTCTCTGTCTTTGTCTCTGTCTCTCTCTCTCTTTCTCATTCATTCATTTGATCACAGAACTCCTTATGCCCATGCTATACATCGTGAAGGCCAACTCCCATCTGCCCTCTTTTCTCATAGCCCAGTAATGAGGCATTCAGACTGTAGGGACCACATTCCCAGTGTCTGCAGGGCCTCTGGTGGTGGCCAGAAGATTGGAAACTCTACAGCTTCAAAACACTCCATCAAGCCATTCAGCTGGTGGCATTTCACATAATGCTACATGATTAAAGACCATGAAGGTTAAACATTCTAACCAGACACATATGTCTAGCAATGGTCTTTTGAAAACCTTCATTCTAAGGAACCATCTGGACATTCCAGGTGATCTCCATGCCTACTGATGGGGGTCCACTCTATCATACATAATAGTGTGTGTAATCCAGCAGAGAGTGTATTTGATGGCCCCTTTTGTTTTAGCTTCTTTAAGAAGAGAGCCAAAGACTGACTTCACTTTCATCAAAAGAATATTGTTACACATAAATAAGAATGCCCTGGCTCTTAAAGAGTGTTAGAATTTAGAACTTGTTCCTGAGCTGTGTAAGGATTCAGTTTCTAATTGTGACTCTGAAGACGAAGAGAGAGGATTCTGAGAATGGATACTGAAAGTGCAAAGGGATAAGTTTCAGCTGGACCCAAGGAATACCCTCTAACTTCAAGAGCAGTTCAGGATTTGATTAGATTCCTTGGCTCTCAGAGAGCAAGATATTCATAAAAGCTGAGAGTCAGATGAGATCTTAGTAGTTGTCTCTCCAGTACACTATTTATACAAAGGAAGAAAAGGTCAGAAGCCTGGGAGCTTGAAGAATGAACCTCACTCAGACTCTTGGACTTCAGATTCACAGGACAGACCATTTTCCTCAAAAATAAACTGGATATGTTCAAACAGAGACTGGATTAAAATCTGTTTGGAAGGTTGCAGTGATTCAATGTTTAGATAGGCAAAAATGGGTCAAGGATTATTTTCAATTCTAATAGTCTATGATATTGTAGCGATTGTACAATTTGGAGCCTGGGATAAATGGTATAATCCTGGTAGGTGATAATATACTAGATAACCTTCTTAAGACTCCTCCCAATTCTAAGAGTATACACAGTCAGAAACAACATCCATGATTACAAAAATAAATTAGGATACATTCAACAAAAATTATTCAACATATATATATATACATATATATGTATACATTGCATATATGTAATTTTACCCAGATCATTTTAATAAAATATCTAAAGAAGCATTGTGCTAATACGGTATGCCCCCATCTCTCTTTCAGGAAGTGATTTCTTAACACATATTTTTTACTATGTAGTATAAAGTCTTCCAAAGAATGTTGAATTTGATTGGAAACTGATTTGTGAGACACAAAATGGAATTTATAAAATGTCTCTGAAATGTAATGCTTTGTGGTGGACCACAGCATTCATCAATTTAATATTTGCAGTTTGGAATCTTCAAAACAAACTCTAGAGGCTGCTGCCATTTTGTGATGTGCATTTTGCTAAGTAATGAACATAAAGCTCAGCATGCAGAAAAGAGTCACTTAAGCAGATAAATGAGATTGCTCAACTAACACTTTTGCTATGATTAAATTGAATTCAGCCAAGAATTTTCAAACTTCTATTCTTTGACATTATCAGCTAAGCAGTATTTCTCATTAAGTGTCTGAAGTGTCACTTAAACATTTCTGTCATGCTTTGTTCCATTTTATGTGGACAATTTTATGCTGTATTAACAGTCATGAATTTGAGGTTTCTTGAACAAACACAAACAGTCCTTGTGGAAGTCCAGGGCCTTATATTAATTTTGTAAAAGAAGAAGAAAGAATTTAGAATCAAAGAATATAATCTTGTCAGAGTTTCGGTGTTTTATATAAACATACATATCACATTTTTCATTCTCCTTTCCTTGAAAACTTATTTATATGACTCTATTTGTATGTAAATTTGAATGGATGACAAAATCTTGCCAGTACTTCTAATGTTTACTAGAGTCCAATATCCTGACACTAGAATGCTGACTAAACTTAATATGTAATGTTAATTTCTACTTAAATATCTTTTTTTCCCACTATGCTATGTCTTCGAGATTTTACCGATTTTTTTCATAAACTGAGCACAAACTTATGTTCTATATATTTTTAAAAATCTTGATTTTGCTAGCTCAGGTCAGATTTAATTATACTTAAATGAGGAGCTACCCTAACCCTGGTTAGACGCATGGTATCAAGCATAGGGAGAAGGACCAGTGTCATAGACTTGGAACCTGAAATGTCTGATCTCAACTGTTTTACACCCCACTCCTAGTTCTTTTTCTGAAATGCTATTGGTTGTCAATATCACCAACATCTCCATTTATATTCTTACTTGTCTCTTTACCTTAACTCCCTTCCCTGCTTCCATTTCATCATGCAATGCCCAGAGAAAGTGTGGCTACGTCGTTCAAAAACAAACTCATATCACTGCCCTCTCCATTCCCTCCAGCTGAGAAATAGAACCTAGACCCAAATGTACTTGATATTTTGGAACCTATTCAAAACACAATGTAAGCTCCAGAATGTCTGTTGTCACTGAAAAAGTTTACTCTGTAAGTGATAAATACAGAAGCTATGGCCATTCATTCTATAGTTTTACAATTTTAAGGAGGAAAAAGTCATCATTATTTAGTGGCTGTAATGACACAATTAGTGCAAGACAGCAACATGTTTTTATGCATTTGACTCTGCTTGTATCTTCTATTATGACTTTCTGTTGGTATATTAAAGTGAGAAGTAAGGATGAAATCATTTGGAGTTTTTTTTTTTTTTCCCTTATGTCTAGTATCAGATGACATTATATCTGATTAGAGCTGGACCCTGGTTGTTATTTAACTAATGATCCAAAGGATGTTGATAGCATAGAAATGTCCCCCTTTGGTTTCTTTATTTTTAAAGTAAAAGGGTGATTTAAAATAAAACTTTAAGGTTTTGATATTTCAAAAAATTACTATGTAAAATAGGACTAAAAATGGTTAATTTAATTGAAATGTCTAAGCCTAACACTACTAGACCTTTCAAAAGTGGATGGCTTAAGCAAATACACAGATAATGGTTTAATTATATGTATTCTCTCCCTCGACATTGGTTCCCCTAGGTAAACAATGGCTCAAAAGCCATCAGCCAAACAGAAAGTGAACTAGTTTAGAAAGTGCTGAATGCTTCTATTATGCATTATTTTAGCTGGGGTAATGAATATTGTATGATCCCTTAATGTCGAGGTAGTTCTGTACTATTTTGGTGTCTATTATTCTTAGAGAATCCTTAAGTAATGCAATGGAGCTAAGCTTAAATGCTATTTTGCTGTTTAGGTCATTATTTTTCCTTTTTTGTCAGCACCTTGGATTATATGAAACCCTGCAGAGGCACTTTAAAGATACAATAGAAGCAATGCTAACTTTAAAGTGAATCTTTCCTGGGAAGAACACAAAGCATTTTCAGTCATGATTTCTAATTACAGTATAGATGACTCAAAAATTGCCAAACATTTGATTCCTCAAAAGGCACCACAAATAAGTATCATTTTATAGATGAGGAAATTTAGGAATCATAAGATTAGATGACTTGCCTAGAACTAAATAAATATATATAACAAAATACATATTTATTATATATACCTATATATAGCTAAATATATATATAAAACTAAATAGATACTACAACCAAATATATATACACATAACTAAATATATATATATATATATACACATAGCTAAAATATATACATGTATAAAAGGAAAGAGAACCAAAGAGTAATTGTCTATTTTGTTCTAGGAATTGAGGTAAGTAGGTAAATGTTTCATAAATGATACCTCATTGACCCTCCTCCTATTGATATCTTTTTCCAAGCACTAAACCCTTACAAAATTTCAAGCCACTTTTACCAAATCAGTTCTACCACAAAGACCATTTCCCATCCCTACCTCAGAGTCAGCCATCTTCCCTACTAACCAGAAAAAGCATGGAAGCTGCAATCACATTTACTTCTCTCCATGAGTCATTTGGGAGCCTAAAACCTTTCTGAGACCCTTGAGCTAGTAAGAATTCCACTTACATAGCCTCTTTTTTCCCTATCTCTGCTCTTGGCTCTTTCCCGATGTCTCCTTTTGTCACTGCCACATCTATTAACAGCTGCTTAAATGATACCCTCTTCAGTTTATTATTTATTTAACCCCCTTAACATCTCCCTGTAACAGCCACATTAATTCAGGAGTTTCATCTTTGAGGACAGTGGACTAGTTAGTGTCTACATAGCCACATTCTTCCTACAACAGCTAATTCATCATCTTGCTACATGTGGTTGGAACTTTTCCCCCCTGGTTATTGTATGTGGGTACCAGTGGTGATCATTCTTTCCTGACTTGATTTTCTATGTTTTCTGGAACTAGTTTGCTTGTTTACTTTTCCCAATATCCATCCTTACTTACACAGATGCAGATAAAATTATATCTATATTTCAGAGACAGATATGAATACAATTTTATGAGAACTCCTTTATAGTTCAACACCCCCAATTATTTTGAAATTAATAGAATATGTACACATCTTACTATAGTCATTTTTCCCTTATATTACAAAACTGTTTTATGTGTTTAATGTTAACCGGAGCACTATTTGAATTTAACTATCAAATCAAAGTTTTTAAACATTTATTTCCTTTTGACCAAAATTAAACTTTTGATATTTAACTTGTCACCGTTAGCTCTCTACTATGTTTGGAAATCTAGTTTAGACTGATCTCTTTTTCTGTTTTCAGAAGATAATTGTTTAAAGAAAAATTGTCCTTTTCAGGGGAGTGGTGTGCAACAGATCACCATCCTGATGCTAAATTGGTAGGTGAGTAATTCTAGAAGCAGTGTGCTTTATTTGATGACAGTTTTTAAAGTCATAGACTGCTGTTTCTCTATGTCATTTGCTTTCTTTTTCCTAATGAGATTTAAAACTTCATTCTCATCTTCTTTTTGATCTCAGTGATTTTTCTCTCTCTATCCCCCATGTTATATATTGTCACTCTAAGCCATGTGTTTAAATGACAGTGTTCCCCAAAAATAGAGAAACTTTAATTTTTTTGTTGTAAAATTAGATTTTATTTAAATAAACTATAAAGGAACTTTTATGGTTCATTAGTCATCCTCTTCTCCTTTCTCTGTTTCTTATTCCATTCTAGCTTTGGGGAAAAGTGGTATGCTAATAAGGATTATAATTAGACAAGAATACATGGGTAGAGTATGCTATCACCAAATGATGTTTACATATTATTTCTTTTTGACTGGTAGCTAAAGCAGCATAGAGTGATTCCTAGTAAAGGACCAGATGAATCTGCTAGTTATCTTTATTTTAGTAGAAACAAGCTCCCTGAAAAAACACTTTCATCCACTTCCCATCACAAAATAGCACAGTGAATATAAAGAAACTTACTGCTGTAAATCAAGTCCTGTATTTCTTTTACATTTTGCTTTTCCCATTGTAGTTGTTGGTGTTACTATTGTTTTATCACAGCAAGTTTCAGTACTAAATTTTAATCCTTTAGAGGAGCTTCAATATTATGCACACAGATATTTAATACCTCTGTTTTGAATAATCTTATAACTAGAGCTGATGTGCAACAAGTTTAATAAGAAGAATAATCAAGAAGAAACATAACAGACAATTGGAAACATCCCCCCTGAAGATCACGTGCAACAATGTTTTATACATTCTATAAAAAGTTTACAATATTGCTTACAATTTCAAGTACCAATAGAGAGAAATCCGGGTACAATTGAGCTATAACTTATTCAAATTACAGTGTCATAGTTCCATTACATTTTTTAGCCCTTTCATATCACTCCAAATAATCCTCACACATTTCACAAGGTCTCAGATTTTTTTTTTTCAAATAAAGTAAATCCAGGAAATTCAGAAAGTTCCAGTTAGCTTAGTTTGATTACAAGTATCTGTCGTTGGCATGTACTAGGGTACTGCTTACCTATGTCCCCAATTTAGCACACTGTGGTAGCTATAAATTGCTCCACTAAGCAATCAGATAAAACTCGATCATCTTGAAACATTTTTCAAGTTTTGCTTTTAAATTTTAGTGTAAGTTAGCCAACCATATCTTTTTAAATAACTTGACAATTTAAGCTTAGCAGAAGCTCTGTTTGGGGAAATGTTACCATCTAAGGAAACTCCCATTCTGATGTTAGCTATTAAATTTTTACTAAGGTGTTGTCAGTTCCAGTTCAGTAAAATAACTTCAAGTTTATATAACTTAAACTCAAAGTTAGTAATATAAGACATGTTGCTCAGAATTTGTTTTATTGCTGTAATATAATATTCACAGTCACCCTGAGAAATGTGTTCTTTGATCCCCACTAAAGAGGTATGAGGCTTAGAGAAGTTAAGTAACAGGCCCCAAGGCAACGCCAGCTGCTATGGGGTTTACCCAGGATTTGATTTCAGGCTATTCTGACTCCAAAGACATTAGTCCAAGTTAAATGCAATTGATGTCTCTGCTTTCCTCTACTCATTTCTGTTTTTGAGAGAACTGGTCAACCATGCAAAACTTCTCCTATGTACTGTCAACTACAGAGATTTCTCTCTTCTAAAATATATCAAGGGCAGAGATTATTCTTAGGTGTTTTTTTTTTTCTTTTTTTTCTTGCTCCCACAGTTTCACAGCCTAGGCTTTGCACAGTGGGAATGAGGTTGGTTTTGCTACTTGACCAAAATGCCTTAAGCAACTAATACTAATTTTTCTTAAGCAGACACAGAGGGGGTTAAATGCTATCTAGGAATTGTAAATGAATTTCAATAGAACAACATTCCCAGGCTTACCTACATTTACTCTCTATTGTTTTTGTTGTTTTTAGCAAAAACAGCTGAATTAGAATTAAACTAGGTATGCTTTTTTTCTTTATCCTAGTTCATGAATGTGCCCCTCACTTGTGAAAGGAGATAAAATATTACCAGAAACCTAAAAGAAGAAGGAAGTCAGCTGCCTGCCTATTGAAAATGGGATGTAGCTGACTCATTTGGAAGCTTACTAGGAGGTTTTTTTTGTTTTTTTGTTTTTTGGATTTTTTTAATCACATAAATTAGGTGGGTGACTATTTTTGCTATAGGTGCTGTCCTGGTGCTTTCCAGATATTTTGCTAGAAGGCAAGCAGGGATCTACAATTATGGGGTGACCCATATCTGTCTTTTATGAGGGACATCTGGAGAGAAAACCTGCTAGCACTTGCTGTCGGTTGGGAATCAACACAGACCTTTCAGTGTGGTTTCTAACTGTGGAATACCTCAACAGGATACCAGCTATTTGGTTCCTGGAAAATGTACTATAAGTTTAATGTTTTCATTCTGCAATATATATATATATGAAATTTATTATTTGGGAACCACAAGAAAGAATTGCATTTTATAACTGTCCAGATACATAAAATTGAAACAAAAACTTTACCCCAAAAACTGAAACTCTTTCTTAGCCAATGAATTCTTTCAGCAGTTTTCTTTAGAGGGAACAGGATAATGTTTAACCCATAATCATGCTTTGAAATTTGCCAACTGCCCTGTCTCTTTGATCACTACAAAGAAAAATGTGTTCTTGTCTGGTTGAAAGAGAACCAGATACCCTCTACTTTGGTTAGAGATGCTATGTTTGGTCACCAGATTCATAAGTGAAGTTGTTTAAAATGTAAAGAAATGATAAAAAAAAAAAAAAGCTGTTGGAAATTCAGGAACTCGTACCTGAAGTAGACATAAAAAGAGTACCTTTTCATAGCACATTTTTTTATGGGTACTGTAAGACAAGGGTTAACAATATACTTGTGACTCAGAGAAATTAGTTTGTCCTTAGAAATATTAAATGTTAGATTCTTTCATGCCACTGAAGAAGAAATTGACCACAGCTGTTCAGGGGATAACTTTGGTGATTATGAGGAAAAAAAATTAAACTTCCAAGGAAAAATTAAGAAGGAAAGTTCTATATATGCTTATGTTTTCTGAGATTCTGAAATGATCAATCTGTTTGGATGAGCATCAGAGAATTTTTAAGGGCACCAGAGCATCTTGTCAGCAAAGTGAAATACAAAGACTTAGATATTGTGAAGAATCTCTTTGATTTGAAATCTCACTTCCTGGATAAAACTCCATGAAGAATGTTTGACTTGACTAGTTTTTCAACCTTTAACACTTTGGTATCCTCCAGGTAGAACTCAGCTCTCCATGGGAAAAATGCTTAAAACATTCAAGTTTTAAAATAATTCATTTTTCCTCACAAATTTTAAAAATACTTATTCATATAATGAAATTAGTTAAACTTTGGACATTGGAGCAAATAGAAGCCAGTATAAGGGCCTAAAATAGCATAAAGCAGTCTAGAAGTAAACTGTTAGATGTTTAATGTCTCTCTAGTTTTTATTTCTTTTTCTCGATCTTTCTCTGACCCTCATCTGGATGGATATTTTTACTAGCTGTTCACTCAGATGTGTATTCAAAATACAGTTGATCCTTGAACAACACAAGTTTAGACTGCATGGGTCCACCTATATGAGGGTTTTTTCAATAGATGCGAACTGCAGTACTACATGATGCCCACATGTAGTTCCATGGATATGAAACTACGGCTATGAGGGCCAACTGTAAATTTATACATGAATTTTTTACTTCAGGGAGGGTCAGTGCCCATAACCCTTGCATTGTTCAAGGGTAAGCTGTACAAATATATTGAATTTGGAAACAAAGAGAAAAACCTGTAGCATTATTGGCAAAAATGTAGTTATAACTAAACTAGCTATCAACATACTCCAGAATAAAAGTTTGGGAGAGACCTTTTTTTTATAGGGGGAAAAAATGGCAGAGCTAAGTTATTATATGCTTGTATTATATTAGTGGGTTCTACTAAAAATTTTAGTAAATTTTAGGTGAATTATGACCTACTCTTTTTATACAAGGATTAGAAGTTTCAGCACAGTTCTGAGAAAAGCGGATTTCTTGTTAGGCTCCTGTTAGCTACTGTTACTCAACAAATAACCCTGAAACTTTGCAGCTTAAAACAACAATCATTTTATAACACCTCATAATTTGTGAGTCAAGGATTTAGTCAGAGCTCAGCTGGTTGATTCTTCAGATACATATGGTAGTGACGAAGGTTACCCAGTGCTATTCATCTGGCAGATGGGCTTGTCTGCAGGGTACAAGACAGCTTCATATGCATGTCTGGTGCTATAGATTGAATCTTTATGTCCTCCCAAAATCCACATGTTGAAATCCTAAACACAGTATAATGGCCTTTGGAAGTGAGGCATTTGGGAAATGATTAGGTTATGAGGATGGATTCCTCATAAATGGGAATAGTGCTCTTATAAAAGAGACCTCAGAGAGCCCGTTCTGCTATGTGGGGACACAGTGAGAAGATGGTCATCTATGCACCAGGAAGTGGACCCTTACCAGAGACCAAATTTGCTGGTGATTGGACTTGGACTTCCAGCTTCCAGAACTGTGAGAAATAAATTTCTGTTGTTTCTAAGCCACCCAGTCTATGGTATTCTGTTATAGTAGCTCTACTGGTCTAAGACATCTGGCATCTTGATTGAGATGAGTGGAATGCTGCATTCAGCTGGAACTCCACCACCTGTTATCACCTCTCCAAAATGGTAGTTTCAGGGGAATCAGATTTCTTCCATGGTAGCTCAAAGTTTGCAAAGAGAGTGTTCTGAGAGAAACAAGTAGGAAGCTTCCAGTTTCTTAAGACTTGGGCCCCCTAACTGGCACAACATCATTTCTGTCATATCTGTCAAAGATTCAAGGGGAGAGGACATAGGTACCACTTTTTAGTGGGAGGCTTTTCAAAAATTCGTATCCATCTTAATTTTGCCATGCTGTGGTTACTAAAATCAAGTAAATATGCCTTTTCAAAATCTACATATTCTTAGCAATCTGATATGGAATCCCAAATAGTGACATATATTATTGAACATATACTTTTTATTTTTCATTTTTAAATGTTCCTAATTCTATAATAACTAAATACAGTGACTAGATCTTGTCTGGATCCTGAGTTGAGAAAATCAACTGTAAAAAGAAATTTAGACAAAAGAGGAAATTTGAATATTAACTGGGTATTGGATATGGACTGAGTCTAAATAGTTTCTTTAGATGTGATAACGTCACTGGGGTTGTGGAAGAAAATGTCCTTATTGTTATTTTAAAGAAATATACTAAATTATTTAGCAATTACATGAAATTCTTTTGAGGATTTGTAAAAATATGTCATTAACAAAGGTGCATAGATAGATGAAATTAATATGGCAAAATATTGATGATTGTTGATGCTGCTAATGAGTATATGAAGGCTCATTGTACTCTATTCTTGTGTATGTTTATAAATTTTCTAACAATAAAAAGTAAAAAGAATTGTTTTGTTATTTTAATAAGAGTATGTTTTACTCTTATTAAGTAAGCATAATTAGCACTGATTCATTGCTTAATGGAAAAATGTTTTAAAAGCCACAGCACGTTTTTGAAGATAAAGTTCTTGTTGAGTAATTCTTAATTTATTATGCATGTTTTATCTTAGTGTATAGTTCTGGATTTTGTCTACTAACAGACATCCCTGAGTCTGTTCTCAGCAGCTTATTTGTATTAGTTTTTATCATTAACATAAAATAATTTTCTTCATAGATATTCATGTCTTCCAAGTATTTATTCTTTTTAAAATTTTATTAGAGTTGATGTACAAGGTTGTGTTAGTTTCAGGTGTACAGCAAAGTGATTCAGTTATACATATACATATATTCATTCTTTTTCAGATTCTTTTCTCATATAGGTTATCAAAGAATATTGAGTAGAGTTCCCTGTGCTATACAGTAGGTCCTTGTTGGTTATCTATCTTATATATAGTACTATGTGTATGTTAATCCCAAGCTCCTGATTTATCCCTCCCTTACAACGTTTCCCCTTTGGTAACCATAAGTTTGTTTTCAATATCTGTAAGTCTGTTTCTGTTTTGTAAATAAGTTCATTTGTGTCATTTTTAAATTAGATTCCATATATGAGTGATATCATATGATATTTGTCTCTCTCTGACTTACTTCACTTAGTATGATAATCTCTAGGTCCATCCATGTTGTTGGAAATGACATTATTTCATTGTTTTTAATGGCTGAGTAGTATTCCATTGTATATATGTACCACATTTTCTTTATTCATTCCTCTGTCAATGGACATTTAGGTTGTTTCCATGTCTTGGCTATTTGTAAGTAGTGCTGCAATGAACTTTGCGGTACATGTATCTTTTTGAATTATGATTTTCTCTGGATATATGGCCAGAAGTGGGATTACTGAATCAAATAGTAGTTCTATTTCTATATTTTTAAAGGAACCTCCATACTGTTCTCCATAGTGGTTGTACCAATTTATGTTCCAACTGAGAGTAGAAGGGTTCCCTTTCCTCCACATTCTCTCCAGCATTTATTGTTTGTAGATTTTTTGATGATGGCCATTCTGACCGGTATGAGGTGATACCTCATTGTAGTTTTGATTTGCATTTCTCTGATAATTAGTGATGTTGAGCATCTTTTCATATGCTTTTTGGCCATTTGTACGCCTTCTTTGGAGAAATATCTAGATCTTCTGCCCATTTTTTTTTAATTAATTAATTTATTTATGGCTGTGTTGGGTCTTCGTTTCTGTGCGAGGGCTTTCTCTCTAGTCGTGGCAAATGGGGGCCACTCTTCATTGCAGTGCGCGGGCCTCTCACTATCGCGGCCTCTCCCGCTGCGGAGCACAGACTCCAGGCGCGCAGGCTCAGCAATTGTGGCTCACGGGCCCAGTTTCTCCGTGGCATGTGGGATCCTCCCAGACCAGGGCCTGAACCCGTGTCCCCTGCATTAGCAGGCAGATTCTCAACCACCACGCCACCAGGGAAGCCCCAGCCCATTTTTTGATTGATTGTTTTTTTGATATAGAGCTGCATGAGCTATTTGTATATTTTGGAGATTAATCCCTTGTCAGTCACTTCATTTGCAAATATTTTCTCCCATTCTGTGGGTTGTCCTTTTATATTGTTTATGGTTTCCTTTGTTGTGAAGAAATTTTTAAGCTTAATTAGGTCCCATTTGTTTATTTTTGTTTTTATTTTCATTACTCTAGGAGGTGGATCAAAGAAGATATTTCTGCGACTTATGTTAAAGAATGTTCTGTCTATGTTTTCCACTAACAATTTTATAGTGTCTCGCCTTACATTTAGGTCTTTGATCCATTTTGAGTTTATTTTTGTATATGGTGTTAGGGAAAGTTCTAATTTCATTCTTTTACATGTAGCTATCCAGTTTTCCCAGCACCACTTATTGAAGAGACTGCCTTTTTTCCATTGTATATACCTGCCTCCTTAGTCATAGATTAATTGCCCATAGGTGTGTGGGTTTATTTCTGGCCTTTCTATCCTGTTCCATTGATCTATATTTCTGTCCTTGTGCCAGTATCATACTGTTTTGATTACTGAAGATTTGTAGTATACACGACTATTTTTTGAATACCTACTCTGGGCCAGGCATGTGCTAGGTTCTAGAAATGGAATTTTGAATAATAACAATAATAAAACAGACCTAATCACTACCTTTAAAAAGTTTATAATATAGTGGAAAAGGCCAATATTTAAGGGAAAAAACTCAACAATAAAATTGCATTATCAGAAACTATGATGTATGTTTTGTAGAAAAGATTATATTACTTTGAGAGTAAGTAACAGGGGACATGGCCTTACATAGGTGGTTACTAAGACTTGACAAGGAAGTGATTATTAATTTAAATCTCAAAAAAAGAATAGCAGTCAACTGAAAAAGGAGTCGGTATATTCCATGCAAGGGGAAGAATGTGTGCAAGAACATTGGGACCAGAGGAAGCCTGGTATATCTACAAAGTAAACTGAAATAAAGCATATTCACCTAGAGTGTTGAGAGACTGGGGAAGAGGAAGCAAAAAGCATAGGCAGATTGGAGGTGTATGGAGCCTTGTAATGCTCCCTCCCTCCATCCCTCCCTTCCTTCTTCCCATCCTTCCTTCTAAAAACCATGAGAAGCTTTGAGAAACCATGGAGAATGATGGATGGAGAATGAAATGATCATGGTTTCAGTTTTAAAAGAAACTTCTCAAAGTGTAGAGAGCAGATTTTAGGGTGAAGTGAAGGAAGAGTAGATTCAAGGAGGTTAGAGTAGACATGGAGACAGTTTAAGAAGAAAAATCAACAAAATTTGGTGACAGATTAAATATGGAGAATAAATGAAAGGAACTGAAATTTCAGTGCTTGCTGTCCACCAATATCTATTATCTCCTGCTTAATAATACTCATTTTAACTGAAAAAGACTTAAGTGTACCAGGCACAATTCTAAATACTTTATAAATATTTTTCTGTGAAGTAGATGAGATTATGTACATTTTCCATATGAGGAATCTGGTACAGAGAGAAACAAAATTCCTTGCCAAAAAGCACACAGTTTGGTCAGTGGTAGACCAGGGATTTGAAGCCAGGCTGTCTGTCATTCAGAGTCTGTAATCTTCATCCTAAACCATGTTGGCCCATTTGGATTTTAGCTAGGCTCATGGTCAATCATTTCTCAGCTGACAACTCTCTTACAGTTTGATGTGTTCTTGTGATTAAGCTCTGGTCAGTGGCATGTGAGCAAGAGCTATACATGCTACTGTTTGATCACAGGTTTTACTCCCCTGCCTTTCCTCTTTTCCCACTGAGAGATGGTCAGCATTTGAAAAATTGTTTTGAACCCAAAAATGGAAGTCATATACTGATGATAGCAAGGCTTCCCCAACAACTTATTTATTCATACCACTTATTTAGAAACCATGTAAAAGAGAAATGTGCTTCTATGTTAGTTAACCTATGATAGATTACATATTCTTTGTTGGAGCAAATTAACCTGTCCCCTACTTACTATAAAGACTGCCGTAGATAACTCCTCACTTTCTGAAGTGTAGAAATGGAGACACAAATAGACTATACACTAAGAGAGGAAACACAGAAGAGAGGGTTTGGAAGAGGAAACGATCATATTATAGTTATGTAAGTTACAAACGTGTTAAATTTGAGATAACTTTAAAGCATTCAAGTAGAAACGTTGAGTAGGTAGCTGTAGGTATGGATCTGGAGCTTAAAAAAGAGCTGAAGATAAACTATTTCATTGATACAATTCTGAAACCAGCTGGGCATTGAATGAAAAAATATATATATATATATATTTTTTGGTAATAGCTCATAATAACTTCAAGGGCTAAAAGATAGGCTTTTTTTCCTCTCATTTTATTAATTTCTGAATTTATCTGTATAAAATTAAAATGTATGAAATACATTTTAAAATTATGAATATCTAGAATAAATGATGCATTCAGTCATATTTATGAAGAAACACTTGTCCATAGCCTCTGAAAAGTTAGCTTAGTAACCTTGTGTCAGAAAAATTACCAGGTTTAGGGAGGTTAGGTTATTGGTAATTGTAGCAGTTGTCTACTGCTTCATAACAAATTATCCCCAAAACTAGCAGCTTAAAACAACAAACATTTGTTATCTCATACTTTCTGGGGTCAAGAGTCTGGGCATAATTTAGCTGGGTGCCTCTAGGTCAAGGTCTCTCATGAGGCTGCTGTCAAGCTGTATGTCAGAGCTACATCTCAGAATTCAACTGGGGCTCAAACATCTGTTTCTAAGGTCTCTCAAGTGGTTATAGGAGAGCTTCAACACTTTGCAGCCTGTTGAATTGAGGGCTTCATTTCTTCAGCATTCTACACGGGCCTCTCCAAAGGGCTGCCAACAACATGGTAGCTTGTTTCCCCCAGCTCAAGTAATATAAGAGAGCAGAGAGAGAATATTACAGGTGGAAGATACAGTCTTTTAAAACCTGATCTTGAAAGTGCCATCCTATCACTTCTAAGATTCACAGATTCATAAAAGCAGAGAGTAGAATGGTGGTTACCAGGAGGTGGGAGGAGAGGAAAATGAGAAGACATTGATCAGTGAATACAAAGTTTCATTTATGGAAGATGAATAAGCTCTGGAGATTTAATGTACAACAATGTGACTATAGTTAAAAATACCATATTATATATTTGAAATTTGTTGACAGTAGATCTTAAGCATTCTCACCACCCAAAAGGTAACTATGTGAAATGATAGATATATTAATTAGCTTGATTGTGGCAATTATTTCACAATACATACATATATCAAAACATCAAATTGTATACCATAAATGTATACAATTTTCATTTCTCAGTTATACTTTAATAAAGATCAAAAAAGAGATAAGAATTTTTAAAAGTGAATCAGTAAACCCAGCCTACTCAAGGGGAAGGGTTATACAAATCTATGAATACTAGGAGGCAGGGATTATTGGGGGCCAATTTAGAGGCTGTCTGCCACAGTAATCAAGATATAGAAAACAAACTTTTGGTTACCAAAGGGGAGAGGAAAGGATGGAGGGACAAATTAGGGGTATGTGATTAACAGATACAAAGTTATATATATAAATAGATAAGAAACAAGTATATACTGTGTAGCACAGGGAATTATACCTATTCTTGTAATAACCTATAATGGAATGTAATCTGCAAAAGACTGAATCACTATGTTGTATACCTGAAACTAACATAACATTGTAAATCAGCTACACTTCAATTAAAAAAAAAAAAATGGGAGTTTGGGATTGACATATACACACTACTCTATTTAAAACAGATAACCAACAGGAATCTACTGTATAGCATAGGGAACTCTCCTCAGTATTCTATAACAACCTAAATGGGAACAGAATATGAAAAACAATAGATACATGTATATGTACAACTGAATCACTTTGCTGTGTACCTGAAACTAACACAACATTGCTAATCAACTACACTCCAATATAAAATAAAAATTTTTTAAAAAGGGTCCCTAAAAATACTAATATACAATTTATGAGAATATATAAAGAATATTATATATTCTTTATATTATATTTAGAATATAGTTTCTAATATAACATGTGGGTTATTTACTCCTTAATTGGAAACTTATATTACTTTGGGAGTTCAGCTAAATATATATGTATGCATACACTCCCCATATGACAAAATGGGGTATGAGAAAATACTATATTTTTTCTTACATGGAAATAAGTCAAATAATGCCTTTGTATTTGACACTGTAAATATTCTAGGAATAATAAATATTAATAATATCATATTTAAGAATTGATGTCTTAGCTTTCACCAACAAAACACTTTTATTCTTAAGAAATGGGAATTGAAATATTTTTTTAAAATATGCATCAGTGAAGAATGTAAAATGCTTCTACATCTCATATTTGTTATAATAAAATTCAAAAGGGGGTTGCGATGATAAACCTCTACAAAGCTTCTAGAAAAAATCATTGCAGATATGATCCCATTTGTTAAGTATTAAGATAAAAAAGCAATTAAATTAAGATAATTAACACAAAATACAGTGTTCATGCTCGGTAGGGTTACTTTACACTGTATTATAATTGAAAACTGACATCTTCTTACCCAGCATACTAACCAAGGGCTTTTATTTCATCTTGAGGAGATAACATATCGGTATAAATCCAGGGATTAGAAAACTCTTTGCAATTACACAAATTGCTTTTCTAATATCATGTCAATTTAAATGTTACATAAAGATAGAGCAAGAAAACTAAAAAGTCAAAATAAATAATCATTCAACTGCTAGGGAAAGTCCATATAAAGGGCATTGTATTACTCTATCAAGAAAATATCAAAGATTTTCAATACTTTATTGATCAGCTCATTTCCATAGTGTGAAACCTTGTAAACTATTGAAATAGGTGAAAAGGAACAGCTACATTTGAAAGTTGCAAATAAATATTGTTTTAATTCTTGGGTCAAGATAAAAATATAAAACATTTGGTGTACCATTGTTTTGAATGTGGATCAGCACATCAAATTAAATTTATACAGTGAGGTAAAATGTACTTCTCACAGATGCAAAGAAGTTATTCCTATATGTCAGCACTACTGTTGTCTAAATTTGTAGTCTATCAATGGTCATATTTAAAATTATTGCTGTACAATTTAAACAAAAATCAATTAAGAAATATTTGAGAAGATAAAGTATTGACTGGTTAGGTAGAGGTAATTGACTAGCCAAAAGATTCTTGGGTCAGTAGAGAATTTCTCATATTTTGTGTAAGATGAGAATCAGTTTGATATATAATATCCACTAGTCACTCATCTATTAGATTCCAACAAACATTGGTTAAGCACTTAGTATGTAACAGATATTGTAATAAGCACTCTGGCATACAGTGATAAAAAAAGATAAATAAAAGATAATATTAGAAGTGATCCAAGAAACACACTACAGATAATGTCAGGAATCTAACCTCAAGTGCTGTATAATACAATATGAAGGTTATTTATTTCCCAGTTTGAAACTTATATGACTTTTTGGAGCTAAGAAACTGCTAAGAGAATTTCCCTACATGAGTCAGGACACAAGTTCTCTTTCTCCTCCTAGAAATCTTGCAACAACTCCAATGATAATAAAAACCTCTCTAACTGCATTTTCAAGGAAATTAGGAAGCAGAATTGAAAAGTATGTACTGAGGAGAAGGTATATAGAAGGAATTGCAGGGAATAATATGTGAGTTATAGACTTGGTCAGTGGCAGCATATTTCAGAAAGCACAGCAAAAGTATCTTTCCTGAAGGTGAGTGGCTCATTGTGAATTGTGAAACTGTATCCCTTCTTTGCAGTAATCATGAAGGGAACAAGTATGAACAGTACTGATGGCAAACCTGCTCTCCACCCTGACCTGAATGGTTTGGATGAAAGGAGAAGAGAGAGGGCTAAAAAAAAAAAAATCCAGAAGAGAAGTTTTAGCAAAAAGTAGTCTGGAGAGATAATTGTCAGCAGAGGAGAGATCATTTGGATTCTGAAAATTTTAAGACTACTCTGAAATATCTAACCCTACAGAAAATTCCTGAAAATAGCTTGTCCAGGAAAACTCCAACACATTCAGTGATGAGTAACACAAAAGGAGCTAGAACAGCATCTATACAAAGATAATATACAAAATGAAGCATAAAACATAAAGGTTTACACCACAGAGTAAACTCATTGCCATGGTGCCTAAGAAAAATGTGAACAAATATTATATTTCAAACAAATGAAAAATGTGAACAAATATTATATATTATATGAATTGAAAAAAAAAAAAAAACACCTCATGAAACAAGAGTCTCTATAACATTATAACATTAGACCAGAAACAGATAATGAACTCAGGTAAGACATGTCAAGAAACTATGTGGACTGAAACATGAACTGTCTTATCTTAGAAAAGAAGTAGAAAAAAATAATTGCAGAAATAAAGGAAAACATGAAGGCTGCAAAGAAGAATGGTTACTAAAAAACACTACTAAGTAAGATAGACAATAGAAAACAGTAAAATGAAAGACAAAGACTTTAAAATAAAGTATTAGCTATTTAGATTTGATGGAAGTGTCCTCACTATATGCATAATTGGAGTCCCTGATGAAGAAAGCAAAACAAAACAAAAACAGAAAAATATATTTAGAGGTATAATTTTTAAAAATTCATGAAAGATCACAAAAGGACAAACACCATATGATTTCACTTACGTGAAGTGTCTAAGGTAGTCAAATTCATAGAGACAGAAAGTAGGATGGTGTATGGTGGTTGCCGGACGTTGTGGAGAGGAGGGAATGGGGAGTTTTTGTTTAATGGGTACAGAATTTCATTTTAAGAGGATAAAAATATTCTGAAGATGAAGAGTGGTGATGATTGCACAACAATGTGAATGTACTTAATGCTACTGAACTGTACGCTTAAAAATGGTTAAAGTGGTTTATGTTACATATAATTTACTACAGTGAAAAAAATCATGAAAGAGGAATTATCTTTTCATAACAAAAGGGAACATCTTGTGTTATAAAAAACTGACCTAGAACAGGCCAAGACATGGTCCATTAAAAACTTAGGAAACTAAAGATAAAGAGACAGGCAACAGCCTCACAATACTTATAAAGGGAAAAACAGATCAAACTAGTCTCAAATTTCTCCATAGAACCTGTCAATACCAGAAGTCAGTGGAGCAATATCTAAAAGATACTTAAGGAGAGAAAGCATAAATCATGGATTTTATATTCAGACAGCCATACTCAAGTATAAAAGTTACAGATAATTGTTTAAATGTGCAAGAGACATGGAATTTTATTCCCAAGAGACCTTTTTAAGAAAACTACTAGAGGAAGAGACTTCAGCTAATTAAGGAAAGATTGGTGAAAACATGACAAGAGAACTGGAATGAAGCATTGAATGTATTTAACTGCAAAGCAAATGTGAAGATTAGGGTTAAGTCAACAGGCAAAGGTATATTCCTTGTCAATAAAGAAATTATAAAAGAAAAAGTAGGAAAGAGATGACAGGGAAAAGACTGGAAGAAGAATTTCCTGATTGTCTCTTCTAAGATATTTGGGAACCAAAGAATATCATTTACAGATGACAAATAAAATACAAATATGTAAAACATAATACTTGTAATACTATATATATATATATATATTTTCACCCATTACCATAATAATACAAAAAAAAAAATCAGTGGTTAAGACAATAACCTTTAATTCTCTGAAATTCTCCAGAATCTGCTGCTTGGCCGGGGCAGCTCTGATTCAAGAAGTGTGTCTGTGGGTCCAAGTCTTCTCCACATGGTTATCATTTTGGGGACAGTGGACTAGGTAGCCAGGCATGATTTTATGATTATGGCAAAGGCTTAAGAAGCACACAGATCTCTTGAGTCTTAACACTGAAAAACATCCTCCCAAAATAGGTGAAGGTGAAGGGAGTCAAAAGGAGCAAACTTCCATTTATAAAATAACTAAGTTATGGTGATATAATGTACAGCATGGTGACTACAGTTAACAGTACTGTATTGCATATTGGAAGATTGCTAAGAGAATATATCTTAAAAATTCTCATCACGAGAAAAAATTTTTTGTAAACTATGTATGGTGATACATGTTAACTAGACTTATTGTAGCAATCATTTCACAATATATGTGAATATTGAATCATTATGTTGTACATTTGAAGCTAATATACCTCAATTTTTTTAAAAAGGTAAAATAATTTTTTAAAAGCCCTCACTTTTCTGAGCTCATCTCTTTACTGTAGTGCCTTAGATGTAGCTAAAAGCAACCAAACTATGCTTCTGACATTATGCCTGGAAATACCTTGCCCAACCTTGCATTCTACCTGAGATCACAGATCCTTGGGTATGTTTAAATTTTTTCAACTTATAGTAAGTGACTGTTTTACCAAATGTTTTGTCACCGTGTAACTTAGTATGTTAGGCTGAAAATGCCCTCTCAAAGATGTTCGCATCCTAATCCCAGGACCTGTGACTATTTTACCTTGTATAACAAAAGGGTCTTTGCACATGTAATTAAATTAGGGATCTTGAGATGAGAAGATTATCCTGGGTCATCTAGGTGTGACCAAAACAATCTCAAGGGTCTGCATAAAATAAAAGCAGTAGGATCAGAGTCAGAGAAGGTGGTATGATGACAGAAGTAGCAGAGAGAGATTTGAAGATACTATTCTGTTGGCTTTGAAAATGGAGAAAGGAGTCCTGGTGCCAGGAATGAAGACAGACTCCAGAAACTGGAAAAGGCAAGGAAAGAGATTTTCCCAAAGAACTGCTCTTAGGAACCAACCCTACCAAAATCTTCACTTTACACTAGTGAGACTGATTTTGGACTCCAGAACTGTAAGATAATAAATTTGGGTTAAGTCATTAAATGTGTGGTAATTTGTTATAGCAGCAATAGGAAATCAATATACATAGGTTATCAATTTCCCAAATTTGTAAAATTATTTTCTCAATTTTTCAACCTCTTGTAATAAATATGACACAAACATTCACTGAAGAATAGAGAAAATTAAAAGGGTGCCCAGCAAGTTTTGCTGATTGTCTCATCTAAAATACCTGAAAGCTAAATATACTATTTAAATTTGGCAAGTCAAGTGATATAAGTTTATGCATATTTAACAGTACAAAGGTAAGGAGTAAGAAAAATAATCAAATGTTGGAAGAGAGAGAGAGTGGAGGGAAGCGAGAGAAAAATGTACCAATTTTCTTATTATAGGAAACTAATAAACACTGTTTAAATCAATAAAAAAGGGTGTTAAGGTTATAATTATAGCAATGGGAAAAAAACAAATATTCTTAAACATTAAATGCATGTGCACACACACACACACACACACACACACACACACACACACTATACATAAACCAAAATCAAAGAGATCCATAGTGAAAATGTACAAATAACACTGGGGAAAAAACCCCAAAAAACATAACAAGATAATGTGAAAATAAAAAAATAAGAGTACACTAAGCAAATGCAAATCAAAAGAAGCAGAGGCATAATTTCATTATCAACTAAGGTAGAACTCATGGTGAAAACAAAAAGTGGTACAAGAGGGGGAACTTTACAATTATATAAGGTACAGTTCACATGAAGATATAATAGTTATGAATATCCATGTACCAAATAACATAACATCATTATTCAGAAAGCAGAAATTATACAATATTCAAGCAGAAATATACTAAACACACTAGCAGGTAGACACACAGTCACTCAATTTAACTCAATCCAGCAAATATTTATTGAGCTCCCATTAAGCACTTGGAATTTAGCAGCTAAAGAAATAGACAAAGACTCCTTGCTCTATGTATCTTGTATCCTACCATGGAGAGATGAACAATATGTGAAAAAAAGTAAAATATACAATTTGGTAGAACATGATCAATTCTATGGAGAAATTAGAGTACTGGGGACATGGGTTTCAATTTGAGTAGAGTGGGCAAGAAAAACCTCAATGAGATGGTGATTTTGAACAATGTTTTGAAGGAGCAATATTTTGTTTGGATAAGAGAACGTGGAGAGAAGGGTTGATGGGAAGTAGGTAAAAGAGGCAAGGAGTGAAAAGTGTACTTTTCACTCTACATCTTCTATAAATTTTGAACAATGTGGCTATAATACCTTTTCAAAAACATTAAAAATTTAAAATATACTATTTAGAGAACTAGGACAATTTGGGGAAACAAACTGAACATGAGACAGAATATTGGGTTTTGGTTCAGGTTCAGTTACTAACTTGCTTGTGACTGTGGATGAGCCGCTTAATCCCCTGGGCTTAGTTTCTGGATCTGCAAAACTGGTGGGCCTGGATTAGATGATCTTCAAATTCCTTCCCCCTTTAATATTCTGTGGGTCTGTGATTTAATACAGTGTTCACCAAACTGTGGCTTAGGAAAATAGTTTTGGAGTCTAGCCATTATTCATCCTTTTTATCAGTACCCAGTTCTCTGCTTCCCTGCAACAGACAAATAATGAATAATTGTTTTTCCAATTCTAAAATTATATAATTCAAATTGCATGAAGAATAAATATTAGAAAATTCATGAAACAGCACCTTTTCAAAAGGATTCAAAACTAAATGACAACAGAAAAAAATCCCTAAAAATATAATACCAGACTATCCTTTTAGGCCTCATCATCATCATTATAAAATCACAAATATATTTTAATATATATTTAATATAACTCTACAAAAATTACCTTTTTATTCTTTTGTAGATTGCCATAGCCTTTGGGTAAGCCCCAGGAAATTTTCTGTTCATCATGAGATTAAGCTCAATTAGATCTGTGGGTGAAATATGCCTTTCTCTATGTAATTTGGCAATTCATAATGTTATATGATTTATGTTAGTCTTATAGTTATGTACCTAAATTCTGACTCCTGTCTCTGAATTTTATGGAATTAATTTCTTAGAGCAAGATCTTACTTGCTTGGTAACTTCCACAGCATATTTTACAGAACTCTGTACAAATAGGTGCTCAAATATGGTTCTATCTTGACAGATTCATGATATGAGGAAAGATATGAAGTGGAAGGTCATGACTAGACATTTTAGAGGATGACTTCTAAATTCTCCTACCTTGATGTAAATGAGCACGTGACAAAATTAGGCCAAGTATGCAAAGTCTCTCCTGTCCACTAGGTCAACACCTTTTCCCAAAGAGAATAAATGTTCCAAGTACGAGACCTTACCATTCACACAATGAAAATATTTGCATGGTCACGAAATAAAATAATGGTATTTTTTTGCTCTCTGATCCAAGGGGGATTTGATACCCAGATATTTCCCTTAACAGCAAGGGAAGGATGACTACGGTTTTTATAAATAGACTGTCTCAAAATGCAGATTAAATGAAGTTCCTTGAAAGCAAGACTGCAACATTCACTACAGTCTCCATATATCCTCTGGAAGCATGAACTATGTCTGGTGTGACATTTTGGTAGAGTGTCTTACTACATTTCTTTTTTTCATTAATCTAAATGTACTCTTTGTTTTCTATGGAGACTTTTTGAAACTGTCTTTCTCGTCTAAGAATTAATAAAACCATTTCAAATCTTGCACTGCACTTGGAATCAGCATCTCTTAAATAAATGGTCCCACATATCTGATTACAAGTTTATACACTATCTTTTGTCCCCATACATGAAAATATATGTTTTGAGGATTTTTTTCATCAGTACCACCTAATAAAACTGTATAACTCCCTAAAATCAGACTGACAGCAGTGAACATTTTTAAGCCGGAGACGGATCATGTTATAAAAATGTTTCAGTCAGACCAATAAAACTGCATCTTACTTGTTTGTAGGTCCAAAACAGCTGTTTCAGCATGTGTGCCAACAGAAGTTTGGGAGGCTCTACTCAGAAGAATTCTGTCCTAATTATCCTCAATTATCATGGCTATCACCTGGCTTGAGTTTCTTACTGTTACTCCTTAACTAATTTTCCATTATAGATGTGTGTTTACATGTAGCACATCACTGATATGTAGAATGTATCTAAATATTCTCTTTATATTTGTCTTCTCCATTCTTTTTTATTGTGTTAAATTACCATACTATTGCTGTGTAAAAACCTATTATGGCTGTATCCAAACTAGAATAATGTTGTTTAATGTTAGTACAAACAATTTAAAAAAAATATGATACTGCAATAATGAGTTCACAAAATTTTCATTTTTCTCAGAAATTTATATAAGATTTTCGCTAAAACTAAATGAAAGAAGTGCCTCGGTTTGTTTAATTATTTTCTTTTTCTTGCTCCCAGCATACAGACATTTCAGAAAATTGAACCAGTAATATCTTTATTTGAATAAGTAGCTTTGTAGGGAAAATGCTCTAAAAATTGTAATTTGGATTAGTTGTTCTCAGGAAATTGAAATCCCACCAGTTAGAAAACTATTGTCTTTCAGAAATAGCTGAAACTAAAATGTTATTTTGCAGTGATACTAAAACTGGGCAAGAATTGATATAAGAAACAAAATCAGTCATTTTCCAAAGTAGACAAAAAGCAAACAAGAAAAATTTAACTAAGTTTAAAAATATTAAATATTATGTTAGATCCATAAATGAATCATGACATTAGTACAAGATGGACACCAGCTGAAAAACATATTGTGGTAGATACACCCCTATAATGCTTCCTTATTTTCCACCTCAATAGAAAATTGCCATAGTTTTGTTGCTCAAATGATATTTATGTGGGAAATCTTTATGATATATATTTCCAGGCATTTTTTAATCTAAACCTCAATACCCTGTTGTTTCCAGAGGTGATATATATAACCTTTGGGATATCAGTACATTAATAGTTTTTTTTTTTTTAATTGGGGTATAGTTGTTTTACAATGTTGTGTTAGTTCCTACTGTACAGTGAAGTGGAGTTCCCTGTGCTATACAACAGGTTCTCATTAGTTACCTATTTTATGCATATTAGCTAGTGTGTATATGTCAATCCCAATCTCCCAATTCATCCCACCCCCCCCCTTCCCCCCTTTGTGTCCATATGTTTGTTCTCTATGTCTGTGTCTCTATTTCTGCCTTGCAAACAGGTACAGATGAACATTAATAGTTTTTATCATTTAAAACCACTCAGTACTTCCTGGGATCTTGGATCCAAAAATTGATGAGCTATCTTAGCTAAATCATAGTTGATCACCATCCACTGGTTTTGTTTCACAGGACACATGAATTAGCAAAAGACTTCAGGGGACTTTGTCTAAAAGAGAACATAGTTTGTCTGGAACATCTTCGTGCCAATCATTGAGTTCACCTGAAACCCGTAGGGCAGGAGGGAATACGTTCTTGAACGTTCCTTGCCTCTGAAGTTGCAGAGGTGGTCTGTTGTTGACTGAGGGCCTCTAAGTTGCCAGATCAGAACAGTTTCTGAGACCTACAGGAACTTCTTCCAGCCTACTTATTCCCAATTCAACTGCTAAGTGCAAGACTCTGGATTATGTGCAGTGGAAATATGTAGACAAAAAGCTACAGATCCTGCCCTGAAGGACCTAATAGTCTAAGAGCAAAGTTAATAATTCTATACAAACATCTGGATAAATGGTGAAAACTAAACTCACCCAATTTAGAGCCATCCTCATTCTACTTGGACTAAACCCTGGGCTTCTCTCTCACATCTCTTGTTTTAGTAATGGTACCTCCCAAGGCAGATACATGGCAACCTTCCTAACTCTTTCTTCCATCTTTCCCTCTCTATCCCTGATACCCATGTTTTAGGTTGAAAAATAGTTTCATTCCCCTCCCCCAAATAACTATCTGACCAGTTCCCCTCATTCCATAGCTTTCTTCAAAATGCACATCTGATCATATTCCTTCTCAGCAACCGACAAGCTGAGCTCCAAACTCTTGTGTGTAAAAGATAAGGTTTTGGCCATCTCACTCCTCACTGCCTCTCTTGTCTTACTTCTTACCAGTTTCCTCTGTGCAACTGAAGTTTCAGTCATTTGGAATTGTTTAGTTGTCCTCAAATAAGTTACTGGACATGTGCCTTTGCACATGTTCATCTGTCTGGAATGTCCTATGCCACCCCATTGTATACCTGATATGATTTGCTGTGAACTCTCCTTCATCCTTTATTCTCAGTCCAAGCAGTTTTCCTCCTGTAATATACTTCCTAGTGCCCTAAATAATAATATAGACATTTATTCATATAATAGCATCTGTTGTTCTCTACGTCCAGAGTCTTTTCAACATGATGTTATATTTTTTCTCATGTCTGCCTCACCACTAGGTTGTGAACATCTTGAGTGTAGAGACAGCATGAGTTTTTTTCATTTTCATATCCCAGGTCTTACTGCAATACTGGACACACAGTAAATTCTCAACAAACATTGAATTGAAAATACAATTATAAAGTAATAACTCAGGGACTTCCCTGGTGGCGCAGTGGTTAAGAATCCGCCTGCCAATGCAGGGGACACGGGTTCGATCCCTGGTCCAGGAAGATCCCACATGCCACGGAGCAACTAAGCCCGTGAGCCATAACTACTGAGCCTGCGCTCTAGGGCCTGCAAGCCACAACTACTGAAGCCTGCATGCCTAGAGCCTGTGCTCTGCAACAAGAGAAGCCCCCACAATGGGAAGCCTGCGTACCGCAACGAAGAGTAGCCCCCGCTCGCTGCAACTAAAGAAAGCCCGCGTGCAGCAACAAAGACCCAATGCAGCCAAAAATAAATAAAAACAAATAAATAATAAAAATTTAAAAAAAGTAATAACCTAAAACTGCATGCGAAAAATGCTATAATAGTTACATCTAACTTGAGAGAGTACATCAAGCTGAGAAAATCAGGAAAGGCTTCCTGGTATGTTATATTTGAGTCAAACAAAAGAATGAATAGAATTTATAGACATGGAAATGGAAGGGTGAAAATGCTTAGCTTGGGGAATTGCATGATCAATAAGCAGAAAATGGAAAAATATTTCCTGTCAACAAGGAACTGGACTCTACAGAGAATGGGTGCAGGATAAAGAACTATAATGAGTAAGGTGGAAAAGTTTGCTTGGAGAATAGATTGTTACAGATTATGACTATCTGGCTAAAAAGTATTAGTTCATGTTCTTTCTCTAGGAAATAAAATATGGATATATTGAAGGAGTGCTGTCTTACGCACAAAAAACAAACACATATATTCTGTCAGGAAAAGGAATGATAACTTATGTAGGAAAGTTAGCTTAGGAAAGATACTATAGAAGTTCACATACAGCATTTTTCTCAAGAAAATATGGATGTATTTCAGGATAAATAGGTGGTACTGCTATAGCCATAGCCATAGATACAGATACAAATATAGAAAGATATAGATATAGATCCTGACATCGACATTGACCTAGATATTCCAGCAAATTTAAGACATGAAATAGTAGGGTTTGACATGGTGTAGAACTTGCATAATTGCAATTCAAAGTATATAAGATTCTAGGAGAGACAATCTACATAATTCAGTATCTGTTGGCAGAAATGGTAGTGGGGGAAAGGGAGGAGAGAGGGCAGAGAGAAATGAATCAAAGAACCCACTGATTTGGCATCTTTTATCTATTAAATTATACTATTAATTTGCTTTATTTGCATAAAGCCAGACACGTTTACTGAAGGTAGGGCCCTTCATTATCTTTTTTGAAACCCTACCACTCACCCTAGTGTGTGGTCAATTTGGGGTACTCAACAAGATCGAATTGATCTGACCACAGCTGAATAGTTAATGCAACCTCCTGTCTACAGTTGCTGTCATCTATGGCATTTGACTGTTTTTTTTGAAATTTGGATTCCCTGGGTCATGGCAAGGGCATATCTATATTAGATTTACCTGTCAGTGGTATATCCTACAAATTCTGGTCACATATCAAATCCATATACTGTCTTTCGAAGACCTGTTCTTATATAGTTCAATGACCCCTGTTGTTTAATCTTACTACAAATGGAAAAAAAACTGCCAGCTTGAGGAAGCACTGTTTTATTGTAACAGTAAATACACTGTTTTTTGCTAAACTTAGTGAGATATACCATGTTTGCCAACAAATTACTCTTAGGAAAAATAGTAACAATTGTGTATCCATCTAAAGCTCAAAAAAATACTGTATTTATCTTTCAATAGTGAAATGTAAATTTAGAAAACCAAGGGAATTAAAACACTTAATCTTTTATGTGCTCTTTATTAAGTTTTCTTTGTGAAAAGCAAGCTGTGCTGTGTAAAGTATCACCTCGAGAAAAAAGGAATTCCAAAAATATGTGTGGCTACCGCTTTTAAAACTTCTATTAGCTATTTTTATTTATAAGCTTGTTCCCTTTTCTTTATAAATGGTTTTTATTATAATTTAGACACCAATAAATTACCTCCTGATATATACCAATCTTGAATACTGCCTGTTGTCTAGAATAGCTATTACAAAGCTTTCTAAAAATCCTTATAACTTCTAGAGAGATATGGGGACTGTCTTTTAAAGCTGATGATTTTGGCTTTTCTTCCTTTCTTTCTTTGGCAAATTCTAAAGTAGTTGGAGTACATTTGGCCAATAATGATCTAGTTTGAATTTTTTTTAGTCAATTAATTTATTTTTATTTTTGGCTGCATTGGTTCTTCATTGCTGCATGTGGGCTTTCTCTAGTTGTGGCAAGCGGGGGCTACTCTTCGTTGTAGTGCACAGGCTTCTCATTGAGGTGGCTTCTCTTGTTGCAGTGCAGGGGATCTAGGTGAGCCGGCTTCAGCAGTTGTTGTGTGCAGGCTCAGTAGTTGTGGTGCACGGGCTTAGTTGCTCCGCGGCATGTGGGATCTTCCTGGACCACGGATTGAACCCGTGTCCCCTGCATTGGCAGGCGGATTCTTCCCAGGCCACCAGCGAAGTCCCTAAAATTTTTTAAGTATCATAGTTTTTAGGGAATTGTCTTTCAGCTATGTGGGGCATTGAAAAGAAACTTGTGAACTACTGTTCACAGTGTCTATATGTGACAGGATCTATTGTTTCTACAGTTAATTCAGTCAAAGAAACCATTTGCTCTGAATGTTTGACCAAATGAGCAGCGGTTTGACTGAGCTGACAGCCATCATGGCTGCTCTGGTCGTGCATGTCCACCCAGGCTTTGTCTGTAAGCTGGCAGTCTCTGCACAGAGAATACACAGCATATGCCAGGTGGCCATGTGTCTGAGGCAGAGGGAAGGGAGAACAAAACAAAAAAAGCTTCTTGGACAGAGATGCTTTAAGCCACCCGACTGCCAGTAATATATTAAAGAGAGAAGAAAATGCAATGATGCCTGACTATACTCAACAGTAAACAACTCCAAGCCTGAGATTCAGATCACAAATCTTCCTCTGCTGCTGACAAGCTCAGCCTGAGCATGGCTGCAGGAGACAAAGAAACCTGCTCCAAGAAGAAAACAGGAAAGAAGATCCTCACACTGATTTTAATCTACCCCAGATGCATGTTTTAGGAGCCTCTTATATTATATCCACTGTATTTTTTTTTTTTTTCAAACAACAACATTTATTTCTCACAGTTCTGGAGGCTGGAAGTCTGAGATCAGGGTGGAGGTCCCTTCAGTTCCTGGTGAGGGCTCTCTTCCTGGCTTGCAGACAACCACCTTCTCGCTGTGTCCTCATGTGGCCTTTGCTCAGTGTGTGCCTCTCCATTATATTCTTATATCACAAACCTGTTCTGTTGAAGGTGAGGATGGGGGGGGGAAAAGTTCTAGAATGGCAAAAATAAGAACTTACTGTTTATCTCTTTCCTCTTTATCTCTACCCTCTATTTGGCATTTGCCTTCTCACCACCATCTTCCCCACAAACTTCGGAATACAGGGGGCAGATGCTAAATGCCATCTCAGAAGTGTTTCAAAATATTATTTTGGAAAGGAAGTAGGATGGAATGGGTTCCCTACAAAGTGGAATGAATAATTTATCATATAAATACAGTATTGCCCTTATTCCCTGCATTATGCTTTAGGATAAATAAAATGTTTTCTCTTCTGCATCATTTTCCCTTTGCTCATTTATTGAGCAGCGGCTATGGGCTAGACAGTGTGCCAGAAGCCTGACCTTCAGTATTTCTAGTCTTCCCAACAGTGCCACTAAGCCCCACTGTGTTCATCTTACAGATAAAAACACTGACATTCAGAGCAGTTGGTTAACTTGCTCAGGCTCACTCAGCTAATTAGTGTGAGAGAGATTTAGAAACCAAGGTTATATGACTTCAAAACTGTTCAAATCAGCTTCATTCACAAATAAGTCAGTTTGCAAGGGTCTCTCAGGTGCCCTATACTTCTACAAGTTGTATCATTTAATCAACACCAAATGAGTGCTCTAACGGAGTATTGTTCTATTTCTGACATTAGGACGATAAAACTCTCAGCTCTAGCGACCCAAGGTCACACTTTCAGGTGACCCAAGGCCAGATCAAATTCAAACATGGGTCAAACTCAATGTATATTTCACTCCTAGCCGGAAATTTCTGTTGACCTGAACTCAAGTGAGTTTAAAGAGCTAGTTCCACTCTTATTGAAGGTATTATGCCATTTTGAAATTAACAAAATGGATGCAAATTTGAATGGATGTTATCATCGTAGGACTTTGTGGTTTTGAATATTTTGCGCGCTCTGCCAGGAAAGTATTTATCTCTATCATATCTGACAAATTCCTTCACAGTTTAGTTCTGATGTATGTTTTTTTGAACACACTCTTTAATTCAGAAAGGCAGAACTAGTTGCTCCCTTGCTGGTGCTCCAATAACACTGTATCAAACCTGTATTAGACTATTTTGCTGTGTTGTACTGAATTGTTTGTCTCTGTGTAGGGCTCCTCCAGGCAACCTGTGATCTCTCAGAAAAGACGTTTTTTTATCATGTTGACCTTTGAGCTTCCAGTACTCAGGTCAGTGTGCTACCGCAGCAGATATTAAAAACATTGGCTATGAGAGTATATAATTAAACAATATAAGAATGAAAAACCATCAGAAAAATATAGGTGTAGATGTGTTTAAAAGGCAGCATGGAAAAAGAAGAAATGCCATTTATATTGAAGGGACAGAATTATATTACCCTGTATCTGGCTTTTAAGGCGATTTGGCTGAGTTAAAAATCCTATTTTCTGTAGAAAAGCCTTACCTGAGCTGCCAATATCATCTAAGATTATTAAAAGAAGGATTTTAAAGATCTAATTTACTTTTTGTCATGCACTGCTTGCTATTTGCATTCCACTCTGGTTGAACATTGAAACGAGACAAGCCTTTATCACCTTTGTGTCTGGTCACGTCTGCTTCCCAGTCTCCCTTGCTAGCCCAGTGCTGCAGTACCAGGCTGTAAACATAGCAGCAAAATGGTTCAGGAAAAGAAAAAGAAAAAAAAAAAAGCTGCTTTGGTTCACAATTGGATGAAAATATATTTAATGAAAACATTTCTATCAGTAGTAGGCTTTTTATAAACTCTTTTCCTTATAATTAAATTTTCTAAAATGCAGACATTTGGCCTTAAGTATCTCATGGATGTAATATTGGCACCAGATCAGTACAGCTTGCTTGCCAAGCTTAAAAGGGAAAATATAATGGGAAAATACTGTAATTTTATAGTTCTTGTAAAAATGAGGAAATCACAGCCTGCACAAAAACCCCAAGTAGTATGTCCCTAAATCTGCCCACAGAGAGACCGAGATATATGTTTTCTTCTTTGAGGATGACCCTAGAAACCTACTTGGGGTTTATTTTAGTTTACCCTAACATAACTATAGATCCATCTCAGCAAACAGATGTGCAGAACATGAACTTTATGTTCATTGGCTCAGGAAATGTAGCTGAGAATTTAAACTGATTTCCATTTTTATTATGTAGTATGACTCTTGCTTCTTTGTTCTCCCATAACAAACTTCAATCCCCCTGAAAATACCCTAACTGATGGCTTCTAACAGGGTTAGATTGTGTGAGCTGAATGTAGACTTGTTTATGTCTGCCTTATCCACACATGCACCTGACATATTTTCTCTCAGTGGATCAACAAATTGGATTTTTCAAGAGCAGGAGAAAGGTACAAGCTCCTTCTAATAAAGTAAATATGATACCACTTGTGTATAGAAGAATCTTTTGAACCAAATTAAAAGTACATTTTTGAGGCATTAAGCATAGGAAATTCAGCATCTACAACCTTGCTAAAGAATAAACTGCACCAAGCTCCCCAGTGATGGTAAAGAAACCTATATCTGAGCATGTGCCCTGGCTCTTCTTTCTTTTCCCATAGAACCCATTTACCTCTCCCCTCAGACCTCTCTGTGCTTGTGATGGTTAATTTTATGTGTCCACTTGACAGAGTGAAGGGATGCCTAGGTAGCTGGTTACATTATTTCTAGGTGTGTCTGTGAGGGTATTTTAGGAAGAGATTAGCATCTGAATCAGTAGACTGAGTAAAGCAGATAGATGGCCCTCCCCAATGCAGGTGGACATTATCCACTCCACTGAGAGCCCAAAGAAAACAAAAAGGTGGAGGAAGGGTGATTTCACTCCTCTGCTTGAGCTGAGACATGTGTCTCCTCCTGCCCTGAGACACTGGCACTCCTGGTTTTTGGGGCTTTCAGACTTAGACTGGGACATATACCATCAGGCCTTCCAGCTCCTTCCAATTTCAGGCCTGTTTAGACTCCAACGGAATTATACCACCAGCTTTCCTGGGTCTCCAGCTTGCAGATGGTAGACTATGAGACTTCTGGGCCTCCATAACCATGTCAGCCAATTTCTATAATAACTCTCTTTATATACCTATATATTTTATTGGTCCTGTTTGACTGGAGACCCCTAATACAGTGCTTCTATAGGTGATTGCTATGACTGCCATGTCCTTGCAGCTCTCCTCGGCTGCAAGGACATGGCAGCCTCTCTGTGTCCTTGGCTTTCCTGCAGGCATACCTTTAGTTAGGTTTGGCCAATAAGAGCATCAGAGGAGAAGAGGGTGGGAAGAAAGAAAATCTGTATATACTTTTTTTTCCCCTTCCTGCTTTGGTGCCACAAGTGTGGCTGTGGCTGTTTCCCTCTACAACTAATGTTTTCATCAGAGAGTCTCCCTCTATGGTCCTCACTCCAGTTGTCCGCCATAATTCTGTGTCCTTCTTGTATTCATTGGTCCTTGGAGTGACTAAGCTTCCCTAATATTACTAGAATTTGGGTGCCTCACCAACACGTGTTTGCTCTCCTATCCCTGCTCACAACTTTATATATTGTACTTTTATTAAAAACTCTTCTGTGTCTGGACAGCAACATGTAAATCAATGAAGTTAGAACACTCCCTCACATCATACACAAAAATAAACTCAAAATGGCTTAAAGACTTGAATATAAGACATGAAACCATAAAACTCCTAGAAGAGAACAGAAGCAAAAGATTCTCTGACATAAATCGTAGTGATATTTTCTTAGATCAGTCTCTCAAGGCAAAAGAAATAAAAGCAAAAGTAAACAAATGGAACCTAATCAAACTTATAAGCTTTTGCACAGCAAAGGAAACCATAAACAAAATGAAAAAACAACCTACGTACGGACTGGGAGAAAATACTCACGAACGATGCGACTGACAAGGGATTAATTTCCAAAACATAAAAACAGCTCATGCAACTCAATATCAAAAAAAACACAAACAACCTAATCAAAAAATGGGCAGAAGACCTAAATAGACATTTCTCCAAAGAAGACATGCATATGGCCAACAGGCACATGAAAAGATTCTCAACATCACTAATTATCAGAGAAATGCAAATCAAAACTACAATGAGGTATCACCTCATACCAGTCAGAATGGCCATCATCAAAAAGTCTACAAGTAACAAATGCTGGAGAGGGTGTGGAGAAAACAGAACCCTCCTAGACTGTTGGTGGGAATGTAAATTGGTACAGCCACTATGGAGAACAGTATAGCAGTTCCTTAAAAAACTGAACATATAGTTACCATATGATCCAGCAATCCCACTCCTGGGCATATATCCAAAGAAAACTCTAATTTGAAAAGATATATGCACCCCAAAGTTCATTGCAACACTATTTACAACAGTCAAGACATGGAAGCAACCTGAATGTCCATCAACAGATGAATGGATAAAGAAGATGTGGTATATACATACAATGGAATTATTGCTCAACCATAAAAAAATTATTGTCATTTGCAGCAACATGTATGGACCTAGAGATTATCATACAAGTGAAGTAAGTCAGACAGAAAAAGACAAATATCATATGATATCACTTACATGTGGAATCTAAAAAAATAATACAAATGAACTTATTTACAAAACAGAAACAGACTCACAGACATAGAAAACAAATTTATGGTTACCAAAATGGAAAGGGAGGGGGCGATAAATTAAGAGTATGGGATTAACATATACACACCACTATATATAAAATAGATAAACAACAGTGATTTACTGTATAGCAGAGGGAACTACATTAAATATCTTGTAATAACCTATAATGGAAAAGAATCTGAAAAATCTAAAAAAATCATATATATATATATCTGAATCACTTTGCTGTATACCTGAAACTAACAAAATATTGTAAATCAACTATATTTCAATTTTAAAAAAATAAAAAAAACTTTTCATGTGAACTGTCTAAGACAAATCCAATGTCTTGATAGGATCCTAGATAATAAAGACAGCAACATTTTTTAAGTTAGTGGTCATTTGAATGAAATAACCCACTGGATAGCCATGGAGTGATTAATGGGCTTCCAGTAGGAGGGTCTTTGTGAGCAAGGTTTTCCAACTGCCTTCACCCTTAACATCCAGCAAAGACTGAGAGAACATGAAGTGACTGAAGTCTGCATCCTCTAAGGAAATAAAAGAGCTGTCAAAAACTTCCCAGGTTCTTTAAGGAAACTGGTAGATTGAGTAGAAATTATTTCATATCAGTGGATGCATAAGGGGCTGATTTGTGAATCTCCTGGCTGGGACACAGCATCAACTCAAGGAGGAAGAGGATAGAGAAGACCCAACAGAACCTAACCCTCTGTAACTCAAAATGGCAATGACAAACTGGACTTCAGAGCATCTTAGCAAAAGAGAAAGTAAATTTTCCAAGGACATCTTTGTGCCCAGAAAATAAGGAAGTGCTCAAAAATGATCTGAACATATCAGAGTGATAAAGGACTTAGAGGAGCTCCCACTGGCCAAATCTGGTCATTTTGAGCTCAAAATACGTAATGATAATTAACTCATTGAATACAATATTGAAATAATAAAGGGGTCAGAGGTGGGGAAGGAAGGAAATAAAGAAGGAAAGAAGGAAGACAACTCTTCCTTATAGTAGAATACCAATTAATAAACATATAATAATGAAGTTAATAATCTTTAATAATTATGGATGCTAAAATATTGTGTGAAAATGGATTAAAAAAAGAGGACATTTCAGAGGCTCAAAGAAACTCACCATAAGTTACTTCTTGATTGCTAAGGGAAAAAAAAAAGCAATTTCACCTTGGAGAAACCTAGCAAATACTACCTTAGTCAAAGGATCAAAGTTAGCATCTTCAGTATAGGACAAAACACCATCACGTGCCTCCTGATATGATGCGTTAAGAAGAACATAACATCATCTTTGTGATATTCTTGCCAAGGCTGAATGAATGATTCCTCTATTAACTCAGTGACCTTCATGTAAAGAAATCATCCTCACTTTTATGTTGCTCATCTCACAGGAATTTCAATCTCATGTTTTAGAAAATACATCCCTGCTGAAATATTATGAGATGAAGCAGTGAGAGAGGACTCTTCAAAGACTGTTGGAATTCCAAGAGGCTGTGCCTGAGGGCACAGCCACAACACTTAAGACTTCAAGAAGAGTGTAACTAGAAGAGGGGGCTTGAGATATGACAATTAAGAAAGAGAACAGAAGTAGAAGGCAGGGTGGACTGACCGAAGACCAGAGTTCTACTCAAATCTTTTTTCTACTTGCTTTCACTATTAATGTTCGAGATCTTCTGCTTAGATATAATATTTGATTTCATTTAAAATCTATGGCAAGTCCACTAAGCATTTTTTTTCCTATTTTTCTTCTTTTAACCCCTCTATCTGTCAGGCACATTCCAGGACTCCATTTATTCTATCAGATATTCAACCTATCCACATTTTTAACTTACTCTTGATTTCTTTATTATTATTTGAATGGTAATGTCTCATTCAATTCTATATCTTAGATTTTGGTGAAATTCCTTATTACATCAGTATTGATATTGTCAAGAGGTTTCTGCATTATTTTCTCACTGCAATTGTTTGAACATGTTGTATATTATTCCTTTAGTTTGAATGTCTATTTTTGAGTATGGACACCAACTTGGCTACTACAAATTCTGGAATTCTTTAACTTAATCCCACACAAACCAGAAATACGTTTTAAATAAAACTAGAGGGAGTAGGATCATTCAGATGTCTTTTTTAAAAATAATGAAATCATATAAGACATTGCTTTATTTCCACCTTTGGACTTAGAATAAGAGGTACAGTCATATATTAGAGGGCTTTCTTAACAAATACTGAAACATTTATAAAAATATAATGGTACATACAGTTTTTGAATTACTACGTGATGTTTATGCTTAAAGTGAGGTTATGAGATTTTTTTAAATATGATTCTTTGATGTAAAATAGATATATTTAAGTAAGTTAAATATATTTACATAAATACAAGCATACCCTTGTTTAGTAAAGACTACAATCAAGGAAGATTTCAAATCAAAAAATTTGGAAATACAGTAACAGAAGCAGACATCATGAGGTTGTTAATTGTATTCTAATATAGAGGTTATTCAGGATTCCTTTATTTTTATTATTCTTTTTTTTGAAACTGAGAAACCCTGAAGGACTCAGGGACTTCTCCATGGTGGCGTTTGTATGCCCTCATCCCTGCAGATGTCCTTGCCCACTCCCTTTCGCACACAATGTTAATCCCTAACTCTTCCTCCCCAAGAAAATTCTTGCCTTTTCTGAGAACCATTCTTGACTAACTTTCCTCTGATGTTAGCTGAACTTCACCTGATCCTCTCTTGGTAAACCTTATAAAGCCTTCCATCCTCCTTCTCAAGCTAGATTTTTCCTTGAAAGCCTCCTCATGCCCAACATTTTTTAAATTTGCCTGTACTAATGAATGGTATTCTGGTTACTTTTCTTCCGCTAGGTATATTATGTGTGTCTGTATATTGGTATATGCATGTGTGTGTATTTATAATAAAAGAGTTTGTCACAATGCTTTAAAGTGAATGAAGTGTTTAACCTTAATTTTCTATTTAATCATTACAAGGAAGGATAATCTCTCCGTGTCACAGAAAGGAATGTGGGTTCAGGCAGGATAAGGTGGGAATGTGGCAAAGGAGAGAAGGACGTTCTGCAAGTAATGGGAAGATGGCCGTCGAAGTCCCCAAGATAGGGACTTTAGGAGTAGGACAAGGTTTAGATAAACTGTGAGTTCAATTTGGACAGCATGCATCTGGAGTCACTCCTCTGAGATATCTAAATGCAGAGGTTAATAGTTTGATGTATGGTCTGAGGCTCAATAGTCAGATCCCAAAGATCGGAAATCATCAAAAAGATGGAAATTGAAAATCTTGGCCTAGGGTAATCCTACTATGCAGATTAGTTTTAAAAAATGAATCAGTGCTTCCCTGGTGGTGCAGTGGTTAAGAATCCGCCTGCCAATGCAGGGGACACCGGTTGGAGCCCTGGTCCGGGGAGATACCACATGCCGCGGAGCAACTAAGCCCGTGAGCCACAACTACTGAGCCTGCGCTCTAGAGCCCATGAGCCACAACTACTGAGCCCGTGTGCCACAACTTCTGAAGCTCTCATGCCTAGAGCCCATTCTCCACAACAAGAGAATCCACCGCAATGTGAAGCCTGCGCACCGCAACAAAGAGTAGTCCCCACTCGCCGCAACTAGAGAAAGCCCGCGTGCAGCAACAAAGATCCAGTGCAGCCAAAAATAAACAAACATAAACATAGCCCAAGAAATTTTAGATCATGTAACACTCCACAGACATATATAAGATTTCAAACCTGGTATCAGTGTTCTACTAAATCCTCTTGCAATGGACACAGTAAAGGGGCAACAATAAAAAGCTTGGAATCATGCTTATATGAGCACGTCTACAACATGATTAATCATCATAAGTAACTTTCCTACAAGTTATAAAGATTCTCTGAGTTGTTACATTTCCTCAATAAAGTTATGATATTTAACTTCAGAATTTGTGAAATGGCAATAAGTATACTTGTTTAAGTTAGGGACTCAGAACCACTAAAATTACATATGATTATATCAATTATTTTTCATTTCCTTTTCCAGTATCTCAGCCCACTTCAAAAATTTGGCTCAGGATTGAATTTGCTAATCATCCCTGAAGAGACTAAGCTTCCGTTTTGGGGAAGTCCGAATCCCTGACAAATAATCTAATTAACTGATTAATCAATTTCATAATTCCACCAATTCCCAAGCCAGGATTTAGATGGCCCATTTGAAAAGAGGTCTTCTTAATATTGGAATTGTTCTACTGACACCTCTATCCACTTATTATATCCTTTATTTAACCCTGCAATTCCCCAGTTGCTTGCTGTTGAGATATTGGGTCTTTTGTTTTATTTCCATTTTCCATCAGATAGATTGAGGTAACTTTTCTCAGACTCTATGGTGAATTTTGTTCTCTTCCAGCAAATCAACGTAAAAAGACTGCAAATATTCCCTATAAATAACTAGTCATACTATTTGCAGAGTATACCTCAACCAGCAGTTAGTAATCACGATCTCTCTCAGATGCCTAAGGCTAAAGGTTATATCCTGATAGAGGACAGTTTCCATATAGGAGACTTACCAAAGAATAAGATTCCTCCTCCAGAATGCAATAAAATGAACTTTTATAAGAACTTTTCTTAAGGCTATAGCATTATTTCCACATCTCATTGATTTTTTTCTTTAATTTTCATTAATTTCAACAAATCACTCATTTGCAAGATTTTAAACTCCTTTCTTTTCAGATTGTAAAGGCAAAACAGTTTCACAGAATTGTGTGCTTTTTCTACAAAATCCTTTTACCGCATTTCATTTTGCAAAGCCTCATGAAGTCTGTGTGCTAATTTTGCCAATGGTTTCCATCCAGACCCAATCAGACAAGGTAACTCAGACAATGGTCAAGGTATTTCTCTAACCCTTATTACAGTAGAGTTTCTAGCTCTTTGTTAATATGTATACGTACTTCCTCCAAAACTCTGCTTGCTTAACAGGTTCGTGTTTATTCTGTATGGCCAACCTAAGGGAGTAGAAAAGCCAGAATTATATTTCAGACTTTCCCAACTGTCAGTTTTGTACTCAAACAAACTAGTCATTGCTGTCCCTCAGAAGGAAAGCTGCGTCTCACATATAAAGAGCCTTCCTCTTGGAAGATTCTGTATCTTAAAAGGTTGTTTTGAAATGTTGATGTACCATATAAGTAAAAAAATCCTCCAGGCAGATTAAATGCATATATAAATTTATAATAGCCCACTAACTCCAGTTGGCAGAGTTATAGCTGTAGGATAAGTGGCAAAACACTTTCCAAAGAAGTTTGGAGACTCTTTTGTCTTTCTGCCAAGTCCTCCCCACTGAATCTCGCGCCCTGACTAATGCATATGCTTGTTTGTGTAAGGTTCCAGGAAATGGTCTTTATTGAGGCTGGTAGGTGAGAAGAATTTCAGCTGCAGCGTATTTGAAGTCTTGACTTGGACAGCTTTTGGCTTCTGCTATATTTTTAATGGCTGTCCTGTTGTATCTACATCAACATTATCTCAATGGGAGTCCTGCAACTTTTAATTCATATTCAGTAAGCTCAAATATGAAATATGTTTTACAAATTTACAATGTTCATCATGAAACAATACATACATATTGTTTAAAATAAGAAATAAAGGAATAAAATTCCCACTTAATCAGTTGCTTTTAATCTTTGCTAGTAATTACTCTAAATAATATTCTTACATCTAAACTTTTAAAAACTGATCCATCAATATTAGAAAATATCTATTTGCTCTCTACTATGTAAATGAAAAATTAGAGTTCCAGAATTCCTCCTAACTCTTCCTACTGACCCTCCCACTTCTATCAAGCAATTTCTTTCCTTCTACATTATCAGTGTTACTATGTGTCATTCATGGATGCTAAATATTCCACTACATAAATAAACCATAACGTATTTATTTATTTTCCTGCTTATGGATAATTGGGTTGTTTCCTGTTTGGGGCTACTATGAATAAAGTTAGAAAACATTATTGTACCTGCTTTGTGTTGCCATAAGCATTTATTTCTATTGTATATGTCACTTGGCAGAATTGCTTATGTGTATATTTAGCTCTGGTAAATACTACCAAACAATTTTCTGACAAAGTGATTACCAGTTGGAATATTAGTTATTAATTAATTCTTAATTAAGTCAATAATATTCTTAATTAATATTGAGAGTTCTATTTGATTCATATCCTCACTAACACAATATTTTCAATCTTTTAAAATTTTAGTCATTCTGTTTGAGATAATGTTATTTCATTGTCACTAAAATTTGCGTTTAGCTGATGACTAATGATTCTGACTACTTTTTCATATGCTTACTGGTCATTTGGATATCCTCTCTTATCCTCTCCTGTTTAAGTAACTGTTCAAATATTTTGTTCATTAAAAATTGTTTTTCTCAATGATTTGTTGGCATTCTTTATATGTCTTGTGTATGAGTCCTTTGATTTTGTGTGTGTGTGTGTGTGTGTGTATATATATATATATATATATATATATATATATATATATATATAATAAATTATTTCTCCTATTTGTTAGTTTGACTTTTGACACTATTAATGTTATATTTTAATGAAAAGAATTAACTAATTTAAAGGAAGTCCAACTTATTAATCTTTTCTCTTATTGCTAATAATTTTGTCCAATTTAAGAAATCCTTCTACCACAACATCATAAAGGTGGTCTTCTATGATTTCTTCTAGAAGTGCTTTTATTTGGCTTTTCACATTTATGTATAAAATCTACTGCAAATTCAACTTTGTGAATGGTATAAGGGAGGGACAGAGTAATTATTCTGTTCAAATAGATATCCAGTTGATTCAGTTCTTTATCAAAACAGCTATCTTGTCCACACTGAATTGCTTTGTCATCTTTGTGATAAATCAAGTGACCATATGTGTGGGTCAGTTTCTGGATACTCTATTTTGGTCTATTGATCTATTTGTTTATTTTTATATCAACACCACAGTGTTTTAATCATTGCAACTTTATAATAAGACTTGATCTCTGTTAGTATAATTCAGCCAGTTTGTTCTCTTTTACAGACTGCTTTGCTATTCTAGGTCCTCTGCATTTCCATACATTTTAGAATTAGTAGGCCAATCACTCCCCCCATTAAAAAAAAATAGAAAATATCCCTCTGTTATTTTGTTTGAGATAATATTGAATATATAGATCAATATCAGAAGAACTTACATCTTAATATTGAGTCCTCCAATGCAAGAATATGTTTTATCTCTCCATTTATTGGATTAAATATTTTTTCTCAGCACTGTTTTGCTGTTTACAATGTAGAAAACGTGGATATATTTCATAGGAATTATTTATGAATATCTGGGGGTTTATTTGTGCAATTTGTAAATGGTATTTATTCATTTCTTTCTTAATATTTGCTGCTAATTTATAGAAAGGCAATTACTTTTTGTATATTGATTCTATGTCCAGTGAATTACTAAACTGACATTCTTTCTTTCCATACATACCTTTAAATACATACTTGAATTTCCGTGTAATATCTATAAAAATTTTCTATTTTTTCATATAAAACTACGCTTCAAAGGAACAAATACACTCTCACCCTCTTCCCATAAAGGGGAGACAGAAAATACCAACAACCATTGATTTCCAATCTGAGCAACAGTCAGAATATCTACCTCTGGGAAATGTTGTCTACTCCTCACAGTCCAACTGGAACATCCTGTAATCTAAACACTAAATTGTGAAGTAAACCACCATCAAAAATCTTAATAACATACAATAAAGGAAAAGGAAGAGAGAGAAAAGTGATTGATTAATATTTACAAATGTGTACATATAAGTGATATACACAACCGTATATTACACGTACATATACAGCAAGCAAGAAAGAAAACATGCAAAGCTGCTAGAGTTCTCTTTATCATAACTGGTCATGAACTCTTAGTTGATATATGTAATTTCTTTATTTCACTATCAATTCCATGTACCCTTTGTCCTCACCTCACTCTTCACCTGGTTACCTGAAGGACCTTAAATCATTTGTTCCTCAACAGACACACAGACATAGAAAACAAACTTATGGCAAACAAAGAGGGGAGGGTGGGATAAATTAGGAGGTCAGAATGAACATATACACACTACTATTGGAAATAAAATAGATAACCAGCAAGGGCCTACTGTATAGCATAGGGAACTATACTCAATATTTTGTGATAATCTGTAAGGGAAAAGATTCTGAAAAAGAATATATATAATATATATGTATACAACTGAATAACCGTGTTAGACATCTGAAACTAACATGACATTGTAAATCAACTATACTTCAAAAAAAATAATAAAAAAATAAAAACAACTAAAAAAAATGCATATTATAAACCCTAGAAGACCAGTAAAAAATAAGAGATATAACAAGAATCCTATAGTAGAGATAAAATAGAATCATTATAAAAACTAAGCTGATCCAAAAGAAAGTAGGAAAAAAGAACAAAGAACAGATGAGACAAATAGAATATAAGACAGTAGATTTAAATCCAATCAATAATTACATTACTATAGATGGGCTAAAGAAATGAACATTCATAGTGGGGAAAGCTGAGGTGTGACAGGCTGGGGATGCAGAAGGTATAGGGGAACTAACACTCTGTAATTTCTACTCAGTTTTGCTGTGCACCTGAAACTGCTCTCAAAGATAAGTCGATCAAAAAAAAATTCACCCCTCAAAAAAAGAAAGAAAGAAAGAAAGATCTAGCAATGGACTCATGCTTATAAAATTCTCTGCCCTTTCCATATATCCTATCACTGCAAAATCACCTGGCTTGACACACATGGCATGGGCCCTAAAGGCCCCGTTCCAGTGGTAATCGTGAGACATGATTCCGGAGGATGCAGGATATAGTTTGAATCAGCCATCAGTATATGGCTCTACTTCTCCAAGAGCCAGAAACATGGACCTAGGAATGAAATGGGAGAAGGGGAAGTGACCACTTTCACTGTTTGCTATATTTTTTGATACCTCTTCTTACAGCTTTGAGCTCTTCTGAAAATGCTTCCAACAAGGGACTAGGTTGGAAGCTGAGACTGTCCCCTGACCATTTTAAACTCCAGATGTCACCAAACCAGTAGATCAAGTACTGGCTGGGAATGACTGACTTTGTTTACCAAGGAGGGATTGATTTTTTGTTATCTAATTAGGGTAAGAAAGACCTTGGTGAGAAGCTGAGGTTTCCTTGGTGTGCCTCTTAGTACTCCCATATATAAAGGTAAAATTAATGAAAAATTACAAAAACTCCCAAATCAGGACCATTGTGATTTAAGACATTAATTCTAATAATTTTTGCAGATTCTTTTGGATTTTCTAAGTACATAGTCATGCTTTCTTCAAATAATGACAGTTTAAAGCTTTCTTTCCAATCTCTATCTCCTTATTTTCTTGCCTTATTGCATTTGGTAGGACTTGCAGTACAATGCTGAATAAAATTTTAAATGGTGATAATTGCTTTCCACCTTTAGAGAAAAGGTAACAATACTCGCTATTAAGTAATATGTTCACTGTAAGTTCTTTTTTGGAGATATTTTATTTAGATTAATGAAATTCCATTCCACTTCTAATTTGCTCAGGAGTTTTTGTCATGAATGGATATTGAATTTTATTGAATGTTTTTTCTAAATGTATTTAGATGATCATACTGTTTTTCTCCTTTATGGTGTTAGTGTGGTGAATTATACTGATTGATTTTTTTTTAATATTAAAAATCAACTTTGCAATCCTCTGATAAACCACACTATGTTATTATTTACCAGATAGATAGATAGATAGATAGATTCAGTTTGCTAATATTTTGCCTAGGACCTTTTGCAAAATTGTACATAGGAGATTTTGGCTTGTACTGACAATTTTCTTTTATTGTAATGTCCTAATCAGGGTTTGCTATTAAAGATATGCTGGCTCCATGTAATTTTTGAAGTATTCTTCATGGAACATGGTGATTTAAGAGCACAGTCTCTGATGGCCTGGGTTCTAATTTCAGCTCCTTTATTTACTGGCTGTGTAAAAAAAAATTATTGACTATATTAAATTTTTAATTGACTGTATTAAAATTTACCTTCATATGTTACATAAACATAATAATAGTACTTACTTTATAGGGTAGTTGTGAGAATTAAATGGAATGATCTATGTATTGTATTCAATACAGCACCTGGCACAGTAAGCCCTCAAATGTTAGCTTTTATATAGATGATAAATAGACAGTAGATAGGTAGACAGATAGATAAGAGGTAACACACACACACATACACACACACATACAGTTGACTGTGTCAGTTGGACTGTAAGAATACGTTTAATCTGTAATTTTGATTACCAAATCTGAACTTTGGTATCATGACCTATTTGTATTATCTGCCAACACAATATTTAAAACCTTTTCTTAAGTTTAGTGGAAAAAAGAACTCTCACTTTAAATGTAACTTACACTGTGCATGTTTAAGATGGCTACTAACTCTGCTTTGATCTGTCCATTGTTTTAGCCAAGGTTCTTCAGAGAAAGAACCAATAGGATGTGTGTGTGTGTGTGTGTGTATAAATATATTTATTATAAGGAACTGACTCCTGCAATTATGGATTCTGGCCAGTCCAAAATCTACTGGGGGCACAGCAGGTAGAAGTCAAGGAAAGGTGATGTCTCAGTTCAAGTCCAAAGCCTCTTGCTGCAGAATTTTCTCTTGCTTGGGGGGAGGAAGGTCTTTTTGTTCTATTTAAGCCCTCAACGGATGGATGAGGCTCACCCACATTATAGAGGACAATTTACTTTATTCAAAGTCCACCAATTTAAATGTTAAACTCATCCAAAAATGTAGAAATACCTAGAATAATGTTTGACCAAATATCTGGGCACCCCATGGCCCAGCCAGTTTGACACCTAAAATTAACCATCACATCTATAAGCATAAAACCATGCAATTCTGATTTCAGAAAGAATCTGGTTCTGGATTCTAGTTTCTGATTTCCAGGCTATAAAATATATTTAGGGGTTTTGAATATTTATTTCTTATTTTAATGGGATTTAGAAATATAGGGGAGTTAGATATGTATACTGAGTATACCATCCTGAATTGGAAGCGTCTATTTTATAATCTTGGTTAGGGAAGAAAATGGTTTAGAAGTATAGCATCTGAATTATTATTATAATTTGCGGGTGACTGATAGACTCCAGGGGACAGAGTAATTGTGTCTTTTTATTTAGGTAACAGAAGTGAGATTTTAATTATATTAAAGCAGTTGTACATATAGCTAGAGGTTCGGCTACAATCTTCATGTTGGAAATACAAGCTCCCCTGCCCATAAGTTTCTCTTCTGTGGATGATGGTGACTGAGCTAGATGAGAACGGTGATGATCATTTTTGATCATAGAAAGGCCAACTTAGGTCCTGCTCAGGGTGAGGGGGAAGTGTTCTTTATTCCTTGTGGCCCAGAATTGACTGCCACAAACTAAAACTCAAATATGTCAGAGTTTTAGTGTTTCTTTTTCTTGAATAATTCTATCTCTTTTAGCAATCTGTGATCTAACATGGACATTCATCTGCAAATATATCAGACTTACATGAATCAAATGTCAGTTCCAGTCATCTCTGGGATCTGACCATTCCAAGTAAGATAGAAATTCAGGACTGCCTAAAGTCCTATCTTCACAGCTTCCAATATTGATAAGAGAATAAAACACAGATAATAATACTATGTTAAATTTTGCTCCAACTTGTGTGAAAAGTGGGAGGCAATAAACATATATATGCATATCAGTGATTGTCCCTTGGGATAAAATATTGGGAATCTACAATGGGAGAAAGGTTTATCTTTCATTAAATACCCTTTTACACATTTGATTTAAAATTTGCCATGTACATATATTTTTTAATTAAAAGTTCCAATTAAACAAGTCATCTTCTTATAGAGTTAATATTTTTAAAAAATAAATTGAGGTGGTTATTCCTTCTGTGAATATAGCTGTGGCCAGATGAGATAAGCCTCTAAACTTTCTACCCAGAGAAGCAAGAAATAGCAAAAGGAACATATATGAGTAGGCAATACAAGATCCTGATTGTTGATACCATTTGTTTCCAACCAGTAACTTTTTCTTAAGTATCAAGTAGACATGTAGGTAAGTTTCATGACTCTTGAATAAAATTGAAATCATAGAGGTTTTAATTCCTGGAAAGGATTTCAGAATACATATGCTTCTTTAATGCAATTGAGTTCTTGTAGTTTAAAAGGAAAAGTACCTACTGCAAGGTCTACTTCACATCTCAAGTAGCTAATTTATTCATCTGGGTGGATCTGGCTTAAGTTATTGAGAAATCATCAAAACTTAGTATTTGGGGCTTCCAAGTAAGCAGAACTTTGCAATTGAATTCACGTCTAAACTTTAGTAGCTTTGCTTTACTGAAGACAATTAAGTTGTTTATATTTCAATATCGTTTTATACGTATTTATTTTTTCTATCTAGCCTACTGGAATAAATGACTCTCAAGATAACCAATGAAATTTCAAAGCTAGAACATTTGTCTTGCTGTAGGAATTTCACTTAACAAAAATTGTCCCTAAAATTTTATTGAAATCCTTCCAGGACCAATAGAAAGAGACGCCTCTTTTTGCCTATGCTTCCAGGATTCCGGTGTAAAACCGCTGCCATTTGCACTGTACGCTAATGACAAGCTGGATGTTTGCATGAAAGCCAATATGTTCTTACGCTGTTTTTTGAGACAAGTAATAATCAGTCTGTCATCAATGTCATGCTGCAATCAAGCTCTGACAAGGTTTGCAAATAACTTGAAAGGAATTGCTCATCCCTGAACACTGCAGATCAAAACCAGACCTGAACAAAAACTAAAAGTCTTCTGTGTGTCAGCTGCACAGTCTCCGGGAACGTGCCGTGCATAAGCAGTAGCAGCAGCAGAGGAAACAACGAATCCACCACCCCACCTTCCGTGTCAAATTTTTTATTGACAAGAACTTTTCTCAGCTACAGATCCTGGGAATGCACTATTCAAAACCATGATGTAGCCACTTGAAATGCCCAGCCTGACTGGAAGTACTAGTTATCTTATTCCTGAAAATTAATGGAAATGCAAGTAACACATCCATCCTAGGGTTGGTGTGTATTCTTAACTCATGGGCTGGAGTAGGTAGGATGGCTGATCAAACTTGGCACTGCCATCAGTGAGAAGACTGTGTGCACATGGGACTGAGGCACTAATTGCTTTCTTTTCCTCTCCTCCCCTCCTCAATCCTTCCCACCCGAGAAAGGGGTGAGATGTGTGTTATTTATTCACTGCTGTCCTGACACTTGTTAATCTATAAGCTTTCACAGTCATAAGAAACAAGTTCAACTTATATAACTGAGAATACATACATAAGTTAAACTTATACAACTTTGGATGCAAGAACCTTTGATGGAAAAAAGGGGTTGTTTTTTTTAGAAGTATCAGCTGGTCACAGGTCTGCTCAGAGCTTCAAAACTTGTTTGTACTTCTTGTTTGTATAAATAGCTGGACAGCCACATGACATATGGATGTACGCATTCATGAATTATGCCTAAAATATGAGTAGGGATTTGAGATGTGAATTAACTGTTGATTTTATTTTAGCATAAGAGAAGAATTTGGTTCAGTTATCTTGTTCTTTACAAGGAACCTTAAAAATAAGGTGCTACTGAGGGAGCATAAGACATTCAAAGTTAAGCGAAGATGGTAATGAAAGGAAAAAAAGCAAATGCATCATAAGTAAAAAAGTCCACATCCCAAAAAGAAAGGATATATAAAACATATTTAAGATTCTATCTTATGGGATTATAATCATTTGAGACTATAGGCTATATAGTCCTCAAAAGAATTGTCTAATAAAGTTTTCATTTAATAAATATATGCTGAGCACCACAACAATGGCTCAGTACCATGTTAGATATTATGAGAGATAAGCATGATGTATACGAATGAATCCCTATATTTTCAAGGAGTTTACAATCTTGTTAGGGAGAAGACACTAATGTACACCACTGTGTAGCCATGAATCTTTGAAAGTGCATAATATAAGCACTGAGATATGAGACAAGAACCACTCTTGAACTATGCTGAGGACTTGTAACAAATATCCATAGGCAATTTCTCTAAGTCATTGGTATATCCCGAACTTTTACAGTCTTCTGAGCTTACTTGTTACCATTTGACTATAATCCAAGCCCCGCCCTCATGAATACAGGAAGTCCAGACCATTTCAGCTGTTTCTGAGGTCCCCGCAATGTGGACTGCACTTACATACCTAGACTCTCACCTGTCACTTCTCAATTTTGACTGCTCAGCTGGGATTCTTCAGCTATTGCTGCTGTCCATCCCGTTATTGGATCTCTTTGTTCAGCTTGTTTTGTCTGTTCAATTTCACCCAAAGACATGGATGTATGCTCATGGATACATACTTTGGCTTCCCTACAACAGTTTATCTGTGATTGTGTTGGTTTAACAAATTGAACAGAAGTCTTAAGGATTGCATCAAGGATTTACAATGCAGAAAAATAAACTTAAATTGCTATAAAGTAACTCGTCTCCTGGAGGTATTACCTATGCCTGCTCTTTTTTGCCCAAGCCATATTGCAAGACCCTTCTATCTTCCCCTGGAATCAGAGACCCTTCTCTCCCAACTACCTAGATCTCCAGCATCCTTCCTCTGGTTTCCTCACTGCAAATCCCAAAATCAGTTAACATGACAATACCTCAGTGGTGTGGCCTGTGCTAAATAAAGCCAGATTTTTATACAATTGGTAAGGCCTTTTAAACCCTCTCATCTCAAACATGTCTTATAGAGTAAGCTTTGGGTCTTGTTAAGATTAGTAACTCTCATGCACTGCAGAGGAAAACAAAGACTTATTTCTAGGCTTGTAGTAATTTAATATGATTGGCAAGACTAGATAGACCCTGAAACTACCTGTTCTTTACACTAGTCATTAATATTCAAATGAGGAAAAAACCTAGACACTATTTGCTGAATTCTGCTTAAAAATGCAGTACTGTTTATCCATTTTTTGGTATCAGTCACTCAAATACACTACAAATCCACCTTACATTTCAACAATTGCTAAGTATCTGTAATTGCTGAAATAATTCACACAGCACAGGGTATGGTACTTCCTGTGGAAAGAAAGAGTTTTAAATCATTATCCATGTTATGATTGGAACCCAGTATTTTAATACATAGTTAATTTTTAAAATAATAACATTCCTGAAAACGCTACATTCTTATGCAATGACAAAGTTCAGTGTAGCAAAGTTTGTGTACCATTTGACAGAAAAGTTTTGCAGCTCCCAATATGTAACATTGGGGTCTGTAAATAAATATATTTATTCTTTCTCTGTTTCGTAGATTCACCTTTGTTTCCCTTTCCATGATAGCATTGAAAAATTAAGTTAACCTAGAATTCTCACTAGAGAACTCTCTCCCTGATGGAAAACTAAACCCTGATTGTAATTAGATATTTTGGAGAATCCATAGGGAAGTCCTAAAGTATTACTTATGAGTCTCTTTAAGTGTTGTGTTTTTCAATTCCATTTCAAATAGCTCAGCAAACTTTCAAAAAATAGTAAAGAATACCAATTGTTTTAGGACACTCAGAGGTAATTGGGCACAGAATCAAGTACAGAGTTTTGTGGCAACATCCTTGAGACCTCCTGGTGGATTCACATTACTTCACTAACTCCCTTGTTCAACAAATATTTACTAAATGTCTGCTAAAGAAGGTGTTGTGCTGGGAGCTAATGAGTCAGTGATGAACAAGAAAGCCAAATACTGACCTTCAAGGAGCCTATAAAATAATCGAAGAGACAAATGATGACCAAGGACACAAATACATGAATAAAATAATGACACATTGCATTGAATGCAAGGAAGGAGATAAAAACAACGTATGATAAAGTGAAAAGAAATTCAAATGTTCTTAAACATATGGAAAAAGTCTAAACTCAAAAAATAAGAAAATAAATATAAATGAAAACTACAGTGACAGCGTTTTTTTACCTTCCTTATTGACAAAGATTGAAAAGTTCAATAGCACATTCTATAAGTAAGAATGAAAAACAAAAGGGTATTTTGATCATTACTGTAAATCAATTCATGTTGTATGAAAAGTAATCTGGCAATATCTATCAATATAAAAACACATAACTTTTGAGCCTTATTTCAGAAATAGCAATATGGCCTATACATATTTTCTCATTTATGCAAATTGTGTCATGTACAAAGTTATTTATTGTAATGTGTTTTTAGTAAGCAAGATTGGAAAATATCTAAACATCCATCAATGAAATACCAGTTTAATAAATTATACTACATATATATATATATATATATTAGAATGCAATGTAGCCATAAAACAGAATGAGAACACAGTTTTTTGTTTGTTTGCAGATATGGGCCAACTATAAAAGTCTTAAAAAAAAATTAAGAGTATACAGTTTGCATACTATGCTAAAAAGAATGTGTATGTTTTTGTTTGTATATGCCTAAAATAGCTCTGAAAGTGGAGAGGGAAAGTTTTTTCAATGTACATATTTCCTTTCGTACCTTTAAAATTTTGAATTACTTGAATATATTATGTTTTAAAATATTTAAATATTGTTATAAAAATTAAAATTCCTAGTAGTGTCTACTGTGGGATTCATATTATTAGCTCTATAAAATACAGGGTCCAAGAGCAAAGTTCGTGAAAAATGTATTATGTCAAACTTAGTCTCCCAATTCATCCCTTAGGTTTGACATAAATGCACTACTATATGTGTAAAATAGATAGCTAGTGGGAAACTGCTGTATAGCACAGGGAGCTCAGCTTGGTGCTCTGTGATGACCTAGATGGTCGGGATGTGGTGGGAGGCAGGTCCAAGAGGGAGGGGATATAGGTATACATATAGCTGATTCACTTCACTGTACAGAAGAAACTAACACAACATTGTAAAGCAATTATACTCCAACTTAAAAAAAGTATTATGTCAGATCAACTAAAATAATACACAGTAGAATCTATTAGATTTAAGGTGCTGTGATCTTGGGATATAAAATTAAAATATAAACCTTCAAGAGAATACACCTCAATGGAGGAACTGGATATTTCCGTAAAAGGTAAATGGTGATAAATGTGATTAGTAGGAGTACAAAGACTTTTCTCTATACCTTTCATAATTCTTCCAGAGTTACCATGAAGTATTGGGTTTAAATAATTACTAAAAGTTTCTAGTGTATTATTTATAAAATACTGTTTATTTAACTAAACTCCTAAGGTATTGTGGGGTATACCCTTCAAATATTATTGGCATACATGTGGTGAAAACTATTCATTCAAATCGAAAAGGAATCCTAAAAAAACCTGCATTAAGCACTTATTTAATTATATCTATTGTTAAGATTATACAAAAACTTCTTCCAGTCAGAAATCTGTTTCCCACAGGAATTACACAGAATACACTCCAAATAACATGGTTAGTGGATAAATTAACTATTTTTAAATAACTCGATCTGTTCTATTTCTTTTCTACTACTGACCATTTCATTTCCTACTCATAATCTTACTAAATGGTTTTGAAAGTACAATGATGCAACTTATATGTGTAATCTAAAATAGGACACAAATGAACTTATCTATGAAACAGACACAGACTCACAGACATAGAGAATTTACTAGTGGTTGCCAAGGGGGAGGGGAATGGTGGAGGGGATGGGGAGGGAGTTTGGGGTTAGCAGATGCAAACTAATATATAGAATGGATAAACAGCAAGGTCTTATTGAATAGCACAGGGAACTATACTCAATATCCTGTGATTAAACCATAATGGAAAATAATATGAAACAGAATGTATATATATATATATAAATATATATATATATATATATATATATATATATATATATATAACTGAATCACCTTGCTGTACAACAAAAATTAATACAACACTGTAAATCAGCTATATTTCAATAAAAAATTAAAAAATTAAAGTACAATGATGCATACAAACAACATTTTTGTTATTATTTTTTAAACATGTGCAAGCTTGGGATTACTTAAAGATCTATAGTATCCCCTAAAGCAAGATGAAAAAAAGTAAAACCAGACATGAGTATTCAAAACAGAACTACAAGATTAGAAATCTGAATGTCATGAAAAGTGATACAATAGCAATAGTATGTAATCAAATTAATCACTTATATTTCCCCTTCTCCTGAGGAGTGGATCCAGAATTTGCGTATCTTCAAGTGTATAAAATCAGGGAGTGGCTTTTTAAGAATAAAAGTAATATATGTACAAATGTAAATTGAGATACAAAGCCTTGAAAGGAGGCCTTGCAAGTGAGAAACGCTGAAGCTTCAGCTTCTTTTGCTTCATAGAAATCCCCTCTGCTTTTCTTAGCAAATAGAATTTTCCTTAAACTTTATTGTCTGGTTTAATCTGAATATTTATATGGGGGAGGAGATGTAAATAACAATAAAGTCATAGGTAATTGAAAAAAGTTTTCCTTCTTGCTGTCTAGATTACACTTCCATTTTTTTAGATTTTCTTCATTTGACAAAGAAAGTAAAATCAAATCTGCTATATCAGATTCAGACCAGACCAGAAATTTCCACTCACAGAACATAGCATCTTGCAATCCAATTTACATACTGTTCTTTTAGCCCACGTGTGGAAATTCAACAATGATTTTTTTCACTCCTCACAAGTGGTTTGTGGTAACAGTTCTGACAGTTAATTCTCCCACCATCAAGCATTTCTTAGTATGAGAGCACATAGCTCTTTTCTAAGAGTGCCCCTCCTTTCAGTCTTTACTGCAAAGATATGCTGAATTTCCCCTGATAGTAAGAAAAAAACAGATATTTCTAAGCTTTCTCTCTTTCTCTATGCTGGGTCCAGGAGTGGGAACCAGATTCAACTAATTCTGGTAGCCACGTTATCTAACTCTCATAACAGGGAAAATGATGGCGGAAGAGAGGAGGCAGAAGTTCTGAGAAGCATCCCCTGGTTATTGTTGCTAGGGCAACTGCTACTTGGCATCCTCCAGATAGTCATCGTCTGTCACACTTGGGGTATAATTCACAGGCATGCAACACATCTAAGTGGATTGGGGGGAAAAGGGTGAGGGAGGGGATGAGGATTCAAGAAAATAAATAATGAATTTTAAATAGGCACATAAACAAATATGCATGCCTAATATTTAGAAAGAAGAGAAAGGGTGGGCATAACAGGAACACAGTTTTGAAAATATGAGTGTCACTGCTAAATATTAATGGTTTTCTTATTACACAAATTAGTTAGCCTCTACTCCTTCACAATAATTGTCTACCCATCTGCCTCCTTTTATAAAAATCTTTCTTGCTCCAAATACTAGTCTTCTGTAGTATGACTTCAAACTGAATATATGCAAAGATTTATATATCATTTTCCTTTTTACAATCATCAAGAGAGCAAAGAACAAAATGCTTTTTTATTGTTTACCAGAGTGTCTGACTCAGAAGCTGGCCCGGCTTTGTTATAGGAGAAGATACAGTGTTTATTACCTAAATAATCATTAACAAAAACAGACATGAGCCCTGAAATATGCTTGCTAAATCTAAGTTGTGCATTTGTTTTTCTTGTGTCTTCATTTCTTACAGCCAGGTTATCTGCTTAATCTTTCTAATCACTGTTCCTTTTCTTAACATTAGAGGAAAGTTATTTTATACATTGTGGAAAGAAAGAGCTACACTGCTCCAGTTTATATAGCAGAAAAGAAAGCCTTAAAAATATCTGTCATCAAAGTCACATAAAGCCCCAGCACTTTCAACCTCCTCTTAGCTTTTGCTGGTGTCAGCATCATAAAAATGTGAAAGAAACTCATATAAATGTACCACATTTACAAAATGAGTTTAATAGCAAATGCATTTTTGGAAGCAAGTGGGAAGAAGGAGAAAGAATTTTAACCAAATTGTGATTAATAAATTTTTTTTTAAGCATAGTGGATTAAAAAGTAAGGGATAAAAATCAGAAAAAGCAACTGTTGGTAATGGCATCACCAAAAGCTTTTCTTTTCCCTTTAGAGAGAATTGTTAAAGTCCTCCTATGAAAGTCAAATACATGCTTTCATATAACCAAAATAATAAAACTAGAAACCAAAGCAAATAAAGAAAAAATAATTTAATTACTAGGCTTAACACTGCATGTTGGTTCAAACAAAACCAGCCAGGGTTCAGTATTATTTTACATGCTTATTTTTAATGGAATCACCCAAATTTTGTGAACCAATACACTCACTGCTTGGAACTCCAGGGAAAGGATAATCACATAATGGTAGCCATAATAAAAAAAAAAAATGATAGTTTACTTTTGCTAAGCATTTAGTGATTCAATATTTTATAGGTTATACTCTATATGAGGTTATTATAAAATATTGACTATATTCATTGTGCTGTACATTACATCCTTGAATCTTATTTATTTTATACTTAGTAGTTTGTATCTTTTAATCCCCTTCACCTATTTTGCTCCTCCCCCAACCCTCTCCTCACTGGTAATTACTAGTTTGTTCTCTGTATCTGTGAGTCTACTCTTTTTTTATATTCATTAATTTGTTTTATTTTGTAGATTCCACATATAATGAAAACATACAGTATTTGTCTTTGTCTGTCTGACTTATTCCACTAAGCATAATAGCGTCCAGGTCCATCCATGTTGTTGCAAATGGCAAAATTTCATTCTTTTTTATGGCTGAGTAATATTCCTTTGAACATATATATACCACAAATTCTTTATGCATTCATCTGTTGATGGACACTTAAGTTGCTTCCATATCTTGGCTATTGTAAATAATGCTGCTATGAACATTGGGGTGCATGTATCTTTTTAAATTAATGTTTTCTTTTTCTTTGAACATATACCCAGGAGTAGAGTTGCTGGATCATATATTAGTTCTATTTTAATTTTTTGAGGAACCTCCAAACTGTCTTCTGTAGTGGCTGTATCAATTTACACTCCCCAAACTGTATACTAGGGTTCCCTTTTCACCACATCCTCACCAACACTTATTCCTTGTTTTTTTGATGACAGCCATTCTGAGAGGTGTGAGTTGATATCTCATTGTGGTTTTGAATTGCATTTCCCTGATTATTAGTGATGTTGAGTATCTTCTCATGTACTAAACATTTATTATCTGCCAGACACTATCATGTAAACTTGATAGGGTTAACTCATCTAACACTCACATACAGTTATGAGGAAGTCACAATTAAATTATTCTTAATAGTACATATTATGGAATTAAAGCTCAGAGAAGCTATATAACAGGCTCAAGTTTGCATAAAAAGGAAATGTCAGTACCAAGACAGAACCTTTGTTTTTTACATCAGTGTTACATACTATAGGGATCTGATTGGATGCCCAATCTCCATGTGGGCCTGTGATCTCTTTTCACCTGGAGTAGTGTTTCTGTGATTTTAAGATGCAGCTTCCCTAAGTAACCACCCACCTGTTTATGGTGGATGCTTCTGATTGTCCTTTTTTCTGGATCGCTGGTTCCCACCCCAGATCTCTTTTTACACTTACATTTGCACAGAAACAATATTGCAGGTGGAAGCAACTGAGGGTCTCACCTATGTATCCTCAGCCTTTCCCTTCCCCCGGGATTCTCTACTGGCAACATGTTGCTTAGGTAGGTATCTAATCCTTGGTAATATCTTCTACTACTTCCCACCGTGTTGCTTTGATTTAAACACCTTGGATATTTGACCACTTGAATTTGCATTTCCTATACTTTGTACTTAGTGAGTTGATTTCTAGAAAGACACTACCTCCCTCCCCAAAACACACACACACATACAAGTGAATACTCTACCTCTTGATAATTCTTATGCTTATTTCTCCATCATGCAGAATAGAATTGTCCAGTATAACATGACCTGTACCCTGCTATTAAAGATAAACCTCTCATGAGAATAAATTCTGAGAGAGCAATGAGTCTTGCTAATTTCTACATCTGCATCCCAGATAAATACCTAGTGCTATTCCTTATGCATAGAGAATTTAAATAAGTGATTGTAATTTAAATGGGATCATATGCCAAGAAACTAGCTTTTTAATTTACATTAATGAGTATACTAATCAGTATAGGCTGGGCTGTGCACTAACAAGCACACCCAAACCTCAGTGGCTTTTCCTAACAAAAGTTTATTTTCTACTCACCTTGTTCATGCCTTGTCGGTTAGCGTGGGGACTGTGCTCATCATAATTATTCATGTTCCAGGGAGAGAAAAAGAGAGAGACAGAGAAAGAGACTGGATGGATCCAAACTATAATTTCACTCATAAAATCCCCTAATAATGAATACAAGTTTTACTTCCTTTAAAAAGGGTGTTATCAAGATGCAGTACGTTCAGATTTTACTGAAAATCACTTAGTGGAAGGTCAGATTCCTATCTAGTGCCACAATTCACACATGGTGTAGGGAGTCAATGGTTCCAAGATTATCTTCCCAAAGAATGAGCAGATTACAAGAGTCACAAAGGATAGGAGACAGCTCTTTCTTCACCCAATTATTACTTGCTTTAGAAAGTAATGAGAAGACACTGGGACTTCCCTGGTGGTCCAGTGGTTAGGACTTCACCTTCCAGTGTAGGGTGTGCAGGTTCGATCCCTGGTTTTGGAGCTAGGGTCCCACATGCCTTGTGACCAAAAAGCCAAAACATACCACAGAAGCAATATTGTAACAAATCCAATAAAGACTTTAAAAATAGTCCACATCAAAAAAAATCTTAAAAAAAAAAGTAATGAGAAAATACTGCAGATATTCTAGAAAGAAGAAAAAAATGTAAGATCAGCCTATGGTTACTTTCATATAGTCAGTCCTGGCTATTTGATTTTCCCGCAGCATGAGATTTATCTTTCCTTGGAGCTTCACTTCTGCTCTATAGATTATTTCTGAAATGTGGACCAGGAAATTCAAGTACTCTAGCAATGATTTCCCAACTTCAGAGATTCTTCCAAAAACATTCCTCTGTCCTGTATCCTGCCTTACAGCGTACGTCTATATTGTGTTTACTCCTGGACATTCAGACATAATTGAGCATTTGGGGGAATATAAATGGGACAAAACTGCATCTATTTGCATGGAGAGTGAGAATACTCCTAGGAAAGAGTTATTCTTGAAGTACCATGGATCCTGGAACTACAACTTTGACCTAGTTATGAGACCTTAGTTATCGGAAGAGAATAGAAATTCTGAGCACAGTGCGATGGCTCTTGTAAAACTCTGATGTTGGCCCACACCCTTGCACGCACATCCCTATGTTTGCGAGAGAAGCCTAAAAGTGTATTAAAAGGGTAGATCTGCTGAACTCTGTCACACACCAGTGCCCAAGAAACACTGTTTGAACCTCACAAAAAGGAGAGAGTTTTTTCTAAAATCTCTTCCATAATTCCCACACAGTGTTTGGATCCCACTGGCCTCAAGGGACCACTAAAAGAGAACCTCTCTGCCCAGCAGAGCAATGAAAGAGGCCACCACATTCTGAAGTGGAAAACAAGTCACGCCAGTGCCTGCTACATCAAAAAGAAGGATAGTGGCTGCTTTGCTGGCAGAGGAGAGGCAGCCATCAGAAAGAAGATTCTGGATCTGCTGGTTCATAGCAATGAAGGTGCCCACCACACTCAGAGAGCAGCAAGTACACTCTCCATGACTGGTGGGATCGGAGCAGTCATCAGAGGATAAACTGCTCTGCCTAAAATAGGGGCAAGGAGAAGTGGCAGAGCATTCTAGATGTGAGGACCTCCAGTCTTGGACAGTGGTCATAGCAGCAAGGAACGGCTATGCCACATAGAGCAGTTTTGGGCATTTTTCCAGTTAGTTCCCCACATGTGTGCTTACTTCACAACATTTGACAGATCTTTGGAGACTAACATATACAAGCCCAGAGTCTTTGCAGGAAGGCAAAGTATATGCATTATTAGTAGATGAAGGTAATCATCTTTCTTATTAATTTAAACATGTATATGACCTCATGTATACTCAGCAGTTGGTGAGGCTGAGAAAGTTCAAATTTCTTAGTGTCACTGTTTTCAAACATACAGGTAATTTTGTATTAAATTATGCTACATATTTGTTAACGGCAATTCCAGAAGCAATTTGATTTCCCCATAAATTGTTTGCAAAGCATACCAGAGGATGGAAAACTTCTAGAAAGATTATCATTTGAAAAACTGATCCAAAACATACAATGTAAATTGTTCTTAGCTTAAGTCACTAGAAGCAATCCTTCCCTACCTAAATGTTTTGTGCCTTCCATGATCTCTCTTTCAATTATTTTTTGCCCTAATAATTTATTTTCTGAAATGTTGACAATGCTTTAAAAGTATAATTACTCTAATTTTCTACAAAGAACATGACAGATCAAAAGCTGTTCTTGAGTTTTCTTTGTTCTTTTTTTTCCTATGTGTGTCTTTGTGTGTGTGTGTATATATGTTCATGTGCTTGCTTGCATCGAACACTTCTAGTAACATCTCTTAAAGAAAGCCACAATTCCAAATAAGGGGGTGTGAAAAGAATTTCTGAATTCTTTGTGAAGTAGAGTTTGAAAATAAGCCCTCTCTACAGTGTGAATTACATCCTGAGGATTTGTACATACCGGGAGCTCAATAAACAGTTGTTGAGCAATGGAATCACATTTTTATAAATTTAATTAGGGATTAAATTGAAAGCTCAACTGATCTGTTATCCAAGATGGTGCAAAAATTGTTTCTGTGGTTCCCCAACTTGACAAATTCAGTCTCTAGAACCAAGAAAAAGGATGGGTCCCACTATACCCTTAAGGCCTTGATTCCAATTGTATATCTTTATCTGGAGAATTCCTACTTATATTGAGTTGAAAACTTGCCTCCCTGAAACATCACCCATTACGCCCAGTGATTTTCTATGAAGTATCACAGAGAAAGTCTACTACTTAACCTATATAAGATAACCTCAAATATTTTAAAGCAGTCATTATTTGCCCTCTCAGGGACTGCTTTTCAGTTTAATATCTCCAATTTCAACCACTATTTCTACACCCTTCACCACCTAGGCCATTCTTCCCTCTATTTCATCCAATGGGTCATAACCTTGTTAAATTTTAATCCTTAGAATTAAATGCAAAGCTTCTGATAAGAACTAATCAGTATTCATGATTCACTCTTTCAATAAATATTTTATGAGCACCTATTATAAGCCAGCTATTACAGTAAGGACTAGTGGTTAAACAAGACTGGTAGCCTTTACCAGTCTTAGGAGTCTTGGAGTCAAAGATCGTGTTGGGATTGTGGCAGAGATAACCATATTAATACCAAATTACAACAGTGGTAAGCTCACAATCAGAATCGGGATGAAATGTCTTTTTCTGGACATTATATTACAGAAATCTAAAATAACATTGGTGTTTTTAACATCCACATAGAAATTGTAATTAAACTAGCGGTCATTCACGTTTTTGTATAATTTTCTAATAAGGTCAGCCATAAAAATACACACATCTGGTGTTGAATTTCTCAGAGTGTGTGAAAGAAGCAAAACCAGAAAAGGAAAAGCCTAAGGGAAAACATGATAAAACATCTCTAGATTTCTGATAAATTGTAATTTGTAAAAAGAAACATATGCTTAAACAGAAAACAAAAATAAAACCTCAGAAAACATATACTTCAAAGCAAAGAATTTTGTTTTCCCTTGAGACAACACAGCTCAGTAGACAGAGAACTGAAATTAGAAAACTGGATATCAATCTATATAGTTTAGGCTAAAATCACTTACACTCCTTGTGGCTTAATATCCTTTTCAGAAATATGGAGCTTAAAATTTCCCTTCTTTCCTGATTATCATCAGGAGTGCTAATTCATTTGATAATGTTTGAGAATAAGATGAGATAATGTATGAAAGTGTTCTTAAAATAATGAGCCACAATGCAAAGGTAACTATTTGTTTTTACAGAGGAAGGGGAGAAATTGCGATTACAGCCAATACAGAATAGCAGGTATTGACTTATTCTCTTACCATAAACAGCAATAAAATGGTGTTGTCATGCACAGATAATGCAGAGCTGTGATCCTTAAAAAGAGGAACACATGCCAGGTAAACTTCATATTTACCTCAGCTTCTCATCTGGGGACAATTTCCAAACTGAACCAGAGAGAACAGAGACAAATATAGAGCAACAGTATTGCTGAGCAGAGAAACAGAGATCAGAAGAATTTGGGGCTGCTAAGGTAGCGGAAATTTATGAGATAGAATCTGAGGAGGAGAGACATAGGTAGAGAAGGACATCCAGAAATCTACATGGGGTCTCTCTTGATTCTTTTATGAAGTACTAAGTTGCATTTGCACAGGGTGTGACATCATGGGGTCTGAAAGAGATATAAATAGAAGCTGAATAAAAATTCTAGAGGTTTCTCAGTTCTGAGAGTACTGGAGTTCTAACCAGTCAGAGTAGATAATCATCACTAAAAAGCCATTGACTATCAGACTTCAGAAAGACCAAGTTTCAGGAGTAAGACTGTTCTAGACATGACTAATCCTTGACAGGATCAAGCTGATCTGTTAGTAAGTCAATCATGCCAGAAAAAAAAATTTAATATTATTTAAAAGAGACTACATAATTTGGATTTAAGCAATCTAACATCCACAGTGTCCAATATACAAATAAAAATACTAGACATGTTAATAAACAGAAAAATAAAGAATAGGCAATCAGTAGACACAAGATGAAACAGAAAAAAAAATCACAGATAGGGCACTGATGAAGAATATATCAGTGAATTGAAGACAGGCCATAAAAACTGTGCGAACTGAAGCAAAAACTAAAAAAAATGTAAACACAAAAGACCTCACTGATGCATAGGTCAATATGGAGCACAGGTAAATATATGTAAAAATGGTTTAAAAAATTAGCCCAGGTATCCAACAAACATAAAAAAAAAAAAACCACACAATTTGGGTAAACACAAAGGAAAGCACACTTAGGCATATTATTGTGAAATGGCTAAAGCTCAAAGATAAATAGAAAAGCCTTAAATGGAGCCAAATAAAAGACACATTATATACAGGAAAAATATAACAAGAGAAATCATGACTTGTATAGGAAACTGTACATTTCAGAAGACAATTGAACATTTTTAAATGCCGAAAGTTGTTTTAAAAAATGTCGCTCTAGAATTCAATACATTGTACAAAAAAATTCCTTCAAAAAAAAAAAAAAGAAAAAAAAAACATTTTTGCTAAACAAATGCTGAGAGAAGTTTTCACCAGTAGATTTAAAATTCAATATTGAGGGCTTCCCTGGTGGCACAGTGGTTGAGAATCCTCCTGCCAATGCAGGGGACACGGGTTTGAGCCCTGATCCGGGAAGACCCCACATGCTGCAGAGCAACTAAGCCTGTGCACCACAACTACTGAACCTGCGCTCTAGAGCCCATGAACCACAACTACAGAGCCTGCGTGCTGCAACTACTGAAGCCCATGGGCCTAGAGCCCATGCTCTGCAGCAAGAGAAGCCACGGCAATGAGAAGCCCAAGCACCGCAACAAAGAGTAGCCCCCGCTCTCCACAGCTAGAGAAAGCCCGCGTGCAGCAACGAAGACCCAACACAGCAAAAAATAAATAAATTAAATAAATAAATTTAAAAAAAAATTCAATGTTGAAGAAAATTCTTTTGAAGGAACAGGTACCATATAAAAACTCAGTTTGAAGGAATGAAGAGAAGGAATGATTAATATGTGGTTAAACATGAAATATGTTTTTATAGTTTTTCTTAACTTTTAAAAGACAACTGACTGTTTAAAATAAATATTAATAACAATGTATTTTGAGGTTAATGACCTCAAAATACATAAATGGTATGAAACAATAGCACAAAAATAGAAGTATAAGGAGAAATATATTGTCATCTGATTCTTACATTAAGAGGTGATAGAATACTACTTTGAGGCAGATAGTAAGTTAAAGATGTATCTTTCCTTGAAAATAAAAATAAATGATGGAGGTGTATTTAAATATGTAACATAGGAGATAAAGTGAATTTCTAAAGGTCCATTTTAGAATAATCTAACAGAGGACAGTTTATTTAATGAGCCAGGAACCTCCTGATACCAAACAATAGGGAAAAAAGAAATAAAGAACAAATGGCACCATAGAAGACAAATAACAAGATGAAAACTTAAACCCAGTCACAGTCATAATTATATTAAATGCAAATAGACTAGACACTCCAATTAACAGATAGATAATATCCAACTTGCCAGAAACACAAACAATGCTCAGCTCCCAATACAGCACCACTCCAGGAGACCATCCACTTAGTGTCAGTTTGACAACTTTAGACCTCTTTCACCCTGAATGATTCATCTTGACTGGAATTGCCATATTCGGTATACCTTTGCCTTTTCTGCTTCACAGAACCTCAGCCAGCACCAATATGTACGTGCTTACAGAGTATTATCTACAAGCATAAACACTGTGTGAAACCAAGGGACTTATGTTATAGCAAGAGGTATGGCTATGGGTATACAACAATGGGATCTACTGGTTCTGATGCATACAATACTTCCCAGAAGTTGCCAGAATGACCTTGCAATAGAATGGCTTAATGAAGTTGCCAATGAGGCACCAGCTCAGATATGTTACTATGTGTGAATGAGTACCACCCTCAAGGATGCAATATATATGCTTAATTCATGACCAATGTATGGGGCTGTATCTTCAATTAATAGATATTATGGGTCCAAAAAGCAAGATGTGAAAGTGAAAGTGTTTACCTGTTTACCATCACTTTTCTTAATCCATTCTCCTGGTCCTTGCAACACTGAACTCTGCAAAGGTCTTTGGAGATCCTGTTTATCCAAATGGTTAACTCCTCCAATTGTGCCAACAACAGTCTCAATAGATTTTATTCTCTGGCTATTGCCTGGGCACTCTGAACTCATGCCAAGAAACCAGCAGAAACACAGAAGAGTGCCTGACCTGAAGGGGTTAGTCCCTGGTTATCACCAGGATATAGAGCTGCTGTTACACAATGGAGAATAAGTTTGGCACTCAGATGACATACTTGAACATTTTTGGTGCCTCCTTTGCACAGTTTTATCAGTTAATGAATAAATGTAGCAGCCACATGCAAACAATGGCATGGTGACAGGCTTTCGGTACCCTCAGATAAGAGGTTCTTTATTATGCTACCAAGTAAACCTCTTAAAAGATTTGAGTTGCTAGCCAAAGGTGAGAGGAATCTTGAATGGCTAGTGGAGGATGGAGATGATGAATATCAGTTGTGGCCAAAAGACTCATTTCAGTGATAGAGGCTATAGTTCATCCCACTAAACTTTCTTTTACACATTTCCTCTGGGAAATGAGGCCCACCAGAGTCCTGACGGATCTGTTCTCAGGAGTTTTATGAATTAAGTGGATCCAAGTGGAACAAAGGGTGAAATATAGTAAATGCAGTCCTGTGCAACCCAGCACCTCAGCCCTTTAATACTAAAGGAATTATTCTCCTAGCTGCTGGAAATGTTGTTGGCAGATAGCTCTCAGATGTGAGCTCTTCAGCAAATTGCTCTCAACTAAAGAGAACCACCTCATCTAAGGCTATACCTCCTCCTCCTGTGACCTAAAACCAACAACTGATTGAAACGGGGTCATAAAAGTCCAGTCACTTTGCTCTAGTTGAGAACTTTTAAGGTCTGTCCTAGATTTTGATATGTATTCCCATCAGATCAGTTGAAGCCTTTGTTGTGACTGCATTTTTAGGCCAACTTCTAACTAATCCCACTTTCATGGCTTTCACCATAGGTTTATCCCAAGAGAACATGATGCAATAAGCTTCCTGCAAATTAATCTGTCTCAGAGTCTGACCTGTGACACTTATAAACAGAAAACTGTAAAAACTTTGCTGAAAATAAATTAAAGAATATTTAAATAAATGTAAAGGTACATTAATAAGTTACAAGACTTAATATTGCTAAGGTGTCAAATATTCCAAGGTGTCCTTTGAATTCAACATAATCCCATTAAAATTTTTGTAATATTTTTGGTAGAATTTCACAAGGTGATTCTAAATTGTGTATGTAAATAAAAAGTATTTAGATGATCTAAAACAATCTTGGTAAAGATAGATTTAGAGGATTTACGTTTCCTGACTTCAAGACTTAGAATAAAGTACATTAATCAAAACAATTTAGAATTGTATAAGTATGAACAAATAGATTTGATGAAACTAAAGAGAGAGTTGAGAAACAGACCCAATTTGTACACTCAATCAATTAATTTTCAACAAAAACACTAAGTGCAATTTAATGGAGAATAAAAAGCTTCCCACCAAATGATGCTAAAACAGACATTCATATGAAAAAAGTGAACACCACTACCTTATTTCATACAAAAGAATTAATTTGAGATGGATTGTAGATTTAAAAGTACACACCAAAATCATAAAGCTTGTAGAAGAAATTATTGAAGAATTTCCCAAAACACTTTGTTTCTTAGGTAGGACACAAAATGCATTAACCACAAAAAGAACAAAAAGATAAATTGGATTCCATCAATATTAAAACAGTTGCTCATATAAAACACTTTAAAAAGTGAAAAGCCTTGGGGGAAATATTTAGAACACTTGTGTCTGGCCAAGGAATTCTATCCAGTATATATAAAAACCTCTTACAATTTAATAACAATAAAGAGCCAAAATTTTAAAAATGAACATAACACTTGAATAAACACCTCACAAAGGAACCTAAAGAAGATACACAAAAGGCAAATAAGCATGCTAAAAGGTGCTCTGCATCATTAGTGATCAAGAAAATGCAAAATCAAACCATAATGATATATCACTTCACACAAATTAGAATGGTTGCAATCAAAATATTTGACAGCCTAAAATATTGGCTCTTGGAGCAACCAAAATTCCCATACACTGCTGGTGGAAAACTATTTGGCTATTTCTTACAACATTAAACATATACTTATCCTTTCATTTAGCATTTCAATTCCTTGGTATTTACCCAAGTAAATGAAAACATGTCAAACAAAATATTCCTAGAAGAATGTTCATAGAAGGTTTATTCATAATAGCTCAGAGCTAGAAACAATATAGATGTTCAACAGTAAAATGGATAAACAAATAGTAGTGTATTCACACAATGGAATACTACTCAGTAATAAAAAGAATGAACTACCGATACACTCAAGAACTTGGACGATTCCAAAAAATATCCCACTTACATGAATTTCTAGAACAGACAAAACTAATGCATCATGATAGAAATAAGAAAATAACCACCTCTGAGGGATTAATTGACTAAGAAGGGCAAGGAAAAAAAATCCTGAGGTGATGGAAATGTTCTATCTTGATAGGGGTGTGGGTAACACAGGTGTAGTTTTCATATACTCTACACTCAAGATTAGTGTATCCCACTATATAAAAACTATACCTCAAAAAATTTAAAAATAGGAAGTAAAATTATATGTCAAGAAAGTACTAAGGGGCAACACATTGCAACATTTCTGGGAAGGTCAAGACCAAATTATAAATTGGTCATTTTTAGTGACCACATAATTCAATTTTATCTTCTCTTCCTCCTTGTAAAATGTCCTTCTTTTTCTCATCAGTCAGCAGATAAATATTTGGTGAGCATCCATTATAGATGAGGCACTGTAATCTCAGGTTTCCTGTATCTGATATGTCATGGCAGAAAGTTAACCAGTTAATTAAGTTACAAGTTGTTTGAATGTAATATGTTTCCTTTTCTTTACCATTTGCAAGAAGATTGGAAAAATTAATAGGGAAGAAAAAATCAACAGTTGGTAATTTTTCAGTCAGTGATAAAATGGGTGGGAAGATATTTTTTTGGTTGGAATATTCCTAGCCCTCATGAAAGGACTGAAGTCTTATATTCTTCATGTTGAATCCTTTCCAGCTCTCAAAGAGTCTGATGGAAATGCAAAAACAGAACAGATTCATTTCACAGTAGTTTTACTTCACTGTGTCATGTAGAGCATGCTTCCCGGCAGTTGAAGTGTCATTGGAAAAGCTTGATAAATATGCAGATTTTGAGCCCTAATCTTGGAGATTCTATTTTAGCAAGACTCCACAGTCAAGTTCTTAAAATAGTATTACAGAGAGTTAGATTTTAGAAATAAATATACAAAGGCTCTTTGAAGAAAAGAGAAAGTTTTATATGCGAGATTGCTATAGACTGTTTGTGCCACCCCCAAACTTCATATATTGAAAATTAACCCCCAACCTGATGATACTTGGAGGTGGAGACTTTGGGAGGTGATAGGTCATGAGGGTGGAGCCCTCATAAATGAGAATTTGTGTCCTTATAAAAGAGACCTCAGGGAGATCCCTTGCCCCTTTCTACCATGTGAAAACACAGATGGGCATCTATGAACCAGGAAGTGGGCCCTCACCAGAAAATGAATCTGCCGGCACCTTGACCTCGGACTTCCCAGCCTCCAGAACTATGGGAAATAAATTTCTGTTGTTTATAAGCCACTCTGTCTATGGTATTTTGTTATAGAAGCCCAAATAGACTAAGACAAAGATCATCATAGGCAAAAAATATAGCTGTATGAATGATTTCTCTCTTCCAAGGATTTATACCTCTCTCTTGGTTCTTTTGTGTTACTTCAGTCTCCATGGACACATGGTTGTCTCCTTACTGCAAAACCCAGACGTGGACAAAAGCTCCTTTCCCATCTTGCTCCTTGCTTAACAAAGAAAAGCTAAAAATTTGAAAATAACTTTACTAAGAACTAAGGAGCAAGTAAAGGAAAATAAAGAAAATACAAAGTTAGAAAAGGCTTAGTCTAATAAGACACAGATTTCCGATCCAAACATAGCTGAATCGAAGCCACAAGTTAATTGAAGCCACGGTCCAATTTACCAACATTCAGGCCACGGTTTTACTTCCTCCAACACATTCTACTGATTAGAGATTTGCTTAGGTTTGAAATAAAAACAAAAAAAGAGCACTCATTTTAAACTTACAAATGACTCCTCAGGGAGGTCGAACCTATCGTAAAATTTTAATCAGATAATCTTGTGTTGTTTTGCTTTTTTTCCTAATACAGGGCTGAGATAATTGGAGAGGAGCAGGGTTAAGTAGTCAATTTTGGAGCAAGAAACACAGCAGGGTAACAGGTCAGAGTGTGATCTTTTAGCAACTCCTTGTATGCCCATGCTAGAGACCCAAAGTGTTCTTTACAAAGGAACTTATCCTTCTTTTTTCAATCAGAGTCTCTCTTTGAGTCCTCCACCTTGAAAGATGCTTCCTCTAATCTCCTGGATTTTTAATTCTCTTTGCATGGCCCCCTTCTGACCAGTGACCCAGTTGGCCAGTCTGTGACTTGGCTGTAAGTTACTCCCCTGGAAGGTTGCTCTCATTTGATTGGCTTTAATCTCTACATTCTGGCCTCTCCCCTGATCTTGGCCTAGACTCTAAAAGCACTGCACTACAGCCTAGTGTGTGCTCAGGGATCCTCCTTGTCTGGAAGTTGACTCAGATGCATGAGGACATAAACTATAGAACTCTGGATGAGGAGGAGAGCTCTCAGGGCACTCAGTATATGAGTAGGGATCGTGTGTAGGGATTCTAAGTTGAAAAGGAGCAAAGGAAGTGAAGGAGGAGACTGATAGAATTTTGTTTGACCCTGGGAATTACATTAGCTTGCAACACGTATCAAATCATTTTGCTTTGTCTAATGACGTGAATGCCAGAGGTTCTGACCCCAGGGATATTTAAAGTAATACTTAAAGATAATTAAAAGATTCTCTCTGCTTTTCCTCTGTCACCTTGAACAGACCTTCTTTTTCTCATTCTCAAGATACAGTCCTCGGCTTTTTGCTCTTTCCTCTCTCTGCTCTATATAAATCATTCTTCCATTTACACATTTTCAAATTCTGTCTCTATGCTTCTGATTTCTCACTGTTTAATGTATATTCAGTACTATTCCTTCTACACTCTATTTTCCTTAAAAATAAATGTTACTTGACCTGTGGCTTCCAATAGCTACTTTCCTCCTGCTGATAGAATTATTTGCTGACAAATTTATTTGAAAGTCTAGAATTATTTGCTGATGAAATTATTTAAAGGACTTTACATCCAAAGCACATGTTTTCTTTTCCCCGTTTTCTTACATACGGCTATCTGGTTTCTGTCCCTGCTCTATTTCCATCTACAATCTCTCTTAGACCTCTTTGCTACATTAAAAACTATGAAGGCTGCTTCATTAAAAACCATGACAAAATTTTAGTAAACTTCCCTCCTTCCTGAGTTGCTGAGACCAAGTGGAGCAGGGGTATACAATGAAGAAAAATAGTACTAGCAAGACTAAGTATAAATTGGAAAGCTGCTCCACTCCCAATTAAAATTAACACACCTTTATTGAGGGCCTACTCTCTCCAAGACACCTTATTTAAATGCTAGAGAAATAAAGGTGGAAGAAAAAGGATGGATTGTCGAGTTCTTGGGTGATTGATGAGTTATTGAAAAGAATTCAAGAAATTATAATGTGAGTTTTTTCTGAGTGAACATGAGTTCTAAAACTCCACTTGCAAAGGCCTAATAGATGTTTCATACACTAACGTGTGTTGAAATGCATGTTGAGCAAGCCCATTCTTACAGTACATGTATTTGCTCTTTTCTACCCATGAAGAGAGATTACATGTGTGACTTAGCAATAACAAACAAGTATGAACATCCTAGGAGATACTTGATAGATTTCTCTTTGGGTTTATAACAAAGTACAGGTATTATTTTAAAGAGCCAAGTTGACACTTTCTGACATTTACAAATAGTCATTGAATTACATTATTGATTAAAATATCAATAGTTACTGGCTTTTTATTAATTAAACTGTGTATGTTTTGTTTTATAAAATCCAATTATAAAATTGAACAAAAGTGTTATAAATTATTATTGAAAGAGAAAAGATATAATGTAAAAAATTACTAAATAAACGTAACTGCTGCTCAAAAAACAAACAAAAACAAAAACAAAGAAAATATAAAGCTTCGAGCAAGTTAGTTTAAAACAATTAAGCCTCAACACTATTGTCACTTTGGGCCAGACCATTCTTTCCTGTGAGATGCCGCCCATATTGCAGGGTATTTAACAGCACGTCTGGCGTCTACCTACTAAATGCTGGTAGCACCCCTCTTCTTTCAGGAGTGATAACCAGAACTGTCTCTAGATATTGCCAAATGTCCCCTGGAGGGAGCACAAAATTGTCCCCAATTTTGCACCACTGGTGTAGATGGGATCACATAAGATGGAGGAGTCCAAATCCTGTTTGTAACATATAAAAACAAAAACTAACATTCAGAGTACATAATTTTTATCTTATGATAATTTTCTATTTTTAAATTTTAGAAATACATTTTCCAATTTTAGGTTTTTAGAAAATGTTTACAATGAGGACACATCTCACTAAGCAAACTACTTCAATAGTTATTAACACCTCTTTGTACATTTACTGCTTTAAACCACGTAGTTTTTCCACATTATGAGGTCTTTCGGCATACTGAGGTAAATTTTAAATAATCTTAATTAATCATATAGGACTTTATGAATCTGAACTGTGGGCTGTACCATTATCTATATATTTTAAAATAGCATAATTTCTGCTTCTGTTTATGCTTTAAATTCATTACAATATTTTTCATTTATATCAATTTCAATAGTGGTATTATGATAACCTCAAGAAATTAAAATTTTCAGTTACTTGTAAAGGTACCACATTCTCACAAAAATAAATCTGGATATAAAAATAAAATAGTGAAATAATTATCCTACCTCTGACAAATGGGGGAGAAGTAGTTATTCATTAATATTGCTTTTGTAATAATAGTGGTAATGATATACATTATATTTTTAATTTCATTTTCTGGTCATCACCGTGCTAGCTCTAAGTCAGGCTCTTACCCCATCCTTAAAGAAACAGCAGGAGTGATGGTTCTCAGATTTTTCTGCCTCAACTTTTTACAATTAGTAATAATAGCTCAAAATGGCTAGGATTTTCACTGGGATGAGGGGGGTGGATTAAACACATGCTCTGCCAGGAAGGGGTTCTCAAATTCTCACCTGTGGTTGCACATGAGTACCTCTTTCATACTGAATACTGATAGCTAGATCTCATCCCTGGGGAATTTAATTTAATTTGTCTGGGGAGGGGCCTGGCCGTAAGTGTTATTTACTGAACTCTCTCAATGAGTCTAATATATAGCCAGGATTGAGAAACATTATTGGAAGAGAATAGAGCTCAACTATGAAAAAACTATGTGTAGTTTAAAAAAGTCCTTTGGTTAATTTTCATGGACCTTCTTTTTTTTTTTTTTTTTTGATTAATAGCTCTTTATTAAACTATGTTTATAACATGCCATTTAGAAACTAGCACAATGCAAGAGTACATTCAGCCATTTCTATAAGATGTATTATTAGTAGGAGGTGACCTCATATTGTCTTCTGACAAAGTCCATGGTGGAAGAATGAGATGCACTGTAGGATATAACTGGCGTAGCGCTGCTTCTTTCTCATTTTTAATTAATTTTTATTGGAGTACAGTTGCTTTACAATGTTGTGTTAGTTTCTCCTGTACAGCAAAGTGAATCAGCTACACATATACATATATCCCCTCTTTTTTGGATTTCCTTCCCATTTAGGTCACCACAGAGTTTCATGGACCTTCTTTAACGGAACATCCCAAGAATGAATTGTCCAGGAACCAAAGATGTCTCCTCTCCTCTCCTCTCTCTCCTTCTCTCTCTTTCTCCCACTCTCACCCCAAAGATGGAACCCCAATTAAAAAGTTACTTCCCAATGCAACATTGGAAAGATTCACATGGAATAGGATGTTTTCTTTAACATTAGGATTTAATCTGGGAAGATGAGGCCCAGGGTCATTACCAAAAAGAAATTTCTCAAAAGAGTGGGGACAAACACAAAAGCCTCTGTCCCTGAGGATGGATTTGGGGAACTTCTCTGGCCGATAGATCTATCCAAGACACTGAACAGTTTCTGCCTTTGTGAGCTATGTATTCTAGACACCAAAAGTCACTCAGAGCCTGACTGTACTAGCTGCCATGTCAGCTCCCAATCCTATTCTATGTATGCTCGAAACTACAAACACCTTCCTTGCAGGGTTGTGTGGCTGCAATAAATTTGGTTAATATTTCTACATCTCTTTTCTCATCTGTAAAATGAAGTAAATAGACTAGATAATTACCAAAATCGATTCCTGCTCCAATAATTTACATTCTTTCTTTGCAAGATTTTTTGCAAAGTGATTAATTATTGTTATGAGCTTTGAAATCCCAATGACACATATTAAGTTAAATTAAAAGGTCTTGGATATTTCTCTGCCTTCAAAGTTAATCATGGACCCTCATATTCTCCTCCTCCTCTTCTTCCAGTTCTGTTTTGCTTTGGCATTTCCTTCTCTGAGATAGTTAAGGCAGAGCGATAGACTACTACCTTTCTATAGAGGGAAATTAATGGGCTTAGTGTGAAACACAGAAGATAGGGAGTAACAACTGAAGTAACAAAAAAAGAGAGAGGAGGAAGTGAGATCATAGACACCAAATGCACATAATTCTTAAAGATGGGAACTTGCACTAATGAGGTGTCAGCAAGGTCAAGTAGATAAGTACTAAACTTAGAGGTTTCTGGTTACATGGGCATTTGAGTTTGTAAATGGATTACACACTCTCCTCCAGCCCCCGACCTCAGAAAGCTGCCACACTCTCTCCTGCTGCTTTGACAACTCCCCTTAGCCCTTCTCCTCCTGCAGAGAGTCATGAGTAATAACCTCAAGGCCCTGCAAAGATTCCCTTCACCCTCACTGTGGGCAGGTGCCATCATTCAAAATATACCCAAATTCCATGGAGAAGAAGACATTATCATAGCATTGCAATCGATCTCCTCACTGCTAAAGAAGTTAAATGCACGTGACCTATATTCATGTACAGATTAGCTCAGACGGAAAAATGAAGACTAGTGACAGTGAATCATGCTGTAAATACAGGAGTTCATAAATAAATAAAATCCCTCTGGGCAGAAAGCTCAGAGTTGAAATTAAAATGATAAAATGAAAAAAAAAGAAAAATATAAAAACATAAAACTTTTGGAGAACTGGTATAACAATTTTTTCCAATACATGTAAATATATTTTTGCCCTGGATGGACCACCTGAGGGAGGTTGCACCAGTAGCTGAGCGACAGATACAACCTGAATTGGGGGACTTAGATAATTCTGTTTTGGTCAACTCCTTGAAAAAATAAAATAAGCTAATTGTAAAAAAGTTTCAAAAATTAATGACTAAAAAAAAAAAAAAGTCCCTTATTTTAGCCCTCAATCCTAGTCTCTAATAGTAACCACTGTTACAAACTGTGACACTGTGTGTGCCAAAGTCACACACACACACGTGTGCAGTTGTCCCTTGAACAACATAGACTTAAACTGCATGGGTCCACTTACACGCGGATTTTTTTCAGTGGTAAATACTACAGTACTATACAATTACTGTGCAGAAGGTTGACGCCCCAACTCCCCCCATTGTTCAAGGGTCAATTGTATACACATGTGTATGTATATATACACACGCATATATTTCAAATATGCTTATATTTCACATATAGCTACTAATATAAATGTGTATTTACATCTTTACATTCACATATGCTTTTGATGTAAATGCAATCATATTTTCTACCTTGATGAACATTTCTCCTTTTTTTAATTCAATATAGTCCCATTTCCTTGGGTTAGATCCTGGCTCCGTCACTTAGTACCTGTGTAACTTTAAGATATGTTCAAATTCTCTGTGCCTCAGTTTTTCCACCAAGAAACAGATGTAATAGTGGTACCTACTTCTTAAAGTTGTTATGAGGATTAAATGAAGGACCATATAACAGGATCTTAGGATAGTGTTTGCACATCAAAGTGCTGTAAGAGTGTTAGCTATTCTTTTGATAATCATCATCAACATCATCATAATCATCTTCATCATTACACATATGGATGGTGTGGTACTCTGCCCAGATCCCCTCTTCTGATGACTCACGACCATGCCCCTTACTGGTAGTTACCCTTGGCCACACAGAACAGTTATGAACAAAGTTATACTCACATTCTGGGGTATAATCCACAGCTAATGACTGGCTGATATGAGGACACAAATGCTCAGCCTCTTAGCCTTAATTGGACAATTCTAAAGGGCCATCCCAGATTCAGAGCTCTCTGTAAGCTTATGTGACAACTTCTCCCTTTGCTCAATCCTGTTTTCCTCACTCACTTTATGCTTATAGATGTAAGTCCTGAGATCACTCACAAACTAATGTGCTGCATACAATTTCCTATCTCAGAATTTGAAGTGTAGATCAACTGCTTCTTTGAGGACTGCAATTCATCCTGCTAACCCTTCTTCTGTAAGTTTGTCTAGGAAACTTGATGAGTCATAATCTTGAAGAAGCACTTCCCAAATGGAGTGAACTCAACCATAAAGTGTAAGGAGATCTGAGTAGCACAAAGAGAGGACTGCAGTGTATAGTATGGGAAATGGCCCAGAACCCTCATCAGGGCCATAGAACTCACTCTTGGAAGCTCAGAATATCAGCTGTTGACAGTTTTAGCTCAACTCCAAACTAAGAATTACCCTCAGTCACAAAGAATTCCCTTGCTCAGTGTTCCGTCTCAAGGTAGACCATGACCAATGACTGTATGGTGTGGGAATACAATCCCCCTTCTCCACTTTACCACATTCTGTAGAACTCTGAAGGACCACCCAAGGTCAGGGTTTTTGGTAATATCAATTACAGCCTTAGTTACACTTACATTGCAGGTCAGATTCTCCTGTACCTAATCCTGCATTTCTCACTCCTTCACTCCCCAGTAAATATTCTGGACATGTCTCTCCATCTCAGAATATGTTTCCAGGGAACCTAAACTAAGATATCATATCATGAGTATCTTTCTATGCCAGTAGATAAATATCTGTCTCATTAAAATGCCTGCACAATTTTCCATTGTATTTATAATTTATAGTGGCATAATTTACTTAACCAGTGAGTTAGGTCAGTCTTTTTTTTTTTTTATAAGCTAACCTGCTGATACCCAAAGTTGATAATAATACAAAGACTTGCAGGCCAATTTTATTTTAAAATATTAATACAAAATTCATAAATCAACATTGGCAGAAATAATCTACACACAGTAAAGTCATGGATTAAGTTCTGATGTCATCTAATAAAGCAAAAATAAAAGATAATAAAAATTACTCTTTAAAAGTCTCTATATTGCTTTTAAAGTACAGTGTACATGGATTCGTGCCTATAACTTTGTGCAGTAATATGTGTTTATAAATGTTTAATGTATACAGCGTTTCCTCCAACATTGGAATAATTTACTGCTTCTTTGGGTGAACAACAGATAAAGTCATTGGCTTGGTATAACAAATATGTCATATGATAAATACTTTAAACATTAGAGTCACATGCAGCATGTTGAGAGGTTGTCATTCGAGAGAAGTACAAGGGAATTGGAACCTACTGAAGGAAGAGAAAATTAATGTTTCTTATCCCATGTTTATTCTTGACCACGCTCTTATGTATAATGGTAAGATGAATCACTTGCAATGTCTAAAATAATATTTTATCTTTACTCTCTTTTTTTGCTTTAACTCTTAGGATTTGTCTGTCTCTTTTCAACAACCTCTCTCTATACATATAGTTGAATTTATGTAAGTTCAATGCAATCGTGAAATACCCTTATTGCACTTCATAAGAATACACCTTCACTGCCTAGTGTAAATTATTCTAGGAATGCAAGGGTAGGTCAATATTTTAAAATTTATTAATATATTGAATATGGTGAATATATCTATTGACCATGATATTACATCATAGATTATTAAAAGGTAGTTTAAAATATATGACATAAAGCCACATAACAGAATCAAAGTTCCATTCCTGACCTTAAAAATTGATAATAAAATTGCCAACAGATGTGATGGATTTATGAGTAATATTTATTTATTTATTTATTTTCACATCTTTATTGGGAGTATAATTGCTTTACAATGGTGTATTAGTTTCTGCTTTATAACAAAGTGAATCAGCCATACATATACATATATCCCTGTATCTCCTCCCTCTTGCTTCTACCTCCCACCCTCCCTATCCCACCCCTCTAGTTGGTCACAAAGCACCGAGCTGATCTCCCTGTGCTATGTGGCTGCTTCCCACGAGTTATTTTACATTTGGTACTGTATATATGTCCATGCCACTCTCTCACTTCGTCCCAGCTTACCCTTCCCCCTCCCCATGTCCTCGAGTCCATTCTCTACTTCTGCATATTTATTCCTGTCCTGCCCCTAGGTTTTTCAAACCTTTTTTTTTTTTACATTCCATATATATGTGTTAGCATATGATATTTGTTTTTCTCTTTCTGCCTTACTTCACTCTGTATGACAGACTCTAGGTCCATCCACCTCACTACAAACAACTCAGTTTCGTTTCTTTTTATGGCTGAGTAATATTCCATTGTATATTTGTGCCACATCTTCTTTATACATTCACCTGTTGATGGACACTTAGGTTGCTTCCATGTCCTGGCTACTGTAAATAGAGCTGCAATGACCATTGTGGTACATGACTCTTTTTGAATTATGGTTTTCTCAGGGTATATGCCCAGTAGTGGGATTGCTGGGTCATATGGTAGCTCTATATTAGTTTTTTAAGGAACTTTCATACTGTTCTCCATAGTGGCTGTATCAATTTACATTCCCACCAACAGTGCAAGAGGGTTCCCTTTTCTCCACACTCTCTCGAGCATTTATTGTTTGTAGATTTTTTGATGATGGCCATTCTGACTGGTGTGAGGTGATGCCTCATTGTAGTTTTGATTTGCATTTCTCTAATGATTAGTGATGTTGAGCATCCTTTCATATGTTTATTGGCAGTCTGTATATCTTATTTGGAGAAATGTCTATTTAGGTCTTCTGCCCATTTTTGGATTCGGTTGTTTGTTTCTTTGATATTGAGCTGGATGAGCTATTGTAAATTTTGGAGATTAATCCTTTGTCAGTTGCTTCATTTGCAAATATTTTCTCTGATTCTGAGGGTTGTCTTTTCGTCTGGTTTATGGTTTCCTTTGCTGTGCAAAAGCTTTTAAGTTTCATTAGGTCCCATTTGTTTATTTTTGTTTTTATTTCCATTTCATTAGGAGGTGGGTCAAAAAGGACCTTGCTGTGATTTATGTCATAGAGTGTTCTGCCTATGTTTTCCTCTAAGAGTGATAATGTCTGGCCTTATACGTAGGTCTTCAATCCATTTTCAGTTTATTTTTGTGTATGGTGTTAAGGAGTGTCCTAATTTCATTCTTTTACATGTAGCTGTCCAGTTTTCCCAGCACCACTTATTGAAGAGGTTGACTTTTCTCCATTGTATATTCTTGCCTCCTTTATCAAAAATAAGGTGACCATATGTGCGTGGTTTTATCTCTGGGCTTCCTGTCTTGTTCCATTGACCTATATTTCTGTTTTTGTGCCAGTACCATACTGTCTTGATTACTGTAGCTTTGTAGTATAGTCTGAAGTCCAGGAGCCTGATTCCTCCAGATCCATTTTTCTTTCCCAAGATTTCTTTGGCTATTTGGAGTCTTTTGTGTTTCCATACAAATTTTTTGTTCTAGTTCTGTGAAAAATGCCATTGGTAGTTTGATAGCGATTGCATTGAATCTGTAGATTGCTTTGGGTAGTAGAGTCATTTTCACCATGTTAATTCTTCCTATCCAAGAACATGGTATATCTCTCCATTTGTTTGTATCATCTTTAATTTCTTTCATCAGTGTCTTATAGTTTTCTGCATACAGTTCTTTTGTCTCCTTAGGTATTTTTATTCCTAGGTATTTTATTCTTTTTGTTGCAGTGGTAAACGGGAGTGTTTCCTTAATTTCTCTTTCAGGTTTTTCATCATTAGTGTATAGGAATGCAAGAGATTTCTGTGCACTAATTTCGTATCCTGCTACTTTACCAAATTCATTGATTAGCTCTAGTAGTTTTCTGGTAGCATCTTTAGGATTCTCTATGTATAATATCATGTCATCTGCAAACAGTGACAGTTTTCTTCTTCTTTTCGGATTTGGATTCTTTTCACTTCTTTTTCTTCTGTGATTGCTGTGGCTGAAACTTCCATAACTATGCTGAATAATAATGGTGAGAGTGGACAACCTTGTCTTGTTCCTGATCTTAGAGGAAAGGATTTCAGTTTTCCACCATTGAGAACGATGTTGGCTATGGGCTTGTCATATATGGTGTTTATTATGTTGAGTTAAGTTTCTTCTATACCTACTTTCTGGAGGGATTTTATCAATAATGGGTATTGAATTCTGTCAAAAGCTTTTTCTGCATCTATTGAGATGATCATATGGTTTTTCTCCTTCAGTTTTTTAATATGGTTTATCACATTGATTGATTTGCGTGTATTGAAGGATCCTTGCATTCCTGGGAATAACCCCACTTGATCATGGTGTATGATCCTTTTAATGTGCTGTTGGACTCTGTTTGCTAGTATTTTGTTGAGGATTTTTTTATCTATGCTCATAGATGGCCTGTAGTTTTCTTTCTTTCTGACATCTTTGTCTGGTTCTGGTATCAGGGTGATGGTGGCCTCATAGATTGAGTTTGGGAGTCTTCTTCCCTCTGCTCTGTTTTGGAGGAGTCTGAGAAGGATAGGTGTTAGCTCTTCTGTTTGATAGAATTTGCCAGTGAAGCCATCTAGTCCTGGGCTTTTGTTTGTTGGAATGTTTTTAATCACAGTCTCAATTTTAGTGCTTGTGCTTTGACTGTTTATATTTTCTATTTCTTCCTGGTTCAGTCTCGGAAGGCTGTGCTATTCTAAGAATTCGTCCATTTCTTCCAGGTTGTCCATTTTATTGGCATATAGTTGCTTGTAGTAATCTCTCATGATTCTTTGTATTTCTCCAGTGTCAGTTGTTATTTCTCGTTTTTCATTTCTAATTCTATTGATGTGTGTCTTCTCTCTTTTTTTCCTGATGAGTCTGGCTAATGGTTTATCAATTTTCTTTATCTTCTCAAAGAACCAGCCTTTAGTTTTCTTCATCTTTGCTATTGTTTCCTTCATCTGTTTTTCTTTTATTTCTGATCAGATCTTTATGATTTCTTTCCCTCTGCTAAATTTTGGGTTTTTTGTTGTTCTTTCTCTAATTGCTTTAGGTGTAAGGTTAGGTTGTTTCTTTGAGATGTTTCTTGTTTCTTGAGGTAGGATTGTATTGCTATAAACTTCCCTCTTAGAACTGCTTTTGCTGCATCCCATAGGTTTTGGGTCATCTTTTTTTCATTGTCATTTGTTTCTAGGTATTTTCTGATTTCCTCTTTGATTTCTTCAGTGATCTCTTGGTTATTAAGTAGTGTATTGTTCAGCCTCCATGTGTTTGTATGTTTTACAGATTTTTTCCTGTAATTGATATCTAGTCTCATAGCATAGTGGTCAGAAAAGACACTTTTCAATTTTCCTAAATTTACCAAGGCTTGATTTGTGACCCAAGATATGCTCTATCCTGGAGAATGTTCCATGAGCACTTGAGAAGAAAGTGTATTCTGTTATTTTTGGATGGAATGTCCTATAAATATCAAGTAAGTCCATCTTGTTTAATGTATCATTTAAAGCTTGTGTTTCCTTACTTATTTTCATTTTGGATGATCTGTCTATTGGTGAAGGTGGAGTGTTAAAGTCCCCAACTATGATTGTTTTTCTGTTGATTTCCCCTTTTATGGCTGTTAGTATTTGCCTTATGTATTTAGGTATTCCTATGTTGGGTGCATAAATATTTACAACTGTTATATCTTCTTCTTGGATTTATCCCTTGATCATTATTTAGTGTCCTTCTTTGTCCCTTGTAATAGTTTTTATTTTAAAGTCTATTTTGTCTGATATGAGAATTGCTACTCCAGCTTTCTTTTGATTTCCACTTGCATGGAATATCTTTTTCCATCCCCTCACTTTCAGTCTGTATGTGTCCCTAAGTCTGAAGTGGGTCTCTTGTAGACAGCATATGTACGGGTCTGTTTTTGTATCCATTCAGCCAGTCTGTCTTTTGGTTGGAGCATTTAATCCATTTACATTTAAGGTACATATCAATCTGTATGTTCCTATTCCCATTTTATTAATTTTTTTGGTTTATTATTGTAGGTCTTTTCCTTGTCTCATGTTTCCTGCCTAGAGAAGTTCCTTTAGCATTTGTTGTAAAGCTGGTGTGGTAGTGATGAATTCTCTTAGCTTTTGCTTGTTTGTAAAGCTTTTAATTTCTCTGTCGAATCTGAATGAGATCCTTGCTGGGTAGAGTAATCTTGGTTGTAGGTTTTCCCTTTCATCACTTTAAATATGTTCTGCCACTGCCTTCTGGCTTGCAGAGCTTCTGCTGAAAGATCAGCTGTTAACCTGATGGGGATTCCCTTGTTTGTTATTTGTTGTTTTTCCCTTGCTGCTTTTAATATTTTTTTCTTTGCATTTAATTTTTGATAGCTTGATTAATATGTGTCTTGGTGTGTTTCTCCTTGGATTTATCCTGTATGGGACTCTCTGAGCTTCCTGGACTTGACTGAGTATTTCCTTTCCCATATTTGGGAACTTCTCAACTATAATCTCTTCAAATATTTTCTCAGTCCATTTCTTTTTCTCTTCTTCTTCTGGGACCCCTATAATTCGAATGTTGGTGTATTTAATGTTGTCCCAGAGGTCTCTAAGGCTATCCTCAATTCTTTTCATTCGTTTTTCTTTATTCTGCTCTGCAATAGTTATTTCCACTCTTTTATCTTCCAAGTCACTTATCCGCTCTTCTCCCTCAGTTATTCTGTTATTGATTCCTTCTGGAGAATTGTTAATTTCATTTATTGTGTTGTTCATTGTTGTTTGTTTGCTCTTTAGTTCTTCTAGGTCCTTGTTAAATGTTTCTTGTATTTTCTCCATTCTATTTCCAAGATTTTGGATCATCTTTACTATCATTACTCTGAATTCTTTTTTAGGTAGACTGCCTATTTCCTCTTCATTTGTTTGGTCTGGTGGGTTTTTACCTTGCTCCTTCTTCTGCTGTGTGTTTCTCTGTCTTCTCATTTTGCTTAACATACTGTGTTTGGGATCTCATTTTCACAGGCTGCAAGGTCATAGTTCCCAGTGTTTTTGGTGTCTTCTCTCAGTTGGTAATGTTGGTTCAGTGGGTTGTGTAGGCTTCCTGGTGGAGAGCACTGGTGCCTGTGTTCTGGTGGATGAGGGTGGATCTTGTCTTTCTGGTAGGTAGGACCACGTCTGGTTCTGTGTTTTGCAGTGTCTGTGACCTTATGATTTTAGGCAGCCTCTCTGCTAATGGATGAGTTTTTGTTCCTGTCTTGCTAGTTGTTTGGCATAGGGTGTCCAACAGCGTAGCTTGCTCGTCATTGAGTGGAGCTGGGTCTTAGCATTGAGATGGAGATCTCTGGGAGACCCTTCACCGTTTGATATTATGTGCAGCCATGAGGTCTCTTGTGGACCAATGACCTGAACTCGGCTCTCCCACCTCAGAGGCAGAGGTCTGACGCCTGGCCAGAGCACCAAGACCCTGTCAGCCACACGGTTCAGAGGAAAAGGGATAAAGAAAGAAAGAAAGAAAGAAAGAAAGAAAGAGAGCAACCAAACTAAAAAACAAATCCACCAATGATAACCAGTGCTAAAAACTATTAAAAAAAAAAAGGACAGACAAAACCCTATGACAAATGGTAAAAGCAAAGCTACAGACAAAATCACACAAAGAAGCATACACATACACATTCACAAAAGGAGAAAAAGGAAAAAAATAACAATATCTATATATAAAAAAAGGAAGAGAGAACCAAATCAGTAAACAAATCTACCAATGATAACAAACTCTAAATAGTAAACTAAGATAAACATAAAACCAAAAACGAATTAGATGCAGAAAGCAAACCGAAATCTACAGTTGCTTTCAAAGTCCACTGCCTCAATTTTGGGATGATTTGTTGTCTATTCAGGTATTCCACAGATGCAGGGTACATCAAGTTGATTGTGGAGATTTAATCTGCTGCTCCTGAGGCTGCTGGGAGAGATTTCCCTTTCTCCTCTTTGTCTGCACAGCTCCTGGGGTTCAGCTTTGGATTTGGCCCCACCTCTGTGCGTAGGTCACCTGAGGGCGTCTGCTCCCTCCCAGAGAGGACAGTGTTAAAATAGCAGCTGATTACATGGCTCTGGCTCACTCAGGCCGGGGTGGGGGGAGGCAGCAGGGGGGAGGTGTACAGAATGTGGGGTGAGCCTGCGGTGGCAGAGGCCAGCATGATGTTACAGCAGCCTGCGGCACACTGTATGTTCTCCCTGGGAAGTTGTCCCTGGATCACAGGACCCTGGCAGTGGCGGGCTGCACAGGCTCCTGGAATGGGAGGTGTGGATAGTGACCTGTGCTTGCACACAGGCTTCTTGGTGGCTGCAGCAGCAGCCGTAGCTTCTCATGCCCATCTCTGGTGTCCGCGCTGATAGCCGCGGCTTGCGCCCATCCCTGGAGTTCGTTTAGGCAGTGCTCTGAATCCCCTCTCCTTGTGCACCCCAAAACAATGGTCTCTTGCCTCTTAGGCAGTTCCAGACTTTTTCCCGGACTCCCTCCCAGCTAGCTGTGGTGCACTAGCCTTCTTCAGGCTGTGTTCACGCAGCCAACCCCAGTCCTCTCCCTGGGTTCTGACCTCCGAAGCCTGAGCCTCAGCTTGCAGCCCCCGCCCGCCCAGGCGGGTGAGCAGACAAGCTTCTCAGGCTGATGAGTGCTGGTCAGCACCAATCCTCTGTGCGGGAATCTCTCCGCTTTGCCCTCAGCACCCCTGTTGCTGCGCTCTCCTCCATGGCTCCAAAGCTTCCCCCCCACCACCCCCCATCTCCACCAGTGAAGGGGCTTCCTAGTGTGTGGAAACTTTTCCTCCTTCACAGCTCCCTCCCAGAGGTGCAGGTCCCACCCCTATTCTTTTGTCTCTGTTTTTTCTTTTTTCTTTTGCCCTACCCAGGTACATGGGGAATTTCTTGCCTTTTGGGAAGTCTGAGGTCTTCTGCTAGCATTCAGTAGGTGTTCTGAAGGAGTTTTTCCACATGTATGTGTATTTCTGATGTATTTGTGGGGAGGAAAGTGACCTCTGCGTCTTACTCCTCCACCATTTTGAAGGTCTCTAGTTAGGTCGTTCTTAAGGCAATTTAGAGTACACCCCACGATGATAACAAGCATAGATCTTAATAGCAAATAGTGAGCCAAAAATGTAGTCTCTCTGTTAAACATTTAAGATGACTTACTGTCATTTACAACACTTATGGTTTATTTAGTATTTACTGATTTTAAAAACAAGCTTGCTTTATTTTTTTGCTTACAGGATTACATGGGAAAATCCCTGATCCTATGTGGTAATGTATTTCTTTGACACTACTTTATCACATTGATGGTAAGTGTATGTGAGTGAATGAATATGAACACAGCAGAACTTGTGGTCTGAAGAAAGTGTAAAGCTATTTGAAAGAACTGAGTTAAGGTAGTAAAGAGAAATGCAGGTTGCTATGTATCAAGGATTTTTATTTGTAGCTTTTATTTAAAATCTGTTCTTTAGTTATTTTCCCACTCCTGAAAGGTCAGTGATGCTGTGTTTTAATTAAAGGCATTAGGGAGACACCATCTATCTTTGGAAGTCTTTATTGCTGCTCAAAACTTTCTTTATCCACAGACAAATTTGTTCATATTCCCTTTCCTTCCACATCTAAGGTTGAAGTGCATTTTTAAAAAGAGCAAGAAACACAAGAGGAAATACCTGTAGTTGCTGCAAACTGTATTTTCCATCAGTCACATGCAAGTGCAATGCTGCAACTGTCCCATATTAAGTATTTATGTCTTTAGTAGGTAACACTAATCTGGAGTTTTCAGGCCTAATTCATAAAAGTTGGTAGATACTAGACAAAATGTAAAATGATAGACTTTATGCCACTATAGGTTTTTATGACTATGAAGTTCGTTCATTCCTAGCAAAGAAATCAGGTAGAGCATGTTTGGGATGTCCTTTTGCTCTGCTCCTCATTCTTGATGGCCCATCCTCACATTAATTCTGAGCAGATATTTGTCTTAACTATGCCTTGATTTCCTTGAGACATTCTCCCTGCATCCCTCTCCAGTTCAGAAACCACATATATGATTGTCTCTTCAACATCTCCATTTAGATAGCTCAATATAGCAAAATTTTTGCAAATTATATATCTGATTAAAAATTAATATCCAGAATATAGAAAGAACTTCTAAAATTCAACAACAACAAAAATCAAATAACCCAATTCAAAATGGGCAAAAGACATGAATAGACATCTCTTCAAACAAGTTACACAAATGGCCAATAACACATACAAAGATGTTCAACATCACTAATTATTAGAGAAATCCAAGTCAAAACTACAATGAAATACCAGGTCACACCCATCTGAATAGCCACTATCAAAAAAACAGAAAGTAAAAAGTGCTGGCAATGATGTGGAGAAACTGGAACACTTGTGCACTGTTAATAGGAATGTAAAATGGTACAGCCACTGTAGAAAAGAATATGGTGATTCCTCAAAAAAATAAAAATAAAACTGCCATATGATGCAGCAATTCCACCTTTGCTATATACCCAAAAGAATTTAAAGCAGAGTCTCAAAGAGAGAGTTGCATACCCATGTTCACAGCAGCGTTATTCACAAGCTAAAATGTGGAAGCAACTCCAAGTATCCATCACTGGTTGAATAAAGAAGGAAAATGCACTATATACACACAATGGAATATTATTCAGCCTTAAAAAGAAACAAAATTCTGACATACGCTACAACGTGGGTGAATCTGGAAGACATTATGCTAGGTGAAATAAGCCAGTCACAAAAAGACAAATACTGTATGATTTCACTTACATGAGGTACTTAGTCAAAATCATAAAGACAGAAAGTAGAATGGTGGTTGCCTGAAGATCTGGGAAGGGAAGAATGGGGAGTTATTGTTTAATAGGTACAGAGTCTCCGTTTCACAAGATAAAAAGAGTTATAGAGATGGATGGTGGTGATTATTGTACGTTATGAATGTATTTCAATACTATTGAACTGTATGCTTAAAAATGGTTAAGGTGTTAAATTTTATGTTCTGTGTATTTTACCAGAATAAAAAAATTGAAAAAATATCAAATACAAGTAAAAATATAGCAATATTTGATATTCATGATTTACCATTTTCTCTGCCCTCAATCTGGTCTTCTGTATTTCTCTGATCTCTGAATGATGTCACCATGTACCCACCTACAAAGAGAAATCCAATATTCATCCTTGAAATTTCCCTTTTTTTCACCTTTCATATGTAATCCACTACAATGTTTTAAATTATACATTCTTGTTTCTTTGGAACACCTGCCATCTCTCCCTACTGTTGCAGTTTATGTGAAATCATCAAAATATTAGTGTGCTGTAACTCAGTGTGGTATTAATGAATTGTTACATCATAAAATTAAGCATGAGCACTTTTCAGCTCCTCAGGTAACACCTTTCAGAATAATTTGGAGCAATGAATCATTTTTGGATGGAAACAAGCCATATTATAAAAACAAAATAACCATTTGATATGACATATGATTCCCACTGAAATTGTTTTAGTTATGGCTTAAAAGATAGTTGAAGAAAAAGGCAATAAACAATGAAGACTGAGCTTTGATCATATCTTTAAAAAATTATCTTTCTATACATCTTTATACAGATATAAAACTTTTTTTATAGAGGTGAATGCTACCTCCAGTATTTTCCAGGAATGATAGGCTACAAAATAAATACCTCATGAAAGCGGTTTGGTCAAAGATGCACATGGAATCACAGACAGTTACCTCTAAAGGACCCCAAAATGGAAAGTGAAAGTGTGAGTGGTATATGTGGCTGCAATTTTGGTGTATGTAATATTAACCACAGTAAAGGTTGGAAAAAATATTTGTCTCTGACCCTGTCAAAATTCACTTTTTAGAGGCTTTCCATTTTCATATTTTAAATTTTGAATGACTGACTCCTTTACTGCTGTTAATGTATGTGATGCTTTTGTAAGTATCTTATTTATTCTATAGACTTCTAACTGCCCACGTGACACACGTTTTTAGATTTAAGATGTTGACTTTTTTTTCTTTTTTAATTTGAGAAAAGAAAAACAAGAGCTGGATTTAATCCTTGCTTCAACATTTTTTGGATGTACAACCTTGGTAATGTAGCTAATGAATGCACTTCTCTGAGCCTTGGTTTCCAACAATATAGCTGGAACAATGGGACTACTAATACCTACCTCAAACTGGTTATTGTGAGGGTGAAAATATAAAAGTCACTTCACACTCCTTACCACTTAGGCAATCAATAAATAGTAGCTCTTAATAGCATTAATATTGAGCTTTCAATCACAATTTGCTTACAATCACAGGAAAAATTATCCTGTTTAATTTTGCAAAGCCAATTAAATATATAGAAACAAAATGAAATACAGGCTGAGGTAATTTATTATTATTATTATCAAAATTATCATAATTTATTATTATCATCATCATTATAATAATAATAATAATTATTATTATTATTATTATCATTATTATCTATAGAAGACAGTAGTTTCTAAGGTCATGATAAGGTTTAGTTGTCAAAGAAAAGTGGTTGGGACATAAATTATCTATTGTGATGAAGTGGTGAGAACTCAAATGCAACAGTTTATGGAAGATAACTAATAAATTAAATTTGAATCTGACATGTTGAAATTGAACAGGTCCATGGAGACAACGTCAACCAACCTTCTCCTTTTCCAGTCTGTAAGGGCTAAGTCTGCAAAAGTTTGCTGATTTCCGACAGCAACATAGCAGTTAACAAAAGGGAAAGTAGAAACTACATTTTTTAAACTCCCAGCCCAATGCTCCTTCTAATACTGCGCCATGCAAATGAAGAGAAAGTTAATTCCCAAGTTATTTGCCTATCTTACATACAGAGTACATTGGATAGAAGATGTCTAGATTATTTTGGAAATATCATCACAGAGACATAAATGGTTGGTTATGCTTAGAAACGTCTTGGAGAAACTTAAGTGGTTAAATTTCTGGGATAAAACATCATTTAATTGCATGTCCTTACTGAGTTAGGTATCTGGAAGGAAACATAAGCCTCATCCAGCACACTGTTTCAGTGAGCATAGTGACTCCATAGCTTAAATTCAGTTTTTTGTGCTTAGTGTGAAAAGCTAACTGACCATGAACCTTGCCCTCTAAGAGCACATGGTCTAATGAGGAGGAAATCCATAAATAGATCAATGCAATTCAACAAGGAAGGTGCTGAGACGTGGGTATGCAGAAGATGTTAGCAAAGTGTACGGCAGCAATATTTACCTGTGGTCAAATGATCACTTATAACATAGACTTTCAGGTCAAGAAATTAACTTTTAAAAATAACCAGATGCTTATTCAGATAATAATAAAACTACCATCACCTTAAATTGTTTCTATCAGCAAAAAAGGCCGTTGGGAAGTAGTACTCCTTTCTCAAAGAAACAAAAATGTGTTGATATCATTACCATAACCTTTCATTATTCTATATTCCTTGGAGAAAACAGAGTAAGAATCTGTTTTCTAAACTTCCAGGTATTATGATTTATATTCCTACCTTCAGAAAACACACAACTTCAATCAAAAAGGTTATTTTCCACACTTTCCCTCTTTGAAAATATGAAAAGAAATTCCAAGCAAGTACAAAAAAAGGAAGTCAGGCAGCTGTCTGGGCTATTACTGAATAATTATGATGCACATCACTATCATTTCCCTTTAATGTTAATTTAAAATATTCTAGGCACAGTAAAGCACACTGGTAAATACAACATTTTAAAGAAACTTTGGACTGAAATGCATAATACTTTATTTGCAAGAAACAAAAGGAAAGAAACCAGATGCCACAGCATAATTTCCTCTTGTTTTGAGGGGAGTAGCAATCAATTATTCTGAAGTAGAAAAAGTAGTGAATGGAATGGATGTTCTGGAGCCATACTGAATCAGTTATATCTCATGAAATCACTGCAATAACAAATTTAATTATTTTTCCCCAAAGCCAACATTCTAGCCTTCTTGTAGGTTTCATGCTCTTTATGAATCTCTACTTTTATTACAGAGAAATAACCGTTAATGACACTACATAATAGCTAATAATATTGCTACATCCCCTTACTGTATTTCAGGTCAATGAAATGTAACAAAATATTAACATTCATTCATATCAAAAGAGATTTTATATGAGCATTTTTAAAACTTCTGTTTTTTTATACTTTCTCTTAATTGAAGCTTTCAGAATCCATCAAAACATTAGAGAACCTACAGCAAAATCAACATGTGAGGGTCTAAACTCTTGAGTCTAAATATTTTTACAAGGAAATTCATTTTATTTTATACTCTTAACACTCACCATGTACATTCTTATAAAAAGTCTTGGTGAAGGAATTGAATATAAAGAAAAAAAAACTGATTAAGGAGGATTTCCACCAGAAAAAATCCAGGAGATGTTTTCATAGATACAGACATTGCTAACCCTGTATTATCAGGATGAAGGGAAGATTGGACAAAAAGGAACGCACCTTAAATTCAAAGGGGAGGAAAAAAACGAGAGGGTAGAAGACAGCACATAGGCCAATTTGCAAATTGAGTTCTGTTTTGAAATTAAGATTTTAATAAAGAGGAAAATAATACTTTTTCTCAGAGAATTCATTCATTAATTCAACAATGTTTGTGAAGCACCAACAGGTGCTACACACTGTTATCATTTATGTAAGTACAGGAAAGAATAAAAACAAAATCTTTGTTTTATGGACTTTATATTACAGTGGATGGAAAGAAACAATAAACAAAACAATCCAATATATCAGGGAAGAAAAATAAAGCAAAGTCTAAGAATAGAGTGTGACCAGGAGTTATGTAAATGTTACTTTTCATAGTGTGAACTGAGAAGGCCTCTCTAAGCAGATACTTAAATGAATGGAGGGAGTGGAGCTCATTGATTTATGGAGCAAATGGAGATTAAGAGCTTCCCTTATGGGAACCAAAATAATATAGAAGTATGTATGTAATAATTTTCAAATTAGAATACAAATAAGGGACAAGTAAGAGGAAATTTCAGTATTTGATAAGAAATGGAAATACTCATATATATTTGTATATGGGAAATACCCATATACCTGTACTTATACAGAGATTTAAAAATTAGGTCATGGATAAAAATTAGATTATGGATAAAGCAAATTTTTATAGAAGTAATAGTAGAATTAATATACACATAGATACATAAAAGCAATATAAAATTAAATAAAAATTGTATTTCCCGATATAAATGGATATATGTATATAAGTTTATATATATAAATAAAAATAAGGATATGTATTAGATATAAATGGATATAAAGGGTACATTTTCATGCTTTCAGAACCAATGATTATCTTCCTAATAGGGATATGAAGATTAATTCTTGAAGGGTGTGTGTGCTGATCTGTTTTTAGACCAATTTTCTCTTATCCTCTCGACAAAATTTAAAATATATGTTATGCTTTCATCTTGAAAAAAACATGCAGTGTGAGGCTGAGAGACAGAGAAGCATGTTCTCAGCAGCTGTGCAATGCTAGCATGTTGTGAATATTCAACAAATATTAAGTGACATTGAAATATGAATTGACGGATAATGAATCACTTTAGGGAATTATCCTGCCAAAATGTTTTGGAAGATCCATGAAACATTTGACAAATCCAAAGAATCCCAAGATTTGCTTTTGCTGAGATTTATTTGTTTATTTGGGGGGATGGGGAGACAGGTTCTGATTTTTCATCTGACTCATTAGGTCCTTCTGTTAGAGTGCAATTCATGTTCAAATCATATTACTTTAACTTTTGTTAAGCAATTGATTTCTTAGTGGTTATGTAATTGGAAAAACAGAACATCCAGAAAAAAACTGCCTCTTTTTATTAAGTACAGAAATAAAATTAATTAAGCAGAAACTTAATTATAGTAATGGGATTGACCCTGAAGTGGAGAATGAGTACCAGGATGGGACACAAATATTGCATTTACAGAGTTTATAAATAACAACATTATCTTATTTAGCATTTACTTAAATAAGGGGGAAAAATGCACAACGTATAATATATTTTGCTTCTATTTTCTTCTGATTACATTCAAATTAACTGTTAGGATCTTTGCTTAAGACCTAAATGGTGATTTTAACATAATACTTTGAAAATTATCTCATTTTAAATGCTAAGAAATTTTAACTCATTTCTTAGCCTCTTAACATCCCCTGACACATTTGTTCTGTGCTTACCCATCACTACCATTATATAAACGTTTCACAATGCCTGTAATGTGGAAAGTGTATGGATTAGTCAGGATTTTTAAAGTTGCAAATTATGAAAGCCAGCTGAAGAAAAAAGAAGGGACTTCTCTTTAGAATACAGGGATCACTAATAGCAGTTAAAGAAAATAATGCAGCCAGATACCAGGTAGGACTATTAGAAGATAATTGGCAACTGGGATGATTTTCTCACCGCTTCTTGATTCTACTTCTCTCCGTGCATTTACTTTACCTCTCTGTTTTTGGGCATACTGCTATTCTTTTCCTATTCAATTCACATGATGGCAGAAAAAGAACTGAGACACAATATATGGTAGAATTCAAGCCATATTGGAGAGATGGACTCTCTTGATCCTAAGTCCTAATTCTCAGGGAAGTGACTTGGACCCAGACCAGGTGGGGTCTCCAATTATTTCTCAATTAACTCTGGGCAGGGATTCTAGGTGCCATCGTATAAATATGGCTGTTAAGTGCCACTAGTATGGAATGAGGAGGTCTGAAGTAGGTGGGAGTAATTAAGTGGTTCATTTTAAGTTGAGAGACACCCAAAGGAGTCTGTTATGTTATACAAGTGATATTTTATTTAAAAGTCTCCTTCTCTAGTACTTTACTCTTGATATCTACCATAATTTTTAAGACAACATCTTTTCACCATTCAAAATCCAGTACCCAACCCACCTCTTAAGTCCTCATGTTAATGGAGAAATGATTATCCAATAAAGCAATCCTCTTAGAAAAAAAATACCTATACGCTGGAAAAATTATAGTCATAACTACCTGAGAGTTCTGAAGACTGAAGTACCATAGGGAGATTTTGGAGCAGAGCCAAAACTTGGGGACAGCCATCAGACAGATTGAGATCCTCATTTTTTTTTGCAGTTCTGTCCTGAGGCAGCCTCAGTCACAGTGGCGGTAGTGTAGGGATGATTCGAACACTGATAGAGAACCCACTGGCTTACTGAGGAAATAGGGCAAGAAATACAGAGCAACCAGAGTTACCAGAGAGAGAAATGGGAATCAGAAAGGAGAGAGCCAAAGAAAGAGTATTTCACTTTCTATGTGTAAACTCAGCCTAAGTCTCTGGCTGAGCACTGAACCACATACTGAACTGAAAAAATGGAAAGCTACACGTAGCTATGGTTTAGGAAACTGATCTGAGATCTAAGCAGCCACCCACCACAGGCATGCCTGTTTGCACTTTGAGTCTAACCAAGTTAATTGCTGCTAAAACAAAAGCATCAACACTTTTTGGAGCAATCTAACAGAATCCAGATTCTCCACAGCCTAATATTCAGAATGTCCAGGATATAGTCCAATATTATTCACATATAACTAGCCAAGAAAATGTGATCCAGTCTCAAGGGAAAAAAACTACAAACAGACGCCAACCCTGAGGTTAACAGATGTTGGAATTATTAAACAAGTACTTCAAAGAAGCAATTATAATTATGGCCAGTGACATAAAGAAAATGAGACTTGTAATGAATGAAAACATAAGGTATCTTTGCATATACTGAGAATCGGAAACTTTAGGACTGAAAATGTCAATATTTAAAATAAAAAATCCACTGGATAGGCTTAAAAGAAATAGAGATAAAAGGGTCAGTAACTTTGAAAACATATTAATAGAATGCATCTAATCTGAAGAAAGCTATCCCCTACTATATACTTATTAATTTAAAGGAAAAAAAAGAGTAAATTTATAGTGCAGAAAATGGGAGACACCACTTTTACCAAGTGATAGAGTTAATATCACCAGTAAAGAGACAGAGTGATAACTTCCACCTCTTGACATGATACACTGAGAAGAATACAGCATCACGTCTAAGGTTTTCTTTCTGAAAAAGAATAATCTGAATTTAATCACAAGGAAACATCAGGACAAACCAAAAATGGGAGGTGCTCTACAAAATAACTGGCCAATGCTCTTCAAATGTGTCAAGGATGTGAACAACAAAGAAAGACTGAGACGCTTCCAGAATAAGAGAGACTTAGGATACAGGACAACTAACAACTGCAATGTGTGACCCTGGATTGATCGAGGTCCAAAAGGAGAACATTAATAGAGCAATTGATAAAATTTGAATAAGGTCTGTAAATTAGTTAAATAGCATTGTACCAACATTAATATTGTGATTTTGCTAATTGTATCTGGCTATGTTTGTATTGTTAAGAAATCTCTTTTCTCCAAATTTATAATTTCAATCCAATCCCAACCAAAATCCCAGAGTGTGTTTGCAGAAGTTGACAAGCTTATTCTAAAATTTTTATGGATATGCAAATAAACAAGAATAGCCAAAGCAATATTTAAAAAGAAGGAAAAAAATTTGAGAACTTCAATGTTCTGATTTCATGACTTACTATAAATATACAGTAATCAAGAGAATGTAGTATTGCAGAAAAAAATAGACAGATAGATAAATGGAAGAGAAAGAGTCCAAAAATAGATCCAAACATAACTGGCCAAATGATTTTCCAAAAAAAAAGTACAAAGGCTTCTCAATGAGGGAATAAAATGCCTTTTCCAGAATAACATTGCAATGACTGGATATTTATTTGGGGACGTGAACACTGATCTTTACCAACACTATATTCAACACAATCCAAAAGGATTTCTATAACTAAGTATCAAAACTAAAAAACTCCTAAAAGAAATAAGAGAAAAGTCCTTGTGTCCGTGAGATAGGTAAATATATCTTCGGTAGGATGTAAAATGCTCGATTCATTTTTAAAAAGGGATAAATCAAACTTGATCAAAATGAAAACATGAAACTCCAAAATGGGCCTCAAGTATATGTTTACGTAACCAGGGAGCTACCCCACCCCAGACTTTCTTAGTAATTCTTTCCATCTTGGAGACCTATTTTTCCAAAAACCCAACTTGGTAAATGCTGCCAAAGCATTTTTTGCTTGTTCCTGACAAGAAGTAATTTTTTTAACTAGCTTTATCTGTACATTATGGTGCTTTACATTAACTTCCTTCTAAGTGTAATGTTTAGAAAGGATTCTTCCTACTCGATACACATAACATGGTCACTAAGGTTAAACCATATGGGAGTCATTTGGACTGAACATGCAGAGACGGGAGGGAGACAGAGAAGGATAGATGTTCTATAGGTTTTTTTGTTTGTTTGTTTATTTGACCACTTAGCATAACCCATGTGCCTGTTTTGTGGTACAGATGAAAGTTCAATAGTGAGGACTAGAAAAAATTTTCAGAAAAGGAGAGAAGGTTGTTCTCCTCACTGAAAAACCTAGGAATACAGCAATCAATGATTTCAGGACAGTCTGTTAGGAGAGTAAAAACCTGAATTAGGTCTTTACACAGTTATCACGTACTCTTAAGGGAAAATTTCTAGCAAACGGCAACGTGTTGACCAGAATCCTCATTACACCCCTGACGCTCAAAAGGTATTTCTCAATTATTCGGCAACTCACAAAGCCTTGTAATTCTTGTGGCTATGTATGTAATTTTGACTCTCTTTATGTTGACATCAGAACACAGGAGTTTCTGTTTTTAAATAAACATAATTTGAATGTCACAGAATCCTGCTGACTATTTCTTATAAGGTTTCCCCTACCCCTTGTTTAAAAGCTTTACACTGTTTTCCTAAGAGCAAACCTATTCCAACGTTAAAAGGTTCCAATTAGATATGAAACTCCAAACCCATGAATTTTGAGAGGGTTCTAAACTTGCCAAAACAATTTCTCGTAGACTTGATACTTGGATTACACACTCCCACTGCATATTTAAAAGCCTTTACTATAAAGGTTTCCTATAACAAAAGGGAGATGAAAAGATACAGTAATTATTCACGGAACATATTCAAGCCATCATTGCTGATGAAATATGATATCTATGACATTCCTCCACTGTAAATGAGGCAGTGATTCTGAGGAGTGCTGTTAGCTGCAGAAAACCCATTCTTATCCTTATTAACACGTAAAACAATAGCTTTCATCTCAGAGTACTCTGCCGCTCCGTCTAAAACAAAACATACTAAATCTAAACTCTTTGGGAATAAAATTTAAATCGCAAGTCGGTTTCAGCTTTGCAGACTTTTAACTCAAGTGGAAATTTTGGGTGCCTTTCTCCTAATGATATGGCCAAGGCAATATCTTTCCCACCTGGTAAAGAAAAGTCAATATTCTAGCAGCCAGATGCCCTTCAGTAGGTGGACCTGGACAGGGGAACTGGGTTAGAGGAAAGGCTGATTTGTAAGTGAGGGCTGACCTCGTCAGTCTGGAAACTATGCTAGCAGTTTCTTGTGAGGACTCTGAGGCATTGCTTGCTGTGTTGTAAGCAGTCACATCAGCTCTGAACTGGACACGGAGCACTGAAATTAGAGTGAAGCACGCACAATATCTCAATGCAGTTTGCAGCCTGCAGAGTGAGTGCTACCCTTGCGTTCATTCTGATAAGCCATCCTTGAGATGGCATGTAAATATAGTCTGATAACCACAGAAATGCTGGTAAATGGACAAACACTTGATCAGAGGAGTTTCACCGCTCACTGTGTGATGCTGTCCAGAGAATCTGTCTTTGCCACTGGCACTCCTTTAGAAAAGGAGTCAAGCGGCATTGAATCTATCGGTTTAATAGGGCTCTAAGCTGCCAGTGCAATTATTAAGGCTTTCGAAAGTGGCATGGGCAGCTTCAGTGCCCAGGATCTTCCTTCCAATTTTATTACAATGAAGCTAATGTAAAAAAGTTGTGGGGTTAGATGACAAGTTGACACACATGCCATTTCTTGTGTACCATCTCGACCTGATGCTAATGTGATTTGTCTTGCAAGCTATGGTGCTGTTAGTCTTGACCTCAACAAACTTAGAAAGGCTGTATCCATTCTAGCCACTTACTGAAAGCACACAGAACTGCTGAAGATAAAATTTCCAGGAATATATTAAAAACAAAACTGCTAATTCAGCCAAATTTCCTGTACACTTGGAAAGCCTATAAAACAGCAGGCCAATGGTAATACACAGAGAGAGAAGATAGTACAACTAAGTAAAATCTGTTGTTTAAAAGTCAAGGTTTTGAAAATTAAGGGAATGTTTACATGATCGCCAATTATCTTTTAGTGGCCACAGTGAGTTTTTCGACTTACCTTGGAGTTATTTTAACATTGAAAATTGAGATCGCAATTTGCTGAATATATCAGTTTTATTTTTTTTTCTAAGCGGAAGAAATAATGTTGTAAATAAGGTTAGGATTTCTGAGAAACCACCATGTGTTCCAGTTTTAGAAAAAAAGCCATTCCAAATATTCCCCCAAACTATTACTGATATCAACAAGTAATGTGTGGATTGTTCAATACCTTTATGTCTTGTTTTAGGCACTGAGTTTATATAAACCATTTCTACCTACTCCTTGCTCATTTCGAAATATCCTCATGGCTCAAAAATATCTTGCTCAATTATCCGCATACAGTATGAGGAATCCAGCTCTTAGCTTTTCACCCCAATCACGTTTACGACTGTAGGTTGTAGTTTCTTAATAAACTCACTGTGTTTTATTCACCTGATACTGTTCTTGGCAAATAGTGGTCACAGAAAAAAGTGTTTATTTAGCAGAACCAGAAACTACATTCTTCACACAATTTATTTTGGTATTCAGTCTGAAAAAATAATTTAAAATGCAAAATATATTCAATTATTCCACGGATAAGAAAATACCAGTTTAACACCTGTTGTTACTAGCACAGCGCATTTAACCACTTTCATTTCTATCTTGTACCTTTTTTGAATGTTCTTGAATGTTGTACCTTTCACTTCTATCTTGTACTTTTCTTGAATGTTTTGTGTATGTATATGAATTGCTCAACTAGTTTGAAATAAGTAACTCCATCAAATATATTTTTTTTCCCTATAAACCCATACCAGAACTAGACACTAATTCTGTTGAGTTGACCTAAAATCAAATTAAGGAATTTGGGGTATCCTTCATGACAGATAGCCTTTGCCATTTAAGTAAGCATCAACAAAATACGTTGGTCACTTGACTTGATACTCCATTTTTTTAAAGAAGAATTATTGTAATGAGATACTGAGCCTGAACCAAAGGAAAATTACCTATTAACTAGCCATTCTTTGTGAGTTAAGGGTTTAACATCTTCACTTACCTAAATAGTACTTCTATGTGATTAAGAAGTTTTCAAAAACTGTTCTCAAGAAACATGGGAAGAAAATGCTGGAAATAAAGAGAAGTATCTTTCTGTGAATTGATTAACAAACAACATAGATTAAGACAAGGGATTATTGGTGAATTCAAATTCTGAAGAATATTAACAGCAATGTATCAATGTTCTTTATGTTTAAGGAGTTGATGTAAATGAGGATATTTTAGAAAGTAAGAACCTAGATTTGTAAAATTTGACTTTTCTGCAAAAAATAAGTAAAATTGTCCTAATCATGAATGGATTTACTATTCTAGATATCAGATTGTTTGTTGAACTGACAACATTCCATCCAGGAATATTGAAATAACCAACAATACCATATAGAATTAGTATTCCGCTGGGAGCCCACAGATCTGTTTTATAATCCTGGTCCCTGTCACTAACTAGTTGTTGAGTTTGCATAGTCATTAATCCCTGGCCCATAATCTCTTCTGCTGTTACTGAGTTATCAGATCAAGTGATCTATCAGTTCTTTTCTATCTTTAAAATTCTCTGATCTTTCAGAAGACTTCAATTCTGCTCCGTAACTAAGGGTTCCCTTTAAGTATGGTTAAAGGTTATGTTTAAGATTGTGTTTTTCTTTCTTTATAACTATTATATTAGCTGATTTAGCAAAAATGTTTGTGGATAATTTTGTCTAAAAGTAGATAGTGGAAAAAAAGATATGAGAAATAGATTTGTTTTGGGATCACCCACGTTTATGAATACGAGTACATGGGTTACGTATGTGCATTTTGTGTGTTCTTTCGTTTGTTTTCTTTGTTTCCTGCCTTTTGGCTCTTTAGCATTTCTTACTTTCAGAAACTTTAAAACGCCCCCCAAACCACATTTATATGAAAAGATTTTTGGAGCATTATTGCTAACCTTGATTTGAAGCTGCAGTTTACAAAATCTTCACAGAGCCTATTTTAATGAGGTTTCCAGCTTTAATAAAAAGAGTGTGGTTGCTTAACTGAAGTGACCTGCCAAAACTTTCTTAGGTTCATCCATGGTTACACTGAATATTAAAAATATTGAATAGATTGAAGCAAGAGGATAAGCTTTCATCTAAAAGGCAGAGCGGTTGCTCCAAGCCTTTATATTAAGAAGAAGCCCTCTCAGGGCTTAGGTACAAACAACTCGTAATTCTTATTAAGTAACCTTATTTACTACAGGTATAATTTGTGGTAGTTAACATTTTGCAAAATTGAATTTGCTTTGGTTTTGATTAAAAGCATTTCAGACTCCGTGAATAAAAGAGTTCCAGTAAAAATGATGAAGATTTTGCAACTTGCTAAAAGAAACTAGCTTTTGCTCTTAAATTCTTAAAAAATATGAAAGCATATTTATTTCCAGATGGAAGATAATTAACACAAAAAATTACTTTATCCATAAATATGTTTCCTTCTTAAATTTCAATAAGTTCACCAAAATATATAAATTCCCTTGGAACAAATCAAACTGGTACTGCAGAAAAATTAAGTACTGAACCAGCTATTTTTCTTCCTAAATCCTGGGAAAGATGGGTATTATAAGTTGAGAAATATGTCTTTGTTATTCTCATTTCTTTGTGCAAGATGTTTGTTAGAATGAGAATCAGGCTGTCTATTGACAAAATTATGTGACAATTTGCATAGTTATGTTGCATATATGTGAGACTAGTTATGAATGATTAGATTGCCATTCAAATTTAGAATGTCTTTATTTTAGAGAAGCCAGTGACTATGAAATGAATGGAATTGTTTGTGGCAGTGAAAATATTTTCAAATTGCAGAACTAGACTGCCAATATCAAAAGGACTTAGGCTGAGTAACATTATTTACCTCTATCCATTAATGATAGGAGCTAAATAAAATAATCTGCATAAACACAACAGTATAAGTCACCACTAAGTATGGTGTAACTTAAATTATTTCTGTTCAAGGGCATTTAAAGTGTCAATTAATTGCCTCCATTTCAAATGCACACCTTTTCCCCAATTATCAAATTAAAATTTGAGCTGAATCAGTGAGCACAATGATAGTTTAATTATATTAATCCACATGAAATAAACAGTGAGGGAGTGTTTGTGCAGATGGCCACCTGAGTCTGTCACCTCCAGGCAAAGCCAATGACAAGTATCATTCTCTTGGTAAATAAAATTGCTTTATTTTACTGTCACTGCAGCATCCCTACTTTTTAAGATAGGACAATGGGTTGAGATAGAGATTTAAGGGAATTACAGAAGGAGAAATTGCAGACGCAGATGTATTTTTTTTTTTTCCTAAGGGCACCAGGTGTTTTAAATGCCACCAGAAGGGTGCTCCAGGCAATTCCGTGCTGTCCAAGATAGCTTGGCATAGATTATCTGAAAGCTTTTGTGTCTTTTCAGCTTTTGATTAAAGGCCAGTGTCAGGACTCCTCTGGGCTTTTGCTTGGTACAGTAAAGCCGAGGGATTTTTTTTAAGCTGCTGCCAAAAAGATGCCAGTTAGGATAATTACATTTCAATTTAAATTGGTAATTTTATGAAAATTTAAACCAGAATATGTGTCGCCCAAATCTCCTCACTTTCATTCCTCCCAAACATGCACACACACACCCCTCTTGTTTTGGGGGAGACAATGACAGCAGCCCACCAGAACCTTCCCATGACCCAGAGCTATGTGCCAGGAATTAAACAGTTGAGAGAAAATTGAACAGAGCCTGTTTTCTCGGTCCAAATTTATTTTCTAGCTTGGATTTATCACTAGTGTACATTGGAACCATCCCAGGGCATCCTAGCTTCCAGTATCTTTTTCCCGTGGACGCCAGCAAAAGAAGCTTTAGACCATAACCGTCGTATTTAAGACATTGTTTTCCATTCACAGTCAAGCTTTGTATTTGTGAACAGGATGTAGAAAAGGAATCAAACCTACTTAGAGTCTCTCACCCTCTTGGTGAAAGGAGTGGGGACACAAGTGGCTAGATGAACCCTGAATTTTCTGTCTGCCACTTTCTTTTTCCAGGACACATACGCCAGCTTGGCGGCACCAGCAAAGTGGAAGTAATGTTCCTTTGTTTAGAATGCAGTGTGTACGAACATTTACATAATAAAATACACACACAAATAACAGATGGTGAAGAGCACTCATATCGCCACATGTTGTAAGCACGATAACGTTCCTTGATGATCTCATTTCTCTTATTTCTGCCTACAGATGTCTACCAGCTATTTAACCTCAGGGGTTATTCAGATGGTGAAAAGTTTGAAGACAGGCACAAATCTGTCTGTAGAATTTGCCTCTTCCATCAGGTGTAAATGCCCTTTCTTCCGGGTAGAGTTATCAAGCCACAAAAATGTTTCTTTGATCTAAAGGGCTGAATAATAAACTCCTTTCTCCTGACACTTGTTGGGCAGATACTGTCTACCAAAGAGAACAATAAATACTGTCAATATGCTGACTTTGAAAGAGGTCTTTTCCCGGTAACCTTTTGTTCTGAGCTGAAAGTGGCTTATTAATAATCTTGGTTATTAAAAGAATAGCCTGCTTTTATAAATGTGGAGAAGGGCCTTCCGAAATGAGTGGAAGTGTCCCAGATGCTGTTTGCTCACATGTCCAATCTGTAATTAGAGTTAAGCCTTGAATGTGTGGTAATAGATACGTTGTATAGAATTAACTTCCACTTCCCTCCCTAATTTACACTTCGATAACACTTTTCCTCCCAAAAGCACAAATTACATTCCTTTTAATTAACTCCCAATGTCCTTTATTAAAGTACATTGAGAATGTGCGTTATTAACCTATTAATAAATGAACACACATTATGCAAAAGCATATAATCATTAATTAAATATTGCAACACATAAGGAGACAGCATTATCATGCCCATTTTACAGAAATGGATGCATGTTAAATTATTTGGGCAGTGATTTATCCAGAAAAAGAAACCACGTTGATCTGTCTAGGATTTATGTCCTTCCAAGAGGACATATTTTTTACTAAATTCTTTTATTGCTTCTTAAAGTGAATTACAATCTTTTAATCAACAATTGTAAAAAAAAAAAAAGTGATGCACTTAAACAAATTAGGACTTTTGATAGAGCTTTTCCTTTTTTAAAAAAAATTCGAAGACTGTCATAACTTTACACAACTTTACGTGTTTTTTGGCTTAATTGGTCTCTCATTTTATTTCCAGGATTCAAAGAAGATAAAAATGACTGGGACTAATAGATTGATATTTTTCCACTTAGAAGTTATTCATTCACAGAAAGAGAGGGAGAAAAAACCTCTTTAAAAAATCTGTAATGGGGACTTCCCTGGTGGCGCAGTGGATAAGAATCCGCCTGCCAATGCAGAGAACACGGGTTCCATCCCTGGTTGGGGAAGATCCCACATGCCATGGAGCAGCTAAGCCCTTGTGCCACAACTACTGAGCCTGCACTCTAGAGCCTGCGAGCCACAAGTACTGGAGCCCGTGCTCTGCAACAAGAGAAGCCACCTTCAATGAGAAGCCCATGCACAACGAAGAGTAGCCCCAGCTCACCACAACTAGAGAAAGCCCGTGCGCAGCAATGAATACCCAACGCAGCCAAAAATAAATAAATAAACATATTTTTTAAAAAATAAATAAAAATCTCTAATGAAGAATTCAGATGATGTTGTTCAAGAAAAGGTCATATCTTACTGTTATCTTTAGGGAAATCTCATGTTTTAACTAGTGCATATATCTCACATTTTATATGGGGGCTGTATAATAAGAATTTAATGTTGGCACTAGTATAAGGCAACAAATATGGATATTAAAACTAATTTGCCTAATATTAATATCTTAAGAAAAGGACAATGGACACTGCTCAAAATGGCTGCAAACAATCTTATCTTTCAGTGAATATCTAGAAAATAATATTCAGAAATAGGTTTGGTGACTGGCTGGAATGTGGATGAAAACAATTTAAAGATCAGAATGCTTTTTGGAAAAGGAAAACAAACAAACAAACAAGAGCGTTCATTTAGCCATATTCCTGAGGGCTGATTAAGGGTACTTGATGACAATTGAACATAGGCATATTCCAGAATTAGCAGATGATCCATTCACAACCAGAAGGAAAAGTAGGGGTTACAGAATAAGGAAAAGGATGGGAGAGTAAAGAGAGCAGAAAAGAACAGATTGTTGGATTGTTGGACAAGGTGATAAAAGGGCCTTCTCCTTTACAAGGAACTTCAGGCAAAGGAAGAAAAATGAAAGCGCAATAAAAAGCTTGTAAGAGCAAAAAAAGAAAAAACGTTGATAATCTGACAGAATTTACCATCAAGCACTACATTTGAGAAGCGTTATAATTCCCAAGAATACACCATGCACTTATGCAATTGCAGATGTTATGGGGAAAAAATAAATCTATGTTTCTGAGGATAGGTATCAGGTAAATGATTTCACCTGTTTTATTTTAGTCACCTCATGGTGGCTTTTCCTGTGTGTTAAGTAGCAGAAGACTCTTCCTTAACCCGGCTCTTCCTCCATCTTCTGCACGCTCCTCGTTTTGTATATTTCCACATGCTTCTGTCACCAATGCCTCAGTGTACCATCCTTCTTTCATCTTGTATAGCCAACAACTGGGATAAAACAGTCATGGTAGACTGTTGCTTTTGGTGTATACCTAAGGCAAACCATCACCAGCCATTGATCGATACAAGAGATGAAAGAAACCATGGGCTGGGACGCTGATATGCCAAATGCTAGATAAAATGTCAGCTCTCAGTTTCTGCATCCTTCTTCTATGGCACCTTCTGAAAAAATAAGCAAGGAGAGCTAGACTACTAAGGGATGTATATGAAACTCAGCAGGAATTACGTACATTCCAAACCACACACTGGGATCCTCCATTAAATTTGGAGTTGTTCCAAGTTACAAATGAAGCCAATCATCTTTTCCCTCTCCTCAGAGTTTATAGGGGTGCCTAGAAGGAGCCGAAATTTGCCCATTAGTCCCTTCTCAAACATTTGACTGCAAGTACCCTTTACCCCAGTCTGCATCTTCTCTTTTACCACCCTCTTTTCTCATCGTCTGGTCCATCCTCTCGACCTCAGTCTCAAAGAAAGGAGGTTCCACAACTAACATGTGCTGGTTGAGAGGCCAAGCACTGTGCTAATTGCTTGCATGTGTGTTAATTTATTTACTCCTTTCAACCATGTCCTGGAACAGGCCTCCTTATTCCCGATTAGAAGGAAATTGTAATAATCTGTAAAAGCTTGAGTTCAAGCACAGGCCTGGGAACGATCATATTACCTCCACCTTCCTGCTGCAGACTACCCTTCCTACACCAGTGCTTCTAGCATAGTCACTCCCTATGAGAAATCCTCAGTAACTCTTCCGTTTCCTTAAGATTACTATATGTAGGCATCCTCCTGGAATGCTTTGAACTCCTGGATACCCACACCCATCGCACTCCAAACTTTCACACAACTGAATATCTGGGTCATGATCTGCTGCCTCTCTAACTCTTTCCCAGGCCCTCCTCTTCACTTTAATCTTCCCTGCTTCTTCTGGATTCCAAAAGCATTTATTATAAACATTTTCTGTACCGTTCACTTTGGCTGCTTATTTCATAATTGCCTTTGTAACCTCAGGATAGAGATGGACTTCTTTTTTTAAGAAAAAAAAGATTTCCAGCACCTAAGACTGAAAATTTCCTTTGGTTAATAACAGTTGTTTTTCTTGTCATTATGATATAAAGTTTTTGAATTGCAAAATAAAGGTATGGAATTCTCACAGGTGCTTGAACAGAACTCGATATTTTCACATTGCATTGGTCTGTAAAAAGATGAAATGTTTTACTTAAATGACACAAACTAGTGGCTAGTTATTGTCTGGTGACAGGAACTATCCCATATTCTAGATTACAGTTTGACATGTGAGTGTGTACAAATACACACACACACAGAGGAACACAAAAATATACAACCCAAAATATCATGGATTTCTTCAACAGAAATAGATATAATAGAAATTAATAGAAATGAGTTGATTTTATTGACACTTTATTTGTACTTGATTTTAATCAAGGACTTCTTTATTTGTTTTTAGTTTCCTTCTCCTTGGTTTTTACTTCTTAAAATATGTTCTTCATTTCTTTCCTTGATATCTTTTCTTGGTGATGTTCCTTTTCCATCATTTATTTACAGTGAAGCCTTCTCTAAACCCTGCTTGATCTAAATTTCTGGAGCTCTGCTGGCAATCACGTTGAAAAAGTAATGTTTGAGGTTGAGTGTGGCTCAGCTGCCCAGTTGTTACTTAACATAGCATCAATCCATGCTGACCACTACTCTTCATTTGTTTCTATGTTTTTTATATAAAATAATGACTACCTATGGAAAATTGTAGCTCTCTTCAATGTAGACCCCAAGATAAAACTTGAAAACTCAGGCTGAACTGAATTCGAAAATTAGTCTATTCTTACTGCCTTGCCTTTGCCACAAATACTAGCAGTAAATCCCATTCTGCGATATATCCTCATGCAGAGACTTTAACTCCAGCAGTGTTATCAGCACCGTAGAGTTCCTTTGCTTCTAAGCATGCACCTTGTGCTGTATATTTCAGATTTGGTCCCTCCAGATCAATTCTCTACACTATCCCAGCTTTATCTACCCTTTTCTGTACCTAAGATGAACTCTACAGATCACATCCTTCTGCCTTTCTTCCTCTGTACTTCCATTTGGTTCAGCTATGGAAGACAAGGGAGGGGAAAGGAGAGAGAATCAAGAGTATTTATTCTCCTGACTCCCTCCCTGCTTGGCTGAGGGTTAGCAGAGGATGGGTTCCTCTAATCAAAAGATATTGTTTGGTAGAGGTACCTCTCCCAGAGTTACTGCTCTCATAGGCTTTCAGTAACTGCTTCCTCTCCTCAGCCCTTTAGTCTCAGGAGTGATGATAAAGGCTTTCCAATATTGCTAACAGTTAGATCCTTCACTGGATCTCATCAGTTACTCTAGATGCTCCTTCTCCGTACCATGCTAAAAAAATCTGTCCATAAACTCATTTCTATCACCCCATTTCTACTGTACTATCTGCTTCCTTCTGGAACATTGATTGATACTTGCGCCTTTTCTTTAACATACTCAGTTTTCTGTCTCACAGACCTAATTCAATAACTGAACATTTATGGAACTAATTAGTAATATAATAAAAATTTAAAAATATAAGTATAACTGTAATAAAAAAAAAAATCACCTAACCTAAGCCACAAGACCTATACCTATCACTCCCTCATTTCCTCCTCCTGAGACTCTACTAAGACTCCTTCAGTGTTGTGTTCTCTCTTGTTTTAGTCAAATAAATTGTTCTGCTTATGGCAAAAAAAAAGCAAGAATAATCTTAAAGCTTGAAGATGTAAGCTGAAATTTTAAATTTATATTTTATATTCATTTAAATAACCAAGCATTACATTTTTTCTGCAAAAACTTCTATTAAAAATGCCACACACATACCTAAAAGAATGTGAAAGCAATAAAGCATTTCATAATTGCTATAAAGTGGCTGAAGTATTTTCCACATTAGTAGCTTTAAAACTGGGCACGGGGAGGAAGGGGAGGGTGGGATGAATTGCGAGATTAGGTTTGACATAAATACACTACTATGTATAAAATAGATAGCTAGTGGGAACCTGCTATATAGCACAGGGAGCTCAACTCAGTGCTCTGTGATGACCTAGATGGATGGGATGGTGGGAGAGGAAAGCCCAGGAGGGAGGGGATATAGGTAAACATATAGCTGATTCACTTCACAGATTAATCTGTGATGCCATCAGTATTCAGTCTATGAAAAAGTTTTCAAGGGCTGAAAGTATGTCTTCAAGAAAATAACCACACAGTGTATTTAGTTCCAACTATTTACAACTAAAGTATGCAGAGATTTGTTTAGAAACCTGATTCTCTTTAGACATTCTCCTTTTAAAGTTTAAGAGCAATCATATAGTTATTAAGATGATATTCATGATGACGGGAGAGAGTCACTCATCTCTCTTGAGGAGGAATATTTTGTGTTTGATTCTTCTGAACAAAAGGGGAGAATGTAGGTGAGATATTTTCGAGAAAGCTAAATTGCAGATGTCAAACATGATTCTACTCCTTTTTTTGTTTAACATGAATGTATTTTGGGATTTGGAATTTTTCACATTTTATTTATTTATTTATTTATTTATTCATTTATTTATTCTGCTTTGCAGAAGCTTTCAGGTTTGATGTAGTCCAGTTTGTCTATATTTTGCTTTTGTTGCTTGTGCTTTTGATGACATGTCCAAGAAATTATTGCCAAGAGCAATGCCATGAATTTTTCCCCTTTCTTCTAGCAATTTTACAATTTCAATTATACCTCTTTCAACCATTTCACCTTACTTGTCCCAGGTACTAATAAGTTCATAGTACCTGGTCACTATTCACAGTATGCTGTAATGGAATGTTGTGTTTTTTTCTGCCTAGAAGTATGGAAATATAAAGGTGGAAGTACAGTGGGTGATCAACTACTCAGGTAGCAACAAGAATTCGATTATTTTTTGCCAAGATGGATCTCCTGATATTCTTAAATTTTCAATATATGCTACTACCTATTCACTTCCCCATCAGGTTCCCTAGCTCTTATTGCCTTAATTTATTGCTATGGTTAAGTACTTAAAAGGATGAACTGCTTTATATAGCCTGAATATCTAACAGCTGCCAAAATGAATAAGGCAGCACTGCAATAGATCCATAAAAGTTTCAGTGTCTGGAGAGTAGGTGTCCACAGTAGAATTTCAAAGTAGATAGAATTTGTCTCTTACCCTCTCTTCTGTTCCTTTCTCATTGTCTCCCAACCCCATTTCCAAGAAATCTGTATGTGAAATGTAAGAAAGTAAACAATCTCACTTGAAAAGAAAATACATTGATGAGAAAATATGGCAAAGCCATATTTTGGGAGGAGGAGAGGTAGATCACCATGGGACTAGAGAGACTGCATTCTAAGTTAGTCTTTACTATTTGTTTTCAAATATGCTTTGTCCTTTTGATAAACTTTGGTAGGAAAATGGAGTCTACTAGGACTAGAGTCATACAAATCTTTCTGGTCTCCTTTTTATCTCTAAACACAATGAGGTCACAGGAGCCTAAGGGCTTACTGTTACTACTGTGAGTCCAATGTAGACTTGCCATATATACCATTAGCCCAGTGATGGTGAGCAAATTCTCTTCCTCTTCAGCTTGGCTCAGAGCTCCTAGCCAAGTAACAAAGACAAGACCTAAACTGAAGATATCTGGAACCAGCAGACTGGTAAATCAAGATACTGGTCAGGCCAGAACATACTGCAAGAAAAAGGAAAGGCAGATCCCTAATATGACTTTCCTAGAAAATAAAATTATTCTCCATATTATTAGCATACAATATTTTCCTCTTTCTTGCTCCTTGCCTGTGCAATATGCTGAGGCCCCTAAGCTCTTCTACTTAATATTTTCTCACTCATTGATGTTTGCATTATCAATTACAATGTGTTCTGTTTTCTGTGCAGCATCTACAACATTATTGATCTGTCAACTTTGAAAACACAATAACACAACTTTTTCCCCATAGATTCACATAAGGCTAACTAAGCTCTCCAAAGTATGAGAAGGTTATAAACTGAAAATATAGTATATCAACATCTATTATTAGAGGAAGCAACATGTAATATTTAAGAGCCCATATTCTGGAATCAGGTTGCCTCTGTTTGAATCCTGGCACTACTACTTAGTAGGTTTGTGACTTAGAGCAAACTACTTAACCTTTGTGTGCATCAGTTTCATAATCTATAAAACGAAAGTAATGTTAATACTTGTCTCAGTGTGTCATTTTAAGTATTAAATTGGTTAGAACAGGGCCTGATAATTGTAAGCAGAGGGGGAAAAAATGATATAGAAGACCCTGGACCAACCCACAACACTAACATTATGATTGGCTTCTTCAGAATAAAGACGGAAGCCTTAGCCTAATTTTGTCTGATGGCACCCCCAACTTCTAACTTTAGGGAAAATGTTAGAATAAAAGTCTTGAATATGTTTGTGCTACCTGAGAATACCTGCCAGTGCAATCCTAGATCAGGGAACATAGGAAGAGTGAAGTTGGGGAGCTCACAGCCATGAAGTATATTCTGGCATCTTTCCTGATTTCCTATACCCATTATCAAGATCCTTATAAAATATTTATAAATATTTACAATACATTTATAAAATATACTTTAAATTAACATCCTATACATGACATATTTATAAGTATATATTTAAGAATTTATATATAAAATATTTATGTACTTAAAGGCATTTGACCCCTGAACAATTGGGGTTGACATTTCCTGGTGTGGCATGCTTACCCCTGAGACAATCAAGGAACAGCAGACCCAAGTTAAGAACTCATTATACAAGTTGAGGTAGTACTTCTCATTTTCCTCCCTCTTCTCCTCCAGCCCCACCAAGTTATAAAAAAGAATTGGGGCCATTGTACACTCTTCTTATTCTAATACTGCCTGATCTTGAGAAGGGATCAATTGCAAAGGATCATGTGAATTAAGTTTGGAATAGTGAGGTGAGCTCATAGAATCTGTCTTGGGAAGGATTCAATTTCATAGTCCCTGTTGATTTGCTTAGGAGATATGAAACATGGGAACCTATGAATGGCTAGAAAATACAGAGTAGCAGATCCAAATTGGGAGAAATAATTTTTCCCAAGGAATAATGTCTTAAAAACTGAGAAGCTGGAGATCATTTGTAAAGATTGAAAGTGAGCTCCATAGCCTCAACAAGGACATTTAAGAGCAATACATAGAATACTTTGGGTGTATCAGCTCAGAGAATAATTTAGTTTCATTGTGTATTTCTGGAAGAGACTATAGACAAAAGTTTTAATATTATGAGATTTGTAGATTAGCCTGCATCACAGAAGACAAAGTAAATGAGGTGGGGTGGGGGGGGAGGGGAGAGAGAGATCTATGTTGGATAAAATTAAAATGCATGGGATAACATTCAAATTTAAATTGGGGTATAAGCTGGAGGTATTACATTTGTGTACGTGTGTGTGTGTAGCTTGACTTCTTTTACATTGAGCATAATTGCCTTTTTAATAATAATTCTTTTTAAAATGTCTAATAAAATGTAAGAGCATTTTCCAAACCAAGTGGGAATAACAGAAAAAGTAAAATATAAGGAAAATGTATGAGTCCTAGAGTTCACTCGATTTCACTGTGTTCTTAGCAAGCACTCAAATATCAACAATAATGGCCAGGGCTCAGTTTCACTGACCCTTGCAAGGATAGTATCAAGATTATTACCTGGTATAAATTGAGAAGACCACTTGATCTATCAAAACAATGTCCTACCTAAATTACTTGCAGATTATTCTGGAGCAACCAGCTGGAAAGTGCCCTGAAATAAATATAATTTAGACTAATTTACACTGGAACTTAATGCCAAACCAAGGTAGCATGTTAGCAAAATGCAATCACTTTTCTAAAATATGAGGAAATATATTGAAGCTTGAATATTGTGAAAGGTGCTTTGTGGAGGTATGGCTACATATCCCTCAAAACCATATAAAATAGCAAACCAAATGTCTGATCAAAATATAGGACTTTTAGAATACATACAGACCGACAATAGGCACATGAATAGATGCTCAACATTACTAATTATTAGAGAAATGCAAATCAAAACTGCAATGAGGTACCACCTCATACCAGTCAGAATGGCCATCATTAAAGTCTACAAATAAAAAATGGAAAGGATGTGGAGAAAAGGGAACCCTCCTACACTGTTCGTGGGAATGTAAGTTGATGCAGTCACTGTGGAAAACAGTGTGGAGGTTCCTCAGAAAACTAAAAATAGAATTACCATATGATCCAGCAATCCCACTCCTGGGCATATATCTGGACAAAACCATAATTCAAAAAGATACATGCACCCCAACGTTCATTGCAGCACTGTTTACAATAGCCAAGACATGGAAGCAACCTAAATATACAGTGACAGATGAATGGGTAAGGAAGATGTGGTACATATATACAATGGAATACTACTCAACCATAAAAAAAGAATGAATAATGTCATTTGCAGCAACATGGATGCAACTAGGGCTTATCATACTAAGTAAAGTAAGTGAGAAAGAGAAAGACAAATACCATATGACATCACTTATATGTGGAGTCTAAAATATGACACAGATGAACCTACCTATGAAACAGAACCATGGACATAGAGAACAGACTGGTGGTGGCCCAGGGGGAGGGGGTTGGGGGAGGGATGGGGTGGGAGGTTGGGGTTAGCTGACGTAGGCTTTTACATATAGAATGGATAAGCAGCAAGGTCTTACTGTATGGCACAGAGAACTATATTCAATATCTTATGATAAACCACAATGGAAAAGAATATAAAAAAAAGAATGTGTACATATATGTGTGTGTGAGTGTGTGTGTGTGTATAAGTGAATCACTTTGCCGTATAGCAGTAATTAACACAACACTGTAAATCAACTATACTTAAATTAAAAAATAAAAGTCAAGCTGGGTCTCAGATTTTGATACGGCACACCTCAAAGCCATGAAGGAATGAAGCACGCTCTTCTAAGGGCTGAAAGAAAGAGTCCCAAGACCACTGTATCCAGCCAAGTTATCACTCAGTCATAAAGCAAAGCAACAGACGTTTTCAAAGACCAAAAAGCTCAGAAAATACAGCACCTTTAAGTTCCTTGTAGAAAAATCTACTTGATCATGAACCCAGCCAACCAAGAAATGAATGAATATTAAGAAACAAAACTAAATAAAATAAACCTCAGGATTAGATAAGCCATGGTAAATATATATATATATTTTGAAGTTCCATCATACTAAGAGACAACCTCTACTCCTTTGGTCTGCATAGTTCCTTTCTCTTTGTACAGAGCTACATAAATTGCTAGTGTAACCCTGACATTACTTCTCAAAACCCTATTCCAAGTTTGAATTCCCTTGTTGTGTCCTTTGTGTTATATTAATAATAGGCCTAACAGAGAAAGGAAAGGAAAGGAAAGGAAAGGAAAGGAAAGGAAAGGAAAGAAAAGGAAAGGAAAGGAAAGGAAAGGAAAGGAAAGGAAAGGAAAGGAAAGGAAAGGAAAGGAAAGGAAAAGACAGGGGAAAAAGAAAAAAGAAAAGAAAAGGAAAGATATTTCAGCTACTATCATTGAGACGTAAAAATTACACACTGGGATTTCTAGGTAAAATAATGATTTGCTTGGAATTCAGAAACAGAAAAACATGAACTCTAGATTATATCTGGTCACTACTAGCTGTGTAACCTCTTTGATTGTCATTTTCTTTTGGAGGGTGATACACTTTATGGAGATTCTGTGTGACTTAAGTAAGTAAAATTTGAATAGTGTGTCCTTCTTATAGTAGGCACTCAATGAGCACTAGTTCTCTTGCCTAGAACCAATTAGAAGACACCGGCTGGATGCATGCTATTCATGTCCACTACTTTAGACCATAATGAAAGGAAATATATAATGTCTAGCTGGGAAACCATATAAATTTTAAACAGAAAACAGATTTAGGCAATTTGATAAAGATCTTATATTTAAAAATGAATAGACTGCTAGTGCACATATATTAAATTATGCCATTAAAACTTAAAATTCTCTCTTATTTTCTAATTATATTTACATCTGGCATTATAAATTTTCATTATATGTACTGTGAAATTGGGAGTTTTCATTTAAGGATCGACATTTATTTCCTATGTAACATAAAAGTGAACATATTACAGGAGAGGAGGAAAACGTTTCTAGTTTTCTAAAAGAAACATGACAGTCTAAAAAATATATATGATCAGGGCCACCCTGAGAACATGTAAAAGCAGCGAGATTACTGCAGGATTCATTCTTTAGGAATCCTTTGCTAGTAGTGCTTGGCAGTGACTCAGACAATGCAAGTGAAGAGGGAAGAGTACACGGCTTCATCAAACGATGCAAGAAAAATGAAGATGCTCATATACATCCAGATATGCCACAGTCCCCCACTCCCATACCACCAAAACTGCTAAGGTGAAAGAGTAGAAACTTCCATTTCTTCCTTGGCCATACGTGTGGTTTGTTTTTGCTATTTTGCTTTGTCATATATTTTTTAAGTATCTCTTTATATTCAAATATGTAAAGATAAATTTTAATATGTTGAGCTCCCAAACACAATCATTCTTGGCACTAAGCTATAAGGCTTGGAAAAAAAAAAAAGAAGAACTTTACTTTGTAGCCAATTACTCAGGTATGCCCAGAAACAGAGGGCATGGTCAGCACCCATCTACATGCACATCATACCTCTGAGAATTTTCTTGTTATTGGAAGTGATAATATAAAGATAAAAACCAAATTAAGAGATTATTACTTTCATTTATCCACAATTCCCAGATATTTTAATTTCTGTAACAAAATAAAATTTATGACATAAATTGATTATTATTTAGATGGCTAAGGAGTAATTTTTTAGGATGAAAATAATAAGTTACAGCTGAAACTTTATATTCTTCTTTCATGTTTGTGTTGTATACCAAATACTCACTTGCTCAACAGGGTAACTCAATAGGAAAGATCTAAGAAATGGTTTATATCCATATAACATGGTATCACAAGTACTAAGTTGTGGAATGGGGTGTATAAAAAGTGGATATCTGCTAAATCTATGATGATCAAACACTATCTAATGTTGACATTAGCTACCTGAGTCATTTGAAGTCTTCTCACAGTGAGTAAAATTGTTATCTCTCCAGTAAAGCACGAAAATACTTCTTCAAAAATAAACAGAGAAGTTATGTAGAACATTAAAAAAACAAAACAAAAAACTCTCAGGAAAGCACCAATAAGAAACAATTGAGAACTAATCAGTGACTGAGTACAAGCAGGAAACAAACTGAATGAAGAAATCATGTTATGTCAACCTGAAAAACAAAATAGTCAGTTATTTCACCAGCAAAATGAGTTTATTCAGGAATAGCAGAGGAATTGCAATTTGAAAAATGTAAACTATGGTGAACCATAGGCAAGTCCAAAGAGACAAAGGGAAGGTCAGCTTTTACTAAGGATTAAGAGAAAATTGGGGAGGGTTGTTTGAATACAATTTATTGGAGAAGAATGAGTTCAAAGTTGTGGTGGTTTCTTATTGGCTGTAAGAGGTGGTGAGTGCTTTGTTGCTAGGCTAGGTAAGGATCCTCCTTCCTTTTCTTAAAAACAGGAGATGAAATTCTTATGTGAAAAATGTGCCCCCCCCCGACTTGTACCAGAAGAAAAGCAACATCCTTATCACCATAGATAAGAAGTTGAGAGCGAAAGAATTTTATACAAAGAACGCTATACAAACAGACCTTGCTAAAATAATTCTTATCTTCCTTCTTCCTGCTGGTTATGCAGGCTGTAACAAGTGATATATATGTGAGAGATGCCCTTTCAGGGCTTCCTGACTCCATTTTAAATGAGGTTCCCTTTATTTATTTTCACAGTTATTATAATAGAAATTTCCAAATTGTGTAAGAAATATTGGAAAAATGAAAAGCCCCATGAGTGAGTCATATAGATTCAGTGAGTCACTAAGCCACTCTGTGATTCTTTCCTCATCTATAAAGGAAGATACAGATACCTACTCTTTTGCTATGTGACAGTTCTGTGATGTTCAAAGGAAATAATGTGTAAAAGTACTTGATAAATTATGATATTGTTTTCAAATTTTTTCTGCACCTTCACCTCTTTCTCTGTTAAATACAAAGTAGGGCAACAGAATTCTCCAGTCTTTTCCTTCGCTTACATTCTTCATATTTGATTTTGAAAAAATTCTACATTCAGAAGCCAGTGCTTTCTGCTCACCTACTCTGTGGAAAGAATTTTTCTGCTACTTACATGAGGCATTTAGTTTCAGATATCCTGTAGGTCTTTAGGGAGGTTGTAGAACTCAACTTTTTATGGCTCTAAGCCTGGGACTATTCCCAAATGTCAACTTCAGTTTGAAAAGCATTTTAGACAGGTGAGCTACAAGCATAATTTGACATTATTTGGCACTGTGGGATAAATTGCAATTAAATCCTATAAGACTCTACCCACTGCTATATGTGCCAGTGAGGGGCACCAGATATTCATATCAGATACACCTAACCTGGAGTAACCATAAGTAAAGGAAATGGAATGAAAAGTTCAAAATTGCTGAGGACATTCTTTAGAGCAGACCCTAAGAGAAGTCCTAAAGCTAGGTACTTACTTATTATAGCCATTTTATGATGCAGGCATTCCATCCCCATATTACTAAAGATGAAACCAAGACTAGGAAAGGTAAAATAATTTACCTAAAGTTTGTAAAGATGGTGAACAGGAAAAGGGGATTTGAACTTTTGTGTAAATGTGTCAAGTAAATGTATCCAGTTTAAAAAATGTAAATGTATATAACTGAATTTTATAAATTACATAATATTTCCTATTAAAAATGGAGATTTGGAGATAATTCAACAGATAGAAGATTTTTAAACTAAATTATAAAAGTTATACTTAGGAAAAAAAGTAATGAAAATCATATATGACAAAGTTGTGATAGCCAATTAGAGACATTCAATTGAATAAAATGTTATAAAGAAAATTCCTACTGTAAATACTAGAAATTGTGGTGATTATCTGTAAGATCCAGGAAGAAAAAAGTTTTAAATCAAGACATTTTACCTGGGTTCCATAGACTTTGTCACACTTGTAATGGCACTAAAATTTTACACAAAAGTTTGTGTTTAAATATCTTTTGTTCTGAAGAGAGTTTGTAGCTTTAGTCTCAAAATGTTCATCATCCAAATAGGGGCAATACTTACTTTTGCAAAAGGAAAAAATATAAAACTACTTTTAGCAAAACACTTAGCAGCCCCTCTTTCCTTTTCTAGTCTCCTCTTAAATATTTTAAAGTAGGCAGTCAATCCATAGAGAAAATGGGATGTTTATGCTTTTCAATGAAACAATTAAGTATGTTACCCATTTAAAATTAAGCCTGGTTTTCTCCCATGGGGTAGAAAGTTACTTAACAACAGAACCGAGTGGAAACTCATTCATTTAACAATGTAAAAAGTCTGTCTAGATGGTTTCAAATATGAGCCTAATATGAAAATTCAGTAATAATTAAATCTAAGGAGTAAAAAAATCTGGCTTTTCAGTCTGTCACATAAGGAGCTTGGAAGTTGGTACTCCATTTAATAAAAAGTAAAAATCTGAACAAACTGAAAAATCAACAACTCTTCTTAGATCCTCTAGAGATGTGAGGTCACAGGGCAAACTGCTGTGCCCAAAAGAGAGACAGACAGGCAGATCTAGAGACTCACAACTTACCGGAATAGAAACCCACCAGTAGAAACCTCCACAGAAACTAGTACTGGGGCAGAAAAACCTGAACTGTGACTGAATTGCTGGAGGCTCAGTGTGGGCACGTCTGAAAGTTCAAAACTCCAGGGTGGATCAGTCTTGGGGAAGCATCGCATTTTGTGAGTTTTACCTTCAGTAGATCTATCTGGTTTTACCATTAAATATCATAGACAAGTCCCCTGATATTTCAGGCAGGAGGAGGGAAAAAGTAACCATTTTGAAATAAGCCAGAGCATTCTGTTCTTTTCAACAAAGCCTGTTCTCAAGAGAAGGTATTTTACCAGAGCTAAACCTATTGGAGTTTTATCACTGCCTAACCGACCTGGAAGAAAGCCAATAACCAACTGCAGACCCTTCTAGACATCCTGTTCCATCTAAAGGATGGGAGATAGAGGATGGAGGGAACTGAGAAGCACTCATGAAGTTCACATCCCAGAGACTCATGCTCACCAAAAGATTGAGACCTACTCATAGTAAGTACTATAATACTATAGAATGATTCCCCTCCCTCATGCCTTATCACCATGTCACTAAAGGCCTTTTTACCAGAGCTCCTTTTACTCAGTACATCATGTCCAGCTTTCAACAAAAAATTACAAGGCATACAACAAGGCAAAAATCACAATTTGAATTTTAAATAATTATGATTAATATGCTAAGGGCTCTAACAGAAAAAGTAGACAACATGCCAGAACAGATGGTTAATGTATTTTTGATTCTAAGATAGAATCAAACACAAATGCTATATATCAAAACCATTATAACAGAAGTGAAGAATGACTTTGAAAGTTCTCATTGGTAGACTAGACACTGCTCAAGAAAGAACCTCTGATCTTGAGAATATGTCAACATAAATTTTCAAAACTGAACACAAAAAAGAAAAAGATTTTTAAAAAAAGGTCTTTTTTGCAAGAACTATGGGACAACTCCAAAAGGTATGACACATGGGTGTAGCAATACCAGAAGGAGAAGAAGGAAGGAAGGAAGGAAGGGAGGAAGGGAGGAAGGAAAGGAAGGAAGGAAGGAATAGAAGAAAAGTTCCTTGATTTGATAAAGAATATCTAAAAAAACTTCTAGCTCACATCATACTTAAAGGTGAGAAACTAAATGCTTTCCCACTAAGATCAGAAATAAGGCAAGAATGTCACATTTCACCACTCCTTTTCAACATTGAACTGGAAGTCCTATGTAATGCAATAAGACAAGAAAAGGAAATCAAAGGTGTACAGATTTGGAAGGAATATCACTGTCTTTGTTTGCAAATTATATTATTGTGTATGTAGAAAATTCAGACAAATCAATAACAAAAAACTTCTGGAACTAAGAAGTGATTATAGCAAGGTTGTAGGATGCAGGTTTAATATACAAAAATCACTCACTTTCCTATATACCATCAATGAACAAGTGGAATTTGAAATTAAAAACACTACCATTTACATTAACATCCCCCCAAATGAAATACTTAGGTTTAAATCTAACAAAATATGTACAAGATATACATGAGGAAAACTGCAAAACTCTAATGAAATAAATTCAATAAGCACTAAATAAATGGAGAGATATTCATGGTCATGGAAAGGAAGATTCAATATTGCCAAGATGTCATTTTTTCCCAAGTTGACCTTTAGATTCAGCATTATCCCAACCAAAATCTCAGCAAGTTGCTTTGTGGGTATCAACAAACTGATCTAAAATTTATAAGGGGAGGCAGATGACCCAGAATAGCCAACACAATAAAGAAGAAGAATAACAATCAGAGGACTGGCACTACCTAACTTCAAAACCTACTGTAAAGCTCAGATAATCAAGACAGTGCTGTCTTGGTGAAAGAATAGAGATATTGATCAATAGAACAGAACAGAAACTCACATAAATATAGTAAACTTATCTTTTTGATAAATGAGCAAAGTTAATACAGTAGACCAAAGACAGTCCTTTTCACAAATGGTGCTGGAACAACTAAACATCCATATGCAAAAAGTGAATCTAGACACAGACCTTACAAACTTTACAAAAGTTGACTCAAAGTGGATCAAAGACCTAAATGTAAAATGTAAAACTGTAAAACTCTGGGTTTCAGGATGACTCTTTAGATACAACACCAAAGACATGAGTCATGAAAGAAATAATTGATAAGCTGGACTTCATTAAAATTAAAAACTTCTGCCCTGCAAAAGACACTGTCAAGAGAATGAGAAGACAAGCCTCAGAATGGAAGAAAATATTTGTAAAAGACATATCCGATAAAGGACTGTTAATCTAAAATATACAAAGAACTCTTAAGCTCAACAAAAAGAAAATGATTTAAAAGTGGGCAAAGGACCTGAAGAGACACCTCTCCAAAGAAGATATACAGATGGCAAAATAAGCATATGAGAGGATGTTCAACATCATATGCTATTAGGAAATCATAAATTAACATAACAATGATTTAAAAAAACAATGATATACCACTATTAGAATGGCCAAAATCCAGAACATTGACAACACCAGATATCCTTCAGCAGGTAAATAAATAAATTGTGGTAGATCCAGACAATGAAATATCATTCAGTGCTAAAAAAAACATGAAAGAACCTTAAACTCACATTATTAATTGAAAGAAGCCAATCTGAAAAGGCTACATACACTATGATTCCAATGATAAGGCATTCTGGAAAAGGCAAAGCTATGGAGAGAGTAAAAAGTTCAGTGGTTTCCAGGGGTTAGAGGGAAGGAGAGATGAATAGGAAGAGCTCAGAGGATTTTTAGGGCAGCGACACTATTCTACAGGATGCTGCAATGAGGGATACATTTGTCAAAACCTGTAAAATATACAACACCAGAAGTAAACCCTAATGTAAACTAGAGACTTGTGGCTGATAATAGTGTGTCATTGTAGGTTAATCAATTGTCACAAATGAACCTCTTTGGTGTGGGGTGTAGATAGGGATAGGGGGTATGCAGTTGTGAGAACAGAAGGTTTTAGGAATTCTCTGTATTTTCTACTCAGTTCTGCTGTGAATCTAAAACTACTCTAAAAAATAAAGTATTTTTTTTAAAAAAACATGTATAAAGTGACTCTGCTAAGTAAGGTAAAATGTAAGTCTAGGGACAACATTACGAAGAGGCACTGAAGTGGATCCTGAGCAGCAGGGCTATGCTTGGAACACTGGGGGAAAACGGGGAAGAGACTAAACTTGATGTGCAGCAAACACAGAGGCGATTCTCTTCAAAACAAATGAATCTGACAAGACCATCAGATTCTGTAAATAACTGTAATAGTTGTAAACCAAAAGATGTTTTTTCATAGTCTTGGTGTAGAAAAAACAGATCAATCAATCTTTTACACTACAATCATGAAATCCCAGCAAATTCATAAATGGTGGAATGACTATAAGGTAAATCAATGAAACTATGACCATACATAGACCTAAATGTGTATGAACAGCCCTGTTATTGTACTTTGATTCATCCTCTATAATTGTTTCTCAGTTGTTTCTCTGTTCCTCTGACATCTATGGCTTTGATGTCCTGTCTATTCTTAATGAAAGTTTGCATAAGATTTCACAGTAGAAAGCTATCTTGAAAATAAAGAAGGGGGTTGTCATCAAATAATCCTTTGTAAAAATATTGTTTAACCTTATCATATATTTGTAAAAAATGACTTGTTTTTTCAAATAATTTCCAATATTGTAATAGCAGAAAGCTAAGTTTTCAAATATCAAAGTAGTCTCACACTATGTTACTTTCTCAGTAAGAAGAGAGGATGACAATATTTATAAGGTGATATACACCTTTATTGTCTATAATGAGAACTCTGAAGATAAGTAAAAATTAAACTGGCAATAAAAGGCAGAAATTTAGTTTAAGTCAAGAAAAGGGGAAACTGTAAGTAAGCTTTGTAAAGTTGTAATGAGCCATATATAAATATAACTGAAAATAATCTTTAGAAAGACTCAGGATAAATTTCATAGCCATAAGTATACCATTGCATTTTAAAAATCACAACTATATTGATGTCCCATTGAACTAATTCCATTTTCTTATTCTCGCTTCAAAGTTTGCTACAACTTTTGCATTTTCTTCCTATTAATGACTTTGCCATCTCCTTTTCTGGGTTGTCCACTTTCATTTATCTTTTTCTATGTTATTCCTCCCACAAAACATGACTCAAAATTTAACAGCTCAATGAATAATTTTCTTCTCATTGTCTTCTGACATTAACCACTCTTTTACTTTGCATTTCACTCTGCAATTTACTCTTTTTACAGATGTTTGTCAATAAGTTGCTCTGTGTGTGTGCATACATTCACAAGGATGTTTTTACATCATTGTCGCCAGATAACTTATCAGAGGACTGTTTCTACCCTATCACTCACACCACCTATAACAGGGCTACAATACAAAGGAAAAACTCAACAAATGTTGCTGAACCATTGACTGTTGTAACATTATTTTAATTATTAGGAAAAAAAATAATTAGCACTTGTAGACCACATTAAGTCTTAACAAAAGCTTTCAGATACACCAGCTCATATGTCTATTATTTTATAATAAATAGTTTGCTCTAGTTTATCCATTGACAATTAAAGTGTATAATAACAATGATTTGTACTTACCTTTGAAGCGTGTGGGGTTTTTTGCATTTATGTATGAAGATATCCTGAGAATTTATAACATTTCAAACTGAGAATTCATCATTTGGAAGGTTGCTCAACAATCCCATTGTTCTCTGCTTTAAATGTATCTACTATGTATACTATCTACTCCCATTCTATTTTCTAGTTCAAGTCAGTCTTTTCTTCCACCCTTGGGTGACTATAATGAAAGATTTCAGTGTTTAAAAGCCTAAACTGGAGGTGTATTGTAAATCTTCTCATCCCTTCTCTTTTACTTCTACTAGGCTTCAGACAGTAAGCAAGCAGAAGAGTCAAGAGGGAAGGTAAGAAAATCAACATATTTGCCTAGATCTCAACAGTGGTTATCAAAATACAAGATGGATGGTAGACTTACCTAATGGCAAGAGCTGACATTTGATGAAGAAACATGAACAGATTGGATACAGTTGGAGAAAATATTTTCTAAAATTAGCCTAAAGGTATTCTATGATTACTAATAAGTGTCACAGAATCTGGGTCTAAAAGTAATATAATGGAAACTCTTTTTAATGGCGTCCTGTTCAATGGGATAGAAAATTCATACAAAGCACTTATTTGACCCAAATTAAGAACAACTATAATTTTTTAGACTTTTCTTTAAAAAAAATTACCAAGGGAGATAAAAGGAGTAACGTTTACATACAGTTTAACATATTACCTTAATAAATGTTTTGTTGATGCACAAAGGTAGATTCAGAGGCTAGTTTATAATGTTGATTTAGAGTTGAACTTATCATAAGAAAGTAAATGAGATGTTGTGTCATACAATATCTTTTAATCCCACTCCCCCTCATCTGGTAAAGACTGGATTTGGAAGAGGAAGGGAGAGCTGAGGGGAAAGTTGGGTCTCAGAAGAAGAAAGGCTGAAGTTTTTGAAAGAATAGTAATGTCTAATATTCACATAATTCTTAAAATTATATTTTGTTATTAGTTTGAATAGTTAATACATTCACATGTTTCAAAATTCAAAAGATATTGCTATCTTTTTTTTGCTTTTTTATACAAATAATAGAACACTATATTTACATTGAACTGATTATTATTTAATAGCAAATATTGGAGTTCATATATCAGTAAAACAAAATTTTTCTTATTCTTTTAAATGGCTTTTTGAATATGTGTAATATACTGACTCCATCCTCTAAGAATGGACTTCTCATTGTTTTAAGTCTTTTGACCCTTGCAAAAAAGTTATTCACTGAATAGCTTAGTACATATATAATTTTGTCTATAGGCAAATTTAAGTATAGCATAAAGTCCTAGAAGTGGAATTGCTGGGTCAAAATTACATATTTTTAACTTTGGTAGATATTGACAAGTTATCCTTCTAAGAAATTATACGAATTTAAACCTTCACAAATAATACACGAAAGTGCTTTTTTTTACACATCTTTATCAGCATAATGGATAATTAAGACTAAGGGTCTTTTTGCCAAACTTCTAGATGCAAGTAGTACAATAGAATAGTTCTAATTTGTAATTATCATATAAGTGTTACTGAGAAATTTTTCATGCTTTCTAAATCATTTGCAGTTTCTTTTCTGCTCATATCTTTTGCTTATATTTTTTCTTGGTTGTTGGAATTTTTCTTGATTTGCAAGAGTATATCAATGAGTTCAAAATTGTTTTTTTCAATTTGTAATTTGCCTTTTGATTTTCCTTTAGGTGGTTATTGCTAAGTAGAACTTTTTATAGGAACTGAAATTTATTTGTTTATTTGTTTATTTATTTGAGAACCATCCACATTCTGACATTTTTAAGGATCGTTTTTTTCCCATTTTTTCTTAGAATTTTTATTAGTTCCCTTAACAAATTTAAATATTTAACTTTTTGGAGTTTATTTGGTACAAGATATAAGGGCTAGCACCAACTTAATTTTTTTCAAGATTGTTACTTTTACCCAACACCAATTTTTGATAATCTCATCTTTACTAATTAGAAGTGATAGCTGGTTATATATTAAATTCCCAAATGTCTGTAGGCTTATTTTTAAACTTTACATTCCTTTTCATTGCTATATATCTATTTCAACACCATTACTTCAATTTAAATTATTGTAGCTTTTATATTAAGTTAAAAGTGTATGACAGGAGTGTTCATACTGCATTGGTCTTCTTTCTCTCAATTTTCCAATTTCTTTTTCTCTTCTGTTTTGCCATATAAACTTTACAATTAAAATTTTGAATTTCTAATATTTTTATTGGGATTTCTTTAGATTTATAGATTAATTTAGGGGCACTTACTCCTTTTTATGATGTTGAGGCTTCCTTTACAAGAACATGGTCCATAATTTCATTGATCAAGACACATTTTACATCCCAGAGTTTTCCTTATATACATCTTAGAAATTTCTTGTTATTCCTAGGTATTTTATTTTATTTAGTGGTTAATTTTAGTATGAAATTTTCTTGTTATAGATTCTAACTAGTATATTGTTTCTATAAATGATTACTATTGATCTCTCTGTATTAATTTTGTATCAGATACATTTCTGAATTCTTTCACTCTATGCTTGTTCAGTTGTTTCTTCAAAATCCTCCAACTACAAAATATAAAGTCAAAAAAATATATAATTTTACATTCTTCTCAAAAATGTTATATTTATATTATTTTCATGGCTTCTATCTGAATTGACTATTACTGCTGAGGTATGGATGCCTTTTCAAAGCAAAAACAAAATTTTAAAGAAACCCAAGTAAACAAACAAAAAAACACAAAGTCATTAAAAATATAATTGATAAATTTCAATCCCTAATAAAAGTTCAGAATAGCAAAATCAACCATAAAGAAAGTCACAAGACAAATTTAAACATAAGAAAAAAATTTTGAACTAATTATCATGGTCTTATAAATCAAGAAAAATGCTTAAAAGTTATAAGGATATAGTTCACAGAAAAGAAAATTATTCTAAACATGAAGAAATACTCAATATCACTTTTCACATGACAATTACAAATTAAAACTACCTATGATTTTTAACCTAACATTTGGCAAAGTTCAAAATTTTTAATAAGGATGTAGAAAAACAAGTGTTTTCACATATTGCTAATAAAGTAATAACCATAACATTGATTTTTCTTCTCTCATTTGTATGGAAATAATTCCAGATTTTAGGTTGAGATAGATAATATTTTACCACTTTAAAATATTCATCTATTACATTTTATTAAGAGTTTCTATCTCAAATGGATATTAAATTGTATCAAACACCTTGTCAGCACACTTGCTGATTATCTGCTATTCATTACTCCATTACCATTACAGTAATGAAGATATCATATATCAAATACTACAGAATAGAGCTAAAGCAGTGCTCTGAAGAAAAGTTCTAACAGTAAATAATTACATTAATAAATTAGGTAGTAGAACAACTGAAGATAGTGCATAGACTATCCCTTATGTTCAGGCTTGATACTGAATAAAAAATATAAAAAAATACCATTATCTTCAATAACCTCAAAGGACATTTTTCCCACAGTTGATATTATGCACCTGTTACTTAGAGTCTCTAAACTAAATTAGTCATTTTTTTATACTCCAAAACTTCCTGGAATTCCTTCCCTTGAGTTTATAAGTTCTTTAGAGTAGATTCCCGATAAATATGATAGAAATAGTATATTAACATGAAATCATTATAATACATCATCTACTGATTCAAGGTTCAAAACTTATCAAGTTGATTTCCTACTTGCTCAGACCTATGAAATTGGAAAACTCATTTTCCTCTGGCTCATCTCAATGAAGTGGCCCTTTGACTTTCCAGACTTAGACCATTTGCCAGCCCCACACTATTCATATAACTGCGTTTTTAGCACAGCCATCTGCCGCTACAATCACTCCTGTTCTTTTGCAGCCCAAAGTCCAGGTAGCAAAACCCTTTTGACACAGAAGTTTCTAAGTAAAAAGTAGCTGGTGAAGAGGGTATAGCTTCTCTGGATACATTGATGTTGACATAACCTTATAATATAATATATCCATGTGAAGTGTAATAATCTGGGTTTTACTGTCCCTAAAGGTTTAGTACTCTTATATTCAGATATTTATTATCTTTGTTGGTTTTGGGTTTTTCATTTATTTGTTTTCACCACATAGAATTCCCTCATGCCTCTGGTGTGGAAGGGAAAGTATGAGAATATCAGTCAGCACTTTCTGTTATATAATAATCACCCTGATGATTTATAGCACAGCTTACTAAAGAAGAGAAAAAGCATTCATAGTAGCAGGTTATGAGTAATAAAGACCTAAATTTAGAGTAGACCTAATATTATTGTCTTGCTATGAATGATACTGTTTATTTGCAACATAACTGATCAAAGCTACACCTATTCCTGAATAATTCCTAATTGATGTTCCAAATGATTGAATAGTTGGCTCACTCTCTGTTAACAAGATGCTATCAAGCAACCTGTTTTTAGATAAATCTTTTCATCTGTTTAGTTTATGAATGATGCAACAATTTCAAATGGTAGCAATAGTATATTAACATAAAAATCATTATAATATATCATCTACTGATTTGTTAAGAAGTCTAAGACTCCTCAAACTGAAAGAAAGTAATTTCTTGTGGTTTACCTTGCTTTTAGGTCTGCTTTTGTCCGGATTTAAGCCATCCATCACCATGTCTGGTTTAAAAGTGGAGGCTTTTAAAGGATCTAATGATAAGTTACTAATATTGATATTTAGAATAAAACTAGGAATGTAACTTCATTTACCTAGTTCATTTTATATTTGCACAGTGTATGTCATTCAAGTAAAACCTAATTATAACTTCTGTTCTAATTTCCAAAGCCTTTTCTAGCATGAGATATAACCTGTTTGTTTATCCAAACCAGGTGATCAAACACATTGAATAGACCAGAATTCCCTTCAGGTGCAGTGCACCCTGTTTTCATACTGATTTCAAAGGTCTGTTGTAGATCCTTAACTTGAGAGAGTGGACAAGATAGCAGAGTAGAATAAACAAACTCACTTGCCCTCATGAGCACACCAAATCACAACAATCTACAGAACAACCATTGTTGAAAAAGACTGAAACCTACCAGCTAAAGACATAAAGACAGAACCACAATAAGACTGGTAGGAGGGATGGACTCACGATATTATCAAATACCATGACCCCCCTGGTAGGTGAACCACAAACTGGAGAATAACTATATTACAGAAGTTCTCTCACATGAGTGAGAGTTCTGACCCCACATCAGGCCCCCCAGCCAGGAGGGTCTGGCACCAGGAAGAGGAGCCTCCAGAGCATTTGGCTTTGAAGACCAATAGGGCTTGATTTCAGGAGTTCCACAGGATTGGGGAAAATAGAGACTTCACTCTTAAAAGGCACACACAAAATCTCATGTGCACGAGAACCAAGGGCAAAGTGGTAATTCGATAGAAGCCTGGGCCAGACCTACCTGGTGGTCTTAGAGGGCCTCCTGGGGAGGCAGAAGGTGACTGTAGCCCACCCTGGGGACATAGATACTGGTGGTGGATATATCCAGGAGCATTCATCTGCATGAGCTCTCCTGGAGGCTGATATTTTGGTGCCAAGACCTGCCTCCACCTAACAGCCTGTAGGCTTCAGTGCTGGGATGCCTCAGCCCTAACAACAAACTGGGTGGGGACACAGCCCCACCCATCAGCAGACAGGCTGTCTAAAGTTTTCCTGAGCCCACAGCCACCTCTAGACACACCCCTAGACTCAGCCCTGCCCACCACAGGATCAAGACCTAGCTCCACCCATGAGGGGGCAGGCACGGGCCCCTCCCACCAGGAAGCCTGCACAAACCTCTAGACCAGCCTCACCCATTAGGGGACAGACACCAGAAGCAAGAAAACCACAGTCCTGCAACCTGCAGACTGAGTCTGCAAACACAAGCCAGACACTAACCTGAAGCCAACTGGCCACTGGACATTGGGACACAAGAGGGAAATGCAGTGCTAGGACGCATAGGACATCTCCTACAGAGGGCCACTTCTCCAAGGCTGAGAAGCATAACCAACCTGCCACATACATAAAGATACAAATAGCAATTTAGACAAAATGAGGTGACAGAGGAATATGTTTCAGACAAAGGAACAAGATAAACCCCCAGAAGAATAAAGTGACATGGAGATAGACAATTTACCCAAGAAAGAGTTCAGAGTAATGATCGTAAAGATGATCAAAGAACTCGGGAGGAGAATGAATGCACAGAGGGAGAAATCAGAAGTTTTTAACAAAGAATTAGAAAATATAATAATAACAACCAAATGGAATTAAAGAATACAATAACTGAAATGAAAAATACACTAGAAGGAAGCAATACTAGACTAAATGAGGCAGAAGAATGGATCAGAGAGGTGGAAGACAGAGTAGTGAAAATCATTGCTACTGAACAGAAAAAAAGAATGAAAAGAAATGAAGACAGAGAAGGAAAAGAAATAAAAGGAATCGAAATTGGAAAAGTAAAACTGTCACTGTCCTCAGATGACATGATACTATACATAGAAAATCTTAAAGACACTACCAGAAAACTACTAGAGCTCATCAATAAATTTGGTAAAGTTGCAGACTACAAAATTAATACACAGAAATTTGTTGCACTTCTATACACTAACAGTGAAAGATCAGAAGGAGAAATTAAAGAAACAATCCCATTTACCATCACAGCAAAAAGAATAAAATACCTAGGAATAAACCTACCTAAGGAGACAAAAGACCTGTACTCCAAAAACTATAAGACACTGATGAAAGAAATTGAAGATGACACAAACAGATGGAAAGATATACCATGTTCTTGGATTGGAAGAATCAATATTGTCAAAATGACTATACTACCCAAGGCAATCTACTAATTCAATGCAATCCCTATCAAATTACCAATGGCATTTTTCACAGAACTAGAACAAAAAATCTTAAAATTTGTATGGAGACACAAAAGACCCTGAATAGCCAAAGCAATCTTGAGAAAGAAAAATGGAGCTGAAGGAATCAGGCTCCCTGACTTCAGACTATACTACAAAGCTACAGTCATCAAAACAGTATGGTACTGCACAAAAACAGACATATAGATCAATGGGAAAGGATAGAAAGGCCAGAAATAAACCCACACATCTCTAATCAGTTAATCTAAGACAAAGAAGGCAAGAATATACAATGAAGAAAAGACAGTCTCTTCGATAAGTGCTGCTGGGAAAACTGGATAGCTACATGTAAAAAATGAAATTAGAACAATCTCTAACACCATATACAAAAAAAAAAACCTCAAAATGAATTAAAGACCTAAATGTAACACTGTATACTACAAAACTCCTAGAGGAAAACATAGGCAGAACACTCTTTGCCATAAAGTGCAGCAATATTTTTTTGCATCCATCTCCTAGAGTCATGGAAATAAAAACAAAATAAACAAATGGGACCTAATTAAACTTAAAAGTTATTGCACAGCAAAGGAAACCATAAACAAAATGAAAAGACAACGTATGGAGTGGGAGAAAATATTCGTAAACAATGTGACTGACAGGGGATTAATTTCCAAAATATACAAACAGCTCATACAACTAAATATCAAAAAAAAAAGAAACAACACAATCAAAAAATGGGCAGAAGACCTAAAAAGACATTTCTCCAAAGAAGACATACAGATGGTCAACAGGCACATGAAAAAATGCTCAACATCACTAATTATTAGAGAAATGCAAATCAAAACTACAATGAGGTATCACCTCACACCAGTCAGAATGGCCATCATTAAAAAGTCTACAAATAATAAATGCTGGAGAGGATGTCAAGAAAAAGGAATGCTCCTACACCACTGGTGGGAATGTAAATTGGTGTAGCCACTATGGAGAACAGTATGGAGGTTCCTTAAAAAACTAAAAATAGAGTTACCATATGATCCAGCAATCCCACTCCTAGGCACATATCTAGAGAAAACTATAATTTGAAAACATACATGCATCCCAATGTTCATTGCAGCACTATTTACAATAGCCAAGACACAGAAGAAACCTATATGTCCATTGACAGATGAATGGATAAAGAAGATATGGTATATATATACAATGGAATATTACTCAACCATAAAAAAGAATGAAATAATGCCATTTCCAGTAACATGGATGGACCTAGAGATTATCATACTAAGTGAAGTAAATCAGACAAAGACAAATATCATATGATATCACTTACATGTGGAATCTAAAAAAATCATATAAATGAACTTATTTACAAAACAGAGATAGACTCACAGACATAGAAAACAAACTTATGGTTACCAAAGGGGATAGAGGTGATAGGGGTGGGGAGATAAATTAGGAGTTTAGGATTGACATAACACACTACTGTGTATAAAATAGGTCAACAGGAACCTACTGTATAGCACAGGGAACTATACTCTATATCTTGTAATAACCTAGAATGCAAAAGAATCTGAAAAAGAATATATATATATGTGTGTACATATATACATATACGTATACATATATGTATATAAATGAATCACTTTACTGTACACTTGAAACTAACACAATATTGTCAATTAATTATACTTCAATTTTAAAAAAGGCCTGTAGCTATGTTCACAAAGATCTAGTATTTGAGGACACTAATTATGGTGTCTATAATTAAGAACTGCAGAATTACAAACCAACTCTCTAAATACGCAGAACCCTGAAAATATAATAACTCCTTTATAAGAATTTTTTCAATACCTACTTATTAGATTTATATAATATTATTTGATCCAGGATATTTCTATATTGTAATAAAAATCACAAATAATGTTCTATATGAACTCAACTGATTAAATAGTAATTTCCTAATTAAAGTGGTGGAATTTAGGAAAGGTTCTCATGGCTTTAGAGGGTGATCCTTTAAGAAGGGAATCTAAATCGCAGAATATGACAAAAACACAGCTAGTTTTCATACCATCTCTGTGTTTCCTAAGACTCAATAGTGAAGAAAAGTAAGGAATTGATATATCTCAAGAATAGAGTTAAGGGCCACAATAATATTTCACCACTCCAGGCAGGGGAATGCAGACTCTGGTAGAGGACACTGGTAGATGTTGTCTCCAAAGCCATAGCTTCAGAAAGCTCAATCATTTTATGCACAGACATAGATGAGACAGAACTTCATTTCCCAATGGGGATTTAGCTCCTTAGAATGAGGGTAGAGAAATAAGTACCCAACTAAAAATAACACCCAATCTTAAAATAAGATTTTTGTCTTTATTTCAAGTATAAAATAAGCAAAACTGTACTATTTAGTGTCAACATCAATATAGATAACTTGATTTGAGGAATCTACCTCACTGGCTGTTAGATTTTCAGATTCAGGGGGAAAAAAAAACCCTCACTGAGCAGATACGGCACTTAACAATATTGGGGGATGAATTATGGCAGAAGAATTGCCAATGGAGCAAAGCATGAAGAACAGAAAAATGATACGCTCCTCAAACATTATTCTTCCATTTGACTTATCCTTTTAGCTTGCCTTTTGCTACAGTTTGCTGTAAAATTCAAATCTATATCTTAAATCCATAATTGTTTTTATGAGAAACAAGTATATCAAGATCTCTTGAAATAAAATTATAAAATTCTCACCCTTTTATATAGTGCATCAACTCATGTTTAGTTGCCTTTTATCCTATAGATGATCATGTTGTATACAGAGGGTCATGTTTATTGTGACTGTCCCAAACTAGCTGTCATGTTATCCTGGAATGTCCCATAAATATATTTGTGATGAGTACAGTTTTTCATTCTCGCATGCTTAATTGTACACACCAAATAACTTCTAGTATTTGTCCTAATCTGACCTGGAAATATATAACATCTTGATCCATGTTCTCATTGAGCATTTATTTATACTAGTGGCATGTCAAGGACACAAAAGTTCCTTCTCATAGAAACAAAAACCACATCCAGATGGTCAAAGTCTCTTCCAGGAGAGTATGGTTGACAAAAACACAGACCAATGCACGCCCCCGCCCCCAAAAAAGTCCATTCTTTGTCAAAAGAAGTCCTCTAGCAGAGAATCAAAAGAGGTCTGTGGAATCAACACAACCTACCTGATGTGTCTTTTCCCTCTTCCTGGTGTTTAGCCAGCTTTTTGACTGTTGGAAGTACCAGGTCTCTTGTTTCCAAAGAGCCGCCTGTGTTGGCCTGTCTTTCAGACTCTCATGTTGCAAAATCTGAAATTCTGTTGCAATAAACACCAGATTTCAAAGGAAAAGCAATGGAAATTGTGCAAAGATTAAACTTCATTTTTATAGCAACAGTTAGTAGTAGCATGATTATGTGTCTAAACAATGCCTGCTATTCCAATATAATATTAGATTGAGAAAGACCAGCAGTTTATTTGTGTAGAAGCAAGCACTGATTTTGAGGGTGCATTTAGAAAAACATATTTAGGTTTAGGGGAAACAGAAGGTTGTCTTTTGTATAAACACAATAATTGTATACTTTGAATCCCTCCGGAAGGAACCATATGCAAACAGATAACTTTAGATATTGCGTTATTCTACACTAATCCTCAGCCAAATGTAGTTAAAAAAGTGATTGGGCATAATGAGGGCAACCTTGACACAAACATGAGCAATATGCTTCACAAGATAAAAATTTTTGAAAATCTAAGTCAAATGAGAGCACAGTATTTCAGGAATAATTTTTTTCTAGTGATGCTTATTTAGTATGAAATTAGGAATGGTGACCTCCAATAACACTACTGATGAATTTGCGTTTCTTGGTCTTCTTTCAAGAGCATCTTCATTAACATTATTGTATCTGTCATTTTCAAGGTGCAAGACACAATGTTTAAAGAAGACATAGGAGTTAAAATATCAAAGAGTCAGAGAAATGCTCGTAAACTGCTGATGAAACTAATAAGAATATGCCCAGGGTACTAAGGAAACTAACACTTTGGTTAGGGTAGAAAGCCCTTAGGGTAGAAAGTCCTTTCAGCTCACTAATTTTCTTCTAGGCCTCTTTTCATTCTTTCTTGGCTTTATAGAGCCAGGGCTGCTACAATCCAATTGTTATGGAAGTAAAAGCTCTCAGATTGATATCTTCATCACAGAATGGCAGGCCATAACGAGTAATCATTTCAGCCAACCTATTTTACAGGTGAGGAAGTTGAAGCTTTGAGAGTTTAAGTGATTTGCCCCAAAGGGATGGTTAGCTGTGTCAAAATGGGGAACAAAATCCAGATCTCCTAATTATCAGTTAAGAGCACCCTTTCTAGCATACTACAGTTAAAACCTCCTGAGTGAAGATTTCTTAAAAGGTCTACAATTAGATTGGAGTTGGCAAAATGTAAACTAATTCTATACAAATGGTGCAAATAAATTGGAGACCTGGCTGTGTCGAGGTTGAATAGTACATATGGTGGTTGACAGGATGTTTTCATAGTAAATGTTTATCCTGGGTGTCTGGCTGACGTTGACATTCAGCAAAGGTGAATTTATCATGGAACACGATTCCTGTAAAAATGATCTTGAGCCATCTTATAATAGTTGCTCTAGAACCAACCGATTCTCAAACAGTGGTCAGTACAGATGCCATGGGTTAGATATATTTTCCCTCAGAATTCACTCTCCCAATTTTTCTTTCTACACTACCTGACACAAATTAACTATCAATGACCTTTGAGAATGATATTGTTACTTTTATTTTTTCTAGTTTGCTAATCTTCAAGCAACTATCAAAACTTTTTGATATCTTTATTTTTGCTAGACTGTCATCCCAGGGATTGTCCACTGGACTTTCATGCCTTCCCTTTCCCCAGTATAAGAGCAGATGCATGGAAGTGAGTATAATTGTACTGGGGTGTTGGGATGAGCATGGGGACCATCCACAGGACACATGCAGGACACTCTGTGAAAACAGGCCAAACTGTCAATCAACTGTAACAACTCATGGCAGGATGGAGTTTCTATCACTAGTTTTTAAAAATAATAGTAAAAGATGCTTTTGGTATTTTTCCCTCTAGAATTTTTAGATAGTTATAAGGTATAAACTATTAAGACTTACTTGGGGAAAAAGAAATGCAGATATTCATAGATTGTGGTAGGTCATAACGTACTGAGTCAAAACTGGGACCGAAAAATGCAGAATTCTGGACTATAAACCTTTAACCTTGAATTTTCCATCAGAGTGAGTTTAAAATGGTTTATTTATACATAATTTATAAATACAAATTGCATGGCATTTATTAATTTAATTATTAATTTAAAATAAAAAAGAATTTATATTGCTATTCTGTTCATGATATGAATCCCTGTTAAAAACCAGTCACAAAATATGAATTGGTATTCCAATTAGAGCAAACCAAATCCAATGATTGAACTATTTCACTATTTCAGAGGCAGTGGCCACTCTGAGATGAGGCCCTCCTGGTGGAACCATGGTAAATGATTGCTTTTACAACCCATAGCACCCGTTACCCATTACTCAGATAATGTCATATTTTGTAGTAGGGACTTAGGTTTGCATTGTCAGTCAGGAAGGTTTATAAAGTCATACATAGCTACCAATTAAAATTGGCTACCATCCTGGGATATTCCAAGACAGGGGCTGACATTCTAGCCTGTTGCAGTATAATGTAACTATTATGGTTCTGAAATATTCATCAACTGATTATTTCCCTGATAGAATAATAAATCAATAAGTACAATAATATTACTTATGGATCAGGGCAGAAATAATATGCATTAGTTTTACTTTAAGAAAGGTGCAAATTGTTCTCTTGAATATGTTCATCCAAATAAAGACCCTTTTTTTCAGTTGCTTGCCATGCTTTCCTTGGTTAATCTCATCACACAATTGCCATTAATGACAGAAGGTAAAAGGGGGTGTTCTAGGGATCACCGAGACTCCTCTGTTGCACGATGTTCTTCTGGGAGCCTACAGAGATTATGCAACCTGGAGATTATGAAGACAAGGATGGGTAAATCAGATCTGGCCTTGACCCTGACTTTAATACAAAAAGCTACATATACATTTTCATCTCTGAGCCTTATTTCCCCACCACTAAACAGGAGATTATAATAGTACCTGCCATATTAGGCTGTTCTAAGTATACCATGGAATAATACATGTAACACAACTGGCAGAGGACCCAGTTCATAGTAAGACTTCAGTGAATGTTAGGTTTTATTTTTTAATTAATTAATTAATTAATTGTATTTTGATTATTACAAAAGTGGCCCACGTCTGATCTTCCCCATTTTAAGTCAGAATACTTTTTTATTATTGAGCTGACATGCTTGAGTCTTTCATCAGAGAAGGACAGTTTTCACAGCAAGATGCGAAAACAGCGATTCTGCAAATAATTTTGTGAATTGTAAGTCACGAAAAGGGAATACATTTCAAAAACACTCTTGTGATATTGAAGTGAAATAAGCACCAGACTGGTAGTTAGGGATTTGGAGTCCTAGTCCTGACCCTTTCGCTAAATTTCTGAGTGACTTTGTACAAGTCACTTTGGGACCTTAGTTTCCTAAATTTACTTAACAGTAAATGGATTATATGGTCATTGCCAGCTCTCACATTGTGTGGTTGGGTTGCAAAGGACTATGAAGTTGGAAAACTCTTCCTTCACTTAGTACATTGAGAACTTTGCCAATTTTGGTATATGTGTCTTAGAGAGGGTGCCATGGAAGCAGTTCCTATAATGGGAATTCTTGTGCAAGTGATTTCTCATGGGAATGTTCCCAGGAAAAAATGTGCTCATTAGGTAAGAGAGGAGGGCTTATATATCCCGACAATAGTCACCTGGATGCCTAAGGTTGGGAGCAAGGTGGCTCCAATCCTATATCTAAGCAGCAGTTCCTGCAGCAGCCAGTAAGAAAAATTCTTGGAGATCCAGAAGTGGCACCAATAGCTTCTAGTATATTACGTTTTGATGTACTGCATATTTAAAGCACTTGAACTTATGAAATAGCTTTCTATAAATCAGCCTCTCCAATATAGGGCATCACTGCACATAACTCTGAGTTCCTTCACTTCATCTTTACTGGACAAATGCTATGAACATTCTAAAATTGTCTGCTTGATCTTTGCTACCTTATGATTACCAAGTTCACCTTCCCCTCTATTTTCCCAGGGTCATAAGCCCTTACTCCTCCTACTGATCACAAGGCAATTTGAGGGGATGCTCTTAGGATGTACTCTTTCTTTTTTTTTTAATAGATCTTTATTGGAGTATAATTGCTTCACAATACTGTGTTAGTTTCTGTTATACACCAAAGTGAGTCAGCCATATGCATACATATGTCCCCATATCCCCTCCCTCTTCAGCCTCCCTCCCATCCTCCCTATCACACCCCTCTAGGTCATCGCAAAGCACCGAGCCGACCTTCCTGTACTATGCTGCTGCTTCCCACTAGCTAACTATTTTACATTCGGTAGTGTATGTATGTCAATGCTACTCTCACTTCGCCCCAGCTTCTGCCTCCCACACTGTGTCCTCAAGTCCATTCTCTATGTCTACATCTTTATTCCTACCCTGCAACTAGGTTCATCGTACCTTTTTTTTTTTTAGATTCCATATATATGCGTTAGCCTATGGTATTTGTTTTTCTTTCTGACTTACTTCACTCTGTATGACAGACTCTAGGTCCATCCGCCTCACTACAAATAACTGAATTTCTTTTCTTTCTATGGCTGAGTAATATTCCATTGTATATATGTGCCACATCTTCTTTATCCATTCATCTATCGTTGGACATTTAGGTTGGTTCCATGTTCTGGCTATTGTAAATAGTGCTGAAATGAACATTGTGGTACGTGACTCTTTTTGAATTTGGTTTTCTCAGGGTATATGCCCAGTAGTGGGATTGCTGGGTCATATGGTAGTTCTATTTTTAGTTTTTCAAGGAACCTCCATACTCTTCTCCATAGTGGCTGTATCAATTTACATTCCCACCAACAGTGCAGGAGGATTTCCTTTTCACCACACTCTTTCCAGCATTTATTGTTTCTAGATTTTTTTGATCATGGCCATTCTGACCAGCGCGAGGTGATACCTCATTGTAGTTTTGATTCGCATTTCTCTACTAATTAGTGATGTTGAGCATCTTTTCATGTGCCTCTTGGCCATCTGTATGTCTTCCTTGGTGAAATGTCTATTTAGGTCTTCCGGCCATTGTTTAATTTGATTGTTTTTTTTTTTTTTTTTTTTTTTTTTAATGAGGATCTTGAATCAGATGCGTATGTTTGATTGATTGATTGATTGATTGATTTTGGCTGTGTTGGGTCTTCGTTTCTGTGCGAGGGCTTTCTCCAGTTGTGGCAAGCGGGGGCCACTCTTCATCGCGATGCGCGGGCCTCTCTCGTTGCGGAGCACAGGCTCCAGACGCGCAGGCTCAGCAGTTGTGGCTCACGGGCCCAGCCACTCTGCGGCATGTGGGATCTTCCCAGGCCAGGGCTCGAACCCGTGTCCCCTGCATTAGCAGGCAGATTCTCAGATTGTTTGTTTTTTTGATATTGAAGAGGGAAGCACTCAGCAGTCAGCTGTCCACACCCTGTAATACAAGAGTGCATCCTGGATGTAGGGTAGGGTGTGGACAGCCAACAGCTGAGTGCTTCCCTCTTTTCTTCCTGAAAATGCAATTTAAATTCTGCGACACTGTTTCTTTTTCCGCAGCAAGAGTCAACTTCATCAGAAGTATACTAAGAAGTACCTTTCAGAAGAAAATGGGAAACCCAGAGAGCAAGTGCAAGTTTTTCCGTTAAAATAAGAAAAGAAGTCAAGACATAGATGTCCGTCTTTGAAATTTTAAAAAAAAAAAAGCTTTTTTGATTCTAAGATTACTATTTATTTTACTGTAACACATTATCTAGTAAGAGGTCATGTGGTGTTACAGTAGCCACTAACTTCCAAGGTTGCTTGTCTAACCACCATGGTCCAGTATAAACTCTGGGATAATATGACTCACTTTCTTTTTAGGCTTCTAGAATAGTATTTCCCTGGTTTTTACTTCCTTTGAGATAAATCACATTATTTTTTGACACTCTTGCATTGTTTCCATTAGAATGCCTCCCTCTCAGCACTGATTTATTTCTATCATTGAAGCAAGAAAGAGTAGATCACATAAGTTAAGAAGATTTTGTATGTAAAATGAGTAACTGATAGATTTTCTAACAAGAAGGGAAAATTAATCTCAAACTTACATCAGCTTTTAGATATAATATACCCTGGGAAAACCATAATTCAAAAGGACACATGTACCCCAATGTTCATTGCAGCACTATTTACAATAGCCAGGACTTGGAAACAACCTAAATGTCCAATGATAGATGAATGGATAAAGAAGATGTGGTACATATATACAATGGAATATTACTCAGGCATAAAAAGGAATGAAATTGGGTCATTTGTAACATGTGGATGGACCTAAAGTCTGTCATACAGAGTGAAGTAAGCCAGAAAGAGAAAAACAAATATTGTATATTAACGCATATATGTGGAATCTAGAAAAATGGTACAGATGAATGTATTTGTAGGGCAGGAATAGAGACGTAGACATAGAGAACAGACATGTGGACACAGAGGGGAGGGGGAGGGTGGGATGAATTGGGAGATTAGGTTTGACATAAATACACTACCATGTGTAAAATAGATAGCTAGTGGGAACCTGCTGTATAGCACAGGGAGCTCAGCTCGGTGCTCTGTGATGACCTAGATGCAAGGGTGGAAGGTGGGGAGGGAGGCCAAGAGGGAAGGGATATAGGTATACATATAGCTGATTCACTTCATTGTACAGCAGAAAGTAACTCAACATTGTAAAGCAATTTTACTCCAATAAAAAGAAAAAGATCTAATATACCCTATCAATGAAATTAACATGAAAATTTTAAAGAATTTAAATTCTATCTAAGTGTGTATGATTTAGTTCTGATTTGTTTTAGGGGATAGACTTTAATATGTATTCTTCGACTTATGTAGGTTTTTCTTTTTTGGGGGAAGGGGACATTAATTTACATAAAGGATGTAACCATTATTCAGTTTTGGAGTGTTTTTAAAACTACTCTAAAAGCTTTAGAATATTAGCAATGAATTTCATTTCACAGTCTATGAACAAATGTGAATTTCACAGTTACTTTGATGTTTAGGGTTTGTTTTCTGGCTAGGACATTAGTGATAAGTTGAATGTTTGCCATATATGGTTAATTCTTTCTTGACTATGTTATGTTTTTATTATGTCCTCTTATATTAAAACAATGCCACTTTGCAATAGCAGAAAGTACTAATACCACAATATGAATTGTGACAATGATCCTGTGTTAATACTCTATTTTCAGGCACCTGTAAAGCAGTCACGCACATTTGTCCAATATTGAACTGTAGCATAAATCACAATCCAAAAGCAAGTTTTATTTTCATAACCTTCAGTCTCTAAATGAGAAAGGAAAAAAAAAAAAAAGAGGTATTTTTCCCCAGCAGAGCACACTCCAGAAACAAATATGCTACATCTGTTTTAGCTGGCATGGACCAGGCCCTGTAGGATAATGCATTACTTTAGATTTCAAAACTGACAAGTCTCCAGAGTAGTAAGTCTCTGTGCTGTAAAGCAGCAGACATCCATGTGTAGAGATTTTATTTTCCAGTGACATTTTATTTAGGATTTTTCACTGGATGAATTGAGCTTGCGAGTTTATGAACTCTACTGAAGCAATTATCTCCCCAACTCAGAGGGAGCTGTTGGAATTCCTCACGTCATTACCATGTGGCCAGCAGGTTCCCTCATCACAGACAATCACAGAGGGCATTTTTGTGGTTTATTCGGAAGGCATTTTCATGCTAAATCTTATTTTTCAATACTTTGTAACTTCTTCAAAAGCTTTTGTTAGCTTTAATGTGGAATTTAGAGCAATTTATCCATTTTTTGAGAGATTGATGCAAAAGAAAAACTGTTCCGAGGGTATTTGGTGATGGGATAATATGAAATTAGGCCACGATAAAATAGTCAAAGCCCAACATTTTAAACTGAAGAACCATGTGAAAGAATTGAATTCAGATATTTAGATGCTGAAGAATACACTGGGAATATTTTACATTCACAAAGGATTTTCTTCCTAACCTCCTTTCCCTACCTCATCCATTCCCCAAACGCAAATATGCACACATTCTTTTGAAGTATGGGAAGGTGAAATCATAACAGGCATGCCTCTCAGTCTATGCCTGTGGGCATGATTTTAAACAGAAAGCTTGAGGGGGTTTATTTCTGTTAAAATGCACAGACAGAACCATGTTTTAAAAAATATGCAGCCCAAGAACTCAATAAAAGCAGAGTCAACACATGTATATATACATGTAAAACATATACAAGAGCTTACTAATATAAATATATATTTATGCTACTGGCAGAGATGGGCAATTAAACAATGTGCAATTGGGTGTGTAAAACTGAGGTCCAGTCAACAGATGTGAGTGTATTTGAGGGTAAAACTGCCAACTTGCACTATAACGCAATATGCTTATATTCAGAAAATACACTGTAAATGAAAGAAACAGAAGAAAAATCTTCTTTCTTTGCTCTATTTCAAAAGGAGATTGCTTTTTGGTCTTGTTTTTATTACAGGAGAAAAAGCAATAATGATCTAATTGCCAGAAGACATGCATACAACATGAGACTTGGGAATCTGAGTTCTTGAAAGCCATATCCAGAGATTTTCTCTAATACCTTTATTTTCAGAGTGTTTTTCCCCAAGGGAACGAAATATTTCTACAGCCTTTATCTCATTAATCCTCACATGATCATTGTTAGGGAGTCAGGCAGGCTAGGACTTCTGTAGATTCCACTACTGAAATAGACAATGGTTGCCAGAGTGACTTGATTGAAATTATAGAACAAGTCGGGAGCACAGCTGGTGAAAGAATCTGGGTCTGCTGTTTGCCAGAGCTTTCTTTTACCCAACAGAACATATTGCCTAAAGCTGAGAATCCCACAGTGTCCTCGATTACGTATTTTCAAATTATAGTTCACTTTAGAGATTCCTATTAAAAATCGGATATGACAGCAGGCCTGGAAATCATTTAGGAAACCCCAGGTTTCAAGCAAGTGGGAGATTTAAGAAGCAGAGCTGGAGGGATGGAAATCTAAAACATAGGTGGGGATGGAATGTCTAAACACTGTCTACTGGCTCTTTTAACGTGGAGGGCATCATGCTAGGTGCTATGCTGGGTAATCAAAAAGATGCAGAAGGTATTCCCTAGACATTCATTCATTCATTTACTTTTACAAGTGGCTTCTTGTTAAAGCTTCATTTCTACTTTTAACTTATGGAGAAGACAAATTAAGAATAGGAAGACATATAGCTATTTTAGAAGCCCATGGGAAGCTTGAAATGAACTACCTCATAAAAGGAAGGGCTTCTCTCCTGGGAAAGACTCATGAGGCTCTCTCTTGTCTTACTAGGATTTTTTTTAAGATATAGTCTAGCAGGGACAGACTTTTCCCTCATGAATTATTGATACTCTAAAGCAGTTTTAATTGTTTTTCCTTTCAGCACTATATAGAAAAACCCAATAATGATTCTCACTGCAATATTAGCATATATTTTAAGCATGCCATAATACCAAGGGAAAGCATCTAATTTTCCTGAAACAATATGCTTCTTTAACTTCAAGAAATATGATTTAAATTAGTAATAAAGATGACAAGTAATCTAACTTAGGTTATAAAATTGCTTTCTGTGCTGAAATATTTTGTAGGAAAATAAGAAAAGGATACATTTATGTAAGATTTAATTTAATCATTGTATAGCGTGATTAAACATTGCAATATGGAATTTGTAGATACAAGGTAAATTTCACTACAATATGAAGGTCTTTTTCTGGTCACAAATATAAAAAGTTTAAGGAAAAAAATCTTAGAATATATAAACACGTGAAACACTTAAATGCAATATATATTAAAGTAATGCTGTTTTCCTAGTAAGCACAGTGCTTAAAAATATTTTAAGTAAATGTTCTCTAATACAGCAGTTGTTAAACTTTTGACCTTAAGACCCCTTTAATTTATTAAAAATTACTGAGGATGCCAAGTACATTTATGTAGATTATACCTATTATTATTTACTCTATTAGAAATTAAAACTGAGAAACTTTGGAAATGCTTAATTTACTAAAATATAAATAATAAACAGATTGCATGTTAACATAAACAATATATTTTTATGAAAAAGTGTGCTCTTTTCCAAAAATATATATATAATTGAGAAGAATGGCATTGTTTCACATTTTTATAAATATTTTTATTGACTGGCTTAATTGGCTATATTTGCATATCTGCTTTTGCCTTCAATCTGTTCTGAAGTCATAGACAGTGCAGATTCTGGAAAACTACTGTAAGCTAGTGAGGGAATGAGAGTAAGCAAGGCAAATATTAATAACATGTGGGTATTACTGTGTAAAGACTCTGGCCTTATGGATCCCTGCAAAGGTCCCATGGACCCCCAGATCACACTTACAGAACAGTTGAAGAAAAGAGCCCCAGATTGGGATGTTGTAGACCTCGTTTCTATTTTTGATGTTATATTGGCCAGATTTTTCACTTTGAGTTGAACATTTCCATCTGCAAAATGAGATTACCAGACTATCTCTGAGGTCACGTCTACGTTCTCATTGTCCTCAAAAACTGTCTTCATTATCATGTTAATCCATACCCACAAATAAATTTTTGTATATGACATTATAATTAGGAGTAAGGTTAAAAAAAGTTTATAAGTAAATATTGATACATTGCATTATTTCTATGTGGGTGCTTATTTGGACTCTGGTGTAGATACAGCTTGTTTTATTGGAGAAATGAGGACAAATGATTAATCTCTACTCCCTTCAACCACTGAGGTAGTCATCAGGAAGTGGAAGACTCTCACTCTCACTATACGTGTGTCCTGGATATGAGCAGTGCTCTCTCTGGAATTAAACATGTTTGTGCACAAATCCCAGCTCTTCTAACTTTTTGTTGTGTGATATTGGTCAAGTAATGTAAACTCTCTAATCTTCATGTTTTTCAACTGTTAAAAGGTAATAATAGCTGGTAGGAATGCAAAGTGGCATGGCCACTTTGGAAGACAGTTTGGTACTGTCTTACAAAACCAAGCATACTCTTACCATATGATCCAGCAGTCACGCTCCTTGGTAGTTGAAAACATGCCCACACAAAAACCTACACACAGATGTAGAGCATCTTTACTCATATTGCCAAAACTTGGAAGCAACCAAGATGTCCTTCAGTAGGTGAATGGATAAACAAACTGTGATGCATCTGGACAATGGAATATTATTCGGTACTAAAAAGAAATGAGCTATCAAGCCATGAAAAGACATGGAGACATTGTAAATGCATATTACTAAGTGAAAGAAGTAAAAGGCTACAGAATGCATGATTCCAAATATGTGACACTCTGGAAAAGGCAATACTATAGAAACAGTAAAAAGAGCAGAGGTTTCTGGGGGTTGGGAGCAGTGAGGGATGAATGGGTGAAGCACAGAGTATTTAGGGGGCAGTGAAAATAGTCTGTGTGGTACCATAATGATGGATACATGTCATTATAAATTTATCTAAACTCATAGAATGAACAACACCAAGAGTGAACCATAATGTAAACTGGACTTTGGGTGGTTATGATGTGTAAATGTAGGCTCATCAATAGCAACAAATGTACCACTCTTGCGGGGGATGTGGATAATGGGGGAGGTTATGCAGATATGGAGGCAGGAGGTATATGGAAGATCTCTACCTTCCCCCAAAGTTTGCTCTGAACCTAAAACTGCTCTTAAAAATAGTCTTAATAAAATTTTCTTAAAATTTTAAAAAAGCTAATAATAATAGTCAACCATCTTACATGATTTTTATAAGAATTGCATGAGATAGTCCACATAAAGCACTTAGCATAGCATAGTACCTAGCAAAAATCAAGCACTCAAAAACTCTAATGTCATTTTCACAGACATTTCCTCCTACATCTCCTTTGTTGCAAATGTTTGGTGTATTATTATTATTATTACTATTATTATTCTTTTCTATTTTAACTCTTCAGAGAATCTTTTTTTAAGCATGGTTGTGCTCAATGCAGTAAACTTTTACCACAAAGCAAAGAAAAAAAACACAGAAACATCTATATTCACAGTGCCAAGGAATAACCACTCAATATTTCTACGTGTACTTCTAGTCTTTTTTTATATTATGTTTATATTTATTTTCAAATAATATTTTATTCTACATAAAGAATGTACAGTCTATTTCTCCCTCTTATTAATATGTTGTCAACAATTTTCCATGCCAAAAAATTCTACTACAATGAGATTTTTACAGTCAATTGAAATATCATAAGGATGTTCATAATTTACTCAATTATTTTCCAGCTTAGGTAAATCATTCCTGGTCTTCTACTATTGTGATAAACGCATCATTATTGACTAATCCTAGTACATATTTCTCACCTCCTGTAGAATTCCTTTGAGTATGTCAGTGTCTTAAATAAAAATATAAAAGCATCCAAATACTTGGCCTTCTGTGAGTTTATGTCAAATGATTTCTTAGGCTTCGGTTTTAAGCCTCATTGTGGTCTCTCCCTAAACTCTCTCTCTCTCTGAGTCATCTCATCTATTCCATTAACTTTATTGTCTCCCAAATTTATATATCCAGCCCTGAAATTTCTTCTGAGATCCAGACTCATATATCCATTTCCCTACCTGATGTCTCTGTTTGGATGTATCACAAGCTCTTAAAATGTAATATATCCAAAACTGACTCTTCATTTTCCTCTTCCCTTAAATCTTTTCCTCCTTCATTTTCCTTCCCATTAATATCAGCAAAACTTTCTTCTAAGTTGCTAACATCAGGAACATGGAAATGATTTGTGGTTCCTACCTTTCTCTCCCTTCCGGTAATCAATCCTTCTTAAGTTGTCTAACACAATCACTTTTCATTGCTTGTGACTCAGAAAAGCCTCTGTCAGTTTTACAGAAGAAAGGGACTTAGCTTCGTGCAATCCAACGTCTGCAATTCTACTTCCTTTTACTAATGTCATTTTTTTAAAAATTTTATTTATTTATGGCTGTGTTGGGTCTTCGTTTCTGTGCGAGGGCTTTCTCTAGTTGCGGCAAGCGGGGGCCACTCCTCATCGCAGTGCGCGGGCCTCTCACTATCGCGGCCTCTCTTGTTGCGGAGCACAGCCTCCAGACGCGCAGGCTCAGTAGTTGTGGCTCACGGGCTTAGTTGCTCCGCGGCATGTGGGATCTTCCCAGACCAGGGCTCGAACCCGTGTCCCCTGCATTGGCAGGCAGATTCTCAACCACTGCGCCACCAGGGAAGCCCCACTAATGTCATTTTCATTTGGAAATATCCTTAAAAGTTTATAGATCATAAGACTCTCATTTTCATGAACTATAGGGATACCTAATAAAACAGGTAGATCTATTGTCAAAAGGATGGAAAGATGTGCAAATAAAGAAATAGAAGCAGATTTGGCATGGCTTAGAGAACAAAGGGCCTTGCTTTGATGTCAACATTTATTTGAAGGAGCCTGAAAAATATATTGATAAAGAAGGTAAATGGAATGATAATGATCTTCTGGTTTGGATGAAGCTTCATGACCTTCTGTTAATTATACTGTTCAAGAAATCTTTAAAAGTCTATAATTTTCTTTTATATGGAAAAAATAGGTAGAAATATTCTTTAATGATAAACTCCATACCCCACACTTTCTTAGCTTATACACTCCAATCCAATCTAAATAAATATTCAAGGTTCAACACTAGGAAAAATGACATATTCTGGAGGCATGAGGCAACACAAAAGTTCTCTAGCCTGATCAAAATTTGATAAGATCCTTTCATTGTATGCATGTTAAATATTTCCTGAGAAAGCAAATTGGTATAGTTTTGCCTTCCTCAGGAAGGGATTAATAAACTATACTATGATTTCTTAAGTTTAAAGGAGATAAGTAAAAAAACTGAATTTTTGTGCTTTAAATGTGTTGTCCCATAAAGAAAAAGAATCTTTCGCTGCATGTTCAGGAAAAGTCAAACTGTGATGCTAAAGGTTGATTTCTAGACATGAAAAAATACTTTTACATTAAGCTATTAACAGTCATTAAATGAACTAGTGAAAGCTTCTTTGTTCATATTTGACAAATAAATCTGGAAGAACTATAAGCATTCTCATTTGTGTACTATCCCTTTTAATCAAGATAACTCTTTCAATGAATTACATTGGCTTATTGATTTTTTCTTAAATGAACTATGCATCTTCTATCTTACTGCAGTGAGGAATACAGTATATCAGTTAGCTTTTAATGGATCACAAAACACCTCAAAATTTAGTGGCTTCAAACAATAATACTTTTACTATTTTATATGAGATAATGGATTAGGTGAGCAGTTTCTCTTGTCTGGCTATCTCAGCTGAAGCTGGATGCTCTAGGATGGCCTCAGGCAGTTGGCTCAATGTCACCTGTGGTGATGGAGACGACTTGACTATCATCATCCAACAGGCTAGGACTGTTGATGTGGTCGTAGTTGCAGAGTTCCAAGTACAGAAAATGGGAACAAGTTCCAGTACGCAAGTCCTTTAGAGTCTGTGCTTGTATCATATTTGTTAGTATGTCATTGGCCAAAGCCAGTCACATGACCAAGCCCAGATTCAAGAGCTAGATTCAAGAAACAGACCTACCTCTTGATGGGAGGAGCTGTAAAATCAGAATGCAAAGAGATATGCTAAACAGATGGAAAATTTGTAACAATTTTTGCAATCTATCACAGACTACCTTCTGGCCACAAATTATTCTTACTGTGTGTAACATATGCTCACCCTTCCCAGATGCCAAAAGTCTGATTCAGTTATGCCACTTATGGCATCTGGCTTGAAGTTCAAGTTCTCATGATCTGCTTCTTATCTAGATGTAGATGTGGCTCACTGGGTGCAGCTGCTCTTCATCCAGACAACTGTGAACTAAAAACGTAAGTTATCTGCTGCCAATTAACCTAATCGGGTGAGAAGGGAGCAAGAGAACTGCAATAGTTGCTTCTAATCAAAAAGGAAAGGAATGGGAGGCACAGAGAAGTTCTTGGTCTGAACCAATTCTATAATCCATCCAGGCACATGTTAAAAGGTTCCCCAACTCTGGGTCTGGGGATGTTCCTTGATTACAGTCCATTTCTGCTCCCTGAGAGTAATTTGTTTGTCCACAATCCTCTGAGTCTCTTGGCTCCACCTCTACGGTTTTCATCTCTTCGGGTAAGAAATGTCTGTGATTCTCATTCTGATTTCTATCCACAGAATGTTAGAAGCCCAGAAATCTAACTTCTTTTTGAACTATTGCAATCCCCTTTCATCCAAGCAGGCAGTTATTTTGTTAGTATATTGGTCCTTAAAACTTCATGGATTGCCTATGAATCTGATGCACATCTACTCCATGTGAGTCCTAAAATTCTCTACTCCTAAAGTTTGCAACCACATTTTTTCAAGGCAGGGCTCTCTCTACTTTGGATGTGGCAAGCTGCTGTAGAAAAAAAAATGTCCTTAAGTTTATTAGGAGCCTATCTGTCTTGCTGAGCGCTCTTATGTTTAACTTAGAACTTTTAGAGGTATTATTATAAAGGGTCTTCTGTCCAAGTTCCTGTAAATGAAAGTTTTGCAAAATGTTCTACTGTGTCATAACATGGTTACCATTTTTTTCAGTCTCTACTAACAGTTGCCTCATTGTTTTTCAACCTCCATCTACAGCCTGAATCCAAAGCCAATATTATATATATGCAAATTGTTATGGAAACAAAACCTAAAGTGGGCAACACTCTCTTTCAGATACCAGTTTTTACATCATTAGCTTTTGCTGTGTTAAAAATTTGCTTTAAACAATAAACATTTATAATTTTTTTTATGATTCTGTGGTTTGCCTGCTGGTTCTTCTTCTCTGGTCTAGCAGTCTGGTGCTAGAAATTTTTAGATAGCCTAGTTCACATATCTGGCAGTAGGTATGATATCACTTTGTAGGGGGGGATGATTTTGGCATGAGTCTCTCATCATCCAGCACATTAACATGGACTTATTCAGTCATGGCAAAATACCTAAGAGTCGCAAGAGAAGTTCTCAGTGTGCAGTGTTTCTCTGGCTTCATTTTATGTTACCTTTGATAATATCCATTTTTGCCCAAAGCAAGTCACATAACCAAGTCCACATTCAAGAGGTGGAAAAATGAATTCCACCTCTTGATGGATAGAGCTGCAAAGTCACATTACAAAGAGCAAGATGCATAAAGGGGTAGAATAATCTCTGGCCATTTTTGCATTCTGTCACAGCAAGCATGTTACTTGGTTACAATTTTTTATGGCAAGTCTCATTGTTTAAAATTTGCTAAATTTCCTATGCTAGGTTTATAGGGAAGATCAATTATTATTATTTCCATAAATTATCTAAGGTTATGAGGATATAAACATATGTGTTAAACTAAATTGAATTATAAAAATTGATGTCTTTTAAAGACCTCTTGTGAACTGGAGACAGTGTCTCAAATCATGTGAACACCTACCCTATCTTGATAAAGTTGTAAAAGGTTATCTCCCTGACAAGCATTTGATATTTTCATTGTGTTGCTCTGCCAGACCAATTTAAAAATAATTTCCAAGATTCTTAATTTTAGTAAAATAAATTTGTGCAAACTGAAATAAAACACTTTTCTCATTGTAACTGGTTCTGACCACTCAAAATTCAAGAAAGATATTTCACACACAAACTTATTATAGATTGTAACCCTATAAGTAAAGAATAATAATTATATAGAATAATAATGCATATTGGTAGTTTTTGTCTGAAAAACTGTCTAGAACAATGTTCAATAGCATTCAAATGCTTTTACTGAGCTTCTTTACTTTTCATGGTATAATGTAGTTACTTGCATAACTACAACCTACTTCCCGCCAGTATAGAATCAAATAAACAAAATATGTAAGAAAGAATACACTTAGAAACAAATCTTGTTAATTAGTTATAGCAAGCCCACAATTAAATTAAAAGGATAGTGTGGAAATAACACACACAAAATTCTTTTGAAAAACGCATCTGTACCTATTCTATGACTTATGAGGTCCTACCCTTATATATAGTAAATAATATCACTTCCTGGAAAATCAGGAACATTAGCAAACTTGAGGAACTCAACAAAGGAGAATTTCCCTACAGTTAAATGTACTGCAGGTGAAACCCGACAGAGGCAAATGGAATGGTTCTTGGTTCCGCTTTTTGGAATTCATAAACCAACAGGAGTAATAAAATTATTTCTAGCAAATAAATATGATTTTTTAAAAATGTCACCATGGGTTTTACAAAGCTAACAGATGGAAGTAAATTCCCTCACCTCAAAATTGCATGGCTCTAGCTAGGTTGAACATTACAACAAGGATGTCTTTAAATATTTATCAACCCTCGAGTCTTGTTACACTTATCAAAATAAAGCAGTTCTATAGAGCAGTAAATAAAATTAATACTATTGAATCCAAAAATTGTAAAGCAGACATTTTTGGTCAAATATGTGCTTCTTAGGAGAAGAATTCTGACCACAGTGAGACCCTGGTCTCACCCCCTTTCTACCAAAATTTCTCAAAAAGAATTTCAATCATTTTGAAGATATGGTTCATGATTTAGAGGTAGGCTTTGAAAAGCTGGAGCTTTCTCTCATCAGCCTATTCTGCAAAGGTAACAGAGTAGCGGAGTCATTCTTAAATCCCTGTTTCCAGAGACAGGCTTCCAAGAAGAGATGTTGTTAACGCTAAAATCCAGGAACTGCTAGTATTTTTTTTTTTAATAAAATTGACCCCAAAGTCATCCAATCAGAATTTTTGATGGTCAAATAATAATTTGAACTATACATTCAGTTTCTATGAGTATTCTGTAAGCCTGGTTGAAAGCTAGATTCCCTTGCATGACTTGGTTACAAAAGCCTTTACTAGGCAATCAGAATTAACTAGGAGGATTTCTTATTTTCAATATTTAAAAATGATTTATTTTAGTAAAATGTTAGTCTCTCATTGTAGTTGTATGTGTCTGTATACATAAATATAGATATGGGTACAATTTCTGGTTATATGAAAATCAACCCAGTCTGACATCTCCGCCATTTCTTCCATGATGACTCCCACTTTGCCAATCTTTTTGCAGGAAGAATAATGGCCCCCTGAAGATGTCCATAGACATCTGCCCCAGAACCTGTGAATATGTTAGGTTATCTGACAAAGGGGAATTCAGGTTGTAGGTGGAAATAAGGCTGCTAATCCGCTGACCTTGAGATGAGGAGATTTTCCTGCATTGTTTGAGTGGGCTCAACATAATCAGAAGTGGGAGGAAGAAGAGTCAGAGAGAGATTTGGAGATGCTATGCTGTGGACCTCGAAGGTGGAGGAAGCAGCCGTAAGCCAAGGAATGTAGATGTCCTCTAGAGACTGGAAAAGGCAAGGAAATAGGTACCCCAGAGAGATTCCAGAAAGGATCACAGCTCTGCTGATATCTTAATTTCAGCCCATTGAGAGCCATTTCAGACTTCTGACCTCAAGAACTGTTAAGATAATAAATGTGTATTGTTTTAAGAACTAAATTTGTGGTAATTTGTTACAGCAGTTATAGAAAGCTAATACACTCCCATATTTACAATAGTCATAAGAATAAAAGCCAAATTCCTTCCCATATCCTAAAAAGTATTGCATAAACAAGCCTCTCCTTCCTCTCTTGCCTCATCTTCCCACTCTTCTCTTGGGTTACTCTGCTCAGGAAACACTGACATTCTTTCACTGCTTTAACCTTGCCAACTTCTTCTACCCAAGTCCGTTGCACTTGCCACACCTTTGTCTATAGCATTCATTTCTTTGCTCTTTGTCAGACTGGCTCTTTCTCATTCTTCAAGTTGACTTTAAGTCACATTCTTCAAATGGTCTTTAAAATAAATATCTTAGGAGATTGTGTGTGTGTGTGTGTGTGTGCATGTGGGTGTGTATTATTGATTCTGTTTTTCTGGGGAACCCTGACTTATGCAGGAGAGGAAAGACACTCTTCCACCTCTTGAAGGAAGGAACACCAAATGTCTACAAGGAAGGAAGAAAACGATAGTAGCCATCTTTGGAGATTTTTTAAAATAAGTGCCATCTGTGTAAAATGGTTTGCACTTTTCTTTGACAAGCCACAGCACCCAGTGCTCTTCTGTTATGTCTTTAATTACATGCACCTATACTTTGATTACTTGTCTATCTTTTCCACTGGGTTTTTAGTACTTTAAAGGTAGGGATTGTATCTCATGAATCATTATGTTCCTAGCACCTTACTTCAATACCTTAATAGTACTTGTGAGATGAATGAATGGCTGAATGAAAAATGTACCCTATATTCATGAATATTTTATTGAATTTTTATAAACTTTATTAATTCCCTCTTAATTCCTACTTATTTACCCAATACTCACCCTGACAAATACATGACACTATTTCTCAGGGACAGCATGTCCACGTTCAAGATCACCAAATAATCCGGAACAATATGGAATCAATAATATACAATTATTGCTGTGCAGTGTCTGTCCCTCATTTGAACAAAGGAAGATAACCCAGTTATAATTAACAATATCCCATAGAACATTTGATGAGATAAATTTTAAATTATAAAATTGTTTTAATACTCAGAAATTTAAAGAGTCACAATCTGCTTACAATTTAAAAATCTGTTTATGAAAGAATAACATATTCCTTCATACTGATTTTGTGCTGAATGTGATTCTTTTATATTTGGAAATATTTAAATATTCCAGAGCTCATAACTCCTGCGGTGTAAGGAAAACCTGGGTATGTTCTTATAAAGATTGTCACTAGGTTAAAATCCCTCACTCCAATTTCACTCTCTTCCCTCATCACTGTTTATGAACTCTGCATTTCTAACAAAGAAATGACAATTTCAGAGCTTAGGAAGGGCCTAAACTTTGCTTTATCAAGGACAATACTGGCAAATTTCCAAAAACCTGGAGGCCATGGCTCATCTGCAAATCATGTACATATATTTGCATGAATTTTATTTTGATTAGTAGCCTCAACCCATGATGGTACTTAGGATGAATGAAGCATTTTACATATATGAATAAATGAAGACGATTTAGTCGTCTTACTGCTCATGGCTGTTTTCCCTGTTCCTCTAACTCTGACTCTCCTCATCCATCCCCTTCTTGTTATTTCTTCTCTTTAAATCTAGAGTGGGTGTTGCTTTTCTTTTTTTAACATATTGATTCTATATAAATGGTGAGAACAAAGAAGCCCTGCTTTTGTGTTTTATTGACTCATTCAGCAGATCTACTATGACCAAAATCATTGTGACTTTGTGATTTTTGCAAAGTTCTTCATCTTAACTGGCATAAATTGGCATCTCTTTTGGGCTGAGTCAGTGAAGCATACAAACCTTGATAATTGTGCAATTTTCTTTTGAAGAGCTTGTCCCTAAAGACTCCATAAACTAAAATATAAATTTAGGGGAAAATATATTAAAAGTAGTATATGAAAGTGCTAAAAGTAGAGGAAAAGGTGAATTGCTACTCCATTAATAGCTTTTTATTTCCCGTAAACTTTAAAATCCCCCTGAATGTAATTGTGGGTGTGTGAGTGTGTGCGCGTGCATGCATGCCTGTCCATGTTTGATGTGAGGTAGAATAAGTTGGTAGAGGACAATAGAGGGTTCTTAGTTGGTCGGGATAAAGAATGCTGATGATGGCATAAGATGGCTACTATCAGAAAAATGAGGGGAAGACGACCTTGGCTTAGCCAAGTCATAGAAAATTCTAGACAGCAAAGGAGGTAATAAAGTGGTGGTGACTAATTTATAGATCAACCATGTAGGTCTCTAAACTTTATCCAAAAATCCATATTCATTTATTGCAGTAGATGAGTAATAAAGAAAATGATTTCTCTCTATATATATTCCATGTATTTCTTGCCTAGAGAATGGAAGGCAATCAATTCTAGATTTGGGGAAATATTATTTTTTCTTCCTTACCTTGCTGCTTCATTCTGTATTCTTTTCTCTTTCCTGTTCTTTTTTCTCTTATTTTATTCTCCTATGATCCAACACATTCAAGTGCTTTCTAGTGTTTCAGTGTAGCCAGGTTTCCTACAATAATATATTCTTTTTTTTATTAGTTATTATTGAGTAGGGCCTAGTTCTCATTTACTTATGAGAAATAATATTTATGTATTCCTCTTATGTTTGGAGCAATAGAAACATAGGATATTTCTTCAGAATATGATTAATGTCTTCTATTTATAGCTTATAAGGATAGAAATATGGTTCTAACTATTTAAGATTAAAATCTACAATATTACAGAGAATTAAATTAATGTTACAAAGTAATAGAAATATTATTAGAAATAATGCCTAAGGAATTCAGCTTAAAATAAAGTTGGGAGCTGAATCCCTTAGGGTTTGATCAGAGAAGTAGAACCACATGGAATAAGGAATTTATTATAAGGATTAGATTTTATACAACTATGGGAGCTGGTGAGAAGGTCCATGGAAAGGCTTGTCACCTGTGTTGGATGCTGTGTGTAAGTCACTGCTGGTTATCAGGGTCAACAGTTAGGAAGGAAAGCTGCACTGGACAGATTGGGGGTCAACTGGAGCCCATTCAGATAAACTGGAACCCATGAATTTAAACCAGAACTCACACCTAATTTTCTTCTAACCTGACACAGGTGACCCACAGGAAAAATGGTACACTTTGCCACAGAGCCGTTAATATACTTGCTCCCAAACTTGGAAATACTGATGTGGAAGATCCAGTAGAATCTGGAGGGCTCCTCGGCCTGGCTGCTATGTTATCAACAAGATGAACTAGCAAGTTCACAGCAACATGAAAAAGCTGCAGCGGATCAGGTGCCCTACATTGACTTTCAGAAAGTAGAGCCTGCTGACTCACTTTCACCTTCCAAATCGCATGCAAATTTCTCTTGTGGGACACCCTGACCTAGGACCATAGCAGAAGGACATTTAGAGAAATGCAGTTTCAACTTAACCTAAGTTGACACAATCAACAAGCACCACAATCAACCTCTTGATCAGTTCTCATATATAGGTACCTCTTTGAACCACACTCAACGTTTAAAGACAATACTTAAATCATACTTCTAGCAAATGTGATGCAATCTCCCTTGTACAATTAATCACATGGAAACCTCTCCCAAGAAGAAGACACAAGTACCTTTATCCATCTTTAGATGATGTTCCTTCTTTGAGTTGAGCCCCTCTTGCCTTTTGGTCATCCTATAACTTAAATATTGAGTTTGGGAAGACGATTCTTCATAAGTCTCAAATGTTTGTGCATGTCTTCAAAGGCCTTAACAGCTAATTTCTTTGGACTGTGTTTTCAAGGATGTTTGGAAGATACAGATATCCATATTCTAGGATAGTAAAGGTAGAAGTATCGCTCTTCCCAGAGGCAGATTGCATTCTAGAGTAAGAAAGATAATGTTTCTCTGCAGAGGGGAATATGATCAAGCTGACCAACAGCTCCTTTTATAAGATCCAGGATTCCTAATATCAGTGTTCCATTCCCATATGTGTGTAATGCAATGAGCAAGCAACACTTATCTCTCATCACATCACCCTGTAGAAATTGGGGCTTGAAGAGCTGGCACAAGGCTGTTATTCTGGCTAGTGTTACTACTGTGAGTGAAAAAAACTGTCTTTTGTCTCTAATCCAAGCATCTTGTGTTTTCTGCCAGGAATTATGAAACCAGCTAGACTATTAGCATGCAAGTAGGGTAAAATCTTAGACCCTGAAGAGTTTCTGATGACACTGAGATATCAAGCTGCAATTTTAAAATATTTATGTTACATAATAGGAAAATAAGAGAGAAGGAAAAATGGTCAATATACACAGGAAATATCAATATGAAAATAATGAATTAATACTCATAATTATTACAATCCTCATTTCTACACTGGACTCATACTTGTAGCTGGTATGTATGACTTACTTCTTCCTTTGGCAGTTCCGTATCCCCTTTGCCCTCAGAAAGCACTTCAGTGGTTGTGTTCCCTTGTCTGTTAGGGTGTGTCAAACTTTCATTCTTTAATGATTGGATCTTTAGTCATTGTGCCTGGTTTGGTTGTAATTTTCTGTTGACTTTAATCATAGGACGTGAAATTGTAAGAGGATCCTCAGAAGATCTCCTGCATTTCAGACATAGTCTTCTTTATCTCCATTGTATAATAGTAACTCAATTTTCCTTTGATAATTATGATCAGTCACTCACCAAGAGAGTCAATCCCTTTTGGCCTATTGATTCGATATCATGAGGAGGTCAAAATGGCCAATTTGCATGTCAGCTTCCAGTTTAATGGAACCATTTCTATGTCCCCATGGAAGCATTCCTTCCCTGGGAACAAAACTAACAGAACCCACAGTTGTGAGTACAAGAAGCAAATATATTCACTATTGGATCACTAGGCATAATAATAAAAGGAGCTACTCACATTTACAACCCTTGATTCCTGGAACCATCAATCCTGCCTTTTGGGGGGGGAAAGGCATCATAGAAGAAGCACACAACACATCCTGGAAAACATTAGCCCAGCCCTCACAGGGTGCTGTCACCCAGCTGGTGCCATAACTGAATCATCAAAAGTCCATTTAAGTATTTTACCAGTTAACATGGTAGAGTTAATTAATTCTAAGAGCGTTAGCCTTTTGTCACATTTTACTTGCTGTAAAATGAAAGTCTGCTTCAGTGTAAACAAAGAACTGCTCCTTCCCTGATGGAAGAGTACCTATATTAACAACTTAACCCCAGGTGGTTGGCTGATCGTCTGGAACTGGTGCCATTCTGGAGACTCAGTTTTGTCCTCTGCTGCTGGAAGATTAGGCACTCAGAATGGCTGTTGCCGTATTGATCTTGGTAAATGAGAGTCCAAGTTGCTGAGCCCATGCATAACCAGCATCCCTACCACCATGTTTTTACTCTCTTCACATCCATTGGGAACCCACATAGGGAAAGAGATGGACTGGCATTCACAGAATAGGTCATCTTACCCACTGGGTCTCCTTGGTGAGTATGCCTGCCCATGGGACACAAATATCTTCATAGTGCATTTCCATTCCCATATGTTTTCCTCAGACATCTTTGTCACCACTTTTCCAATCATGTTCCTTTGAAGTCTCTGAGAATCTCTCCTTCTAGGCAAAAATGACAGCAATTGTCCTAATTGAAGTTCTACCTCCAACGGGTTTTCTTGTACCGCTATTCTTCAAGACCAGGAATAGTGGTACAAGGTTTTCTTGTACCACTATTCTTACTCTCCTTTGCCAGTTTAATGTAATTTACATACTATTTTTCTGGCTACTGGTTAGTTCAATCATCATGAATTTTCATGTAATTACTATTTGGATTTGCTTTCTGTGAATTATGTACTCATGTGCTCTACCCAGGGTTTTATTGATAACACACCTTGTTCTTGTCAATTTTTAAAATATTTTGGATATTATAGACATAATACTTTGTCACCTGTTTACAAATGTCTTTTCTTCCTACCTATGTTTTCTCTAATTACTTTTTCCTAATAGAATTTTATCAGAACTTTACATCTTAATGGAAATGGTTTTGCCTATTTTTTTTTCTTATATAGCTTCTGGCTTTTCAGCTAAGAATTTCTCTTCCCTGACTGTATATGTATGATCCTATATTCTTTGGAAATATTTTAACTGTTTAATTTTATTTACATAAGGTTTTAAAATCTAGAATTATTTTGTGTTTATAGTATAGGAAAGGTCCATTTTTATATGATCTTCCACAGGGTATGGAGTGTTGCAGGATTATTTATTAAATAGTTTGTCTTCTTTCAACTATATTGAATTACTACTATAATTATTTAAGAATACTGTATTAAATTTTTGTTGATAGTGGAGACGATTACTAGATTCTTTATTCTGTTGTGATCTACTCATTTATTCCTATACTAATTCCTATTATTTTTATTACAGTGTCATAAGTATATGATCTGATATCTGGAAAGGCAAGTTTCCCTTTGTTGATCTTCCTTATGATACTTTTCTTGATTAAAGTGTTTAGTCTTCCATATAATCTTTAAGATTATTTTACTCAGTTAAAATAAATCTATTATAGAGTATTTGTCTTTCTCTGTCTGACTTATTTCACTAAGCATAATACCCATTAGGTCCATCCACATTGTTGCAAATGGCAGAATTTCATTCTTTTTTTGGCTGAGTAATATTTCATTGTGTATATATACCACATCTTCTTTACCCATTCATCTGTTGTTGGACACTTAGGTTGCTTCTATATCTTGGCAATAATAAATAATGCTGCTATGAATATTGAGTACATGTATCTTTTCAAATCAGTGTATTACTTGATTACAAATACTTAATTATAAAGACCATGTTTTGTATTTGTAATATGAAGAGCAGAATCCTGTGATTACTGACTAATCATAAAGTATTTAATACATTTGCCTAGAGATTTAGGAATATTAGAAGTATGTTTAGATAGGGACAGAGAAAATAATGTTTTATTAGTGATATTATACTAAAGTATATGCTCCTTATATGCTTCTATTTTGTTAACAGCAATATTCCTAGTGTCCAGGACAGTGATTGGCCCATAGTAAAGACTAAATACATGTCTGTTGAATAAATGATGATGTTGGAGTTCTGAAAAATTTGAGGCATGAATTGGAAAATCACACCATGAATAATTAAATCTTTTTGGGGGGGCCAGGGGGGGACTACAAATCCCTGCCCTATCCCTTTTCAATACCAGGTACCAATGTCAGGGAATTGTACAAAAAGATAGAAATCGTAGTTGCTTCCCTCTTCAAGTTTACTACCTTTTCAGATAGACACATACATGTACATACATGCACCCAGAAGCATACATGTGCAGTTACATAACAGCATGTGAGTTATTGAACATGAACATAAAACCTGCACACTGCCACATGAATGAAGAGTGCCCAGAAGTGACTCTAGTCCTGTCTGTGGCACATTGTCTGCTCTGCTTGCTGCTTCTCAGCTGTGTGTCTGCATTCAGGTGTCATATGCACCCAAAGGGCCAAATATACACAGTCAGCAGAACACGCTGGGATGGAGACATATTGTGTCTCCTCATGCACCCAAATTTATTAGAATCCCAGGTTGAAGATAACATAAAGATGCAGCAAACATCCCTCCCAGAAAATCAAAACGAGAACAAAATAAAGGACCATGTTGTTAATCCATAGGATGTTTATGAAAGATAGATATGTATTTACTAAAACTCTAAGCCTTTTGGCTAATTTATATACAGTTATTTTTCACTTATTCTTCAAGTCGAACTCATTTCAAAGCAATAGAAAAGAAAAAGAGAAAAAAATGTTTCATCCTTTCTTATCTTCTTTCTATATATCGTGCTGCCCATTTAATTCCTGTTTTAAATTCTTTTGTGATGGTCATGAGCAGTGAGGAGTACTTCTCCCTAATATAATGTTCTGTACACTGTGTCCTGCCTATAACATAGACTGTTTCATAATAGTGATCTATTATGATATAAATAATTGTCTGAAATTTCAGTACACAAAGCCTGAATCTGTGAAAGGACAATTAAATTGCCTAGGGACATAGCAAACTTAAATGAGACCTGGTTTGAACCTAAACATCTATTTGAAATTTGGCCAGCAAACAACTAACATTGAATGGAATAGAGGGATGTACAAAAAACACAATCAGCCTGCACTGTCACAGAAAGCTCCTGAGATGGTTCTGAGTTCTCCAGTAAGTGGATATCTACTGTGTAATCTGCCCAATTCTACAGCTTTCCCTCAAAACAGCTTTTTAGATCAAACTGACACAAGGATAACACAAGGATAAATGTCATTTATGTGGGATATTGGTTTATTTATAAATGAAAATAGTAAACATTTAATGACTTTAAGCTGAAGTAAAATGTGTGTTGAAGTAATCATATTTTAGTGTTTCTATTCTATCTAGAATCCATAGGCGTGCAGAAAACATCATCGCAAGTTTTGAAAAATAGCACTTTGATGCATACAGCTTTAAATAGCACGAGGGCATATGTTTCAGTACAGCCAACCTCTGCTTACACAGTGGATATAATTACCAAATCCTGCTTTTAGAATGCTGACTACTGCTAGTATCCCCTCAGGACTTGTAAAGAAATTAGAAACCAGAAGCAAGAAGAAGGCAGAATCTAGAAGAAGTTAGTAATTATCTAGGCTTCATTTTAGAGGTGACCCTAAGAAGTTGAGAGAGTTGCCCTATGTCACACAGGTCATGAGAGGCAAAGGAGGAACAAGACTGGGAATCCCAGGAGAGTGGGTTTTCCAACAGGAATCAGTTTCCTAGAATTAAGGGACCATCAGATTTGGAATAGGCCCTCTTGGTGGCAGTCATTGGGAGTTAGGCAGTTTGCCAATGCCAGACTAATGACAAAAGTGAGTAGATTTTCAAGAGTAGCTTCTCTTTCTTACTTTCTTTTAATGACCTTTATTTTTTTTTAATAAATATTGTGTCCAATATGACTACAAGTTATCCAAAGGGAAGATCTTCCAGTTCTCTGGGTGAGAAATAAAGTCAGGTGCACATACACCCACACTAGCTAGGTTAATATACATTTGGCAACTGATAGATTTTTTTTAACATCTTTATTGGAGTATAATGCTTTACAATGGTGTGTTAGGTTCTGCTTTATAACAAAATGAATCAGCTGTACATATACATATATCCCCATATATCCTCCCTCTTGCGTCTCCCTCCCACCCTCCCTATCCCACCCCTCTAGGTGGTCACTAAACACCGAGCTGATCTCCCTGTGCTATGCAGCTGCTTCCCACTAGCTATCTAGTTTATTTGGTAGTGTATATATGTCAATGTTATTCTCTCACTTCATCCCACCTTCCCCCTTCGCCACCCCATTTCCTCAAATCCATTCTCTATGTCTGCATCTTGATTCCTGTCCTGCCCTAGTTTCACTAGAACCTTTTTTTTTTTAGATTCCATATACATGTGTTAGCTTATGGTATTTATTTTTCTCCTTCTGATTCATTTCACTCTGTATGACAGACTCTAGGTCCATCCACCTCACTACAAATAACTCAATTTCGTTTCTTTTTATGGCTAATATTCCAGTGTATATATGTTCCACATCTTCTTTATACATTCATCTGTCCATGGACACTTAGGTTGCTGCCATGTCCTGGCTATTGTATACAGCTGAAATGAACATTGCGGTACATGACTCTTTTTGAATTATGGCTTTCTCAGGGTATATGCCAGTAGTGGGATTGATGGGTCGTATGGTAGTTCTATTTTTAGTTTTTTAAGGAACCTCTGTACTGTCCTCCATAGTGGCTGTATCAATTGATATTTCCACCAACAGTGCAAGAGTGTTCCCTATTCTCCACACCCTCTCCAGCATTCATTGTTTGTAGAGTTTTTGATGATGGACATTCTGACTGGTGTGAGATGATATCTCATTGTAGTTTTGATTTGCATTTCTCTAATGATTACTGATATTGAGCATTCTTTCATGTGTTTGTTGGCAATCTGTATATCTTCTTTGGAGAAATGTCTATTTAGGTCTTCTGCCCATTTTTGGCTTGGGTTGTTTGGTTTTTTTATTTTGAGCTGCATGAGCTGCTTGTAAATTTTGGAGATTAATCCTTTGTCAGTTGCTTCATTTGCTAATATTTTCTCCCATTCTGAGGGTTGTCTTTTTGTCTTTTTTATGGTTTCCTTTGCTGTGCAAAAGATTTTAAGTTTCATTAGGTCCCATTTGTTTATTTTTGTTTTTATTTCCATTTCTATAGGAGGTGGTCAAAAAGGATCTTGCTGTGATTTATGTCATAGATGGTAGCTGAGAGATTTCTAAGGAAATAAGAAAGCATAGAGAAATTCTCCTGCAATCTAATCCAAACTGTTTCTTTTGCATTGCCGACATTCTGCTCTGCCAAGCTCTCTTATCATAAATGTCTTCACCAAGCAAAAGTGACTAACTAGAAACTTGTGTTGTCTTCTTTAGCTTCTCTTTCCCTTCCTCTATCATTTGGCCTGAAAATATAGTCTAAAAACCATTGAAAATGGTTTCAATCTTTTGTCTTATAAATTATCCTGCATTGCATAACCATTTATAAACTTCCTGTGTAAGTTTTTCTCAAAACTATAAGTTTAAAATGGAGGTGTTGGGTTAAAAGTTAAAATCACTTTAACTATGGTCAAAACATCTATAAAAGTTTCATCTATTTATATTTCTACCAACAATACATGAGAGTACTTGTCAATCCACCAGACATACACATACCCACATTAGCACAGTATATTTTCTCTCATCATGAGTGTTTGACCTATTTTCCTTTATTTAATGACATTGGATTCTTTTTCACATCTTTTGTTCATTTTTTCTAAATGTCCATCATAAAGAACTAGTTAAATTTATTACTGTGTAGCCATTTAATAAGGCAGTCATTACTAAAAGTCGGGCAATTCTACATGACCTAATATGGGAAAACCTCCAATATATGTTGTTAAATTTTTAAAAATATGTCAAATAGTGTGATAACATTCTAACATTAATTTTCTCAGAAAATTACATTCTTGGATGTGCAGAGAACATCTCTGGAATGATATATAGAAAACTGGAAAGCAAGGCTGCCACTGAGAAGTATAATGGACTAAGAGACAGGGCAAGGAGGACAACTTTCTTTTACATAATATGTCACTTGGTAACTTCTGATTTATTTTCATTTTTACCATATGTATGTGTTAGCAATTTAAATAAAAATAGTAAGATCTTAAAACTGAAAAAAATAACATTAAGTGGAAATAGTAAGGAGTAAGGGAGGGTGAAATCAAAGAGCTGTCAGTGAGTCATTCCCTAAACAGTCAGTGGAGGCTGAAAACACACTTGTTGGCTGTAACTGTCAATGAGCAGCCAGAGGGCGACATGATCAGGACCTCCTGTGTTGGCATCCACCCCCTTGGGTGACTGGTAATTCCATTTTCTCCTAGTAGATCTTCCCTCTCCCTTGCAGGTACTCTAAGGCACATAAGTAGTACAAAGAGTTTTTAGAAGGCCCGGTTAGTAGTGAGTCTTCCTCAGAGAGGCAAAGCACAACACAAGAACAAAACAAAACCTAACTCATGGGCAATAATTTTTACCATCATGAGTTCCTAGGGATCATGTAACACTCTGGAATATATTCTTCCATAAGATGAACATCATAAATATAATATGAGTTATTTACTTATGTACTTTTAGCACAACAGAAATAGTAAGAATTACAAAGTATTTCCAACATGAATGGAAAATGAAATCATGTGTAATCCCACCTTACAGATAAATCAAATGTTAGTATTTTGGCTTTTCATACATATAAATACATACATTACATACTTTGCATGCTCCATATGCTTTTTAAATTTTTGCATGAATATATATTTTAATTTTTATATGTTTCATGCATCTATTTTTACATACTCAGGATAATGCTTTTTAAAAACATTTTTACAAATAGTTACACACAGTTATCTCAGGGAATGCTTTCAGAGGAAGTGAAATATATGTTGAGGCCAGAAGTATTTAGGATTATTCTATTCTCTTTAAGTGTGATTATTGAGGAGTTTTCTTACTTTGGACAGGATTTGACAGGCTTTAATATTAGGTTATGCTAGCTTTGTAAAATCCATTTGAAACCTCTCCATTGTGTGTGTGTATGTGTGTGTGTGTGTGTGTGTGTGTGTGTGTGTGTGTGTGCATGTTTAAAACAATTTAGAAAGCACTGCTATGAAAGTTTGAATATAATATTCTCCAACGCTGTCTAGGCCCAGAAACTTCTAGGAAGGTAGATTTTTGACATAAAGTTTATTGTTATATTTAGTTATCTATTCCTTTTTGGCTTCACGTTAATAATACATGTTTATTCATAACCTATCCAATTCAAGGAAATTGTCAAGTGTATATTTTTAATCTCTTCAGTTTTCATACACCCTCTTCATTTTCAAATATTTGAGGAGTAGGGTAGTGAATTGCTTTTGCTTTTTTATACCTGATTGCAAATGTACATTTAACTGACTTTTTTTTTAGAACCAACTTTTGAACTTCTTCACTTACAATTAAAAATTTACTTAGATTTATAATTATACTCCTTGTTGTTTTCTGTTCTACTGTTATCTTTATTACTCACTTCCTCCTAAGTATTAACTCTCTAAATTTAAAATTTATATGCTTATTTATTTTCTTCTTTTATTTTTAAATAATGAAGACTTTTAGAGATAGATTGAATTATTCATCCATATTGAACTTTATTTCATAAAGCAAGGATATATTATACAAATCTCTAAAGCCTTTAAAATATTTGCAATTTAAAAATTATGCTTGCAGCCACATAAAATGTACTAGCCATATCGATTTAAGAAAAATCTCTAAAGTTCTATAAACATAACAAGTATAAATCATAGCACTAATATAATAAATTTGATGTAAGATGAATATAACAGTAAAACATAATAAGGTAATAAATTATCAAAGGTGTACCTTCTAAGACTTTAGAAGAACATTTGGAGATAAATTTTACTGTAGCGAGGAGACATTCAAGATAGCGGAGGAGTAAGACATGGAGATACATCAGAAATACATCTACATGTGGAACAACTCCTACAGAACACCTACTGAACTCTGACAGAAGACCTCAGACTTCCCAAAAGGGAAGAAATTCCCCACATACCTGGGTAGGGCAAAAGAAAAAGAAAAAACAGAGACAAAAGAATAGGGATAGGACCTGTGCCACAGGGAGGGAACTGTGAAGAAGGAAAAGTTCCACACACTAGGAAGCCCCTTCACTGGCAGAGACAGGGGGTGGTGGGAGGGAAGATTCAGAGCCAAGGAGGAGAGCGCAGCAATAGGGGTGCAGAGGGCAAGGCAGAGAGATTCCTGCACAGAGGATCGGTGCCAACCAATGCTCACTAGCCTGAGAGGCTTGTCTGCTCACCCGCCTGGGCGAGTGGAGCTGGGAGCTGAGGCTCGGGCTTTGGAGGGCAGATCCCAGGGACAAGACTGGTGTTGGCTGTGTGAACACAGCCTGAAGGGGGCTAGTGCATCACAGCTAGTGGGAACAGAGTCCAGGAGAAAGTTGGGAACTACCTAAGAGGCAAGAGACCATTGTTTCGGGGTGTGCGAGGAGAGGGGATTCAGAGCACCGCCTAAATGAGCTCCAGAGATGGGCACAAGCTGTGGCTATCAGCACAGACACCAGAAATGGGCACGAAACCCTAAAACTGCTGCTGCAGCCACCAAGAAGCCTGTGTGCAAGCACAGGTCACTATCCACACCTCTCCTCATGGGAGCCTGTGCAGCCCACCACTGCCAGGGTCCCATGATCCAGGGACAGCTTCCCCAGGAGAACACATGGCGAGCCTCAGGCTGGTGCAACGTCACTCCGGCCTCTGCCACCACAGGCTCGCCCTGCATTCTGTACCCTTTTCTCTCCCTGGCCTGAGTGAGCCAGAGCCCTGTAATCAGCTGCTCCTTTAACCTCCTCCTGTCTGAGCAAAGAACAGATGCCCTCAGGCGACCTACACACAGAGGCAGGGCCAAATACAAAGCTGAAGCCCAGGAGCTGTGCGAACAAAGAAGAGAAAGGGAAATCTCTCCCAGCAGCCTCAGGAGCAGTGGATTAAATCTCCACAATCAATTTGATGTACCCTGCATCTGTGGAACACCTGAACAGACAACAAATCATCCCAAATTCCACCTACACACAGAGGCGGTGGACTTTGGGAGCAACTGTAGTCTTGGCGTTTGCTTTCTGCATCTAATTTGTTTCTGGTTTTATGTTTATCTTAGTTTAGTATTTAGAGTTTATTATCATTGGTAGATTTGTTTATTGATTTGGTTGCTTTCTTCCTTTTTTTTAATAGTTATATGTATTTTTTTCCTTTTTCTCTTTTTGTGAGTGTGTCTGTGTATGCTTCTTTGTGTGATTTTGTCAGTATAGCTTTGCTTTTACCATTTTTCCTAGGGTTATGTATATCCATGTTTCTTTCTTTCTTTATTTTTTTAGTGTTGTTCTTAGCACTTGTTATCATTGGTGGATTTGTTTTTTGGTTTGGTTGCTCTCTCCTTTCTCTTTTTTTCTTTTTTTATTACTTTTAATTTTTTATTTTTAGTAACTTTTTATTTTAGTAACATTTTTATTTTATCTTTTTTCTTTCTTTCTTTTTTTCTCCCTTTTCTTCTGAGCTGTGTGGCAGACAGGGTTTTGGTGCTCCAGCCGAGTGTCAGGCCCATGCCTTTGAGGTGGGAGTGTCAGGCCCATGCCTTTGAGGCGAGTTCAGGACATTGGTGTAGCAGAGACCTCCCGGTTGCACATACTATCAAATGGCAAAAGCTCTAGCAGAGATCTGCAGCTCAGTGCTAAGACACAGCTCCACTCAATGACTAGCAAGCTACAGTGCTGGACACCCTATGCTAAACAACTAACAAGCCAGAAACATAATCCCAACCATTGGCAGAGAGGCTGCCTAAAATCATAATAAGGTCACAGACACGCCAAAACACACAACCGGATGTGGTCTTGCCCACCAGAAAGACAAGATCCAGCCTCATCCACAGAACACAGGCACTAGTCCCATCCACCAGGAAGCCTACACAAACCACTGAGCCAACCTTAGCAACTGGGGGCAGACACCAAAAACAAAAGGATCTACGAACATGCAGCCTGCCAAAAGGAGACACCAAACACAGTAAGATAAGCAAAATGAGAAGACAGAAAAACACAGAGCAGATGAAGAAGCAAGGTAAAAACCCACCAGACCAAACAAATGAAGAGGAAATAGGCAGTCTACCTGAAAAGAATTCAGAATAATGATAGTAAAGATGATCCAAAATCTTGGAATTAGAATGGAAAAAATAAAAGAAACGTTTAACAAGGACCTAGAAGAACTAAAGAGCAAACAAACAGTGATGAACAACACAATAAATGAAATTAAAAACTCTCTAGAAGGGGTCAATAGCAGAATAACTGAGGCAGAAGAACAGAGAAGTGACCTGGAAGATAAAATAGTGGAAATAACAACCTCAGAGCAGAATCAAGAAAAAAGAATGAAAAGATTTGAGGACAGTCTCAGAGACTTCTGGGAAAACAATAAATGCAACAACATCCTAATTAAAGAGGTCCCAGAAGAAGAAGACAAAATAAAGGGACTGAAAAAATATTTGAAGTGATTATAGTTGAAAACTTCCCAAATATGGGAAAGGAAATAGTCAATCAAGTCCAGGAAGAACAGAGAGTCCCATACAGGATAAATCCAAGGAGAAACACTCCAAGACACATATTAATCAAACTATCAAAAATTAAATACAAAGAAAACATATTAAAAGCAGCAACAGAAAAACAACAAATAACATACAAGGGAATCCCCATAAGGTTAACAGCTGATTTCTCAGCAGAAACTCTGAAAGCCAGAAGGGAGTGGCAGGACATATTTAAAGTGATGAAAGGGAAAAAACTACAACCAAGATTACTCTATCCAGCAAGGATCTCACTCAGATTTGACAGAGAAATTAAAACTTTACAGACAAGCAAAAGCTAAGGGAATTCAGCACCACCAAACCAGCTTTACAACAAATGCTAAAGGAACTTCTCTAGGCAGGAAACACAAGAGAAGGAAGAGACCTACAATGACAAACCCAAAACAAATAAGAAAATGGTAATAGGAACATACATATCGAAAATTACCTTAAATGTAAATGGATTAAATGCACCAACCAAAAGAAATAGACTGGCTGAATGAATACAGAAACAAGACGTGCATATATGCTGTCTATAAGAGACCCACTTCAAACCTACGGACAAATACAGACTGAAAGTGAGGGGATGGAAAAACATTCCATGTAAATGGAAATCGAAAGAAAGCTGGAGTAGCAATTCTCATATCAGACAAAATAGACTTTAAAATAAAGACTATTACTAGAGACAAAAAAGGAAACTACATAATGATCAAGGGATCTATCTAAGAAAAAGATATAATAATTGTAAATATTTATGCACCCAACATAGGAGCACCTCAATACATAGGCAAATGTTAACAGCCACAAAAGGGGAAAACGAGTAATATAATCATAGTAGGGGACTTTAACACCCCACTTTCACCAATGGACAGAGCATCCAAAATGAAAATAAATAAGGAAACACAAGCTTTAAATGATACATTAAACAAGATGGACTTAATTGATATTTATAGGACATTCCATCCAAAATCAACAGAATATGCTTTCTTCTCAAGTGCACATGGAACAGTCTCGAGGACCGATCACATCTTGGGTCACAAATCAAGCCTTGGTAACTTTAAGAAAATTGAAATTGCATCAAGTATCTATTCTGACAAAAACGCTATGGGACTAGATATCAGTTACAGGAAAAAACCTGTAAAAAATACAAACACATGGAGGCTAAACAATACACAACTAAATAACCAAGAGATAACTGAAGAAATCAAAGAGGAAATAAAAAAATACTTAGAAACAAATGACAATAAAAACATGATGACCCAAAACCTATGGATGCAACAAAAGCAGTTCTAAGAGGGAATTTTATAGCAATACAATCCTACCTCAAGAAACAAGAAACACCTCAAATAAACAACTTAACCTAACACCTACAGCAATTAAAGAAAGAAGAAAAACTAACCCCAAAATTAGCAGAAGGAAAGACATCAAAAAGATCAGATCAGAAATAAATGAAGGAAACAATAGCAAAGATCAATAAATCTAAAAACTGGTTCTTTGAGAAGATAAACAAAATTGATTAACCATTAGCCAGACTCATCAAGAAAAAAAGGGAAAACATTTAAATCAATAGAATTAGAAATGAAAAAGAAGCAACAACTGATACTGCAGAAATACAAAGGATCATGAGAGATTACTACAAGCAATTATATGCCAATAAAATGGACAACATGGAAGAAATGGCCAAATTCTTAGAAATGCACAACCTTCCGAGACTGAACCAGGAAGAAATAGAAAATATAAACACACCAGTCACAAGCACTGAAATTCAGACTGTGATTAAAAATCTTCCAACAAACAAAAGCCCAGGACCAGATGGCTTCACAGGCGAATTCTATCAAACAATTAGAGAAGAGCTAACACCTATCCTTCTCACACTCTTCCAAAATATAGCACAGTGAGGAATACTCCCAAACTCATTCTACAAGGCCACCATTACCTGACACAAAAACCAGACAAAGATGTCACAAAGAAAGAAAACTACAGGGCAATATCTCTGAAGATACACAGATGTAAAAATCCTCAGCAAACTACTAGCAAACAAAATCCAACAGCACATTAAAATGATCCTGCACCATGATCAAGTGGGGTTTATCCCAGGAATGCAAAGAGTCTTCAATATATGCAAAACAATCAACGTGATACACCATATTAACAAATTGAAGGAGAAAAACCATATGATCATCTGAATAGATGCAGAAAAAGCTTTCAACAAAATTCAAAACCCATTTATGATAAAAACCCTCCAGAAAGTAGGCATAGAGAGAACTTACCTCAACATAAAAAAGGCCATATATGACAAACCCACAGGCAACATCGTTCTCAATGGTGAAAAACTGAAACCATTTCCACTAAGATCAGGAACAAGAAAAGGTTGTCCACTCTCGCCACTATTATTCAACACAGTTTTGGAAGTTTTAGCTACAGCAATCAGAGAAGAAAGAGAAATAAAAGGAATATAAGTCAGAAAAGAAGAAGTAAAGCTGTCACTGCAGATGACATGATAGTATACACAGAGAATCCTAAAGATGCTACCAGAAAACTCCTAGAGCTAATCAATGAATTTGGTAAAGTAGCAGGATACAAAATTAATGCACAGAAATCTCTTGCATTCCTATACACTAATGATGAAAAATCTGAAAGTGAAATTAAGGAAACACTCCTATTTACCATTGCAACAAAAAGAATAAAATACCTAGAGATAAACCTACCTAAGGAGACAAAAGACCTGTATGCAGAAAAGAATAAGACACTGATGAAAGAAATTAAAGATAATACAAAGAGTTGGAGAGATACACCATGTTCTTGGATTGGAAGAATCAACATTGTGAAAATGACTATACTATCCAAAGCAATCTACAGATTCAATGCAATCCCTATCAAACTACCAATGGCATTTTTCACAGAACTAGAACAAAAAATTTCACAATATGTATGGAAACACAAAAGACCCCAAATAGCCAAAGCAATATTGAGAAAGAAAAATGGAGCTGGAGGAATCAGGCTCCCTGACTTCAGACTATACTGTAAAGCTACAGTAATCAAGATAGTAATATAGAAAACAGAAATATAAAAACAGAAATATAGATCAATGGGACAACACAGAAAGCATAGAAATAAACCCATGCACATACGGTCACTTTACCTTTTGATAAAGGAGGCAAGAATATACAGTGGAGAAAAGACAGCCTCTTCAATAAGTGGTGCTGGGAAAACTGGACAGCTATATGTAAAAGAATGAAATTAGAACACTACCTAACACCATACACAAAAATAAACTCAAAATGTATTAAAGACCTAAACATAAGTCCAGACACTATAAAACTTTTGTAGGAAAACATAGGCAGAACATTCTATGACATAAATCATAGCAAGATCCTTTTTGACCCACCTCCTACGGTAATGGAAATAAAAACAAAAATAAACAAATGGGACCTAATGAAACTTAAAATCTTTTGCACAGCAAAGGAAACCATAAAAAAGACAAAAAGACAACCCTCAGATTTGGAGAAAATATTTGCATATGAAGAAACTGACAAAGGATTAATCTCCAAAATTTACAAGCACCTCATGCAGCTCAATATCAAAATACCAAACAACCCAAGCCAAAAATGGGCAGAAGACCTAAATAGACATTTCTCCAAAGAAGACATACAGATTGCCAACAAACACGTGAAAGGATGCTCAACATCATTAATCATTAGAGAAATGCAAATCAAAACTACAATGAGGTATCACCTCACACCAGTCAGAATGGCCATCATCAAAAAATCTACAAACAATAAATGCTGGAGAGGGTGTGGAGCAACAGGAACCCTCTTGCACTGTTGGTAGGAATGTAAATTGATAGAGTCACTATGGAGAACAGTATGGAGGTTCCTTAAAAAACTAAAGATAGAACTACCATACGACCCAGCAATCCCACTACTGGGCATATACCCTGAGAAACCCATAATTCAAATAGAGTCAAGTACCACAATGTTCATTGCAGATCAATTTACAATAGCCAGGACATGGAAGCGACCTAAGTGTCCATTGACAGATGAATGGATAAAGAAGATGTGGCACATATATACAATGGAATATTACTCAGCCATAAAAAGAAACGAAATTGAGTTATTTGTAGTGAGGTGGATGGACCTAGAGACTGTCATACAGAGTGAAGTCAGTCAGAAAGAGAAAAACAAATACTGTATGCTAACACATATATATGGAATCTAAAAAAAAAAAAAAAAAAAATTGTTCTGAAGAACCTAGGGGCTGGACAGGAATAAAGATGTAGATGTAGAGAATGGACTTGAGGACACAGGGAGGAGGAAGGGTAAGCTGGGACAAAGTGAGAGAGTGTCATGGACTTATATATACTACCAAATGTAAAATACATAGCTAGTGGGAAGCGGCTGCATAGCACAGGCAGATCAGCTCAGTGCTTTGTGACCACCTAGAGGGGTGGGATAAGGAGTGTGGGAGGGAGATGCAAGGAAGAGGAGATATGGGGATATATGTATACATATAGTTGATTTACTTTGTTATACAGCAGAAACTAACACAACCTTGTAGAGCAATTATACTCCAATAAAGATGTTAAGAAAAGAAATTTTACTGTTGCAAAGTCCTTTACTATATCCCTTAATAATGGATTTAAGCTTAAAGTTGAGATAATTTCTTTAACAAAAAATACCTCCAGTGAATCTGAACATTAAAATACCTCACAAAGGAACCTTTTAAAGTAATATTTTAGAGAGAATTCTCAATATAATCTTTTTCCATTTCTTCATTATTTTACTTTTATCTCCCCCCCTCCACCCAACACACTTCATAATGCCCAATATAAGTATAGCTTGGAAAATAACACAAAGGTGACATGGGAATTGTGATTGATGGGATACATCACAAAAGCTCTCCTTTGTTGAAATATAGCTATGAAGGTATTAATAAAACTACTGGCTGTCAACTGCCGAGTCATCATATAAACTGGTGCCAAGAGCAGCAGTATGAAATGCTGTTTATTTGTTGGAAGGTATTCAACATAATTCAATCCAATCTTTAATGAGCAAACAGATAAAGGTGGCAAGAACTTAACTACAGGATTTTATTAGGTAATATCAAATAATCATATTAACTAAATGGGTCATTACAAGAAATAATTTGTACTGTTGCTATTTATGTACAATTTGTATCCACTTTCTTAATGTAGATTCTTCATGGATTGGGGTCAATTTGTAAACAACTGAGTTCCTTCTCTGTAAGCAGCCATTTTCAAAACATATTTTGAAGGAGTAGTTTTCTCTTCTGAGTTTGAAATGGATGGTAAGCAAAATTTAACATAAAATGAAAGAACTTCTGATTAAAACATAAAGTTTTAAAGAAAGAATTTATCTTTTCTACTTTGGATTCTTACCTTTTCCTTCTTTTAAACAAGCAAAATTTGCTGGTTGACAGCAAAAATTTGAAGAAATAACCTATTTATCGTCTAAGAATCACTGTTTTATCTTATAATATTCCTGGAATTATGAAATGTGTGCTCCTATTACACCTAATATGAGATAGGTGAAATATAAATATTAATAGTCTTTTCTTAGCTTTTTCTGTTACTAACCCTCAGGAATTAAAAGGAATTTATTTGAAGGATGTATACATTAATTCTTATGACCTGGGCACTATTACAAAAATGCATATAATAGACAAGCAATTATTAAATGTCAAAGCAGTTTTTTTGGCATTTTTATTCAGTAGAATTTTTAAAACATAAATCTTTAAATGTGAAAGAAGAATGTTATTTAAATCAGGAGGGATTGTCACTTTTTGGAAATGCCCTTGTCAAACAACCACTCTAAAATAGTACAACATGTAATTCTGAAATGCCATAGATTAATAAAAGACATTCAAATCCTGCAATTCAATTCAGTTTTTACCTCTGGCCATGACTTCCTTTTCCATGGTCTTTGGTTTTGTTTCTTAATTCACATATGTGCATACTGACAAATTTTCTTATGTAGTAGAAATAACAAAGAAGAGATGGAAATGAACAGTAAAATAAGACAATGGGGAAAACTTCTTCATTCACACAGTTATCCATTTACACTTAGTTTATACACAACCCAGTTGAATTATAATTTTTTTTACTAATTTCAGAAAAGTATGGGAGAGGGAAGAGTAAGCTGGATGAAGTGAGAGAGTGGCATGAACATATATACACTACCAAATGTAAAATAGATAGCTGGTGGGAAGCAGCCGCATAGCACAGGGAGATCAGCTCGGTGCTTTGTGACCACCTAGAGGGGTGGGATAGGGAGGGTGGGAGGGAGAAGCAAGAGGGAGGAGATGGGGGATATATGCATATGTATAGCTGATTCACTTTGTTATAAAGCAGAAACTAACACACCATTGTAAAGCAATTAGACCCCAATAAAGGCGTTAAAAAAACAAAAGCTGCAACACTCTGCTCCTATGGCTGGTTAAAAGGCCTGAGTTAGTAAACATTGTTGTTTACTTCACAACCTATCCTATGGTCCCCTTACACTCTGCCAGCACCTCAGCTCAGACCACTCTTGACACCTACTGTCACAGATTGGGCACCTTTGGAAACAGATTCCAAGATTTGTGTGCAGGAAATTTATTTGGACATGTTCGAGATCAGAAGCTATGAAGTGAAGAAGCAGAACCAGGCAGAGGGAGAATTTGAAGAGTGATAGAGTCACAACAAAGACCTTAGCTGATTCTATGGCTTTGCAAGTGGGATGGTTCTTCAGAGATATTCTGTATTGAGGCATGGGGGCAGGCCTTACTACCTCTGCATGACTAATTACTGGATTGGGCTGTTCCCAGGTAGAGGGCTTGACTTTAGGTGGGTAGACTTTCTTCAGCTAAGAGCAAGCCTTAGATAGACAAGAACTCAACTGGAAACAGTTGGTTGCCAAGACTCCCAAAAGCAGGAGAAATGAGCACCTCAGTCCCAGAGGAAATAATCTGGAGAGTGCACCATGACATCTACTATAACCACTGTCTTTCAGGGCTTCCTTGATAGCTTCTGTCCACTTCTAGCTGGTGCTGGTATAATAATCAGATTTACCTAAACCACATTCATCCTTTTTCCTTCTTCATGGTGGTAAAACAGTGAAACATGTACTATGTTAAACTAAGTCATCCCTTTGAGCTGTTTACTGTGTCTCCCAGAGCAGCCTGGCTTGAGCTCAATCTACTATATGCCATCTCCATATTATAAAGTAATGCTGCTGTGCATATCCAGGTTTATGATTGGGTCAGTCAGATAACATACAGTTTATCCTGGACTGTTTGATTCCCATGAGCACAGGATTTTACAAAGTCAAGCATTCACTTCCCACCAGAGCCCAATAGCCCTAGAAGCTTTTCAAATGGAAATAGCTGATGGAAGAATAGGGAGCACATTGCATCACTCATAAACTGTAGATGCCTGAGCTGTGATTTCTCTTATTTGAGTTTGGAAGTTTCACACAACATTGTGTCTGTCACAAATACTTTCAAAAAATCATTGGATGTGTTAGGTTATTAGACCCAAGTGGTAAGGTGGCTTGAACAAAAACCAGCCTTGTTGCAGAGCTCTTTATTATTCAAGATCCAAGTCAATATTAGCACCTTTCCAGGTCTGGATAAGTAAATGGACTGAAGAAGGGTGACCAAGTGTAGTGCATATTGCCTCCAAAATTCAAAGAAGCCAACCAAACTATGTGTCCCTTTTATTGTGTTGGGTGGAATAACTTGTCTCATATTTTAGAAGAGTTATCTAACCATGAACCCCTAACCATGATGTGGCATACCACTGAACTTTTTCAGCATTTATCTCCCACTCTCTGGCACACATAAATCTTACTAGGATACTTACGGTGCTTGTTACTTCCTATTCGCCATTTTCAATTAGCATAATTTTTCAAGGCAAAGAATAAACATGATTTTTAGGCCACACCTCAGCTCACTCCCCAGAACTATTGAGCCTGAATCTGCATTTTTAATAGAATTCCCAGGTACATTAAAAATTGAGAGGCACTGTCCCAGACTATATTATGTAGAAGAGCAGATTTGACTCTGCGTTGAGGTAAAACAGGATAAGTACACTTTTGTCCCTATTATGTAAGCATCACCATTCTATACATAAAAATTCTATTTCTTTTCCACAATGGTCCGTATTTTAGTGTGAGATACTTAGCAAGATTGAGTATTTAATTGATGTTTACAATGAAACCCTGTTAATCTTCAGTCTTACATCCCCTATGAATTCTTGAGATGAAGGATTCCTTCAAAACTGCCAACAGGGCTTCTGGATCTTCACAGGTATTCATAATTGTTTATTGCTCATATTTTTGCTTTTCCTATATTTTTGTTTTTTCTGTCTCTAAGGATAAACCAAATCCAGAGAATCTAACAGTCTCATAATCGCTTGTGTTGCCGTAATTACTAGGTGCCACAGCTCTTTGATCTTCCTCCATCTGTGCTTCATCAAATGATTTGATTTGATCAATTATAATGCGACTCTTTGCTATGAATTACCCATGTCCATTGCCTTTAGCAAGGGGTCGTTATTCCTGTGTTCTTTGTATAGATGAGTGATTCATTCTAGAATTGTTTTGAGAATCTGCTTCCTGGAGCTGTTGCCTGAACCAATTACTGTATTAGTCAAGACCAAATACGGTAAAGCTAATAATCAATATGGTTCTAGTAAGGCACACTCTAACTAGGATATTTTGAAAAAGACTGAACAAACCGAAGCCACAAGGGGACACTGCATTACCCCAGGCCTAGTGACAATGGGACTATTAACACCTCTGGGCAAATAAAAGGTGGATGGGTAGAGTTCTTATCAGAATCCAGAAGTGAAGAGTGTTATAGGCAAGATCACCTTGAAAGAATTAGTAACTTTCAGTTAAGGGTCATAGTGAGTCATAGGCACACGGTGGAATAAGTATACTGACTCCTCAGTCATTCCTCCCTCTTATCTAGTTTAGGGTTTCCCATTGGCCAAACACAATAAGAAATTAGTGGACAAAAGGACCCATTGATTTAGTCCACTTAAGTCAGTCACTTGGGGCAAAGAATTGGATGCAAAAAGTGGAAAATACACTTATAGCGGCATACATAGCTGTCTAGCACATCACGATTCAATATCAAGGAAACAATGAAAGATATAAGTGCCAAGAGTAGGAGAGAATTAAGTTCTCAGCAGACTATTTCCTGCCAGAAGTCAAATTACTACAGGAAGGGAAATTATAATCAGAAATTTCCTTGGTGAAAAGAGAAAAAAAGAGTAAGGATGTTAATTAGATTAATGGTTATTAACACTAATCTGATATACTCATCTTCACTATCGTGACATTCTTCATTCATTTTTTTTAATAACCAGATTTTGAATTTCTATTTACCAGGAACTCCTTAGTCACATATATGTACATCCTTTCCACGGAGCCAGCTATTTACATTATAGCTTACTTTGTCAATCATCCCAAGACATTTCACAGATTTTATTCCTAGGTAATATCTTTTGGGTTCAGGATTTAATTGCTGTTATTTTCAGGTCTTAGCTAAAATTAAAAGAGGAAGAATTCAAAGCACTAGATCAGCTCTTTAGGAAGCTTATCCAAATGGAAGTAAATATTTTAATATTATTATTATTAGATGGTACCATAAAAAAATCAGCATCATGAACATGCACATAATAGTTAAACATTAGATGGGCGGATAGATACATCAATGTAAAGAGATTGAGCCTGATTACTTCCAAATGAGAAGGCACTTCTGAAAGACTGAGATTGACTACTGTAAGCAAGAAATTGATTATACAAAGGAAGAGGAAAGACCAAGTGAGGACACAGCAAAAAGGTGGCCATTTGCAAACCAAGAAGAAAGATCTCAGGAGAAAGCAAGCCTGTTTAGGTCTTGATCTTGGACTTCTATCCTCCATAATTGTTAGAGAATAAATCTCTGTTGTTTAAGCTACCCAGTCTATGGTATTTTGTTACAACAGACTTAGAACTGAGAAGTGGGGTGCTACTGCAGAAAATATCTAAAAAAGTAGAAGTGACTTTGGAATGGAGTAATGGGTCAAGACTGGAAGAGTTTTGAGGTGCATGTTAGAAAAAGCCAAGACTGTTTGAAAAGATTGTTGGTAGAAATACAGAAGATGCTTCTGGTGAAGCCTCAAGTGGAAATGAGGAAAATGTTGTTGGACACTGATGAAAGGGTGATCCTTGTTACAAAGAACTTGTATAAATTGTGCTCTAGTATTTTGTGGAAGGTAATAATCTGTGAGCAATGAAATTGGATATTTAGCTGAGGACATTTCTAAGGAAAATGTTGAAGGTGCTTTATTTCTCCTTACTGCTTACAGTAAAATGCAAAAGGAGATGAATTACAGAAAGAATTGTTAAACAAAAAGGAAGCAGAACTTGAAAACTTGGAAAATTCTCAGTCTATCCATAATGCAAAAAATGAGAAAGTGTGCTCAGGAGAGAACACCAAGGATGTGGCTGTGCAATCATCTGATAAAGAGATTATGGGGAAAAAGAGTATGGAGGTTCCTTAAAAAGCTAAAATTAGAGTTACCATATGATCCAACAACACCACTCCTGGGCATATATCTGGATAAAACCATAATTTGAAAAGATACATATACCCCTATGTTCATTGCAGCACTATTTACAATAGCCAAGACATGGAAGCAACCTAAGTGTCCATCAACAGATGAATGAATAAAGAAGATGTGTTATATATATACAACAGAATATTACTCAGCCATAAAAAAAATAAAATGATGACATTTGTAGCAACATGGATGAACAGAGATTATCATACTGAGTGAAGTAAATCATACAAAGAAAGACAAATATCATATGATATCAATTATATGTGGAATCTAAAAGATGACACAAATGAACTTATTTACAAAGCAGAAATAGAGGCACAGACATAGAAAACAAAGTTATGGTTACCAAAGCAGGGGGTAAATTAGGAGTTTGGGATTAAAATTAAGAACTATATACAAAATACTTAACCAAGGACCTACTGTATAGCACAGCAAACTATACTCAATATCTTGTAATAATCTATAATGGAAAAGAAACTAAAAAAGAACATATATATATATATATATATACACACACACACACACACACACACACATACACAACTGAATCACATTGTTGTACACCTGAAACTAACAAAACATTGTAAATCAACTATATTTCAATGAAAATTAAAAACCAAAGAGATTGTGGGTGTGGCTCATACGTATGAGTCTTATGTGACTCTATCTGCCTGGATTCAATAGGCCATCTCAGCAGAAGAAAGGAATAGAGATGGGGTTATTCCAGTGGAAACACTGTCAACGTGGACTAAAGGGGACAGAGAGGGAATGAAACAAAGGAAGTCTGTCAGACTTCTGGGATTCTACAGAATAGGACAATAAGGCTATCTGGCTGGGAACATGCATTCCTCAAGAAAATGGAAGGATGACCATGAAAGTGACACAGAGATCATCAGCAGGGTTGCCACTGCCACCACAGGTGCAAAGGGCACAGGTCCACAAGACAATGCTGTCTCTTCCATGGTTTCAGTGGGGCAGGACTGTCACCCAGGGCTGAGGGGGCAACACTGCCATCCCAATGGGCCCAGAAGATGAGGCTACCACATAGTAAGCCTGGAGGACAGCACATTGAGGCAGAGAGGATTATCTTGAGCCTTAAAATCTAAAGGAATTTCCCCAGCTAGGTTTTGGACTTGCTTGGGACTAGATTCTCCTTTTTAATTTCTCCCTTTTAAAATGGGAATGTCTATCCTCTGCCTGTCACACTATTATATTTTGTGAGCACATAACTTGCCTGGTTTCACAGGTTCATAGCTGGAGAAGAATTTTACCTCAGGATGAATCACCCATACTTGATTCAGTCACAGCTAAGAAATCGATCTTAGGAACCTACAGTTTTTTATAATGGGCTGCAAGAAAGCCTGCTCAACCTTTGCCCTGGAGAAATGCATTATCCTTATTATACTTGACAACAAAGAAACCTGTCATCTGCTCTAGAGAAAAGACCCTTTCTCTATCTTACAAGGCTGTCTGCTATACAAACCTCTTGGAAAATACAGTCATGAGGAAAATGTGAATACCTCTGATTCCAAGAAGTTCAAAAATGAGAGACCCATGGAAAATTTTCTCTCAACAATAATTATTCAATATTTATAATTGAGAGCACTCAGGTACTTACTGAGCATAAGTAAATAAAGAAGCACATAGACCTAGAAGTTAAATTGCTTGTAAAATTATGTAATCTTTGATGTAAACAGATTGGGACCCTTATCCTACATAAGAAAATTAGTTTAGTTTTAGGCATGGGGAATATGAAGTGACTATAGGACATATAATAAAACTATCTAGTGGGAAATTGGAAACTGATCCAGCTGTTGAAGAAAGATTAAAAACTGGTTACACCAACATTGGAATCATTCTTATAAGAAAGTCAACTGAAGCTTTCTTTTCCCCTTTAACAAGGTCTTCTAGCCCAGGGGTCAGGAAACTAGACCTTTGGGTCAAGTCCTTCCCACTATCTGTTTTTTGTATAAACATAAATAAAGTTTCATTGAAACACAGCCACACCAAATAATTTATGTATATCATCTATGGCTGTTTTCACATCACACCACAATGGTAGAATTTGGTAGTGTATAACCTACAAAGGCAAAAATATTCACTATCTGGCTCTTTAGAGAAAAATTTTGCTGAGCCCTGTTCTACACTCTTGAACTTATGCTGTCATGTTTGACTCTTTAGATCCTTTCCTGACAATTTTTCCTCATCGAAGCCATTTGTGAAAGTACACAAAAATCAGTCTTATTTTACAGTCTTATGTCTTGAAACCATACCTACTTTTTCTGTGAAGCTTTGAAGTTTGCCTTCCCATATTTGTGTTTACCCAAGTAATTAGAATCCAAAGAATGAGTTAAGTGCTATATTTGTGGTACAAAATGCAATGATAGATCCAAGAAAGAAAAAAAAAATTAATTCACATGGAAAGGATCTGGAATGTTCTCTCAAAAAATATGCTTTGAGGAGGGCCTTAAAGGATAGTTGGAACACTGACTATCAAAACTTCAGAGTTGGTGAAGGAATTATGTGAGCAAAGAAAAGGAGATTGTAGGAAACAAAGTGGATACTTAGAATAGCAGGGAACCAATCTGCAAGGTTAGGTCAAGGCAATAGGATATGAACATACTTTTTCATATTGTTTTGTGATTCTAACTCTGTAACTGCTGAAATGTCTGGGACATATTGTGTGTGCATTATGCAGAACAAGAAGGAAAAGGCAGAGTTAGCAAAAAGAAGTCCAAGATAACCTGCTGTGACAAGCAAAACAAATGAGAAGCTTGTTTGACAAAAATAGATTCTACAGCCCAGTGCCTGGTCCTGATGTTGACAGAGGCAGAGGAGATGTGCATAATATGGAGCATTTATCAAGGTGATGTCAAAGGATGGTGGGAACTCAATCTAGGATTATGACTTACAAAGGGCAAAGAAAGACTTTTGAATGCAGAGGTCATTGCAAAAAAGAAAATCTATCATTAAAAATTTTTATCATAGTGGACTTTCTTAAATATGTCAAAACTTGAAAAGCTACCATAAGAAGAGGATGTTTGGGAGAATATATTAAAAACGTTAAAGGAATTTGAGGTAAAAATATCTTCCAGTTACATCAGACTATGACAAGTAATGATTTCATTAACTCTACAGTTTACTGGTATAATCTAGTCACATGATTTTTATCAGCATTGCAAGTTATGCATTAATATTTAATTCCCTTACTTTATATTTGTGTAGTTACCTTATACCATTTCCATATGTGGTGGCTATGAATCTCAATCCATAAACTTGAGTGCTCAAGCAATAGTACCTTATTTTCTGTAATTCAATTTTATTTCTAATTCCAAGTCCCTTTCCCTCAGTCACTCAGCTTTTCTCCCATCCCCAAGGCCATTCCATGGTTCCAGTATCTTGATTCAGTACCAAGGCACTGTGGGAGGGGACACCTTCTATTCACCAATCATCTCTCTTCACTGATGTCTCTTATTCCTGACCACATGGTTGCTTCAAGACCATCAACTCTCTCCAGCTTCCATATCTTGATTGGGAGCCAGTTACTTTGAAAGGCTGCCTTTGTTTCTTACTAGAATCACCATGTAGCCAGTTCTCTTTAGAATTCGTGTTTCTCCCTCTAGAGAAGCATTTCTTGAGAAGCAGAAGATAATCTCTACTGTTTTGGGATTCATAGTCCTCTTTTCGTCACTTCATTAATGCCAAGGTAATTTCTTTTATGAGTCTGGGATAGAAATGACTCTTCAGAATGTTCTACCTAGCTCCTTCCCTTTTCCTTTCCTGTGGGAAATCAGTTGTTCAATGGCATGAGTCAGAAGCTTTTGAGCTGGAGAGGAATTTCGTCAGCATAACGGGCATATTTTACAAAGCTGACACTAAGGAGACAGCCCATAGGATTGCAGGATTCGTTAAAAACAAGAGAATTGAACAAATAAATAAATGTATTCAGAATAATAGGAGCTAGGATAATCAGAGTTATCCTTCTTGGACAAAAAAGGTACAAATATAAAAGAGAAGAAAGCCTAGAGTAAATTTAAGGCATCAGTGTGAACTTAATGGTTTTTACTTATAAATAAACATAGATATGTGTACATGTGAGTTTGTGTACCCAGACATATATTTTTTTAACTGCCCTCCAAGAAGTCTTAAAAGCAATGGCATATATGTGGAATCTAAAAAAAGGGTACAAATGAACTTATCTACAAAACAGAAATAGAGTCACAGATGTAGAAAACAAACTTATGGTTACCAGGGGTTAAGCAGGGGAGAGGGATAAACTGGGAGACTGAGATTGATATATGCATACCACTATATATAAAATAGATAATTAATAAGGACCTACTGTATAGCACAGGGAACTCTACTCAATACTCTGTAATGGCCTATATGGGAAAAGAACCTAAAAAAGAGTGGATATATGTACATGTATAACTGATTCACTTTGCTGTACGCCTGAAACTAACACAATATTGTAAATCAACTATACTCCAATAAAAAAAAAAAGCAATGGTACCCTGGAAGTAATGAATACACACCTGGTTCCCAAGTTGTGGTTTCTAAATCCATTCTCCAATTTAAAAATAAAAAAAACAACATAGTTTCTTGGGAAAATGGCTGATTCCAGGGTTTGGGTTAGGAAAATATAAGATTAACCTAGAACATTCTGTCATGACAGAAAGTAAGAGAGCTTATTCAAAGGTTGATAGGGACATTTCAAAAGAACAGAGAAGTTGACCTGAAGGTGCCCTACTGACTAAATAAATACAAATAATAATTTGTTATAGAAATGGATGAGAAATCCCTGCCTCACAGTAGAATGCCAACTAACAACAAATAAAGAAGGAATAGTGGAATTGGAAAAATCACCATTTGGCAATCATCATGATAATAACTGATTCAGGAAAGATTCATCAATGGATGCTAAAATTAGTAGATCAAGGTCTGATTAGGATATTTACATTTACATGGTCTCAAGGTATCTTCCCACACAATATTTTTATTTACTTGTTAATCAACAAGTTACAAGAAAATTATTAATTAACCTCAGAAGGGAGAAATTTGGCAGATACCATTTTAAACAAGTGGTAAAAGTTAACATCACCAATTGTGGGACAAATTGTTTGCCCCCTAATGGGATGGACTGAGAAGAACACTGCATTACTTCTGTGATATTCCTGCCAAAACATGAACAACTGGAAACAAATTATATGGAAACATCATAAACATCTATATCTTAAAGAAAAAAAAAAAGTCAAGGCCATGAAAAATAAAGTTGAAAGAACCTAAAACACATGGCCTCTAAATGCAATGTGTGATTCTGGATTGGTTTATGGACCAGAAAAGAAATGAGGAAAAGGAAAAAAAAAAAAGTTTTATTCTCTAAAGGGCTTATCTAGAAAACTGATAAAATTTGAATGTCTGGGGATTGGACTATAGTATTGTATTCGTACTAGAGTTATAAAGGAGAATACCATTGCTTTTAGAAAGCATATTGAAAAATTTGGGAGTTTTGGGCATTGTACCTGCAACTTACAAGTGTCTCAAGCCAAAAAGAGAGAGAGAAAATAAAATGTTGTAAAATGCTAAAAATTGTGGAATAAGTTGAAGATTTGTAACAGTGTTCTCCAGAGAAATAGAGCCAATAGGATATATAAAAGGAGATTTATTACGGTAATTGGTTCACATGATTATGGAGACTGAGATATGCCATGATATACCATCTGCAAGCTGGAGAACCAGGAAAGCCAGTGGTAGAATTCAGTCCAAGTCTGAAGGCCCGAGAATCAGGGTAGCTGATGATGTAACTTCCAGTCTAAGTACAAAGGCCCAAGACTCAAGAGCTCCGATGTTGAAGCACAAGAATAAATGGATGTCCCAGCTCAAGGAGAGAGAGTGAGAGAGAATTCACCCTTCCTCCACCTTTTTGTTTTAGTTGGGCCCTCAATGGCTTGGATGATACCCACCACTTTGGTGAGTGTGGATTTCTTCACTCAGTCTACTGACTCAAATTCTAAAGTCTTCCAGAAACACCTTTATAGACATATCCAGAAATAATGTTTTACCAGCTATCTCAGTATCCCTTGGCCCAGTCAAGCTGACACATAAGGTTAACCATCACAATGTTGTACTGGAGTTCTTTGTGATGTTCTTAAGACACTTCTGAAATTTTTAAATTACTTCAAAATTAAAAGTTAATCCAAAATGAAGCTCTTGTTATATCTTGAAACCCAATCTCTCTTTTACCGCCTCACTGCTCTTCTTAATTTTTTCATAGGGGCTAACAAGTTTGTAAAACAAATGCCAGAAAACCTTGTAGAAAACTGTTACTTTCTAGCCTTCCACATAGCTCTTTTTGAAGTAAGGAAGGAAAATGAAAAATTCAGACACAAACCTCTCACATGATGCATGTTGTCACACAAGAATTATTTCCATTGTCTTAGCCATTATATAAAACAAGTATATAAATCTGTAAAACCTATAAAAACATCAATTACTTGGTTATAATTTTCTGCACTACATAAGTTGTTCCAATTACTCTTAGGAAGTAGAGGTGTAATGAAAACATAATTTGAAAAAATGCTGAATAAACAAGTATTAAAGTCAGTACAGTTGTCCCATGGTATCTGCAGGGGATTGGTTCCAGGACCCCCCATGAATACCAAAATTCATGGATGCTCAAGTCGCTTACATAAAATGGCATAATATTTGCATATAACTTACACACATCCTTCAACATACTTTAAATCATCTCTAGATTACTTATAATAGTTAATACAATGTAAACATTATGTAAATAGTTGTTAATACAATCTAAATGCTATGTAAATAGTTGCAACAAATTCAAGCTTTGCCTTTTGGAACTTTTTGGAATCTTTTTTCCAAATATTTTCCATTCACAGTTGGTTGAATTCAAGGATGCAGGACCCCATGAATACAAAGGGTCAAATGTATTTAATTAAATATGAAGCCAAAGCCACATAATAAAAACACAGAATAAGCTTCAGGGTAAAAAAAATCAGAAATTGTATTAAAATCAGTTATTATTACAATTTTATCATTAAAATTTTACTAGTCAGAGTTCTAAATTTTAACATGACCACGCAAGAACAATTATTTTTCAGCGTACTAAACAGCTAGGTTGCTCCTGTGGGCACACTAATGTGCATTATGAAACCAAACATATACCCACTTTCAACTGAGGTCACTGAAGAAACAAGACAGTTTTTGCCTCGTCCTGTTACTATATATGTTACTGCTGCTGATGAAGTCACCCCAAGTTATTCAGCATTGTGTCCTGTCTATAGAAAATACTCATCTTCTCTTTCATTTCTGGACTAAAAGATTTGTTTGATGGTGGTGATGCAATTTCATTGAAGCAACCCCACAAATTAAAGCTTTGTGCAATATTGAAGATGCCTTCTGATTATTTTAAGAAGTAGATTTAAAATAATAACCCTCAAAGATAAGCAATTCTGGAGCCCAATGTAAAGAACTTCAAAATTTGATTCCTTCACATAAGCAATAAAAACACTGGATGAACTGTCAAAATCAACCTTTTCAGAAATCTAGAAATTAGCCAAAGGTTTCCAATAATCCAAAGGCCATTTAACAAGAAAAAAGCTGAATCTTGGTAAGAACAGTGGTGAGCTTTACGGCACTTTGACTTGCCCTTTTCCCATTCTCTTTTCCCCAGTTCCATGATAACCTTGGAAATCAGCAAGCCACTCAAACAGGGTAGCTGTGAAAAACAGCAGAAAAACAGTCAAATGGGGGAGGGGTGCAGAATGGGTTTGGAGTCTTCTCCAAAACTGCATCACTAGAGAACCTTTCGGTGTTTGACCTGTCAGGTAGCTAGCTCCCTGAAAAGTCCCATTCATAGGGCTTCTCTTCATTTGACTTGACTAAGAGAACCCTCAGTATAAACAGTACTTTCTCTAGGGCATTTATTTAAAAAAAAAAAAAAAAGTTGGGTAATTATTTGGTCAATTACTTAACATCATAACTGCCTGAAGCAGCAAAACTAGTTGGGGCAAACACAAAGCAGACCAAAAACAATGAAAGAAAAATCCAGGCAATTATGCAATTAAAAGTAATAAAACATCCAGATTGGAAGGAAAGAAGTAAAATTATCTCTGTTCACTGATGATATAATCTTGTGTGAAGAAAATCCTAAGGATTCTATAGACACATGAGCACATACATACATACACACACAAATGCTAGTAGAACTAATAAATGAGTTCAGCAAAGTCACAGGATCAATATACAAAAACCAGTTGCATTTCTATACATTAACAATGAACAATCCAGACATGAAATTTTTTAAAAATTCCATTTACGATAGCAACAAAAAGAACAGAATACTTAGAAATAACTTTAACAAAAAAAGTGTAAAAATTGTACACTGAAAACACAAAACACTGTTGAAATAAAGAAGATCTAAGTAAATAGGAAAATATCATTTTCATAAATTGGAAGACTTGACAGCTTTAAAATGACAATATTCCTAAATTGATCTACAGATTCAACACAATCCCTATCAAAATCCCAACTACAAAAACTGACAAGCTAATCTTCAAATTCATATGGAAATGTAAGGGACCTAGAATAGGCAAAACAATCTTGAAAAAATCAAAGTTGGAGCACTCATTTTTCCTAGTTTGAAACTTACTACAAAGTTACAATAAGCAAAACAGTGTAGTATTGACATGAAAAGATAGACATATACATACACATATACATACACATATCAATATGTAATAGGAGTAGAATTGAGAGTAAAGAAAAAATCCCATTTTGTTAGATTTGACAATTTACTGTCAACTGATTTTTGAAATGGGTGCTGCAACAATTTAATGAGGAAAGAATATTTTCAATTATGAATGCTGGGATAACTAGATAGCCACATGTGAAAGAATAATGTTGGATCTTTATCTCATACCATACACAAACATTAACTCAAAGTGGATTATAGAAATAAATGTAAGACTATAAAAGTCTTAGAAGAAAACATAGAAGTAAATCTTTGTTATCTTGTATTAAGCAAAGGTTTCTTAAGTATGACATCAGAAGTACAAGCAACATCACATGGTATTTGTCTTTCTCTTTCTGGCCTGTTTCACTCAGCATAATGCCCTTAAGGTCTATCCATTTTGTTGCAAGCAGCAGTATTTCATTATTTTTTATGGTTGAATAATACTCCGTTTTATATATATATATATATTTTTTTTTTTTTTTTTCCAATAGTGGCTGCACCAATTTATATTCCCACCAGTAGTGCACAGGGGTTCCCTTTTCTTCACATCCTCACCAACACTTCTTATCTCTTGTCTTTTAATAACAGCCATTGTAACAGGTGTGAGGTGATAGCTCATTGTAACAGGTGTGAGGTGATAGTGGTCCAGCTTCATTCTTTGGCATGTGTCTGTCCAGCTTTCCCAGTACCATTTATTAAAGAGACTTTTTCTTATTGTACATTCTTGATTCCTTTGTCATAAACTAATTGACCATATATGCATGGGTCTATTTCTGGGCTTTCTATATCTGTTCCATTGATTTATGTGTCTGTTTTTATGCCAATACTATACTGTTTTGATTACTATAGTTTTGCAGTAGTTTGAAATCAGGGAGTATGATGCCTCCACTTCTGTTTTTCTTTTTGTTCTCAAGATTGTTTTGGCTATTTGGAGTCTTTTGTGGTTTCATACTAATTTTAGGATTGTTTGCTCTAATTCTATGAAAAATGCCATTGGAATTTTGATAAGGATTGTGCTGATTCTGTAGATGGCTTTGGGTAGTAAAGACATTTTAACAATATTAATTCTTCCAATCCATCAGCATGGACTATTTTGTCATTTATTTGTGTCTTCTTCAATTTCTTTCATCAATGTCTTATAGTTTTCCATGTTCAGGGCTTTCACCTCTTCAGTTAAAATTAATCCTAGGTATTTTATTTTTTGATGCAATTGTAAAAGGAGTTGTTTTCTTAATTTCTCTTTCTGATAGTTTGTTATCAGTGTATAGAAATGCAACATATTTCCATATATTAATTCTGTATTCTGTAACTTTACTGAATTCATTAATTAGTTCCAACAGCTTTTTGGTGGAGTCTCTAGAGTTTTCTATATATAATACGTTGTCATCTGCAAATAATGACAGTTTTACTTCTTCCTTTCCAATTTGGATGCCTTTTATTTCTTATTGTTGTCTAATTGCTCTGGCTAAAACTTCCAATACTACCTTGAATAAAAGTGGTAAGAGTAGGAATCCTTCCCTTGTTCCTGATCTTAGAGGAAAGTTTCCAGATTTTCACCATTGAGTATAATGTTAGCTGTGGGCTTGTCATATATGGCCTTTATTATATTAAGTTAGGTTTCCTCTATACCCATTTTTGCTGAGGGTTTTTTTAATCATAAATGGAAGTTGAATTTTGTCAAATGTTTTTTTCTGCATCTATTGAGATAATCAAACGATTTTTATTTTTCATTTTGTTAATATGGTGTATCACATTAACAGATTTGTAAATATTGAACCATCCTTGCATCCCTAGAATAAATCCTCCTTAAACATGGTGTATGATCCTTTTAATGTCATGTTGAATTTGGTTTGCTAATATTTTGTTGAGGATTTTTGCATCTTTGTTTATCGGTGATGCTGGCCTGTAATTTTCTTTTCTTGTGGTGTGCTATCTGATTTTGGTAATGCTGACCTCATAAAATGAATTTGGAAGTGTTCCCTCTTCTTCTAATTTTTGGAATTATTAATTATTAATTCTTCTTTGAATGTTTGGTAGAATTCACCTGTGAAGCCACCTGGTCCTAGAATTTTGTTTGGGGAGTTTTTGATCATGGATTCAATCTCCTTACTTGTAATCAGTCTGTTCAGATTTTCTCTTTCTTCATGATACAGTCTTGGAAGGTTGTATGTTTCTAGAAATGTATCCATTTCTTCTACGTTGTCCAATTTGTTTGTGTATGATTGTAATATGTAAAGGGAATCTAAAAAATTATTGAAAAAGTACTAGAATATTTCCTGTATGTCATGTAGCTCATCTTTGGCTTACGGCCAGTGATCTTGTTATATTATGTTGTTATAATTATTCTGTGAACATATAACTGAATGAATGAATATAAAAATCTCCATGCTTGTTACATTGTCAGTGGCAAATTCATGACACTTTCTATAAAGTTTTTCCATTCTGGAAATATATTTACAACATCACTCAGTGTAATATAAGCTATGTAAGACTCAGAAATCCCTAAGCAATGAATAAGGTAGAAGCATGGAATCAGTCATTATTTCATTCTGCTGTTGAATTTCTTTTAAAAAAAAAAACAAGTTCCTTCTCTATGTCCCATATAAAAGGTATAAACATAGAGAAGGAACTTCCTTTAAAAAAAAAATTCAACAGCAGAAAGAAATAATGACTAATTCCATGCTTCTACCTTATTCACTAATGATTTTGTGCAAAGCAGAATATAATTTTGGAAGACCTTCTCTCTTACGTTTTCTTGTGGAACTTTGTAGCTAATATCCACAGTATAGGTGAATCTCATAAATTCTATATGTCCACCGCTGAAAATGCTGAGGATTTTATAAGCAATAATTTTGACAAACACTTGTTTAAATGTTTAGCCTCCATACATTCAAGTCTAGAGAGAATTATATTCTTAAATCATTTGCTTAGAATCTATTGTTTTGAGGTTGAATTAGTAAGAACTAAATATGTTTTGCTTGGACATTCTGCTTATAATTCATTTTCACAAGATGTAAAAAGTTAACAAGTAAGACTTTTTCTTAAAAGACAATTGATATCCTAACAGCAAGTAAATAGTTAAAAATCAAAAATATTTTTGAAAGTAGCTTAATGATATAGATGGTATTTTCTTTAATTACTTGAAGTTCTTAATCACTCCCCAATATAAAATTTTCTTATCATCAATAATTAGTGAAGGTGCTCTCACTCCCGCTTGCAAGAACACCAGAATCACAACTGGCTGCTGGACAATCATCGACAGGAAGACACTGGACTTCACCAAGGAGGATACCCCACATCCAAGAACAGAGGAGAAGCCCGAGTGAGACGGTAGGAGGGGTGCAATCAGAGTAAAATCAAATCCCATAACTGCTGGGTGGGTGACTCACAGACTGGCGAACACTTATACCACAGAAGTCCACCCACTGGAGTGAAGCTTCTGAGCCCCACGTCAGGCTTCCCAATCTGGGGGTCCGGCAACGGGAGGAGGAATTCCTAGAGAATCAGACTTTGAAGCCTAGTGGGAATTGATTGCAGGACTTCGACAGGACTGGGGGAAACAGAGACCCCACTCTTGGAGGGCACACACAAAGTAGTGTGCACATCAGGACCCAGGGGAAGGAGCAGTGACCCTAGGGGAGACTGAACCAGACCTACCTGCTGGTGTTCAGGGGCCTCCTGCAGAGGCAGGGGGTGGCTCTGTTTCACCGTAAGGACAAGGACACTGGCAGTGGAGGTTCTGGGAACTGCTCCTTGGCGTCAGCCCTCCCAGAGTCTGCCATTAACCCCACCAAAGAGCCCAGGTAGGCTCCAGTGTTCGGTTGCCTCAGGCAAAACAACCAACAGGGAGGGAACCCAGCCCCACCCATTAACAGTCAAGTGGATTAAAGTTTTACAAAGCTCTGACTGCCACAGCAACAGTCAGCTCTACCCACCACCAGAGCCTCCCATCAAGCCTCTTAGATAGCCTCAACCACCAGAGGGCAGACAGCAGAAGCAAGAAAAACGACAATCCTGCAGCCTGTGGACCAAAAACCACAGTTACAGAGAGATAGACAAGATGAAAAGGCAGAGGGCTATGTACCAGATGAAGGAATAAGAAAAAACCCCAGAAAAACAACTAAATGAAGTGGAGATAGGCAACCTTCCAGAAAAAGAATTCAGAATAATGATAGTGAAGATGATCCAGGACCTCGGAATCAGAATGGAGGCAAAGATTGAGAAGATGCAAGAAATGATTAACAAAGACCTAGAAGAATTAAAGAACAAACAGACAGAGATGACCAATACAATAACTGAAATGAAAACTACACTAGAAGGAATCAATAGCAGAATAACTGAGGCAGAAGAATGGATAAGTGACCTGGAAGACAGAATGGTGGAATTCACTGCTGCGGAACAGACTAAAGAAAAAAGAATGAAAAGAAATGAAGACAGCCTAAGAGACCTCTGGAACAACACTAAACGCAACAACATTCGCATTATAGGGGTCCCAGAAGGAGAAGAGAGAGAGAAAGGGCCAGAGAAAATATTTGAAGAGATTATAGTCGAAAACTTCCCTAACAGGGGAAAGGAAATAGCCACCCAAGTCCAGGAAGCGCAGAGAGTGCCATACAGGATAAACCCAAGGAGAAACACGCCAAGACACATAGTAATCAAAGTGGCAAAAATTAAACACAAAGAAAAATTATTGAAAGCAGCAAGGGAAAAATGACAAATAACATACAAGGGAACTCCCATAAGGTTAACAGCTGATTTCTCAGCAGAAACTCTGCAAGCCAGAAGGGAGTGGCATGATATACTTAAAGTGATGAAAGGGAAGAACCTACAACCAAGATTACTCTACCTGGCAAGGATCTCATTTAGATTTGATGGAGAAATCAAAAGCTTTACAGAAAAGCAAAAGTTAAGAGAATTCAGCACCACCAAACCAGCTCTACAACAAATGCTAAAGGAATTTCTCTAAGTGGGAAACACAAGAGAAGAAAATGACCTACAAAAACAAACCAAAAACAATTAAGAAAATGGTCATAGGAACATACATATCGATAATTACCTTAAACGTGAATGGATTAAATGCTCCAACCAAAAGACACAGGCTTGCTGAATGGACACAAAAACAAGACCCATATATATGCTGTCTACAAGAGACCCACTTTAGACCTAGGGACACATATAGACTGAAAGTGAGGGGATGGAAAAAGATATTCCATGCAAATGGAAATCAAAAGAAAGTTGGAGTAGCTATACTCATATCAGATAAAATAGACTTTAAAATAAAGAATGTTACAAGAGACAAGGAAGGACACTACATAATGATCAAGGGATCAATCCAAGAAGAAGATGTAACAATTATAAATATATATGCACCCAACATAGGAGCACCTCAATACATAAGGCAATTGCTAACAGCTATAAAAGAGGAAATTGACAGTAACACAATAATAGTGGGGGAATTTAACACCTCACTTACACCAATGGACAGATCATCCAAAATGAAAATAAATAAGGAAACAGAAGCTTTAAATGACACAATAGACCAGATAGATTTAATTGATATTTATAGGACATTCCATCCAAAAACAGCAGATTACACTTTCTTCTCAAGTGCACACGGAACATTCTCCAGGATAGATCCCATCTTGGGTCACAAATCAAGCCTCAGTAAATTTAAGAAAATTGAAATCATATCAAGCATCTTTTCTGACCACAACGCTATGAGATTAGAAATGAATTACAGGAAAAAAAACGTAAAAAGGACAAACACATGGAGGCTAAACAATGCGTTACTAAATAACCAAGAGATCACTGAAGAAATCAAAGAGGAAATCAAAAAATACCTAGAGACAAATGATAGTGAAAACACAGTGATCCAAAACCTATGGGATGCAGCAAAAGCAGTTCTAAGAAGGAAGTTTATAGCTATACAAACCTACCTAAAGAAACAAGAAAAATCTCAAGTAAACAATCTAACCTTACACCTAAAGAAACTAGAGAAAGAAGAACAAACAAAACCCAAAGTTAGCAGAAGGAAAGAAATCATAAAGATCAGGGCAGAAATAAATGAAATAGAAACAAAGAAAACAATAGCAAAGATCAATAAAACTACAAGCTGGTTCTTTAAGAAGATAAACAAAATTGATAAGCCATTAGCCAGACTCATCAAGAAAAAGAGGGAGAGGACTCAAATCAATAAAATCAGAAATGAAAAAGAAGTTACAACAGACACCACAGAAATACAAAGCATCCTAAGAGACTACTACAAGCAACTTTATGCCAATAAAGTGGACAACCTGGAAGAAATGGACAAATTCTTAGAAACGTATAACCTTCCAAGACTGAACCACGAAGAAATAGAAAATATGAACAGACCAATCACAAGTAATGAAACTGAAACTGTGATTAAAAATCTTCCAACAAACAAAAGTCCAGGACCAGATGGCTTCACAGGTGAATTCTATCAAACATTTAGAGAAGAGCTAACACCCATCCTTCTCAAACTCTTCCAAAAAATTGCAGAGGAAGGAACACTCCCAAACTCATTCTATGAGGCCATCGTCACCCTGATACCAAAACCAGACAAAGACACTACAAAAAAAGAAAATTACAGACCAATATCACTGATGAATATAGATGCAAAAATCCTCAACAAAATAGTAGCAAACAGGGGCTTCCCTGGTGGCGCAGTGGTTGAGAGTCTGCCTGCTAATGCGGGGGACACGGGTTCGAGCCCTGGTCTGGGAGGATCCCACATGCCGCGGAGCGGCTGGGCCCGTGAGCCACGACTGCTGAGCCTGCGCGTCTGGAGCCTGTGCCCCGCGGCGGGAGGGGCCGCGATGGTGAGAGGCCCGCGCACCACGATGAAGAGCGGTCCCTGCACCGCGATGAAGAGTGGCCCCCACTTGCCGTAGCTAGAGAAAGCCCTCGCACGAACCGAAGACCCAACACAGCCAAAAAAAAATAAAGAAAGAAATAAATAAAAGTAGCTATAAAATTAAAAAAAAAATAGTAGCAAACAGAATCCAACAACACATTAAAAGGATTATACACCACAATCAAGTGGGATTTATCCCAGGGATGCAAGGATTCTTCAATATACGCAAATCAATCAATGTGATACACCATATTAACAAATTGAAGAATAAAAACCATATGATCATCTCAATAGATGCACAAAAAGCTTTTGACAAAATTCAACACCCATTTATGATAAAAACTCTCCAGAAAGTGGGCATAGAGGGAACCTACCTCAACATAATAAAGGCCATATATGACATACCCACAGCAAACATCATTCTCAACAGTGAAAAACTGAAAACATTTCCTCTAAGATCAGGAACGAGACAAGGATGTCCACTCTCACCACTATTATTCAACATAGTTCTGGAAGTTTTAGCCATAGCAATCAGAGAAAAAAAAGAAATAAAAGGAATACAAATTGGAAAAGAAGAAGTAAAACTGTCACTGTTTGCAGATAACATGATACTATACATAGAGAATCCTAAAACTGCCACCAGAAAACTGCTAGAGCTAATTAATGAATATGGTAAAGTTGCAGGATACAAAATTAATGCACAGAAATCTCTTGCATTCTTATACACTAATGATGAAAAATCTGAAAGAGAAATTATGGGAACACTCCCATTTACCATTGCAACAAAAAGAATAAAATACCTAGGAATAAACCTACCTAGGGAGACAAAAGACCTGTATGCAGAAAACTATAAGACACTGATGAAAGAAATTAAAGATGATACCAACAGATGGAGAGATATACCATGTTCTTGGATTGGAAGAATCAACATTGTGAAAATGACTATACTACCCAAAGCAATCTACAGATTGAATGCAATCCCTATCAAATTACCAATGGCATTTTTTACGGAGCTAGAACAGATCATCTTAAAATTTGTATGGAGACACAAAAGACTCCGAATAGCCAAAGCAGTCTTGAGGGAAAAAAACGGAGCTGGAGGATTCAGACTCCCTGACTTCAGACTATACTACAAAGCTACAGTAATCAAGACAATATGGTACTGGAACAAAAACAGAAACATAGATCAATGGAACAAGATAGAAAGCCCAGAGATAAACCCACGCACCTATGGTCAACTAATCTATGACAAAGGAGGCAAAGATATACAATGGAGAAAAGACAGTCTCTTCAATAAGTAATACTGGGAAAACTGGACAGCTACATGTAAAAGAATGAAATTAGAATACTCCCTAACACAATACACAAAAATAAACTCAAAATGGATTAGAGACCTAAATGTAAGACTGGACACTATAAAACTCTTAGAGGAAAACATAGGAAGAACACTCTTTGACATAAATCACAGCAAGATCTTTTTTGATCCACCTCCTAGAGTAATGGAAATAAAAACAAAAATAAACAAATGGGACCTAAAGAAACTTCAAAGCTTTTGCACAGCAAAGGAAACCATAAACAAGACGAAAAGACAACCCTCAGAATGGGAGAAAATATTTGCAAACGAATCAACAGACAAAGGATTAATCTCCAAAATATATAAACAGCTCATTCAGCTCAATATTAAAGAAACAAACACCCCAATCCAAAAATGGGCAGAAGACCTAAGTAGACACTTCTCCAAAGAAGACATACAGATGGCCACGAAGCACATGAAAAGATGCTCAACATCACTAATTATTAGAGAAATGCAAATCAAAACTACAGTGAGGTATCACCTCACACCAGTTAGAATGGGCATCATCAGAAAATCTACAAACAACAAATGCTGGAGAGGGTGTGGAGAAAAGGGAACCCTCTTGCACTGTTGGTGGGAATATAAATTGATACAGCCACTATGGAGAACAATATGGAGGTTCCTTAAAAAACTAAAAATAGAATTATCATATGACCCAGCAATCCCACTACTGGGCATATACCCTGAGAAAACCATAATTCAAAAAGACATGTGCACCCGAATGTTCATTGCAGCACTATTTACAATAGCCAGGTCATGGAAGCAACCTAAATGCCCATCAACAGACGAATGGATAAAGAAGATGTGGTACATATATACAATGGAATATTACTCAGCCATAAAAAGGAACGAAATTGAGTCATTTGTTGAGACGTGGATGGATCTAGAGACTGTCATACAGAGTGAAGTAAGTCAGAAAGAGAAAAACAAATATTGTATATTAACGCATGTATGTGGAACCTAGAAAAATGGTACAGATGAGCCAGTTTGCAGGGCAGAAGTTGAGACACAGATGTAGAGAACAGACATATGGACACTAAGGGGGGAAAACTGCGGTGGGGTGGGGATGGTGGTGTGCTGAATTGGGCGATTGGGATTGACATGTATACACTGATGTGTATAAAATTGATGCCTAATCAGAACCTGCAGTATAAAAAAACAAACAAAACAACTAAAAAAATAAATAAATAAATAAATAATTAGTGAAGTGTTTTAACTATGAAATTACATCTATACATTTCAACTGATTAATGGATTTTCAACATAAAAAATATTTCAGGTGATTTTCCACTCCAAATTACATGTAGAATGTTCTATTCATCTGTAATGCATATTCAGATCCCCAAAATAAATTCAAATGATAGACTTGTTTGCATTCCTGAAATTGATTGAATGTGATGATAACCTTTGTGAGCAAATAATTACGGATAATATATTAATTGGAGACAAAAAATATTAGGTATTTACTATTTAGTGTCACACATGCTGAATCTGAACCTCAGGCTGATGAGGTATCTGTTGCAAATCACCAAGACCAAGGTTGAACTTCGGCCCATACAAAGAAGACACATACAAAGCCAAAGTAAAACATGTCACCCGATATTCTTTGAAAACTTGCCAGGCATTAGCTAGGCCACCTGGACGTTCCAAAGAAGGTGTGAACTTTACAGTTTGCCTGAAACAAATATGCATACACAGAGAGAGGTATTCTTAATGTTCTTTACTTGAGTTAGCCTACATTGTTAAAACTTATTTTCTTGTAAAGTCAAAAAAAATTGTGAATAACACCTGCCTTCTCTCACAAATCTGTTTTCAAGAGGTAACAAGCTATTTAAATTGCAACAAAGACTCTTCAATCTAATCTCTTTCACTTTTTTATTAAGTGAATTTTTTATTGAATTTTATTCCATTATTAAAATTGACTGGTTTACATCAATTGAGCTGTTGAAATAGTCACCTGTGTAAGGCAACTCGGATTCGGTTCTCTGTGTGTATTCACATTAAACACATGAAGAAATTCAGAATTATTAGTTGCTAGGTTTCCAGAAAAAAGGTGGAAAATGTGAATCTATGTGACTTAAGTGGTTTTAATATATTTTGGAGAAGATACTTACTCTATGTCTTTTGTTTACCTTAAAACTTTGGAACCTAAATACCCAGTCTTGACAACACTCTCTTTTCCTAACCTTACCCACTTTATGTAACTCTGCAAAATGCAGTATTGTCATTGACATCCAGGCAAGTTCTAAGCCTTGATGCATTCAGCAGTCTGGGGTGGGGGGGCGGGGGGCGGGTAGCAGGTTTCAAAGAACTCCATTCTCATTGGTTTCATCATAAACATATTTTATTTCCAACTCTGTCAATACTTAAGGCAAGGAGAGAGAAATTCTTCTAGTAAACCACATTTAAAACTATTTCAACCACAAAAGTGAACACACAGGGAATAGATCTATTTAAGTGCTTTGTCAATACCAGCTTTAGTAATACCACTGGGCTTTATAAAATTTTTAGGACTTAGTTTTGTTGTTGCTGTTTTTGTTTTGTTTCTTTACAGAAGATTTGGAGCTAAGTTTAAGTTATTGTTATCGGTCTGAAGGTGGAGGTATTTTAAGTCTGAGTTATCATTTGACAAGGGTTTGAGTTATAACTTGCCCCCCATTCAAGAGTGTCCTTTCAGATTTTCCTGTTCTCCCTTTCGACTCCTCCACAGCGTATACCCATTGTGTCTTACTGCATACCAAAACTCTTCCTGAGCTGCCATAATCATATTTCCTTTGGCATGGAACCACCCTGAAAAGGATATGGGATGAATAAAAAAACATTCATGAGTTTTTACAAAGTAAACCCAGGGGTTTGTTTAAAAAACAAACACTAAGTGTTGTTTCAGGAAAGTCTTGCCATTTCAGTAGAATTTGTAAAGGAAAAACATTTTCAACATCACTATCACATATTGGGTATTGGGTTTATAGAGTCCTATCCAAACATAACCTTTCTTATTTTCTCTTTTTAAAGAAAAAGATGTATCTTCCGTACATACACAAATATATGTATATATACAAAAAAATGAGTGTGTATTTAAAATAATATTCCCTTAACAAAAAGAAGCATGAAACATAAACACTCAGTAAGTATATATGGATTAAATCAGAGTTTAGCAAAATAGTTCCCAGGGATTTCAAGGCTCTAAAAAAAAGTCTTCTTAACCTTATGGAAAACAAGTTTAGCTTCACACTGGCCAGTTGAGTCTCATAGCAAAGCACAGTGAAATAAGTAACATGGAAAAGTGGTGGGGAAATGGGTGTAGCTATGATTTACAGGAACTATAAATTCATTTATTAGAAAGTAAAATCTTACAATGCAGAACCAACTAAAAGATTCATTGATCAGTTACAATGCTTAGAATGGTCAGGCTGTGGAGTTTAGCAATTTTCTTCACACAAAAGGATTCTTCCAAAATTTGCATCCTAACTATCTCTTAGTAAATCTGCATGACAGTACTCAAGTTACCTTCTCTTCCAAAACAACATGTTGGATGATTCTGAGCTTCCTCCTCTCTTATCCTCTCCTACCCAGAATATTCATCTTTGCATTTCTCAACGGATAATATAGTTTTTTTATTTAACTCTGCTTTTTCTACCACACTGCTATCATTTTGAAAGAGTGGGTATGTCTTCTCCATTTTTGTATTTTCAGTGCATAAACTGTAGTAGTCTCTCAAACAGTGTTGGTTGACTGAATGCATGAGTGGCAACATGGGAGAAAGACAAAGCATAAGGAACTACGAAGTAAAGTGGCTATTTTACATATGAAAATACTCAAGTTTAACAAGATTAAATACCATGCTCTGGTCTTCACCACTGTAAGTGATGGAGTTTGTTTAAATGCACCAATTCTTGGTTCCAAAGATCACTGTTCTCTTCCTGAACCCTGCTGTCTCCCAGAGGTAGAGTCAACCTTAAGAAGTAGATTAGAGAATTCAAAACCTCATAATGTTCTACCGAGACTGCCAAGAAACAGCTTTACATCCTTAACCCTCCATGCTGCTGGTTCTCATTTATCCCCATGTCATCAAACACTATTTTTCTAAATATTTTTCACCTTTTGATGTAAGATAATTTTGTTGACTCGAGCCTGGATTCCCTCCTCTTTTGAAAGTTCATCAGAAGTCCATTCTTCTACTAGTTTTGAAACGACTTCTGGTGCAGAGAGTTGACTAATCATAGCCCTCATTTCATGGTACATTATCAACACCTGCAACGCAAAGCCACACCGGCTTTACTTATCATTCATTATGTTCTCATAGCCCATACCCTTCCCTCTCCTCCCACAGGCAGTCTATTGGGTTTAACATAATTTTGTTCATAGATGTTCTCCCAAAATGCATGTTTTGGTACACACGTATTTTTTAATCTATATAAATTATGGTTTTTTATATATCTTATTGTTTTTTTATTTTTTATGAACTCATTTTAAAAATACATCTTTGTTGGGCTTCCCTAGTGGTGCAGTGGTTAATAATCTGCCTGCCAATGCAGGGGACACGGGTTCGAGCCCTGGTCTGGGAAGATCCCACATGCCTCAGAGCAACTAAGCCCACATGCCACAACTACTGAGCCTGTGCTCTAGAGCCAGAGCTCCACAATGAGAGAAGCCACAGCAATGAGAAGCCCGTGGGCACTGCAACGAAGAGTAGCCCCTGCTTGCCCAAAGACCCAATGCAGCCAAAAATAAATAAATAAAATAAATAAGTGTATAAAAAAAAATAGGTCTTTGTTGATACGTATACATTTAATACATTATTCCATAGCGTGCATCAAATTTTCTATCAAAACCACCCAGAGGGCTTCCCTGGTGGCGCAGTGGTTGAGAGTCTGCCTGCCAATGCAGGGAACACGGGTTCGAGCCCTGGTCTGGGAGGATCCCACATGCTGTGGAGCAACTAGGCCCGTGAGCCACAACTACTTAGCCTGCGCGTCTGGAGCTTGTGCTCCGCAACAAGAGAGGCCGCGACAGTGAGAGGCCCGCGCACCGCGATGAAGAGTGGCCCCCACTCGCCGCAACTAGAGAAAGCCCTCGCACAGAAAAGAAGACCCAACACAGCCAAAAAATAAATAAACAAATAAATAAATAAAATTAAAAAAAAAAAAACACCCAGAAACACGCACCCCTACCATTCTCATCTATCCTATTTGTCAAAGCATATCAAAACCAAATAAACGGGAAGGAAAATCAATTCAGTGTCACCTAATCTTTCACCGATGGAGATTAAAGTAAGTTATATATAATATGTTATGTTAATGAAGCACTTTGAGTGTGCTTACACTACACATTCTTAGAACATTCACATGTTCATATTTAGATGATTTGTAGGAATATTGTGTGGTGTGCAACATATAGTATGAGGTGGAGGCATTATTAAAAATCTAGGGTATTAAATAATATGAACTAGAGATGAATTATGAAGAGGTTACAAGGACTAAAAGTATTTTTTAAATCACTGGTGAATAATAACATTTACTTTAGAGACAAGGAACTATCATCATATAAACAAGTTTTATAGATTCTTTTTTATAATCTCCTTAATTTCATCTTCCTTTTAAAAAGTAAGTTTATGGAGCACTATGATACAGACATTTTCATTCCATTTTGATAACCAGCAAGTTTGAAGTTATTATACTGATTTACTGATCAGGAAACTAATATATTGAGTAATATGCAAAAAGTTGTAGAGCAAAGGCAAGGCAGGAATTGGTTCAAACCTAGTGTTGAATAAGCACAGACTTTAATCAGAACTATTTGACTCAAATCTCAACTATGCAACTTATCAATTCTCTGACATTTGGCAAGTTACCTACACTCTCTGTGCCTTAGTTCCTCATCTGTAGAATGAAGTTTTTGTTGTCTACCTAAGAGTTGCTGTGGATATTAGAAATATCTGTAGTGTGAAGCACAGTCTCTGGCACATAATTGGCACTCATGTATGTATGTATTTATTTATTTATTCTTACTAAGCTCACACATTTAATGGAAGAAAAATTGCATTAGAACCCATGTTCTGGGGGCATAAATTAAGAACTTTTCCCAGGCGACTAGTTACTTAGTAAATTAATCAACATACAATACCCTTAAAATATATTTCCAAAGCATCTGATGTCTAATCAAATACATCTTGTGCCTTTACTTGCCTTGGTCTATCTTCTCAATCCCTACTGTGCAGAGTAATCTTCCTCAACTACCGATCTTCCTTCTGGTTTTTTGCCTTGATCATGTTAATCATTTTCTCACAAAAGTGCCACACTAAAAACCCTTTACAGATAAGTCAGACAGAGAAAGACAAATATCATATGATATCACTCACATGTGGAATCTAAAAAAATAATACAAATGAACTTATTTACAAAATCGAAATAGACTCACAGACATAGAAAACAAAGTTGTGGTTACCAAAGGGGAAAGGGGAAGGGAGGGATAAATTTGGAATTGGGGAACAACAGATACACACTACTATATATAAAATAGGTAAACAACAAGGACCTACTGTATAGCACAGTCAACTATATTCAATATCTTGAAAAACCTATAATGGAAAAGAATCTGAAAAAGAAAAAAAAATTATATATATATAACTGAATCACTTTGCTGTATACTTGAAACATTGTAAATCAACTATATTTCAATAAAAAAACAAAACAATGCAAAACAAAAAAACTTTACAACCTGAACTCCACCTGCTTTCTAAATCATCTGCTTCTATTGCCTGGGCTCCAGCTTGGGAAAGGTCTGGTGTTTATCTTGCCTTCACTTTTACTTATTAATTCACTTGCCCCTACATGGCAATATCCCTGCCTCTTCATTTCAATTTCCATCCATTCTTCAAGGCCACAAAAGCCTTTGTCTTCCCTTACCTTTATGTGTGTGGGACAGAGCTCCTTTCAACCTTCAAACTCTGGACAAAGTTTTTTCCTCATCTCATATGGCACTTATATAAAACTTCAAATTGCAGATATTTGGATTTTTAACTCATTCTCCCTAGTTAATTAAAGCTTCATGAAAACAGGAAGTGTCTCACTCATTTCTTGTCAGCTATTCCACCTAGTATGCAAGACCTTATACACAGTTGGTGCTTATTTAATATTAGTTGAACATAATTAAATTAAAAGCTTGAAGGTTTTCATCCCTGGTCTTCTGGAACTGTGTTTCTGAAACTTCAACCTTCCAGGTAACTTTTTTGAAAGTGAAATTAACTTTCAAGAAGATGATAAAAGGGACTCCCCTGGTGGTCCAGTGGTTAAGACTCCTCACTTCCATTGCAGGGGGCATGGGTTCTATCCCTGCTTGGGGATCTAAGATCCCGCATGCCACATGGTGCAGTCAATAAATAAATAAATAAATGTACTATTGAAAAGATAACGTAGCAACACTTAAAAAAAAAAAGACGATGATAAAAAACAAATGATAAATAAAAGAGTTAAACTTTCAGGAAACAGTGACAGCCTTTGTTTTCTTCGCCAGCCAAGACAGACTCAACCATGCAATTAAAAGCAAATGAAGTGAGCTGGGTTCCTTGGTGAAACAACATTGCATAATATCTCACAGTGGCTCTAAGTCACAACAGTGCAGTGGGTTAAAGCATTTTCCAGTTGGAATCCAGGGCAACTTAAAAGGATTATTGATTTTTTCCTCTACTTATAAATGAGACTCACATATTAGGAGTGAGAGCTGCAGACACAACTTAATGGCCTTTCTCGTTGGCTTCTGTTTCCTAACATAAACAGAATCACTTTCAGTGGTTAAGAGGATATTAAGCAGTAAATCTTATAATTGTGTGTATGTGACTGTCTGTACCTTGAGAGCAAAAATTAACAGCCACGTTTTTAATTCTAAAAAGATCAGTTCTGTTCACTTAGCATTAGAAATCTCAACATCGAATTGTGTGCTTTCTCTTCCTGGTCTGGTGTTGAAAATTCCTATGTTTGTTCATGCCTCAGCACTAATACACAGGTTCAGCTTGAAACAATCACTTTATTGAAGACATAAGAGCTTGCTTGACCTTGTTTTAGACATGGAGTTTAAAATAAACTTACTGATTCCTACCATGTTATCTTAAGTAGAAAGATTCTAAAATATGAAACAGTGGGGGAGCCCATATTAAAGTTGCCCCAAACTAAAGCTATGAGGTTGTTAGTCATTAAAATCAGATTTTCTTTCGTACCTGTTGGATTTTGCCTTCATGATTTAATTAGGGACTTTCTGAAAACAAGTTGAGGCTTGATGGGTTTCCTATTTTTTTGGTGCTAGTTCCTTTCTCAGAGTGTTAAATTATTTGCTCTAGCTTTTCACTCTTTGGGAGTGACCTCTTTCAATCATTTCTTTCTTTGTTTCAGAAAGGTTTTTCATTTCTTCTTTCCTGGCTGTTCATTGAGGTCTATTATCCCCTATAACTCTAGAATAGTCCCACACTTCTCTCCTTTGTGGTCATCCACACCTACAAGCCATCAGGGCCATTTTTATGATTTGAAAGGTACTGAGTAGATACTCTATCTAAACATACAACCTTCTCCAACACACACACACACACCACACAAACACACACACACACACAGTCAGTTGTTATATCTGAAGTTCTCCCACTGAAAATCTGTTCAGTTTAGTTCAGTTTGTTCAGCAACAAATACGTTGCACAGATTTTGTGAGAATCATTCTATTAGATACCAGAGTTACAAAGATAATATTCTGAGATTTATCCAGCACTGTGTGCCAAGCACAGAGCTAAGTGGTATGTGTATATATATTTATACTCTTTTCATCCTTACAACATCTCTCTGAGGTAAGTATTATAACCCACATTTTTCATATGAAGAAAGTGAGGTTCAGAGAGTTAAGTAATTTAGCTGAGGTCACAGAGACTCCAAAATTAGCAGTTGTTTTTTTTTTTTTTTTTATTCCAAAGGGTGGGGTCTACCTGAAATTATTTCTATGAGTAAGAGAGTTGCTGTCTCGGTGGTTGATGGTCAGGGCGAAAATGGAAATAACTCTTGACTGTTTGAAAAGAGCCCTCAGTTTTGGCAAGGATACTATTTTTACAGATAAGAGCTTCAGAGAATTTTTTAACTTTGCAAGCTTACAAACATGACGTGTCAGTTATCAATTTGTAATTCTCAGCTTCAAATCCACCTTTCACAGCCAGCTATTCAGTAATAGAGATAGACCCTGTGTATTAGTTTGCTAGGGCTGCCATAACAAAGTACCACAGACTGGGTGGCTTACAAAACAGAAATTTATTTTCTCATGATTCTGGAGGCTAGAAGTCTGAGATCAAGATGTCGGCAGGGTTGGTTTCATTCTGAGGCGTTTCTCCTTGGCTTGTAGATAGTTGTCTTCTCCTTTGTCTTCCCATGGTCTGCTCTTTGTGCATGTCTATATCTTAATCGCCTCTTCTCATAAGGGCACAAGAAATATTGGATTAGGGCCATCCTAATGACCTCATTTAACCTTAATTATCTCTTTAAAAACTGCATCTTCAAATACAGTCAATTCTAAGGTACCTAGGGTTACAACTTCAACATATGAATTTGGAGGGACATGATTCTACCCTTAACACCCTGTAAATATTTCTCCTTTTCAGCCTGCATGGTATTAAGCATTGACAGTAGAAGCTGCTGAAGGCACACTGGAGAAGGGGAGGTGTCTCTCTCTCTCTCCCTGGTTCTGGCGTGCTCCTCTAGCTAGGCTTCTCAACATGGGCAGCACAGCACCTGTGACACCAGTCCCTGCAGCAGGGGTGGTTTCCGTAGCACGTGGTTCCAGCAGCATCCACCAAGCAGCAGCACATGGCAACTCTCCATGGACAGCTCCTCCCAGCTTCCTCTTTGGGGGCTTTTTAGTGAAGAGTCACCAGCATGACACCTACCATGAAGAGCGTCTCCAGGCACCCTCTTGGGTGGCTGTACAACAGAACATGCTGCTAGTCTGGTACTTCCCCATAAAATGCTGCACAGAGCGCTCTGAGATGTAGCGCCTCTCCAGGGCACTTTCTGCCAGCATCCTGGAGAGTGGTTTCCCAGCAAAAGCTGCCAACATGGCACCTCCCTGTGGCTGGCTTCCTCTGAACCCACCCAGAACTCTCTTGGATGATCTTGTAGCCTCAGCAAACATCTCTGCCATCCAGTGAGCTATGGCTGCACCCTCTCTGATAGTCTGGATATCAGTCCTGGAGAAGAAGGCGTCTCCCAGATTTTTTCCTTCCTTAAGTATCCTTTTTTATTCCTAGGGGTACTGGCTGTTTCCTTTACCTGCAAGTCCTCTATTCTCTAGAGTATTTTACTCCTCACTAGTCAATCTCCTGTTACTCCAATCCTCTGTAATAATTCTTTATAATAATTTTTTTTTTCTCAAATTACTTTGCTGTTTCTGTCTCCTGGTTATACCTTAACTGATACAACTGGTAAGTGGCAAACCCAGTACTCAGATAATCCTGTAAGAAAGAAAACTGCATAGGTGCTCTAAAGGTTGGAAAAGAAACTGTAAAACTTCATTCTTTCCAGAGGATGATGTCATATATCTAGAACACCCAACAGAATCTCCAGAAAAGCTATTAGAACTAACAAGAACATTCAACAGGCTGGCTATCTCATGCAAATCAATAGCATTCTTTATGCCTGCAAGAGACATAGAAAATGTAAGAGAAAACAATAACAGTCTATTCTTACAGTAAAAAAATTGTAAAGAACCTAAGAATTATTTAGTCAAAGAATGAATAAGATCATTACAAAAAATTTAAATAAAATAAATTAAAATAAATTATATGACATCAATAAAGAGATATATGTATGTTTATAAATGAGATTAATAAACATAAAAAGTCAATCCTCTACAAATTAAATTCAATAAAATTCCATTCAGAAACTCAGAAGAATTTTAGGGGAATTTGAAACTTATATTTAATTTATAAAACAATGATTGTTAAAGTGTTAAATCATCTGTGAAAAACAAAAGCAAAGAGTAAGGACAGATTTTAACATATATTGATAAAACTGAAATCCAAAATAATTAAAATAATGTGGTATTACAGAACAGATAAGTAGGCCACTGAAATTGAATGCAGAGGTCAAAAATAAAATTATGTATATATAGGAACTTGATATGTTAAAAGTAAACAACAGAGCAAGGGGAATAGAATACACTTTTATGTAAATGACTTTGGGAGAGCTGGCACATTCTAAGAAGAAAATAAAACTGAACGCATGTCTTATGTACAAAGAAAATTCAAAATTATTGAACTACACATAAAAGGTAAATTTATAGAATCAGTAGAAGAAAATGTAGTAGAACATTTTTGTGACCTATGTCTGAAGAAAGACTTCAAGAAGCACAAATGGTAAAGAAAACATGATTTGACTGTATTAAAATTTAAATTATCTATTCAAAAAAGGGCACTATAAATCAAGTTAAATGCATAAATTATAGACCAAGGAAAATATTTGCAATATCTAATGGGTTCATAGCTGAAAGATACCAAGAGCTCCTGAAAAACAAATAAAAATAATAGAAAATCCAATAGAAATTATAGACAAGGGATGTAAAGGCAATTCATAAAAGAAAATGCCCAAGCATATTACAGGATGATCAAAATCATGAATAATCAGAAAAATGAATATTAAAATAACACTGACATACCACTTCACATCTATCAAAATGGCAACAATTAGAAACCTACATAATACCAAGTATTGTCAAGGTTGTGAGGAGATGGGAACTTTCATGCACTGCTGGTGGGAATGTAAAGTGATTTAATTATTGTCAAAAGCAATCTGGAAGTATTTTTAAATTAATTATGCATTTGACCTATGATACCATGATCCCATTCTTAGATAACTACATAAGAAAAAGTCTATACGAGGACATATACAAAGATTATCATCCAGACACTGCATTAATAGGAAATTAGAGATAAATTAGTTGTTTATTACTAAGGAAACCATTAATTAAATTGTGACAGATGCATACTAGAGAATACCATGCAGCATGTAGAAACAACAAATTCAGCAACATGGAGGGATCTTACAATTATAGACTTGAATGAATATAGTAAAAATAGAATGAAGTTATAGCACAGTGCCATTTATGAACATTTATAAACAACTAAGACAAATTTTAGGATAGAAGTCCTGTGAGACTATATATGAAACTTGTGAGAATAAATGCCTTCAAAACACAATAATCAAAACAGTATGCTGCTGGCATAAAGACAGACAAATAGACCAATGGAACAGAATAGAGAGCCCAGAAATAAACACTTGGGTATGTAGTCAAATGATCTTCGACAAGGATGCCAAGACCACTCAATAGGGAAAAGCCAGTCAACAAATGGTGTCGGGAAAACTGGAAACATGCAAAAGAATGAAGCTGGACCATTATCTTACACCACATACAAAAATTAACTCAAGATGGAATAAAGACCTAAATGTAAGATCCAAAACTCTAAAACTCCTAACAGAAAAATATAGGAGAAAAAATTCATTATATTGGATTTGGCAATGATTTCTTGGATAGGACACCAAAATACAGGTAACAAAAGCAAAAATCGACAAGTGGGACTATATCCAACTTAAAAACTTGTATATCAAAGTACACTACCAATAGAGTGAAAAGACAATCTACAGAATGGGAGAATATATTTGGAAATCATATATCTGATAAGGAATTAATATCCAGAATATAAAAGAAGTCCTACAACTCAACAACAAAAAATCAAATAACCCAACTTAAAAATGGGCAAAGGACATTTCTCCAAAGATGATATACAAATGGCCAATAAGCAAATGAAAAGATGCCCAAAACCACAATGATATATCACCTCACACCCATTAGGATGGCTACTGTTAAAATATAAACATTTTTTAAAAGTGTTGGTGAAGACATGAGAAGTTGGAACACTTGTGCACTATTGACGGGATTGTAAAATCATGAAACTGCTGTGGAAAACAATATGGAAATTCCACAGAAAATTAAAAACAGAACTACGATATGATCTAGCAATCCCACTTCTGGGTATATATCCTAAAGAATTAAAAGCAGGTACCAAAGAGGTATTTGCACACCCATGTTCACAGAGGCACTATTCACAATAGCCAAGTGGAGGAAGTGACCCAAATGTTCATCAGTGGATGAATGGATAAACAAAGTGTGGTATATACATACAATGGGATATTATTCAACCTTTAAAAGGAAGGAAATTCTGTCACATGCTGCAACAAGGATGAACCTTGAAGATATTATGCTAAATGAAATAAGCCAGTCAGAAAAGACAAAAACTGTATATGTGAGATAATTAAAAGTAACCAAATTCATAGAAACAGAAGGTAGAATGGTGTTTATCAGGGGAGAGGGGGAAAGGGAAGTTGTTATTTAATGGATAGCAAGCTTCAGATTTGCAAGATGAAAAAGTCTTGGAGATCTGTTTCACAACAATGTGAATATACTTAATACTACTGAACTGTACAATTTAAAAATGGCTAAGATGGTAAATTTCAAATAAATTTCTGTATTTACCACAGTATCAAAAAAAAGAATGCCTGAGGGCAGAGGGGAATAGAGATGAAGAACATAAATGACAGAAACACAATAAAAAGAAAGAAATGGGTAATAAAACAAAAAGCAGTTCCTTGCACAAATTAATAATGTTAAATGGCTATAAACTTGGAAGTGTGATTAATTTAACCATCTCTGAAAGTATAATAAAATTTAATGGAATAAGATAAAGTAAAACAAAACAAAATAAAATAAAGGGCTATAGGAGTAAATGAGATCACCCAAGGAGGATTTATAACTAGAGGGAAGACGGCTGATCACAATGAGAAACATAGTAGAAAAGAAATAGCAAGCGAAGGGACTGAAGAGAAATGAACAAAAAAGTAGAAGGAAAATTGCAGATGTATGATGTTGACTCCTAAAGAACAGGGGTCAGCAAAACTACAGCCTATGAGCCAAATCTGACCCTTCTTCCACTCTCTGCCTCTGAACTCTCACCCCACCTGTTTTTATACAACCTCTGAGTTAAGAATGATTTCGTGCTACAACAGAAAAGTTTGGACATAGACTGTATGGAAGGCAAAATTTGAAATATTTATTATCTGGCTTTTTACCAAAAAAAAAAAAAAACAAAACAAAACAACAACTTTGATGACCCCTGCAGAAGCAGAATGATTTTAAGTGGAATTGGCAAACTATGTCAAATGTTATTGTGAGATGGAATAAAATGAGGACAAAAATACAACCACTGGTTTTCTTGGATTCTGTGTGTACTGAATGTGAGTTTTGCATCACTAAATTACAGATATGTAAAAATCTAACCCTTTCCCCCAAATTTGAATTTTACCAACTCTTGAGCTACCATTCTCAAAATTCAAGATATAATCAATCACATTTCCATTGTGTTTTCCACAGATTCTTTTGAGTAAATACTTAATCCATTTTAGAGTCCAGATTAAACCCACCTAGGAGTGATCTAAGTTCCAGGCAGTTTACTTATCATTCCAGAAATGAGGAGAAAGACTGCCTGGTCCACAACAACTCTCTGTTCTCCACTGACCTCTACCAAGATGCACATTCTTTATAGATCTTTGATGGTTAGCTTTCACCTTTGGTACATTATCTATCCTTTAATCACCATGTTTGATACTAGACACACTCTGTCCTCATCACACCAATTATGATGCCAGTTCAAGTCTTCCAGGTCACTCACAGTCCCTTTTTCACCCCTCCCACTTGGGCATTAGGAAACCTTAGTATGTTCCATCATGTACCATACTGAGTAAGCAGAAATCTGTGATCGCTCACCCATCTACTGACATTCTGCTATTCAAAAAGTTTCTCTGAGGACTTGAATTTACACCAGCCTACACCAAGGAAGCAGGTAACTAGTCCTTTCTAATTTTGTTCTACCAAAACTTATCAAAAATGTAGAGGAAGTAAGTATCTGGGCTTGAGACTTACTTAGAGATATTTTCCAAGGTCTGACTCTCGTCCTTTCCTCTGACAATTCTGAAGCTTCCCTCAGTTTTAACATCTCTTCCAGTGGAAGAAAAACTAATTCTTACCAATTTTTAATTTGTTTTAAATTCTATTTAGTATGGCAAAATAAGGAATGGAAGAGGTGACATTAGAGCGTATTCCACAAATATTTAAAAATTAATAAAAGAATATTTCTTTTAAAAAAAGAACATTACTTTAAAAATGTAATGCCCATAAACTCAACAACTTGGATGAAATGACAAGTTCCTTAAAAGGCACAAAATGCTAAAACTCTCCCAAGAAGAAATAGATAACTTTGATAGCCCTGTATATTAAATAAAGTGAATTTTTAGTTAATACTTTTCTCCAAAGAAAAACCCAGTTCCAGATGTCTTCACTGTTGAATTCTATTCTGCATTTAAAAAGGAAATAACACAAATTCTCACAAACTCTTCTAGAAAACTGAAGAGGATGAAATACTTCTGAGCTTATCCTGTAAGGTCAAGATTACTCTGATAGCAAACTAGAAAAAGATAGTACACAATTTTAAAAATCAACAGAATATATCCTTCATAAACATAGATACAAATATTCTAAACAAAATTTTAGCAAATGGAATCCAACATAAGCATTTGGTAAATTATAACATTCATTTCTGACTAAAACTATCCATAATAGAGATGGAAGGGCACTTCCTCAAACTGATAAAAGGTATCTATGAAAAACCTACAGTTAATATCATACTTAATGGTAAAGTCAGATTAGGAACATAATGTGAATTGTGTTGATGTCAGGTTAAAAACTAAGACTTTATCCATAGACCAGAGAGATGATAAATTGATTTCCTCTCTAATACCAACTCTGTAAAACTACATTGACAAGGATTCTGAGACCACATTCAGCCTTCATAAGAGAGTCTTGATAACAGAGCGATGTGAGGTGGTATGTATTTACATGTTATTTTTGCTACAAGCAATGGGAAGTCATTGACTGTTAGTGAGAATGGGAGTTGCATCAATAGAGAATAATAGAATCTAAACCTTGAAGGAACATACACATTTAAATTTGTGTTTTAGAAGAGTGTACTGATGAGAGAATGTAGAATAACTCAAAAAAGAGACCAAATACGAAGCTATGAATTATAATATATGCCATAATGAGGTGCCTTCCTAAGAATTTAGAAAGAGGTATATAAGATTGCTTATGCCTATGAGCATCAGAGAAGATGCCAAACCATACTAAAGAACCAGACGGTCCTTAGACTAAGACTTTATAGGAACTCAGTAGAAGATTTTGTCATAGTTCAAGAGATAATTATAATCAAAAGGGGTAACAATTATTATAATTATGGAAAGTGGAATGCCAACAAAGAAGGAAGTGTCAATCTATCCATAGTACTCTTCAAGGGAAAGGAGGTTCTGGACCATGAAAGGTATTGCCTGATACTAGTGACCACTATGACTCTAAAGGTGATATGAATCCATTAGACTTTCACAGCTCCGTAACACTAGCCATTCAAATCATCTGACCAGCTCATCTTCTCTGATTCTATTCCTACCACCAACTTGCTAATTATCTTTTGGTTTGCATGTGATTAACGTTTAGAGAGAGTATACTGGCTAGTGAACTCTGATCTCTGGTCTGATTTTTACTGTAACTTTTAAAACTAGCATTAAGTTCTATATATTCCTTTATTATAACTTTAGCCAGTTAAGACCCAGAGCCCTCTAATTTCCACCTGTATTAACTCTCATATTTCTAAGACTACAGAGCTGAGACCCTTAACCTGAATTGCAATGGGTACATGAAGATATTAACACTATAGAAATATATAGCTCTGTCTTACTGCTTACCTTCAAATTGTAACAGAGCATAACACATACTTGTTACATTGTAATATAAAGAAGTTAAAGGCAGAAGATATACCTAAGCAGAGTGAATACCTTAACACTAATTCTGTTGCCATATACCCCAAACACAGATAAAACTGAGTTACATAGCACTATAAGACTAATGCAGCTATTATGTTTAGAAACAAAAACTCTATCATATACATTTGTATTTTAGAATTTAAATTGACAATTATAGAAGATAAGAAAACATTGTCTAGAAATCTGATGACCTAATGAAATATATTTCACTTCTTTGCCACTCCTGGTATTGAAAAATGACATTTTCAAAAAGATAACTGTCTCACTTTAATATAATTATCCATTTTGCATTAATTTTTAAATAATTTTGACAGGCAAATATTAACATATTCCCTTACAAAAATATCAAACATTTAAATTATTGTCTCCTTTAATAATTCATATTCTAAAAAAAAATTATTTTTGCAATTCTACCCTACATTGGCTCTTTTATTTCCTGACTCCCATGATATACTTCTTTGAGTATTAATGCCTTCCACATATTAGCCTCGGTTCATTTTTTCTGAAATTAAAAAATATATATGAATAATATCAGGCATGTTTTCGGCATTTGTACATTTTGAAGCTTACAAATATAGTTCAAGATAAGAAACTGCCAGAGACTCCGGGGAAAACAGATAACAAACACTGAATTGTTTGCCATAGGTCATACTGATATCACATACATTCACTAAGAGAGAGATAACAACATCCTGCTAAATCATTCTAGGAAAAAAGGATAAAAGCTTAATAAAACAATTAGTGGAATATTTTTTCACCTATTTAAAGGCTGATTATGAAATGACTACTTATTATCCCCAGAGTTGTTAGTATAATACCTGGAGAAAGAAGTATGAACATTTGTTTAGACAGTGGTTATAACCAGACCAGGATCGTATTTTATGTGACTTATGAGGTAATCTTGAAATAGTACAAAGACAGTAAATTGATACCTGTTACACTTTTGTATGAAAATATATATTATCCTCAGGAAATTTGGAGATAAAATTAAAAAATCACAATTTAAAGAAATCTATGTAGCTTCCCTTTCTTCTCTTTAACAGTAAATCTACATATATGAGCTAATTTATAAGAGCTCCAAGAAATAAGAAAAAGATGAAAACTATACTAAGAAAAAAACCTGTGTCATATCTGATTTTGAGGGAAAAAATTCCTCTCAAAGACCTAGTTTAGTAGCGGTAGACAGTACTATTATTTTAGAATTTGCCTGATGAGCTGGAGGAGTTGCAGAGGGGTGTCTACATCATGGGACCAATAAAACTCATGTTCTCAGATTCAATCAGCAATTAGCCCTCGTAGTGTGGAGTACAAGTTTAGGGAAAACAAAAATACATATGCAGAAGTTCCATCATACCATGCTAAAGTAAAATTTAATAAAAAATAATGGTGTTACATGGCTGGAATTTTCTCCACTTAATTTCCAGACTAATTATTCAAATGCTTAACTGACAGTTTGAAACCAGACAGCTAAAAACTCCATCTAGACGTTTCATGAACTGCAAACCCATCATGCTGAAAATTAGATTCACTACATATTCACTTAAAAATTATTTTGAGAAGCTATTCTGTTCAAGGCAATCTGTCTTTTTCCTCTCCCCATTCTACTCCCTCTTTCAGAACACCAAAATCTCAGGGCAGTGGACTGAAGGCTAAGTATTTCTGTTACACCAAAGTTAGCTACTTTATCAAACACTTTTACATCTTCTTTATAAATATGGACATTATTCAGTAAATAACTGCACAAAATAACCTGCTAACTTGGCCTGGTGTCTTCAGTTCTCTCTACGCCTTCTTGTTTCAGAAGTTTACTGCATTGGTATTGGTACAATATCCACGGGTCTCTATTTATATAATTGCTACAGTGGCTCTCCATTAGTGCGAGGGTTTTAGTTGACGATAATAGAATCAAAAGAATATAACTATCAAACACAGGAAGACTAGACTTTTGTTTCAATCATACTAATTTTTTGGGTGATTGAGAAAATCACTGCTTTAGTGAGGGTATTTTAAAACTTTGGTTTATAACCAAAGACAGTAGGAGAATAAAAGATAAGATAATTGATGAATTCAGAGCATAAATTCTAAGTAAGGATGTTTTGTCCCTTTTTAACTAGCACAACCCACCTGTTATAATTTCCTATCTCTGAACAAGCATACACACACACACACACACACACACACACACACACACACAGAAAATTACATGAATCACTTTTTTTTTTACTGGAACCTGAAAAGGTTTTGCTCTATTTAAGGTCTATGATACTTTACACAATTACATAATAAGCCCTTTTTCTAGCTTAGTTTTCTTCCACTTTACTTCAGGATAAATTGTAACAGTAACTATTTACAATATTCTGACCAAGATTTTAGAAAAAGAAAAGAAAAGAAAAAGAAGAAAATATTAGATCTATGACTTCGTCTACTCAGGCTGCTGTAACAAAATACTATAGACTAGGGGGCTTAATCAACAGACATTTCTTTCTCACAGTTTGAGAGTCTGGGAAGTCTAAGATCAGATACCAGCAGATTCAGTTTCTGGTGAGGACCCTCGTCCTGAGTTGTGGGTTATCACCTTCTTCTTTAATTATTTTTTAATTTTTATTGGAGTATAGTTGCTTTACAATGTTGTGTTAGTTTCTACTGTACAGCAAAGTGAATCAGCTATACATATACATATATCCCCTCTTTTTTGGATTTCCTTCCCATTTAGGTCACCACAGAGCACTGAGTACAGTTCCCCATGCTACACAGCAGGTTCTCATTAGTTATCTATTTTATACATAGTAGTGTATACATGTCAATCCCAATCTCCCACTTCATCCCACCCCCCCACCCCCGGTATCCATACGTTTGTTCTCTACGTTTGTTCTCTACGTCTGTGTCTCTATTTCTACTTTGCAAATGAGACCATCTATACCATTTTTTTTAGATTCCACATATATGCATTAATGTACGACATTTGTTTTTCTATTTCTGACTTACTTCACTCTGTATGACAGTCTCTAGGTCCATCCACGTCTCTACAAATGACCCAGTTTCATTCCTATCACCTTCTTCTTGTGTCCCTACATGGTGGTGACAGCTCTGATATCTCTTCCTCCTTTATACATGTGCTAATCCCATCATGAGGGCTTCAATAAATGAATTTCAGGAGACACAATTTAGTCCATATCAGTCTGTTTATAGTATTCATTTGATCATCCTCAAAATCACTTCAATGTTATTGAATGATAAGGAAAAAACTGTCATATTTAACAAGGCCAAATTTATTACAACCTATTTTTCCCCTTTATAAATCATTTTTCAGTAGAAGAAGAAATTTATAATACTTGTAAATCCATCAACACAGATCAAAATATTGGCAAAAATAATACCCTGGGGGCTTCCCTGGTGGCGCAGTGGTTGAGAGTCTGCCTGCTAATGCAGGGGACACGGGTTCGAGCCCTGGTCTGGGAAGATCCCACATGCCGCGGAGCAGCTGGGCCCGTGAGCCACAATTGCTGAGCCTGCGCGTCTGGAGCCTGTGCCCCGCGACGGGAGGGGCCGCGATAGAGAAAGGCCCGCGCACCGCGATGAAGAGCGGTCCCCGCACCGCGATGAAGAGTGGCCCCCGCTTGCCGCAACTGGAGAAAGCCCTCGCACGAACCGAAGACCCAACACAGCCAAAAATAAATAAATAAATAAATAAAATCAAGAAAAAAAAAATAATACCCTGAAAATATTTGTTATATTTACTTATAGTTAGTATGCTTTCTTTTGAAAATATTAAAGAAATTAATTTTGTATATTATAAGATTGTTTTTATCCGTTTCTAATGATAGTGCTTCTATAAGACATGGTGCCACTAGTGAAAGACAAATGCATCAAATATTATATGATTTAGGTAAGCTAGGCTGAAGTAGTAAATGGACGCCAAATTTTAGCAGCTTAAGACAATTGGAGTTTGTTTCTCAGTCATAGGTGTGTGCTCCTGGCTGATGGAGACTCTTCTTCATGCTACAATTTAGGGACTCAGACTCTTTTCACACTGTGATTCTGCTATGCCCTCAGGGCTTCAATATCATTACCTGGCTTTAGGATGCACAAGAAAAATACTCTTACTTCTTAAAAGTTTTACCTGGAACGTGAACACATAATTTCTACTCACAAGGTCATACCCAGATTCAAAGGAGATAGAGAAATACAGTTCCAGACTAGGAACAACCATCATTCTACATCCTGAAAGGGTGAATACATTTTGCTGAACAGTAAGCTGCCTTTTCCACCATTATGCTCTATAAGCATAGAAGCATTCATTCAAGAAATATAATTTTTCGTCAAGAAAGAAAGAAATTATTAAAAGTCATAAAAGCTTCTGGAAAATATATATTTGATATCTACATGTGGCATAGTTGTTTTATTTTGATAGTTCTTAAAATTGTTTCAAATTACTGCTTTGTTGACTAAGGACATAAATTTATTCATTTTAGTGTTTGGCCAAACAGAAATATTGCAGAAACATGTGTAATGATGCAACAATATGACCCTGATTCATTCAGTTCCCTAATCATGATTTCTAAAACATATCTACAGATGGAAAATATAAATGCACATCTGTTTCCTGACTCTTTTTATTTGTATATCAAAAGTCAATAGGTATCTAAGATCCTGACTATGTAAACACTGACATTAAAAACTAGGATGGAATACCAATGAATTTCTCACAAGTTTATTTACTAGTTTCAATATCTATGTTTCTAGCTGCAACCACTCACTCAAACTCTAAATGAATTTCCAGTTGATTCAATTCTCTAACAGTGTAATGTACTGTTTACTCAAATTTAATAAGTCTAACACTAAATGTATCTTCTTCCCCTTAAACTTGAAACTTGCTTGTCTTCAAATATCTTGGTAAGTGAGGCAATAATGAATTACTGGCACTCATGTAAGAGGTGTCAGATCCTCGTCAATATGTCCTCAAGGAAAGCATTTTAGGAAAACAGAACCACACAGTGACAAAAAAAAAAAAAAACAAAGAAAAGAAAAGAAAAGCAATGCAGCTACCAATACTGATCAAGATAGTTCTTCAGGCAGGCATGATTATTAAACAAAGAAGGATCACTAAACATTTAAACAGATTCAGCAGCAAGGAAGAGATGAAAGAATAACAAATCAAACTGATCCTATATAAAAGAAGCAATAACCCAAGAAGAGAAAATAGTTTCATGTAAAATCCAATGATTATCCTCAAATAGATCAAGAGACTGTTGAATTCATAAAAAGAAACTGCTTGAGGCTTAAAAGAATAAGAAAACAAAGAGTTCATAGAAATTAAAAATACAAGTTCCATTCAATCACCAAATTTTCTGAGTCTAAAGGACCATGCTAGTAGAGTTTCGAGATAAAATACAAGACACTCAGCTAGATTTGAGTTTCAGATGAGCAATGAGCAGGGTTTTTTTAGTGTGAGTATATCCCGAATATTGCATGGGATATCCTTATACAAAAGGTAATTTGTTGTTCTTCTAGAGTTTGAGTTTGACTGGGTGTCCTGTATTTTTACTTGTTAAATCTGACAGTCTTATGTGCTAGAAACTTCAGGAGTGAGGGGTGGATATCATATGCAAAGAGCAACACAAAGAAACTGTAAATAACACTTGGATTCTTTTGATGTTAAAAATATAATTTCCAGATTAAAAATTAAATTGCTGAGTATAAGAATGACATAGCTCAAGACTTAAGTCTAAAAGACAGGGTCAGGGAATTTTCTTATAAGTTGGATCAAAAAAGATAGAAATGAAAACCATGAGGAAAAATTACAGGATATGGAGATTAGATTTTAAAAGCTAGAGGTAGCAACAAGGAAAATGGAGAGAAAGAGGGTTTTTTTAAAGTACTGTGTTTTCAGAGTTCAAGTCTCCCCACAACTAAGGCGCCTGCCAGATGCTAGTGGGGGACCCTGAAGCCCCAAGAGAAGGGAAGAACCCCCAAGCAAACTGGTAGGACGTGGGGGGGAGACTGATGAGGGAGGAGAAGTGGAGGCCGGACAGGACCAGCACCCCTGAGGGGTGGCTGAGACGGGGGAGAGTTTCCCATGCCTGGAGGGACCCTCAGGGGCTCCGATCACAGGGGAGTGGGTCAAACGTTTCCCTTACCCAATCAGCCAGGGAAGGCTGCCCAAATCTCTGCCGGATCCTAAACCCTCAGAGGTCCCCTCCAGGCTGGGTTGGTCCTGGCGGCATAGGAGGGAGGCTGGGAGAGAACAGGAGAGGCAGGAGGGAGGAGCCCTCCAGGACCAGAGGAGCAGGAAAAGAGCAGAGGGTGTTTGCCTCACCCACTTGGGCACTGGAGGCCTGCTGGGCTCCCAGGTGGGCTCCCCCGCCCTCTGAGACCAGAGGTGGGAGGCACACCTGGGGCCCATCTGTTCTGTTAAGCCTAAGACTCACCCCCACACCCCCCAAACCCCCCCACACACCCCCTCCCCACCTTTTCGAGCCCTGTGGGTCCTAAGCATAGGCCCTGCCCACCAAACATGCCTCACCCCTGCTTAGGCCCTGCCCTCCAGAGCCAAGGTTTTTCCACGTTTTTTTTTCTCCTACTCTTTTTTACTATTGTGGTTCTGTTTTTTGTTGTTTCATCTATATTTTTATATTATACTTTTTCTAACATAGCTGTTAGTTTCCTAGCCTAATTTTATTTTTTACTTTGTTATTGTTCTCCTTTTTTTTTTTTTTTTTGGTACCCCACGTAGCTTACAGGATCTTGGCTCATGAACCAGGGGTCAGGCTAAAGTTCCTGTGGTGAGAGCTCTGAGTCCGAACCACAGGACTAACAGAGAACCTCAGACCCCAGGGAATATTCATCAGAGTGAGGTCTTCCAGAGGTCCTCACCTAAGCACCAAGACCCAGCTCTACCCAACAGCCTACAAACTGTAGTGTTGGAAGCCTCAGGCCAAACAACCAGTAAGACAGGAACACAATCCCACTCATAAAAAAAAGGAAAAAAAAAATGAGACAGCAAAAAAAATAGGTCACAGATGAAGGAGTAAGGTAAAAACCTATAAGACCAAATAAATGAAGAGGAAAGTGGCAATCTACCTGAAAAAGAATTCAGAGTGATGACAGTAAAGATGATCCAGAATCTCAGAAATAGAATGGAGGCACAGATTGAGAAAATACAAGAAATGTTTAACAAAGATCTAGAAGAACTAAAGAACAAATAAACAGAGATGAACAACACAAAATCTGAAAAGAAAAATACACTAGAAGAAATCAATAACAGAAAAACTGAGGCAAAAGAATGAATAAGTGAGCTGGAAGACAAAATGGTGGAAATAACTGCCGAGGAGCAGATTAAAGAAAAAAGAATGAAAAGAATTTAAGACAATCTCAGAGGCCTCTGGGACAACATTAAATGCACCAAAATTCGAATTATAGGGGTTCCAGAAGAAGAAGAGAAAAAGAAAGGGTCTGAGAAAATATTTGAAAAGATTATAGTGGAAAACTTCCCTAACATGAGAAAGGAAATAGTTACCAAAGTCCAGGAGGCACAGAGACTCCCACATAGGATAAACCCTAGGAGAAACACACCAAGACACATATTAATCAAACTAACAAAAATTAAATTCAAAGAAAAAATATTAAAAGCAACAAGGGAAAATCAACAAAAAACATACAAGGGAATCCCCATAATGTTATCAGCTGATTTTTCAGCACAAACTCTGCAAGCCAGAAGGGTGTGACACAATATATTTCAAGTGATGGAAGAGAAAAACCTACAACCAAGATTACTCTACCCAGCAAGGATCTCATTCAGATTCGACAGACAAATCAAAAGCTTTGCAGACAAGCAAAAGCTAAGAGAATTCAGCACCACCAAACCAGCCTTACAACAAATTTTAAGGAAACTTCTCTAGGTGGGAAACACAAGAGAAGAAAAAGACTCACAAAAACAAACCCAAAACAATTAAGAAAATGGTAATAGGAATGTACATATCGATAATAACCTTGAATGTAAATGGATTAAATGTCCCAACCAAAAGACACAGATTGGCTGAATGGATACAAAATCAAGACCCATATATATGCTGTCTACAAGAGACCCACTTCAGACCTAGGAACACATACAGACTGAAAGTGAGGGGATGGAAAAAGTTATTCCATGCAAATGGAAATCAAAAGAAAGCTGGAGTAGCAAAACTTGTATCACATAAAATAGACTTTAAAATAAAGACTGTGAAAAGAGATAAGGAGGAACACTACATAATGATCAAGGGGTCAACCTAAGGAGAAGATATAACGATTATAAATATTTATGCACCCAACATAGGAGCACCTCAATACATAAGGAAAATGCTAAAAACCACGAAAGGGGAAATCGACAGTAATATAAAATAGTTGGGGATTTAACACCTCACTTACACCAATGGACAGATCATCCAAACAGAAAATAATAAGGAAACGCAAGCTTTAAATGACACAATAGACCAGACAGATTTTATTGATATTTAAAGAACATTCCACCCAAAAGTGGCAGAATACACTTTCTTTTCAAGTGCACATGGAACACTCTCCAGGATAGATCACATCTTGGGCCACAAATCAAGCCTCGGAAAATTTAAGAAAATTGAAATTGTATCAAGCATTTTTTCTGACCACAATGCTATGAGATTGGAAATCAATTACAGGAAAAAAACTGTAAAAACCACAAATACATGGAGGCTAAACAGTGACATACTAAATAACCAAGGGATCTCTGAAGAAATCAAAGAAGAAATAAAAAACTACATGACATGAAAACACAATGACCCAAAACCTATGGGACACAGCAAAAGAAGTTCTAAGAGGGAAGTTTATAGCAATTCAATCTCACCTCAAGAAACAAGAAAAATCTCAAATAAAAAATCTAACCTTACACCTAAAGCAACTAGAGAAAGAAGAACAAAGAAAACCCAAAGTCAGTAGAAGGAAAGAAATCATAATGATCAGACCAGAAATAAATGAAATAGAAATGAAGAAAACAATAGCAAAGATCAATAAAACTAAAAGCTGGTTCTTTGAGAAGATAAACAAAATTGATAAACTCTTAGCCAAACTCATAAAGAAGTGAGAGGACCCAAAACAATAACATTAGAAATGAAAAAGGAGAAATCACAATTGACACCACAGAAATACAAAGGATTTTAAGAGACTACTACAAACAACTATATGCCAATAAAATGGATAACCATGAAGAAATGGACAAATTCTTGGAAAGGTACAATTTTCCAAGACTGAACCAGGAAGAATTAGAAACTATAAACAGACCTATAACAAGTAATGAAATTGAAACTGTAATTAAAAATCTTCCAACAAACTAAAGTCCAGGACCAGATTACTTCACAGTAGAATTCTATCAAACATTTAGAGAAGAGCTAACACTGATCCTTCTCAAACTCATCCAACAAATTGCAGAGGGAAGAACACTCCCAAATTCATTCCATGAAGCCACCATCACCCTGATACCAAAACCAAAACAGATATCACAAAAAAATTAAATTATAAACCAGTATCACTGATGAACATAGATGCAAAAATCCTAAAAAATACTAGCAAACAGAACCCAACAACACATTAAAAGGACCATACACCATGATCAAGTGGGATTTATCCCAGGGATGCAAGGATTCTTCAATATACGCAAATCAATCAATGTGATACACCATATTAACAAATTAAGGAATAAAAACCATATGATCATCTCAATAGATGCAGAAAAAGCTTTTGACAAAGTTCAACACCCATTTATGATAAAAACTCCAGAAAATGGGCATAGAGGGAACCTACCTCAAGATAATAAATGCCATTATGACAAACCCACAACAAACATCATACTCAATGGTGAAAAACTGAAAGCATTTCCACTAATATCAGGAACAAGACAAGGATGTCCACTCTCGCCACTCTGATTCCACATAGTTTTAGAAGTTGTAGCCATGGCAATCAGAGAAGAAAAAGAAATAAAAGGAATACAAATTGGAAAAGAAGTAAAACTCTCATTGTTTGCAGATGACATGATACTATACATAGAAAATCCTAAAGATGCTACCAGAAAACTACAATAACTGATCAGTGAATTTGGTAAGGTTGCAGGATACAAAATTAATGCACAGAAATCTCTGGCATTCCTATACACTAACAACAAAATATCAGAAAGAGAAATTAAGAAAACACTCCCATTTACGATTGCAACAAAAAGACTAAAATACCTAGGAATAAACCTACCTAAGGAGGTGAAAGACTTGTACTCAGAAAACTATAAAACACTGATGAAAGAAATCAAAGATGACATAAACAGATGCAGAAATATACCATGTTCTTGGATTGGAAGAATCAATATTGTGAAAATGATTATACTACCCAAAACAATCTACAGAGTCAATGCAAGCCTTATCAAACTACCAATGTCATTCTTCACAGATTTAGAACAAAAAATTTTACAATTTGTATGGAAACACAAAAGACCCCGAATAGCCAAAGCAATCTTGAGAAAGAAAAACGGAGCTGGAGGAATAAGGCTCCCCAACTTCAAACTATACTACAAAGCTACAGTAATCAAGACAGTTTGGTACTTGCACAGAAACAGAAATATAGATCAATGGTACAAGATAGAAAGCCCAGAGAAAAACTCATGCACATATGGTCACCTAATTTACCACAAAGGTGGCAAGAACATACAATGGAGGAAAGAGAGCCTCATCAATAAGTGGTGCTGTGAAAACTGGACAGCTACATGTAAAAGAATGAAATTAGAACACTCCCTAAGAACATACACAAAAATAAAATCAAAATGGATTAAAGACCTAAATGTAAGACCAAACACTTTAAAACTCTTAGAGGAAAACATAGGAAAAACACTCTTTGACATAAACAACAGCAAGATCTTTTTTGACCCACCTCCTAGAGTAATGGAAATAAAAACAAAAATAAACAAATGGGACCTAATTAAACTACAAAGCTTTTGCACAGCAAAGGAAACCATAAACAAGATGAAAAGACAACCCTCAGAATGGGAGAAAATATTTGCAAACAAAGCAACTGGCAAAGGATTAATCTCCAAAATTTATAAGTAGCTCAATATCAACCAAACAAACAACCAAATCCAAAAATGGGCAGAAGACCTAAATAGACATTTCTCCAAAGAAGATATACAGATTGCCAGCACACACATGAAAGGATGCTCAACATCACTAATTATTAGAGAAATGCAAATCAAAACTACAAAGAGTTATCACCTCACACCGGTCAGAATGGCCATCATCAAAATATCTGGAAACAACAAATGCTGGAAAGGGTTTGGTGAAAAGGGAACCCTCCTGCACTGTTGGTGGGAATGTAAATTGATACAACCACTATGGAGAACAGTATGGAGGTTCCTTAAAAAACTAAAAATAGAGCTACCATATGACCCAGCAGTCCCACTACTGGGCATATACCCTGAGAAAACCAAATTCAAAAAGAGTCACGTACCACAATGTTTATTTCAGCACTATTTACAATAGCCAAGACATGGGACCAACCTAAATGTCCATCGACAGATGGACACATATATACAGTGGAATATTACTTTAGCCATATAAAGAAACAAAATTGAGTTACTTGTAGTGAGGTGTATGGACCTAGAGTCTGTCGTACAGAGTGAGGTAAGTCAGAAAGAGAAAAACAAATACCGTATGCTAACTCATATATATGGAATCCAAAAAAAAAAAAAAAAAAAGTACTGATGAACTTAGTGGCAGGGCAGGAATAAAGATGTAGACATAGAGAATGGACTTGAGAACAAGGGGGTCGGGAGGGGGAAGCTGAGGCGAAGTGAGAGTAGCATCGACATATATACACTGCTCAATGTAAAATAGTTAGCTAGTGGTAAGCAGCAGCATAACACAGGGAGATCAGCTCAGTGCTTTGCGATGACCTAGAGACGTGGGATAGGGAGGGTGGGAGGGAGGCTCAAAAGGGAGGGGATGTGGGGATATATGCATGCATACGGCAGATTCACTTTGTTTTACAACAGAAACTAACACAGTATTGTGAAACAATTATACTCCAATAAAGGTCTATTAAAAATAAATAAAGTACTGTTTTCATTTTACATAGTGAAAGGTTAGTTGAAACTTTCTAAATTTGAAAATCCTTAAATAAATTATAAATATATTTTAATGTGCTAAAAGAAACCAGTGGATGAATTTATAATGACAATATATCTATCAAGGTGGAAGAGAAAAAATGCTAAAATAATTCTCTTTCAAATGGGAAGAATATAATGTCTCAAGATAAAGGTATTTATTATTTAGTCCTGTAGTGAAATATTTAGTCTGGTTTCCTCCAAAGCAGGGCTTCAGACTAAGGCTTTAATAAATGTAGTTTATTTGGGAAGTGATTCCAAGAATGAGCAAAACAGTGAGTGAAACGGAGAAGAAAGAAAAGCAAATATATGAGCAGGTTATTGAGTTGGCTACCATCACAGGTGATTAAAACTCAATTCTAATGCGTTTCTGAGGAACATTAGAAAAATTATTTTACATTAATCTCCCAGGAAATGAAACAGGAAAACATTTATCCATCCACTCCCAGGCCCATTGAAAGCCAACATGTGCTCTATCTAATGTCAACACAATCAAGAATCTCATCAAAAGCAAAAGACCTCAGGCAAGTGAATGTGTACAAACTGTTCTTTCTATGTGAAAACAAGTTGAATTTAATCCTCCACTGATTGGCATTATAAAGATTACATTCACCAAATTAATAGCTATAATATGAAGTACTAGAGGTTGTGTTTATATTTTTTACTAAAGATACCATATCCAATAAAGGAACTGAGAGTACCATTTGTTTAATGCTCTGTTATTGCATCCTAATCTGTCATGATCAGTTTGTGTTTGCAGGGGCCATAGAGGCAAATTAAATGGAGATATGATGTTGCCAACTCCTCTCTCCACAATCCTTTCAATCACAGTAGCACTAATCTATGCAGTTCCTCTGGGGATGTATTGTTGCTTCTGATTTTCTGTTTTTGCTGGGAAACAGGAAACAGATTAAGGGGTATCCACTCGACCCTTCCTACAATGATGGCACTTATTTCACAGGTCAGGAAATAAATTTTAGAGTTCTGCCAGTCATAAAATATATACTCAGTGGTCATGGAAATATCCTCGGAGTAGGTACATGGACCATTGAACTCATCAAGAAAGTAACTTGAGCCAGAGTACCATTTATATCCTGGACTCCATCAGCTCTCACTTTATCCAGAGGACCATAATGACATTTTGGGTCCTCTGGTATCAGTGTTATCTCAGATTTTTATCCAAACAATTATCATAGAGTCTAGGTATTACCCTTTCCCCAGAATAGTTTACTTGGTAAATAACTATAGCCACCTGGGGAAAAATTAGAATTTCTCTCAGAAATTAATGTGTTGATGTTGCAAAGACTTTTCTCAGTGGAATCTGGCCTCTTTTCAATCAATGGATGCTGGGTGTGTGAATTGACTTACATCAGGAAACTGGGTGAGGCACTGTGATTTTTCCATTGCAGTGTCTAACTTCAGACTTCTGCTCATCAGACATTCTGTTTTTGTTGTTGTTAATATAAGTCAGATAGCACTATATTTAACTGATAGTCTATCATGTGCTATGAGACACCGTAATCTTTTAGTTTTACCCAGAAATCGTTCTGAGACAAAATATACTGATTGTTTTTCTCTAGCATGCAGACTCTTTTTCTAGCACAGAAAATTTAGGGAAATCTGAGCATTCAGTATTCTCAATTCTGCTGCGCATTTTGGTAATTGTATCTAATTTATCTCTGCAAACTATGTGTTTCAAGCTGGATTCCACCATTCTTGAACCCCATTATTCTTGATTCTAGGGAGCCCAGTCTCATAGCATCATCTTCTACTCCTAATCTCAACCTCCAGATGTTAACTACAACTAATTCTCCAAGAAGCTAGTATCGTTCTCACTAGTACATTTCTCATTGTCTAAGCAAACAGAACATCCTCTGGGACCTCCTGAGAAACAGCCAGTAGATAGGTTCTCTGGTCTCACATAATGAAACCATTCAAACGTTCCCATTTTCCTGAGCTTTCTGGCCCCTTGCTTATTACTATGTCAAAGCTGTCCCAGTATTTCCATTTTATCATTGAAGATCATTGTTATGTCCAATGTATAAGATGCCATTCTGAGGTATATTTAAGCAGATTAAACTTGACCCCCAGAACAATAAGTTTTTCCCTACCCAGGCTTATAACTTAGGATGAATTCTAACATCCTCAAGATCCCACACGTTTTCCTCTGGTTCCTGATGGCACATGTTAGCCAAATCTTAAGATTTCTTTAGTTTGTGAGCTCTTTTCTCCCATAGCAAGAACTTTATTTTCTAGCTAAGGCTCTTATCATGATGTGGACCGGAGGAAATGGGGAGTGGCAAGGGCAGAAGTTGCAGACTTTAGAAAATATCAAGTTTTGAGATGCTGGTCTTTCTTGAGGTTTTTACAGGTTCTCCAAGCAAGAGTAGTCTTTTTTTCCCCTCTAGTATGCAGATTCTTTGCTAGCACAGAGAACTAAGGACAACCTAGCTGTTCAACAGTGCCAAGTTTGCCAGTCCTAATGTCTTCTTCCCATGATTCTAGCTCACCGTCCCTTCTTATCAAGGCCTTGTCTCTGACACCAGGGAACCATTAAGGCTATGCACTCTTTATTGCTCTGCTACACTTACAATTAGATGCTGGGCCTAATTTTTCAGAAAAATGTTCCCTGCAAATACAGGTGAAAATGTCCTTAGAAGCTGCCATATAGCAAGTCTGGTTTTGACAGTATGCCTAGAGTTGATCATTAACTAAAATGAACTAGTCATTTTCTTTTTTCAGTGCATCCAAAGTAGTTTACAGTAACCAGACAGCTCCACAATCCTTAAAATGTCCTTTGTCCCCTTCCATTCAAGTGCAATAGTTTCTGCATAACCCAACACTTTCTCTTCTCCCTACACTTTCATTTAAATCCATCCCAGGTGTGTGACTGTGATGGTTAATTTTATGTGTCTACCTGACTAGGTAATGATGCCCAGATATGCAGCCAAACATTATTTTAGATGTTTCTGGGAGGATGTTTTTGGATGAGATTAACATTTAAATTTGTGGGCCTTGAGTAAAGCCAGTTGCCCTCCATAATGTGGTTGGACCTCATCAAATCAGAGCAAAGACTGACCTCCCTCAAGCAAAAAAGAAATTCTGCCAGCAGTCTTTGGACTTAACCACACATTGAATCTTCCTAGCCTGCCAAACTTCAGGCATAAATTGTAGCATCAGTTCTTCCTGCGTCTCCAGTCTGCCAGCCCACCCTACATATTTTGGAATCGCCAGTCTCAATGATGTGAGCAAGACTGAAGAATACGAAGTCCCGGGTCCCAGTCCCCACCCCCAACAGAAACCATATATGAATGAGGGTGAGAGAGAGAATTTGTGAGAATTATGGAACCCAGGGGAAAAGTTACAACACACCAGTGGAGAAAAAATAAATGTGAAAAACTGCATCAAAATGGGTAAGAAGAGTACTTTATCCATATCACTTATCCCTCAATCTACCACAGCACAGTGCTGAAAAGGAGCCCCTGGGGCCACAGTTTCTGCTATAGGTGAAAGAGAGACCAAGGTAGACATCCAACTTCCTCAGCATTTGACACTGCCTTAGTGGCTCACTTATATATAAATTCATGCAGAACACTAGGGGAATTGTCATGGCCAGCTTGCCTGAGGGGAGCTAGGAACAAATAAAAGGATGAGAACTTTCAGCTGCCAGCAAGTGTGAATCTTGGCACCAGCCCGTTGACCTCCACCAGTGGCTTTGCCAGCCCTGCCAAACTGCAGTCCCTCCAAGTCCTTGCCAGCTTTACCCAACCATGGAGCCTCCCCTGGCTCTGCAGATGCCACCAGGTCAAGAACTCCCAGAGCCACCCCACCCAGTAATGGAGGCTATCAGTAGCCTCTGTCCCACAAGGGAGCCCTGCCAGCAGCCTTGCAACTAAGTGGACCCCTTAGTAGGCATACCCAACCACAGAGTCCCATCAGGAGAACTTTCAGGAACCTCAGGATCACATAGCCCTGCCTACTGGCTCTACCCAACCATGGAGCACCATCAGGAGCCTGGCCTCACCACAGAGCCTTGCCAGCAGCTTCATCTGACAAAGGAATCCCATCAGTACAGTAGCCTTGCCCAACCTTGGAATCCCACCAACATAACTGCAGACCCCTGTCTACTGGTTTTGCCCAACTGGCAAGGCTCCATCAGTAGACTCACCTAACTATGGATCCCTGCCAGTGGCTTGTCTGACTGTGGAGCCTCACTAGCCAGCCCCACCTGACTATGGAGACCTAGCTGCAGGCTCTGACCAACTGTGGAACACTGACAGTGGGTTCCATCTGACCATGAACCCTAGTAACAAGTCCCTCACAACCTTAGAATCTGATCAGCAGGCCCCATTCACTGACCATAGCCCCCAGTAATAGGTTCCACCCAATTATGGAGACTGCCAGCTAACTCATTCAGAATCCTAAGCCAGGTGATAGGTGAATGCCTTCTGCTGCCAAAGCCAGCCTGTAAAGTCCAATGCAAGGACACCAATGCAAGGATACAAGGGTCAGGAAGAAGCAGAGAAACATGACATCACCAAAGGAAACTAATAAAGTTCCAGTAACTGACCCTAAAGAAATGGAGATCCATAAACTACTTGATATCAAAATAATCATTTTAAGGAAGTCCAGTGAACTACAAGAAAACATAAATAAACAATTAGAAATCAGGAAAACAATACATGAACAAAATGAGAAGTTCAACAAATAAATAGACCATAGAAAAGACTGAACAGAAATCTTAGAACTGAAGAATACAATGACTAAACTGAAAATGTCAATATAGAACTTCAGCAGCAGACTCTATCAAGTAGAAGAAATAATTAGTGAATTCAAAGATGTCATTTTAAATTATCCAGTCAGGGAAGCAAAAAGAAAGAAAAACAAAAAAGAGTGAAGATAGCCTATGAGACTAATGAGACACCTTCAAGAGAAACAATACACATATTATGGGAGACCCAAAAGGAGAAGAGAGGGAAAGAGAGGGCAGAAAGATTATTCAAAGCAATAATGGCTAAAAACTTCCCAAATCTGCAGAGGGAAATGTACATCCAGATTTATGAAGCCCCAAAGTTTCTAAATAGGTTGAACCTGAAGAAGTCTATACAAAAACCACATTGTAATTAAGTTATCAGAACTCAAAGAACCTAGGGGCAGGACAGGAATAAAGATGCAGATGTAGAGAATGGACTTGAAGACATGGGGAAGGGGATGGGTAAGCTGAGACAAAGTGAGAGAGTGCCAGTGACATGTATACACTACCAAATGTAAAATAGATAGCTAGTGGGAAGCAGCAGCATAGAACAGGGAGATCAGCTCAGTGCTTTGTGACCACCTAGAGGGGTGGGATAGGGAGGGTGGGCAGGAGATGCAAGAGGGAGGAGATATGGGGATATATGTATACGTATAGCTGATTCACTTTGTTATACAGCAGCAACTAACACAACAATGTAAAGCAATTATATCTCAATAAAGATGTTAAAAAGAAAAGTCAAAGATAAAGAGAAAATCCTAAAAACAGCAAGAGAAAAGTGATTTATTAAATTCAAGGGAACCCCATGAGACCATTAGCAGATTTTTCAGGAGAAATTTTGCAGATGAGGCAAGAGTGGGTTGATACATTCAAAGTACTGATTTGAAGGAGAAAAAAAAAACTGCCAACCAAGAATACTGTACCCAGAAAAACTGTCCTTCAGAATTTGAGAAGAGATAAAGATCTTCCCAGATAAACAAAACCCGAGGGAGTTCATAACCACTAGACGTGCCTTACAAGAAGTGGATTTGCAAGCTTCCATAATTGTGAGACCAATTCCTCAACATAAATCTCTCTATGCATACACACATCCTATTTGTTGTTTCTCTGAAGAATCCTGACTAAAATAGGTGAGACTCAGTATTTTTATGCTACAACAGGACTGGAGATATCTTCATTTTCTTAAGATCAGGGACAGGATTACTATTCCTTTTTTAACAGCAAATGATCCTGTTCTAAATTCCCATACAGAGTGTGTGCTATTATTCCTAGAACTAGTTGTCTTAGCATGGGTTCGCCACAAATCACAGCCTGGGGCAGAGTTGTGTGTGCATGTAATTTATTTGTTAAGTAAGCTCAGGAAGTAGGAGTTAGGCATAGGGGTTGTGAAGGAGGAGAGTAGGAAAAGCTAATACAAGGATGAACAATGAATTTGGCTACCCCTTCAGGCAACTAGTGTCCTTTCCTGCCAGATCATCTAACAATTTTTATGAAATGAGTCAGTTAGGTATTGACTCCCAGCTACTGTTGGCTCATAGTGGTCCTATGGGCTTGGAGTCCCCACACATCTGTGTTCCACACATGAGTGCTGAGTAGGTTCTCTGTAGCATCAGTAAGCCTTGGCACACGGAACAAGTTAGCATAGGGCCAAGATGAGATGCTCTCAGGTTACATCTGCATGAGGCTAGTGGAAACCTGAACAGAACTGATTGTCAGAGCAGAGGCTGGAAAATGTGGGGGATGAGATGTTTTGAAGTGTTATACAAGAGGAGTCTCTACACAGATTGTAAGCTTCCAGAGACCTAAAAGAGAATCAACTAAAAATGTCTGAAAATGGGAAGTTAGACTGAGAGGTATGATAGGAATAAGAAGGAAGATATTTAATTTTCATTTTATTTCCTTTTGAATAATATGATTATTTTTCATCCCAGGAATACGTTACTTTTTAAGTTAAATAGTAATAACAAACTGGCAAATAAAATATGATTCATTTTGTATCATTCTTTCAAAGTTTCTCACTTACTTTGGATATAAAAATCTAAGCTCTGCATTCAGAATCTGAATTGATGTTTCTCTCCAACCTCATTGTTTTCCCATCCCTTCTTCACACCTTACACACTTCACATGTAATACTTGGCATTTTTCAACTGTGCCATGCTATCTCTTATTTTCATACTTTACACATGTGATTTAACCTCAGTAGAATGTCTTTGTCATCATTACATTTAGATGATGATAATAGTAATAATAACAGTAACAATAATAATAATAAAATTAAGGATATGGTTTATTTTTAACATGCCAGGCCAGGCACATTTTTTAAATGTAATTCCTGCATGTTTTTCCAGTTACATTCCAGATAAAGTTTCTTCAGAGCCTTCCCATTTCCAAACTAACCTAGATTTGATAACTTCTTCTGAGACCCCATAAAATCCTTTGCATACCTCTCTCAGAAAAACATATTTATTCCACTTTTTGTAATTAGTTCTTCTCTATTTCTCTCACTAGTTTGTGAATACTGATATCCTTTAGAATAGAGATGTGTGATCTTGATTTGTCTAGCACATAGCACAAAGTTAACATTGAAAGCTGCATACTTTAGCAATGTCAGTTTATAACTGTAATTATAGTTTCTAGCCACCTTGATACTAAATTACTTTTCAGGGTACTTAGAGTTTAAATTATTTTCTTTTCCTCCTTATGTCTGTATAGATGGGTCCTTTAATTCAAGAACTACGTAATTACAGTTTCCTTAATACTTACATAAACTTGTTTTAACCAATATTTTTATTCCACTTATTTATGCATTGTTTGTAGAAGTCTTCTTTGCAATTTCTCTTATGTTGACTTTCAGAATTCTCTTCCCTGACATTCCTCATTATGTTTGATAACAGTATATTAGAACTTTGATTATTTCTGCATAATACTTAAAATGCATTCACTTTAGAATCTTATTTTATAAGTATGTTAAGTATTGACTCAAAGAACAGCATTGAAATTTCAACAAAGATTGCACTATCCCAGTGGGAATAAATCTCTACTTTACAACCTAGAGCTATCTGAGTCAAAGTAATTTTCTATATATATCCCTTTATAAGTAATTACATTATTTTTATACTGTTCTACAAATATTAGAGAAAACACTTGAACTCTGATGCCTTAACATTACTTTAGGCATGAAACAAAAGAAAATGGAATCATATCGGCAGCTCTATTTAAACACCATTCAAAGAAGTTTGGATCATGTCTCAAACTGTGTCTGAAAGTAGATATTTATAAATTGCTTTGAATTATATAACACCTTTCTTCTCCCAAGGAGCTTATTCTGATAGTATTTATACTGTGGCATTTCAAATAATTGATTTGTTTCAGTGTGCATGTCCAGAGGCCCCAAGGACATTGCCATGTTTTTCACAGACCTAATAAGTAAAATTAACTTGAGGCAAAAACCAATGAAGGTAAGCTAATGCAATCTAGAGGGGGGAATGTAGACTCAGTATGTTGTATGTCATTCATCTCATGAACTAGTTTTCTGTGTGCTACAAAAATATTGAAGATATATAAGTTATTGAATTTTCTATTTCCATCCCTGGCCTTGTGCTGACTCAGTAACTGACAGTGGGCAAGAAGTCACTTCACTTTTTACAGCTGCAGTACATTTACTTAGTAGAAAATATGTTCTTGGTCAGTTGTGTTTTAAAAGCATTACCTGCCAGACATGACAGTGACTGATGAGATCATATTATGAATAAATTTAACTTCCTTAGATGGTGAGAAGTAGCAAATCATAACTCATATCTTCCTTAGTGGAGAAAACAGAACTCCTGTCACAGCTCCACTGCAGGCAGGCCCACCCTAATGTTACTTGACCAATGAAAATTCCTTAGATTCTCTAATAAACCTTTGTCTCAAGAGAATCTTACAATATTGCCTGAGTCGAGGCACCAATGACCAAAGATCTTATCTAACATAAAAGATTTTGGAAGAGAAAGTGGTGTTAAAACTTCTAGTTTTCAGTAAGTACATTTAATAAGACATTGACACTGTTCCTAGAATTTACAGCTTAGCTATATTCTATTCTCTGCCTGAATGTAACTCTAAAATATGGCTGAATTTAGCAAAATTAGGATTGTATGAAACACTGTGACCTAAAAAAAAAGACAAGCACGTTTTTAAGTCACCATTTATGTTGTTTCAGCCTGAATTTAGAGTTTATTTTTACCCTCAACAAAGTATTTGTTTTGTTTAATTTTAAGTAGATGTGAAAAGTTCATACATTTCCTAGGAGTATATGTCTCAGCATTATTGTATGCCCAAGCTGTCAATGTCAGAATTAGAAAAGAAATGAGCAAAGGAGTATGATGTGCATATGCACATTTATTTTATATGAACTTAATGGTGACTCAATCCCACTTGAAATGGAATGCAACTGAAATATTAACATAAAACGCTATCTTCTATTCTTGGTAAAATCTTAGCATGAATAAAAAACAACAGAATTAAATAAAAGGGTTCTTTTTAACATAGTCTATTTTCTAAAGACTATTACAAGACACAAAGAAGGACACTACATAAAAGTCAAGAGGTCAATCCAATAAGAAGATATAACAGTTGTAAATATTTATGCACCCAACATAGGAGCACTTCAATACATAAGGCAAAAGCTAACAGCCATAAAAGGGAAAATCGACAGTAACACAATCATAGTAGGGGACTTTAACACCCCGCTTTCACAAATGGACAGATCATCCAAAATAAAAATAAATAAGGAAACACAAGCTTTAAATGATACATTAAACAAGATGGACTTACTTGATATTTATAGGACATTCCACGAAAAAACAACAGAATACAATTTCTTCTCAAGTGCTCACAGAACATTCTCCAGAACATATCATATCTTGGGTCACAAATCAAGGCTTGGTAAATTTAAGAAATTTGAAATTGCATCAAGTATCTTTTCCGACCACAACACTATGAGACCAGATAGCAATTACAGGGAAAAAAACCTGTAAAAAATACAAACATATGGAGGCTAAACAATACACTACTAAATAACCAAGAGATCACTGAAGAAATCAAAGAAGAAAGCAAAAAATACCTGGAAACAAATGACACTGAAAACACGACTACCCAAAACCTATGAGATGCAGTAAAAGCAGTGCGAAGAGGAAAGGTTATAGCAATACAATCCTACCTCAAGAAACAAGGAACATCTCAAATAAACAACCTAACCTTGCACCTAAAGCATTTAGAGAAAGAAGAACAAAAAAAACCCAAAGTTAGCAGAAGGAAAGAAATCATAAAAGATCAGCTCAGAAATAAATGAAAAAGAAATGAAGGAAATGATAGCAAAGATCAATAAAACTAAAAGCTGGTTCTTTGAGAAGATAAACAAAATTGATAAACCATTAGCCAGACTCATCAAGAAAAAAAGAGAGAAGATTCAAATCAACAGATTTAGAAATGAAAAAGGAGAAGTAACCACTGACCCTGCAGAAATACAAAGGATCATGAGAGACTACTACAGCAACTATATGCCAATAAAATGGACAACGTGGAAGAAATGGGCACATTCTTAGAAAACACAACCTTCCGAGACTGAACCAGGAAGAAATAGAAATAATAAACAGACCAATCAGAAGCACTGAAATTGAAACTGTGACTAAAACTCTTCCAACAAACAAAAGCCCAGGACCAGATGGCTTCACAGGCGAATTCTATCAAACATTTAGAAAAGAGCCAACCTAGCCTTCTCAAACTCTTCCAAAATATAACAGAGAGAGGAACACTCCCAAACTCATTCTATGAGGCCACCATCACCCTGATACCAAAACCAGACAAAGATACTACAAAAAAAAGAAAATTACAGACCAATATCACTGATGAATATAGATGAAAAAATCCCCAACAAAATACTAGCAAACAGGATCCAACAAAACATTAAAAGGTTCATAAACCATGATCAAGTGGGATTTATCCCAGGGATGCAAGGATTCTTTCAAAATACGCAAATCAGTCAATGTGATACACCATATTAACAAATTGAAGAAGAAAAACCATATGATCATCTCAATAGATGCAGAAAAAGATTTTGACAAAATTCAACACCCATTTATGATAAAAACCCTCCAGAAAGCAGGCATAAAGAGAACTTACCTCAACATAGTAAAAGCCATATATGACAAACCCACAGCCAACGTCATTCCCAATGGTGAAAAACTGAAACCATTTCCACTAAGATCAGGAACAAGACAAGGTTGCCCACTCTCAACACTATTATTCAACATAGTTTTGGAAGTTTTAGCCACAGCAATCAGAGAAGAAAAAGAAAGAAAAGGAATCTAAACTGGAAAAGAAGTGAAATTGTGACTGTTTGCAGATGACATGATACTATACATAGATAATCCTAAAGATGCAACCAGAAAACTACTAGAGCTAATCAATGAATTTGGTAAAGTAGCAGGATACAAAATTAATGCACAGAAATCATTTACATTCCTATATACTAATGATGAAAAATCTGAAAGACAAATTAAGGAAACACTGCCATTTATCAGTGCAACAAAAAGAATAAAATACCTAGGAATAAACCTACCTAAGGAGGTGAAAGACTTGTACTCAGAAAACTATAAAACACTGATGAAAGAAATCAAAGATGACATAAACAGATGCAGAAATATACCATGTTCTTGAATTGGAAGAATCAATATTGTGAAAATGATTATACTACCCAAAACAATCTACAGAGTCAATGCAATCCCTATCAAACTACCAATTTCATTCTTCACAGATTTAGAACAAAAAATTTTACAATTTGTATGGAAACACAAAAGACCCCGAATAGCCAAAGCAATCTTGAGAAAGAAAAACGGAGCTGGAGGAATAAGGCTCCCCAACTTCAAACTATACTACAAAGCTACAGTAATCAAGACAGTTTGGTACTTGCACAGAAACAGAAATATAGATCAATGGTACAAGATAGAAAGCCCAGAGAAAAACTCATGCACATATGGTCACCTAATTTACCACAAAGGTGGCAAGAACATACAATGGAGGAAAGAGAGCCTCATCAATAAGTGGTGCTGTGAAAACTGGACAGCTACATGTAAAAGAATGAAATTAGAACACTCCCTAAGAACATACACAAAAATAAAATCAAAATGGATTAAAGACCTAAATGTAAGACCAAACACTTTAAAACTCTTAGAGGAAAACATAGGAAAAACACTCTTTGACATAAACAACAGCAAGATCTTTTTTGACCCACCTCCTAGAGTAATGGAAATAAAAACAAAAATAAACAAATGGGACCTAATTAAACTACAAAGCTTTTGCACAGCAAAGGAAACCATAAACAAGATGAAAAGACAACCCTCAGAATGGGAGAAAATATTTGCAAACAAAGCAACTGGCAAAGGATTAATCTCCAAAATTTATAAGTAGCTCAATATCAACCAAACAAACAACCAAATCCAAAAATGGGCAGAAGACCTAAATAGACATTTCTCCAAAGAAGATATACAGATTGTCAGCACACACATGAAAGGATGCTCAACATCACTAATCATTAGAGAAATGCAAATCAAAACTACAATGAGGTATCACCTCACACCAGTCAGAATGGCCATCATCAAAAAATCTACAAACAATAAATGCTGGAGAGGTGTAGTGAAAAGGGAACCCTCTTGCACTGTTTGTGGGAATGTAAACTTGTAGAGCCACTATGGAGAACAGTATGGAGGTTCCTTAAAAAACTAAAAATAGAACTACCATATGACCCAGCAATCACACCACTGAGCATATACCCTGAGAAAACCATAATTCAAAATGAATCATGTATCATAGTGTTCATTACAGCTCTATTTACAATAGCCAGGACATGGAAGCAACCTAAGTATCCATCGACAGAAGAATGGATAAAGGAGATGTGGCACATATATACAATGGAATATTACTCAGCCATAAAAAGAAACAAAATTGAGTTATTTGCAGTGAGGCGGATGGACCTAGAGTCTGTCATACAGAGTGAAGTAAGTCAGAAAGAGAAAAACAAATACTGTATGCTAACACATATATATGGAATCTAAAAAAAAAAAAGAAATGGTTCTGAAGAACCTGGGGGCAAGACAGGAATAAAGATGCAGACATAGAGAATGGACTTGTAGACACAGGGAGGGGCAATGGTAAGCTGGGATGAAGTGAAAGAGTGTCATGGACATATATACACTACCAAATGTAAAATAGATAGCTAGTGGGAAGCAGCTGCATCACCCAGGGAGATCAGCTCAGTGCTTTGTGTCCAGATAGAGGGGTGGGATAGGGAAGGTGGGAGGGACACTCAAGAGGGAGGAGATATGGGGATATACGTATATGTATAGCTGATTCACTTTGTTATACAGCAGAAACTAACACACCATTGGAAAGCAATTATACTCCAATAAAGATGTTAAAAAATAAAAAAAATAAAAATAAAATAAATGTACTTTAAAGGGAACAAATAAATTACTATGGATAAGAAGCAGAGACTACATTCAAGGGAAGCATAATCATTCAAATATTTTTATTTAAAGATTTTGTTGGTCTAAATAACAATCATGTTTTAATTAACATTTCATAAAATTTGTAGCTCTACTTAAATATATATATATATAGTCTATTTTCTATTAAAAGCTTTTTTTTTTTTAACATAGTCCATTTTTTTTCCCATTAATTAACAGTTCTGTGGGACTTTGCTCTGGGCCAGTAGCTAGGCTCTGATCTCACATGTCTAACAAGTATCTGCAAGTGGAGGCAATAGATCTAATGTTACCCACCAGTTCGGTTCAGTCCTAACCTCCACTTCTAATTGCTCTGATGTCCTCAGGATCCCATGTGCCAAAATGAGCTTGTTTCACCACCCCACGTGCCTGAATCAGTTTCCAGAAATAGTTTCTGCACTGAGGCTTTTTGCAAACACATAGGTTTGAAAGGAACTGTGTGTATTAGATTCACTTCGGCAAAGTTACTGTGTCCGGTTATGAAGATAAAGATTCTGTAAGATTCTTCAGCTTGTTCTGTTAACTGTTTTCTTTTCTTTAACAACCTTGGTATTAGTCTTCTACCTTAATAGATATATGTTAATGATTATGGATTTTACGGGGGGACAGTTCTCCTACCTGTGTGTGTTTCTCCTGTGATGTTCAACTGCACAAGTGTAGACACCAAGTATGTCGCAAGTTGGATTTAACCTAGGCTGTCTCCTACAATGGGTAGAATAGAAAAAAAGACTTTAAATGTACTGAAGGTATATACAACAGCATTAAAAATAATTGGTCACTTGATGCTTTCTAAATTTGAACCACCTGAAGCAGACTTCTCATTATGTCTAGGGTAAGAATAGCATTTAAAAAGTGATCTGTTTTTACTTCTGCCTCCAGGAATAAGTAAGTAACAGGTCTAAGATTTACCATACTGTCTTAAGCAACTAGAAAAGCCCAGCAAGATATTTTTTAAAAACCAGTGGTTTTCAGATATTGGACAATACGCAGTATAGAACAATGATCCTTGGAGGGAACGGAAACAAAACAAGGTAAGCCCTATGATTGCCCCACCCTGCTGTCTAGGGAAGTTTCCACAATAGAGTACAGGGAAAGGGAACTGAAAGAGAATCTGCAGGTATTCCGGAGTTGAAAGACAAGTTCAGAGTCCAGAAAGCTAAAGATGCCACAAATTTGTAGGGCAGAGAGACAGCTACACAAGAGCAAACCTCAGAAATCTACATCATGGGGCACTGGGTAGAGTCCTTAGAAAGGTATTGTTTTAAGCCACACCTAGAAAAGATCAACTTGTTTCCAAGTAACTTACTGCTTCCCTGAATAAAGTCCAAAAAATATTAAAAGAAATACAAATACTGTAGCACACCACATATAAAATTCACAATGTGACATCAAGTCAGGAAAATACCAGGAGTGCGAAGAAGCAAAAGAAGAATCTCTCAGTACAAACAGATGCAGAAATAACACACATGAAAGAATTAGTAGACAAGAATGTTAAAACAGTCACTACAAATATGCTCTATATGTCTAGGAAAGCGGATGAAAGTGGACATGATAAGGAGAGACATGGAAAATTTTTTTTAATTTTAAAAACCAAAGTCAAATTTCTAGAGATTAAAAAAACAGCAAAATACACATTCTTTTGGAATATTTACCAAAATGGAAAATATTTGGGGCCATAAAACAAGTCTCGATGAATATAAAAGTTTTCAAAACATTAGAAGTATGTTGTCTGACCAGTTAAATTAAACTAGAAATCAATAACAGAAAGTATATGGAAAGTCCACAAATATTTTTTAAACAAAACAACATGCTTGTAAATAATTGATGGGTCAAAGAAGAAATCACAAAGGAAATTAGAAAATATATTAAATAAAAATGAAAGCACATTATATCAAAATTTGTGGGAAGCAGTTCGTAGAGGGATAATTATTGCTTTAAATGCTTACATAAGAAAAAACAGGAAAGGCTGAAATCAACATACTAAACTTTCACAATAAGACATTAGAAAAAGAAGAGTGAATAATATTCAAAGTAAGCAAAATTTTAAAAAGAGCATAAATCAATAAGCAAATAAAGTATATATAGATATATATATACAGAGAGAGAGAGAGAAAGGCTGAGAGAGACAGAGAGAGAAACACAGAGAGAAAATCAATAAAAACAAAAGCAGGTTATTTGAGAAGATCAATAAAACTGATAAACTTCTAGCCAAAAAAGAGGAAAGAAGATACCTATTGCCAATTTAAATGAAAGAAGGCAACTCACTACAGATGCTACAGACATTAAAAGAATATTATGAAAAATTGCATTGCAATTGTTTCAACAACTTAGATAAAATGAACAAACTTCTTAAAACAATAAAACTACTAAAGTTCATTCAAGAAGAAATAGACAACCTGAATAGCCCTATATCTACTTTTAAAATTGAATTTGTACTTAACAACTTTCCCAAAAATTAAATTCTAGGCATATATAAGACTTCACTGGTGAATTCTACCAAACATTTAAGAAAAAACAACACCAATTAATATTTCTGCTCATTCTGAGACCAGTGTAACTCTGATACCAAAACCAGACAAAGAGATAAAGAGATAAAGAGATAGAAAGAAAGAAAGATAGAAAGAAAGAAAGAAGGAGAAAGAAAGAAAGGAAGGAAGGAAGAAGAAAGGAAGAAAGAAAGAAAGGAAGGAAGGAAGGAAGGAAGGAAGGAAGGAAGGAAGGAAGGAAGGAAGGAAAGAAACTACATACCAATGACCCTCATGAACATAGATGAAAAATTCTTAAAACCTAATTTTAGAAAACGGACTTCAACTGTATATAAAAAGGACTATACATCATGGCTAAGTGGGGTTTATCTCAGAAATGAAAGTTTTACTTAGATTTTGAAAGTCAAACAATACAATTCATCATAATACTCAAGACTCAATAGAAACATCATATGGTTCTCAGTAAATGCAGAAAAATGACAAAATTCAATATCTATTTATAATTTTAAAACTCAGTAAACTAGGAATAGAATTTGCAGTAAATTGAATAATTGTCTTCTAATCACTGGAACGTGTGAATATTATCTTATGTGATGAGGACTTTGCAGATATGATGTTTAAATGAGATTATCTTGGATTATCTGGTGGGTCATAAATGTGATCACAAATGTCAATGTAAGAGTAAAGCAGTGTGAAGATTTGGCTACAGAAGAGAGAAGGTTTTGTGATGACCTCGGAGATCTGAAGATGTTATATGACAGGCTTTGGAAATGGAGGAAACAGCTGTGAGCCAAAGAATGCAAGGATTGCAGCTCCAGAAGCTGGAAAACACAAGAACATGGATTCTCCCCTAGAGCCTCAGGACACTGAGGACACATACCCTGGTTTTGGCCCAGTGTAACTGATTTCAAACTTCTGACCTCCATAACTATAAGAGAATAAATTTGTGTTGTGTAAGCCACCATGTTTGTGACAATTTGTTACAGCAGCCTAAGAAACTAATAGAGAAAGGAACTTCCTACACTTGATAAAAAACATCTAAGAAGAATCAACAGCTAACATATTTAATGATGAAAGGCTGAATCCTTTTCCCTTAAGATTGCAAACGAGGCAAGAATGCCCACTCTTACCACTTCTATGCAACATTTTATTATAGTCAGTTAAATAAGGAAAGAAAAAAGAAGTAAAAAGTATAGTGATAGAAAAAAAAGTGACACTATTTACAGAAACAGGTGGGTTTAAGTAGAAAATCCTAAAGAATCTTAAAAAAGCTGTTATAACTAATGTGTAATGTTTGTAAAAATCACATGACTCAATCTCAATATTAAAAATTTTAAATATATAGCAAAGAAAAACCCAGAAAATAAAATGGAAAAAAAATACCATTTACAAGAGCAACAAAAATATTAAATTCTTAGGAATAAATTTGACAAATGTAGACTATTTGTATGCTAAATTCTACAAAATATTTACAGAATTAAACAAAACAAATAAATGGAGAGATATAGCATGCTCAAAAATCAGAAGATCCAACGTTGTTAAAATACGAATTCTTCAGAGATTGATCTATTGATCAGAATTTGGCAAACTTTTTCTGTAAAGAGCCAAATAGAAAATACTTAAGGCTTTGCAGGCCAAATAATGATGTCTGTTGCATATTCTTTGTTTTTTTGTTTTGTTTTGTTTGTTACAATCCTTTAAAAATGTGAAAAAAAAATTCTTAGCTTGAGGGCAGTAGAAAAACAGACTATAAACTGGATTTGATACATGGGCTATAGTTTGAAAACTCTCGCAATGAATCCTAATGAAAATCCCAACAGGCTGTCATATGGGAATTTATATGGAAATACAAGAGTCCTAATGTAGCTAAAGTTTGAAAAAGAAGAACAAGGTTGAAAAACGTATACTACCTGATTTGGACACTTATTTTCAATCTCCAATAATCAAGTTAGTGTGGTAGTAATAGTGTGGTTAGTAGTATAAAGCTAGATATACAGATCATTGGAACTGTAAAGGAAGTCCTCAAAAAGATGTATGTATACATGGTCAACTGATTTTGATAAGGATGCCAAAGCAATTCCACAGAGAATTGATCATCTTTCTACAAATAGTGCTGAACAATTTGGATTATTCTTTTGGGATAAGAAAGAAAAAAACATCAGTTCTTATCTCAGGGAAAAAAATTAGGAGTAAATCTTGGGCTAGGCAAAGATTCCTAAATAGAGCACAAAAGTCATGAACAATAAAAAAATCAATAAAACGTTAGATTTCATCAGAACATAAAACATTTGTTCTTTGTTAAGACACTATTAAGAGAATAGAAAGACAAGCCACTAACAAGAAAAATATACTTGCAAAACATATATCTGACAAAGAACTTCCATCTAGAACAAGAATTATCGAAACAAGGCCCATGGGCTAAGTTTGACCTGCCATCTGTTTTTGTAAATAAAATTTTATTGATACATGGTCGTGCTTATCCATTTGTGTCTTATATGTGACCGTTCTCATGATACAAGGCCAGGTTTAATAGTTGCAACAAAAATAATATGGCCCATAATGCCTAAAATAGTCATTCTCTGGCCCTTTAAAAACAAGTTTGCCAATCCTTGATCTCGAATACATAAAGAACTTGTGTGTCATAATAATAAGACAAAAAATCTAATTTTCAAAAATGAGCAAATGATTTGAACAGACACTTCACGAATGCAGATGTATAGATGGCCAATAAACATGAAAAGCTGCTCAACATCGTTAGTTACTAGAGAAATGCAGATTAAAACCACAGTGAGATACCACTCACTATATGACCATGAGAACAGCTAAAATTAAAGACTGTTCATACCAGCCAAGCAAGTGGGGAGGGAGCAGACGGGATCCTCAAGCATTGCTGGTAGGAATGGAAGATGGTGTCATCACTTTTGATAATTTGATAATTTCTTAAATAGGTAAACATGCACCTGCTATATAACTCAGTCATTCTCCTCTTGGGAATGAAATAATAGGTCTCTACAAAGACATGTTCCTGCATGCTCATAACAGTTTTCTCTGTTAGATCCCCAAACGGAAAGTGATACAATATCTATCAGCAGCTGAATGGATAGACACATTGTGATACATACATTGAATGGAATACTAGTCAGTAATAAAAAGAGTACATGCAACTCAATTATGAAACAAAAAAACAATTTTCAAAAATGAGCAAATGGATGTATCTCATAATATTTATGCTGAGTGAAAGAAGCTGGATAATAAAAAAGTACATATCATATTGAATGATATTTTATATAAAATTCTAGAAAATGGAAAATAATATAAAAAGACAGAAAGCGGATTAGTGGATACATGGGAGGGGGAGGGTGAATAAGGGGAAGATTACAAAGCAGGATAAAGATCTTTTGAGTTTTTTTTTTTTTAATTTGTATTGGGGTATAGCTGATTTACAATTTTGTGTTAGTTTCAGGTGTACAGCAAAGTGAATCAGTTATACATATACATATATCCACTCTTTTTTAGATTCTTTTCCCAAGTAGGCCATTACAAAGTACTGAGTAGAGTTCCCTGTGCTATACAGCAGGTCCTTATTAGTTATCCGTTTTATAATAGTAGTGTGTATATGTCAATCCCAATCTTCCAATTTATCCCCCCCTGCCCTTACCCCCTGGTAACCATAAGTTTGTTTTCTACATCTGTAACTCTATTTCTGTTTTGTACATAAATTCAATTGTATGCTTTTTTTTAGATCCCACATATAAGTGACACCATATGATATTTATCTTTCTCTGTCTGACTTACTTCACTCAGTATGACAATCTGTAGGTCCACACAGGTTGCTGCAAATGACATTAATTAGTTCTTTTTTATGGCTGAGTAATATTCCATTGTATATATATATATATATATATATATATATAAAACCACATGTTCTTTATCCATTCCTCTGTTGATAGACACTTAGGTTGTTTCCATGTCCTGGCTATTGTAAATAGTGCTGCAATGAACATCGGGGTGCATGTATTTTTTGAAATATGGTTTTCTCCAGATATATGCCCAGGAGTGGGATTGCAGGATCATATGGTAGCTCTATTTTTATTTTTTTAAGGAACCTCCATTCTGTTCACCATAGTGGCTGTATCAGTTTACATTCCCACCAACAGTGTAGGAGGGTTCCCTTTTCTCCACACCCTCTCCAGCATGTATTGTTTGTAGATTTTTTGATGATGGCCATCCTGACCTGTGTGAGGTGATACTTCACTGTAGTTTTGATTTGCATTTCTCTACTAATTAGTGATGTTGAGCATCTTTTCATGTGCTTTTTAGCTATCTGTATGTCTTCTTTGGAGAAATGTCTATTTAGATCTTCTGCCCATTTTTTGATTGGGTTGTTTGTTTTTTTGGTATTTAGCTTCATGAGTTCTTTTTGATGAAAATGTTTGTTATCTTGACTGTTGTAATGGTTTCATGGTTGTACACATATGTCAAAACTCATCAAATTTTACACTTTAAAATGATACTTTGTTGTACATCAATTTCATCTCAAAGCTATACAAAAAGGGAAACTTTACTTGAATAATATTTCCATAGCCACAATTTCTCCAACATAGATATCATTCCAGGAGTGTTATTTGTAAGCGAAAAATAATTCTAGTGACATTCTGTCTAGCTACTAATATTGTCTGAGAAGCAGCAGCCTTGGCATTGGCTGACAGGTTGTCGGAAACACTGAATCCTTTCACTAGCTCAGCCACCACCCCAGAGACTTTGATCAGAATATAAATTTTGGAAGGGTTTCCAGGTGACTTACATGCACATTAAAGTCTGAGAAACACTGTTCAAGAGACAACAGCTTTGGCTCAAATGAGAAGTAAAAATCAGTACAAATACCTCTTATTAGAGATGTTATTTAAAAGGTTCATTTACCATGCCCTGGATTACTAGATAATTCTAAAATACTCTTTGAGTCTGATTCCACAGTCCCATGTCATTGCCTATTTTTTTTTACTGGGACTGCCACCACTTTTCACAAATGGATTTTCCTGTAATATCCCCCTCTCATTGTAATCTTTCCATACTTAAGCATAAATGCTCATATTCTCATAGGGAGCACTAAGTTTTTTTAATTGCTTTAAAATCATATTGGGATCTCTTGCCTCCATTCTTATCCAGGATTTCTGTGCATTGTGGTAAAATGGGACAAAGGGTGGTTTCAGAGAGTTAGCATCTGAGTCAAAATCTCTAAAATTAACTCCAGAAATTATTGACAGAAATAAATGAAGAGAAAAAACTCAACCCTGTAAACAACTATCCACTTAATTCTTTTTTAAAAAAAACTTTTAGTAAAATGAGTAAAACTCCAAGAAATGAGATAGAAATAAAGATTTGAAAAGAAACTCATAATAGAAAGCAAGTGCATTAAGAAAAGACCACACACCAGGGAAAATAATACCTTACTTTATACAACTTTTTATAAATTTTACTGTTCTTTCACATTCATTATTTCATTTAATCTTTTCTTAAAATGTATGGATAAGAAGTCAAATGTTATTATCTCCATTTTTCAGATAGTTATGTCATTTGTCCAGCCTCACTCAGCTGGGGATTCAAATCCAGTTGTTTCAACTTCAAGCCTGGTACTCCCTCTACCACCCCACATCGCATGTATGAAATGTTCTCGCATGATCTCTTGCAAGCTTCACATACAAGCAGTTCAATTAAAGACTGAAACAAATGTCCCGAGGCATTTGCTATCATGATAAGCTGAAATCTGAAAGAGTTTGATGTTAAAATAAAAATTGCCTTTAAGTTACAGAAGCATATAAACGCATCTTTATCTCAAAAACATTTATTGTCTTTCTGCCTAAAATTAAATAGCAAACAAGATAAATTTCATTTGGTTAAAAAAATATAACTTCTGGGTAGGAAGATTTTTTTTTTTTAATCTGGAGAGATTTTTTCCATTAAGTAGTTAATTCTAGTGAGTTCCAGATGTCGTCTTTTAACAGGCACTGTTCTCAGACTTATTTCTACTAACTAAAGAAATCTCCCCTCTTTAGGTAAATTTACTGTATTTCTACTACCTTTTGTCCTGGAGTCAACCATCTTTTGTATCTTTTTTTTTTTTTTTTTTTTTCTTAAATGATGGTTCTCTATCTTATTAAAGGGCTTGACAGAAATAGATAAAAACGACACCTGGAAAAGAACATTTCTACTCCTGGGCGTCATCGAATTTCAAATTTAAACTTGGGGAAGTATCTGAAAAAAGCCCAAACAAGTACAGATCAAGCACAAAGAGAAATGTCCCCCTCCTCCTCCTTCTTTTTTAGTTGGTGGGGAGGAGATTATCTTGTTTTGTTCTGTTTTGTTTTCCATTTGGTCAGCTGGCACACTGCACAGTAAGTTGAGTTTTTTTTTTCCCCTTTCTCATTGCAGTTGCTTTTAGATGTGTCCTAAATTAGCTCTTCTTTAAGTTGCAGGGAGTTGGCCTCCATTCCCCAAACCGAACAATAGTTCCCCTCGGGTGAGAGTGCCAGCTACATATATTATCGGTCCTGTTCCCAGCAGGAACATTTCAGTGCCTGCTTAGAAAAATTAGTCACATGGATTTTAGATTGGAGGGGGGATGGCTAGCTTCAGATATCGTCTTTAATTTGTGAGAAAATTGAACTGTTTCTTTCTTTTCATGTCTCCCAGTCACCATTTTTGACTTTCATAGATGCTTCACCTTTCTTCATGAGAGTCAAGAATGAGCCCATCTTTGGAATGCTCCAAAAATTAAGGGCACATTTAGTCTGTTAATTCTTCTTAGTTGGCCCAATTCCACTTTAGCTAATTATATTCTGTTCCAAAAAAAAAAGAAAAGAAAAGAAAAGAAAAAATCTCTTCACATTTGGAGATGAAAAACATTGTTTTTCAACCTTCTCTTCTGAGCTAAAGCTCACCCCTCAAAAGCCCAGCATGGATCCATCTGAAGTTGCCCAAGTACAAATGCCTAGAGTGTGGGAGAATCCAAAAGAAGACGCCATTCCCAGAGGATAAAGTGGCCATCTTTGTACCCACCCCAAAATCAGTATACAAAGAAAAATACATGATTATCTGGCTACAGAAGTTGGCACTTTGCTTTAAAAGGCACACTTCTTTACCAATGGATAGCGATGTCATACTTGAGGATCCACACTAAATACCATCCAAGAGAAGCAGGAATTCTCTGGAAAAAGAATGTCTGTTTCTTTTTTTTAAATGAAAAGCATTGCAAAGTAATCCAGATAGTCTAAGTCCTGTAGTTTCTAACCTCTTCTTTGATGCACTGTACGTTGCAAGCTCCAAATGTGTCTAGCATGCTTAAGATACTCATTGAAATATATACCTCATACCATGACGTTTCTTTTTTGCCACAATGTTTATAACAAGGGCTCTTAACTTTTATTTCAATTGCATGAAATAATGTGACATTTGCCCTTGTTATTTTAGCTTTATTTCAGAAGTTTCTAAAACATTTGTCTCTGCAAGATTTCCTTGATGTTAAGGCACAGGAAAGTGCTTTAGGCTCTGCTGACTCAACATTTACACATTTTTCTTCTGATGAAATATTTGTTTGCTTTAAAACCAAATGATGTAACGTAACTAAAACAATATAGAATTATACTAATTATGGTGTGACAGATTTAGATGGAATCATACTTTGTCTGCTCTTGTAGTATATATAGTCATTATCTATCAAGTATTCACATGTAGATTGAAAATTTTCACACCAACTATCAAAACTCCAAACCAACTACTTAAAACAACAAAAAAAAGTAAATTTCAAAAGGCTTACAGGTTTAGTTTGGATAGCACCAGCAGGAAGTGATCTGTGAAAAAATTCATTTTGCCAGTCTTTGTGACTAGAGAGAGTTCCTATGATTAAGCATTTTTAAAGGGTACAGTTTAACTTTAAAATTCATAGGCTAAGGACTTCCCTGGTGGCACAGTGGATAAGAATCTGCCTGCCAGTGCAGGGGACACAGTGCAGTTTGATCCCTGGTCCAGGAAGACCCCACATGCCGTGGAGCAACTAAGCCAGTGCACCACAACTACTGAGCCTGTGCTCTAGAGCCCATGAGCCGCAACTACTGAAACCCACGTACCTAGAGGCTGTGCTCTGCAACAAGAGAAGCCACTGCAATGAGAGCCCGCACACCACAGCAAAGACCCAACACAGCCAAAAATAAATACAATTAAAAAAAAAATTCATAGGCTAAAAATAGTTTCATGGGAGGTTTGTGGTTGGTGTCACACTTTTATATGTTCTATTACAAGTTTTGTATAGATGTAAAATTGCATTCATATCTGTCTCATAAATAGCTTTAAGAGAAAGAGATGAACCATAATAGAAGTAGATATTTCCCCCCAGATATCAGTGATGATAAGGTCTTAGGGAATATAGTTTTAGGTGAGGAGGAAGAAGGGAGACACTGGGAAATCTTTCAATTTTCAGTTAACATTAAACTTTCTTATACAAGAAAAAGAAAAAGAAACACAAGTTACAAAAAAAATCTTAAGCTCAATGAGAGGGCATAAAAGCAGTAGATGAAGAGTTAAAGATGATCAATTTATGAAAGAAAATTACTAATTATATGTGAATCATATAAACTGCTCCTAGAAGATGGCAGCTAAAGAACAGGGGGTTTTTTTGTTTATTTTTTGTTTTTTAAGTTGTTTCGCTTCTGTACCAATATTAAGTCCTTGACTTCAGCAGTTCAAGAATCTATACCTCAGGAAAAAAAATGAACTAAGTTAGGTGTGTTCATAGAAAGGAATTCACAATGAATAAATGATGAGCTTATTTCTATTTAAGGATGAAAATTTTAGATACCTTTATTGGAAAATGTGAGTACCTCTGAAAAATACAGCGAAAATATTTTAAAAATACTTAAAGAATATGGACAGAGTAAAAGCCAAGTCTTAAAATATTGAACTTAGATGTCGCTCTGATATTTTAAGGAAGTAGAGTTAACAAAAGAAGGAGAATTAATAAAAGGAAGAAACATTTTTCTAAGTATGTAGTAAATTTGTGATATTCCTGACTCCAAGAAATAGAAAATATTCTATGCTCTGGATGGGTATGAATTATTACATTAAATATACAATGCAAGCAATAGAGTTTAGTAAAATAGGTTTGTGAAATTCAGTTGTAGTCCTAAGCCTTTTATATCTGTATTATAAAGATCAGTTACCATGCTCAGCTAAAATACCTTAGTTTTATTCTCAAAGAAAAAATTATTTAAAAAGATAAGATTTACAAAACTACAATGAGGTGTCACCTCACACCAGTCAGAATGGCCATCATCAAAAAATCTACAAACAATAAATGCTAGAGAGGGTGTGGAGAAAAGGGAACCCTCTTGCACTGTTGGTAGGAATGTAAAGTGATACAGCTACTATGGAGAACAGTATGGAGGTTCCTTTAAAAACTAAAAATACAACCACCATACAACCCAGCAATCCCACTACTGGGCATATACCCTGAGAAAACCATAATTCAGAAAGAGTCAAGTATCACAATGTTCATTGCAGCTTTATTTATAATAGCCAGGACATGGAAGCAACCTAAATGTCCATCGACAGATGAATGGATAAAGAAGATATGGCACATATATACAATGGAATATTACTCAGCCATAAAAAGAAATGAAGTTGAGTTATTTGTAGTGAGGTGGATGGACCTAGAGTCTGTCATACAGAGTGAAGTCAGAAAGAGTAAAACAAATACCATATGGTAACACATATACATGGAATCTAAAAAAAAAAAAAAAAATGTTTCTGAAAAACCTAGGGGCAGGACAGGAATAAAAATGTAGATGTAGAGAATGGACTTGAGGACACAGGGAGGGGGAAGGTTAAGCTGGGACAAAGTGAGAGAGTGGCATGGTCATATATACACTACCAAATGTAAAATAGATAGCTAGTGGGAAGCAGCCACATAGCACAGGAAAATCAGCTCAGTGCTTTGTGATCACCTAGAGGGGTGGGATAGGGAGGGTGGGAGGGAGACACAAGAGGGAGGATATATGGGGATATATGTATACATATAGCTGATTCACTTTGTTATACAGCAGAAAATAACACAACATTGTAAAGCAATTTTACTCCAATAAAGATGCCAAAAAAAAAAAAAAAAGATTTAACCTAGGATAGGTTTTTTGCTGTTTTCTGTTTGTTTTTTGTGGGGTTTTTTTGTTTGTTTTGGTTTTTTTTTTTTTGCGGATCCTAGTGCCTTTTTCTATGCGACAAAGTTCTGATGATAATGGGAGAGCTGAAGAACCATAGGTGTTGGAATATAAAGAAATTGAACCTACCAAAAAACAGAAATTCCAGAATGCTATATAGACTCCACTGAATTTTTTATTACTCTCTTTTACCACTAGTCCTTAGGGCACTTTTTGAACTTGGAAGAATTCCATATACTTCACAGATATACTTTCTTTTATAATCTTAGTTAGTAATCAAATTATAAAATGTCAAAAGTCTCTCAGTAGCCCCCTACATTTTTTAAGTTTCTAAGAATACATAAAATGATAGTCAGACTTCTGTTCCTAATATAAAGTGCCAATCTCCCTCTGAGGGACCAGAGTCTATATAAATTGGTTCTTAATATTTTCTGTTACTTTCTCTCTGAATCTCACTGTATATGACAAAATGAATGTCTAGTAAGACTAAATTTACAGAGGATCCTTGGTGATTTTCTTAGCTATTTTGACCAAGAAATAGATTTTTTTTTTTTCCTCTCACAATACTAGAAATTTTGACACAAAAGAACCCTGATTTTTTGGGGTCAAGAAAAAAAAAAAAAACTTCAACATGTATTGTAATAACTGTGAAAGAAGTTGCAGGTTATTTGGTGGTTTTCTTAGCTGAATGTGACTCATGAAAATGATGTAATTTTGACAGAAGCAACAACTCAAAGGGTACAAAAGAGAATTTATAATGCCAGTGACCTCTGCTGCTAGATGAGTCTACAAATTTAGGAATTAAAATGCCAAAATTCTTTAATAGTATAATAGTCACCCTATTCTTAATTTCACTTACTCGCTCAATTTTAACTGTATCACTTACATGATTTAACACAACAACAAATGGAAATTTAACAGTGCCATTTGGGACATACTAAACTACCTTTCATGAGTGATGCAATTATTCTGAAATCTAACTGTACAGTAAATGATATACTCGCATGAATATTGGCTTGAGTATTTTGGCTTCAATTTTAACTTTTGTAATAGCTATGGCAAAATTTTCCTATCAAAAAATCTTAAAATTGAGAATGTCTTCATAAATGTTCAAAAAGTCAGTATCTGGACACTTCCTGGAAGCAAATGCACCTTCCTCATCTATATGTAGCGGAGTTTGAATATAACAAAATTGTTTAGCTTTTTCTTGATAAAAGATGTGGGTATAATTTTTCTAGTTAGGGCTCTATCACTCTACCTGCTTGGCATATAGCATCCTGGGCCAATCCTCCAATATTTGGAGAATCTTGATGGAACATTTATAAAGCAACCCCTGATGTTCACGTGGGTTGATGTGATTCAGTTGTTTCTGGCTTATAACACTCAAGAGAGATTGTAATGAGAAGATGAGGGTAGAAAATCATGGAGAACTCATATATGTATATACAAGGATAGTGAATTGGCAGACCATAAAATTGGTATTTTAGGCAAAGTGATATCTTGGAAGAATGTATAGACAAGAGAGTAAAAGGTGTAGTCAAATGACAAGCTCAAGCAGAAAAAAGATTAAGAAGAAAAAAATGAACAAAAAAATGTAAATAAGAGGAAGGTGCTGGCACTGAGCATCCCAAGAGTAGAGGTAGCCAAAACCTAAGTCAGAGCAGTCAGAAGTACACTAGAAAAATGTGAGAAAGCTGAATTAAACTATGATATAAATTAACTCAGGAATTAGTCACTAATAATTTTCATTACATGTAATTGGTGACATCTTCTGCTCTACATTCCATGGAATAACTCTTTGAAGGAGAAAAGAGAAAGGGAAAACTAACATTTCCTGATGGAATATTATGAGCCTGACAAAGTGCCATATGGACAACATGCAGTCTTGTCCAATCCTCATGGTCATAAAGGGTGAGGATGCTTTGGAGGGTCTGGTGAGGTGGGAGATACACTGTACGCAGATTCATAAGAATGTCAATTCCCCATTAGAAGCAAGAAGTGACCTGGATGCTTCTAATATGATGAGTCAGAATGTCCACTTCATTCCTGGAGTAGAATTAGGGAGAGGAAGGGTATAATCTGATGAACGTTACCTTTAGAAATAAAAGCTGAGAACAGAAGTCTAATACAGACTTCAAGATGGCAGAAAAGAAAATAAGTTGGGATTTCTAGAAGAGGCACAAAAGCTATTAAAAAGTAACATCCCTTAATCTTTCTAATGTTCCCATGGCCTGTTTGATTTGTGATTTTTCATCTACTTTTACAAAATTATTGGCTTTAAAGCAAAAAAGTCCTTATCCTTTCAGTCATAAAATAGATTATTAGTTGGAGAAGCTATGTCTGATTCAGTATTGGTTGGGTAAAGACATTTCCAAAAGCAACGCAACAATACCACCAATCGAAACTTTAGGTTTTGTTTGCTACAATGAGAAAGAAAGGGAAGGAAGGAGGGAGGGAGGAAGAGAGAGAAAGGGAAAGAGAGGCAGAAGAAAGAAAGAAGGAAGGAAGGAAGGCAGGGAGGGAGGGGAGGAAAATAGGGCCTAGGACCAGAACCAAAAAGAATGGACCTGGGGTTTAAGACTTTGCCCAAGGTCTGAACAGAACAGTCCCTGAACTTGATAACCCATGAAGCAGACATCACATCACGTATCTTTTGAGGAAATTTAAGATCACAGAAATTTTGTGATCTGCCCAAGCTCACACATCTAGCAAATGCTGGAGCTGGAATTTAAGCCCAGCTGTGATGGAGCCTCTAATCATGCTCCATCACAATGACTAGCAGATGAAAATTTTAAGCCAATAATAAGGAAATGGAGCCATAAAAAATAAAGAACAATAGTACTATAAAGCAAAAAGTTACTTAACATATATTAATACAATCGCTGTAATTGAAAAAGAAAAGTATTACAGAATTTAATGAAATATTACAGCATAAATATTTATTAGTCTAACGAAGTATAATTTGTATAAGAACAAAAGTTTGTTTTAAGTGAAACATCTTAATTTAACATGAGAAAGAATGATAAGCATAAAATAAATTAGAAATTCTTTTGAGTAACAAGTTGAGAAGAACTACATTTTATTGTCACTTAGTGGGATCTGTGTTATACCCCTTTTTTTTATTATATTTGAGCCCTACTCGACATATTCACTGTAGTTTGGGAAATACAAAAGTACAATGAACTAGGGTTCTGATCCTTAGCTTTTATAAGAGCTATAATAAATCACTGCAAGGAATGTCTGGACCTAAGTTTTCTAACTTACAACAATTAGGCACTTGGCCTAGACTAGTGGTTATCATATTTTATTTTATTATAGAACTCCTTTTTCCAAATAAGTCCTTCAGTTAATTTCAAATAAGTAATGCTGATAAAATTGCAGCATGACAAATACCAGAAAACAAAGGTTTGGTTTTTTTTCTTTCTTTCCTTGAGCTCCTAGATTTATGTTCTAGAGGAGGCCAAGCCTTAAAACATGTGGGAAAATGACACTAAAATGAAATATATCACAGCATTTCACATATTATATTCCAAAAGTCCTAGTTCTTGGAAGCAGTGTTTTTAAAAGAATTCTCTGGTTAATAATATTGTTGAATGATGAACACTTCGTCTCCCTTTTGGAGAGTTACAATATCTATGCCATGTTAAGAAACCAGTGAAATTCTGCAGGAAACAAACTTGCTTAAATTTGTTTATTCACCTGTAACACAGGTGACCTCAAGTCACTTTTTTTTTCTTCACCTGAAGTGAATGTCCCAAAAACCATGCTTTTTAATATCGATTACAAGCTCATGAACACCAAGAACCTTAGTTTAAACATCTTGACCTACTTACAGATTCTGAAATGGCACCTTACTGTATAATAGCAAGTCAATGGATATTATACCCATGAATTCAAAGTTGAATTCCATAAGCACAGAGTTAACTGGGCACAGACCATATTTAAAGTATCTTTTAAAAGGGAATACAAAGGAAATTCAAAGCTCATCATGGAAACTAAATCTGAGATAATGTAGATAAACATCTAAAATGGGGAAAATACCTTGAAAATACCTCTCTCTCTCATTTTCTCCCTGGCTTCAAGCTAAGACTTTGTCCTATTGATTCCACTTCTCTCCATTTCTCATCATTTCCCTTAGCCAAAGTCAGGGGGAAATCTGAAGAAAGAGGAAATGCTAGAATCTCAGTATCTGCCCCTCACCTCTATCCTGTTCCTCCCCTAGACCTGGCCATTCCCATCTAGGATACCCTGCTCTTGAGTATCAGCTCTTATCCCAGCTTCCATAACAAGAGCTTCTCTTCGTTCCAAAGCTAGTGCCTTTGGTGAAGCTCCAGTGTGACCCAAGTATGGTTTTCCACTGATATGTGGATTGATATTCTTTAAGCCCTTTCTGTACAGAGATTATCTTCCACTAACCATATGCACCTCTAAAATCACTAAGTGAAAGGAGAAAAGTGACATAGGAAAAACTGTTATTGTCTCCATTCTACAATGGCAAATAAACAATGAGAGGGAGAGTTTTCGTTACTTTTAGAAATGGACAATAAAGAAAAAACTAACACTATTTCTTTTAATATTGAACCATGTTGAACAAAAACTTTACTTGTAAGCCATAGACGGTGCTGTGAAGTAGGCAAACCAAAGATGGGGGAGAGGGGGAGCAGAATGTAAGGACAGGATCCAGTAACAAAAAGTGAGTTTTATCCCCAACACTTCAGCTGTTTGAATCCCTGAACTGGCCCTGGTGGTACCCACCACCATTAGTTTGGTAAGCTGTCCCCGTCCTCTTGTTAAGAGGTAGGAGTGTTGGGGAGACTTCTGTTATTCCATTGCACTGCTGCCAACCCAACCTGAAAATACGTGGTTTTTCAGAGAAACATTTCAGTATGCGGTGTTAAGTTTCATAGCATTCTTGAGATAGTATTCTATTTTTGATATACAATGTGATAGGTGAGCTGGCCTTGGGACTCTAACGCCAGCTGTAATATGATTCCCACCCTTTTGGAGCACAACCTGTTCATGAAATAGAGATTGCATTTATTTTCAGGAAAGAAAAGTACTGAGGTTTCTCTAATCCAGAATAGTTTAAATATAGGAAATGTTCCAGAGGACAGCAATCAAAATGATGAGTGAGTTAGATTGTTTTATTCATGTGGAAATATAAATGAAGCATAAATTACCCAAGAGAAATTTGCTGAGGAAAAAATAATAATAATTTGGGAAAATTATGTGATGGTCTATAGAATGTGAAAGGCACAGACTTCAAAGCAAGAGAAATAACTTAGTATGATTCAAGGGTTAGTAGTACCAATAACAGAATGTCCACAGAGTAAAGCAGAAGCTGCCTCCCCTATTGAAAAAGTAGCAGATCTGAATGTGGTTTAGAAATCTAAACCTGGTAAAGACTTAGGAATAGACTCCAACAGTATGTAATACTCATGTTAAAAGGAGATAAATCCACCTAACTAGGAAGCCAATAACTGTTCCTCTGCATTTTCTAGACATATCATTTGACTCATTGGGGTCATATTCTTTCGTAGATACTGTACTCAACCAATTTGTTACCAACTTTTCCCACCACTGGAAAAGGCTGTTGAAAACATTAATGTTTGGTGGCAAGCTGCTTGTGCTTTCCTCTGGGCATCTAAAAAATCAGTAGATGCATGACAAAAATTAAAGATCATAATTAACTTATTTCTAATGACAAACAAATTAACAATCTCACATATCCTTAACAGTCTTCAACGCTGTCAGGTAGAAATATAATGTGAGCAATACATGTAGTAATTTTAAATTTCCAAGTAGCTACATTAAAAAAAAAAAAGTTAAAAGAAATAGGTAAAATCCATTTTACTTAACCCAATGTATCCAAAAAATTACAATTTTATCTTGTGACACTAGCCACATTTCAATGCTCAGTAAGCACATGTAGCCAGAATACCATATTGTACAGCTGAGGAGCCAGAGGAAAAGTAGAGGAATAATGCAATGAAGAAAAATTTGTGTGGGGGTCAATAAAGGGACATTCATTTTGACTCAAGGTAATGAACATAATGATTGTATTGAGCACTCTACAGGTAACTTCACTGAGAAGGGGAAGGAGGATCACAGGCACAATGTGTGTGGGGTGGAGTGAGAATATCACCAAAATAAAAATGAACCCCCTTATGTGATTTTGAGATATGTTAATTTTAGAATAAAATGACCTTCTTTATATTCCCTCTAAGTGATCAATTTAAAATATATCAAAACATAATTTAAAAAATCTTTACAATTGGCAACTGTAATGATGTTAGGGTGCTGTGACAAGAAAAGTGTTATAATGAAAATTATAAATAAAATGGTCAAGGATAACACTTAAATTAAGCACTTAAAAACATTTCTAGGACAGTTAAAGATGTAAATTCAGAATACCAGTTGCAGGTGTTCATACAGAAATATACACACAATTTATTTTTTTATTCAGTAAAAATTCTTTTAGCATTTACTCTATACTAGAAGCTTTCCTAGGCCCTGGGGATGCAGCAGAAACAAAAATAGGTAATATCTATGCTCATTAGGAGCAGATATTCTGGGGTAGATACATAAATACATTTGCCTACCAAAGCTTTGTTAAACTGTTTTTAAAGAACTTCCTTTTTCCATCACAAACTAATATGACCTAGAGTTTGCTACCTTAAGGGAACATACTCAATCTGATTGTCAGACTCAAGAAGTATGGAACCTGTTTTATCTATCATGTACTTCAGTACATACCAGAGTGCCTTATTATTATTTAATGATGGTATTAAATTGAATCAAGCTGAAATAAATAAAATTTAAATAAAATTTAAATAAAATAAATCAAATTTAAATAAATCAAATTTAATTGGATGTAATAAAACAGATGTTATTGCATTGCTAAAAATCCTAACTCAAAAACCGGGAATATCTCCATTAAAAATTAATACCATTTTTGGATTGGGTTGCTTGTTTTTTTGATATTGAGCTGCATGAGCTGCTTGTATATTTTGGAGATTAATCCTTTGTCAGTTGCTTCATTTGCAAATATTTTCTCCCATTCTGAGGGTTGTCTTTTCGTCTTGTTTATGGTTTCCTTTGCTGCGCAAAAGCTTCTAAGTTTCATTAGGTCTCATTTGTTTATTTTTGTTTTTATTTCCATTTCTCTAGGAGGTGGGTCAAAAAGGATCTTGCTGTGATTTATGTCATAGAGTGTTCTGCCTATGTTTTCCTCTAAGAGTTTTATAGCGTCTGGCCTTACATTTAGGTCTTTAATAATCCATTTTGAGTTTATTTTTGTGTAGGGTGTTAGGGAGTGTTCTAATTTCATTCTTTTACATGTAGCTGTCCAGTTTTCCCAGCACCACTTATTGAAGAGGCTGTCTTTTCTCCACTGTATATTCTTGCCTCCTTTACCAAAGATAAGGCGACCATATGTGGGTGGGTTTATCTCTGGGGTTTCTATCCTGTTCCATTGATCTATATTTCTGTTTTTGTGCCAGTACCATACTGTCTTGATTACTGTAGCTTTGGAGTATAATCTGAAGTCAGGGAGCTTGATTCCTCCAGCTCCGTTTTTCTTTCTCAAGATTGCTTTGGCCATTCGGGGTCTTTTGTGTTTCCATACAAATTGTGAAATCCAAAAATGAGCAGAAGACCTAAATAGACATTTCTCCAAAGAAGATATACAGATTGCCAACAAACACATGAAAGGATGCTCAACATCATTAATCATTAGAGAAATGCAAATCAAAACTACAATGAGATATCATCTCACACTGGTCAGAATGGCCATCATCAAAAAATCTACAAACAATAAATGCTGGAGAGGGTGTGGAGAAAAGGGAACCCTCTTGCACTGTTGGTGGGAATGTAAATTGATACAGCCAGTATGGAGAACAGTATGGAGGTTCCTTAAAAAACTAAAAATAGAACTACCGTATGACCCAGCAATCCCACTACTGGGCATATACCCTGAGAAAACCATAATTCAAAAAGAGTCATGTACCACAATGTTCATTGCAGCTCTATTTACAATAGCCAGGACATGGGAGCAACCTAAGTGTCCATCAACAGATGAATGGATAAAGAAGATGTGGCACATATGTACAATGGAATATTACTCAGCCATAAAAAGAAATGAAATTGAGTTTTGAGTTATTTGTAGTGAGGTGGATGGAGTTAGAGTCTGTCATACAGAGTGAAGTAAGTCAGAAAGAGAAAAACAAATACCGTATGCTAACACATATATATGGAATCTAAAAAAAAAAAAAATTGGTCATGAAGAACGTAGGGGCAAGATGGGAATAAAGACACAGACCTACTAAAGAATGGACTTGAGGATACAGGGAGGGGGAAGGGTAAGCTGGGACAAAGTGAGAGAGTGGCATGGACATATATACACTACCAAACATAAAATAGATTGCTAGTGGGAAGCAGCCGCATAGCACAGGGAGATCAGCTCGGTGTTTTGTGACCACCTAGAGGGGTGGGATAGGGATGGTGGGAGGGAGGGAGACTCAAGAGGGAAGAGATATGGGGACATATGTATATGTATAACTGATTCACTTTGTTATAAAGCAGAAACTAACACACCATTGTAAAGCAATTATACTCCAATAAAGATGTAAAAAAAAAAAAATTAATACCAAAACCAGATAAAGACATTACAGAAAGAAAACTATAGACCAATATCTCTCATGAACAGAGATGCAAAAACCCTCAATACTATATTAGCAAACCAAATTCAGCAATATATAAAGAGAATTACATATCATGATTAAATGGGATTTATTCCAGTTATATAACTGGTATATCAAGTGATAATCAATTAATGCAATCAATCATATAAGCAGGTTAAAGAAGAAAACTGATTTAAAAAAAAAGTATTTGACACATCCTAATGTCCATCTACGATAAAAAAACAAAAACAAAAACAAAAAAACCTTTCAGCAAACTAGGGATGAAAGGGAAGGAACATCCTCAGCTTGGTAAGTAGCATCTATAAAAAAAAAAACCTACAGTTAACATCATACTCAATGGTGAGAAACTAGATGCTTTCTCACTAAGACTGGAAACAAGGCAAGGATGTCCTCTCTCATAACTCTTATTCAACATTGTACTAAAAGTTCTAGCAAACATAATAAGACAAAAAACGGAACTAAAATATATACAGTCGCTGAAGTAAGAAATATAAATTATCTTTTTTAGAGATGACATGATTGTCTATGTGGAAAATCCCAAAGAATCAACAGAAGTCTCCTGCAATAAACAAGTGATTATAGCAAAAATCCAGGGTAGAAAGTTAATATACAAAAGTCGATTGCTTTTCTATATACCAACAATGAAAAATTGAAATTTGAAATTTAAAACACAATACCATTTACATTAGCACCAAAAATAATAAAATACTCAGATATATATCTTACAAAATATGTAAAGGATCTATATGAGGAAAACTGTAAAACTCTGATCAAAGAAATTAAGGAATATCTAAATAAATAGATATTTCATGTTCATGGATAGGAAGACTCAATATTGTTAAGACATTAATTCTTCCCAACTTGATCTATAGTTTCAAGGCAATCCAGATCAAAATCCCTGAAAGTTATTCTGTGGATATCAATAAATTCATTCCAAAATTTATATGGGGAGATATAAGACCCAAAATTGCCAGTGCTATTTAAAGATGAAGAACAAGTTAGAGGACTGACACTGCCTGACTTCAAGACTTAAAGTTATCAAGACAGCATAGATTTGGCAAAAGAATAGATACTTAGATCAATGAAACAGAAATGGAAAAAAAAGATAGTCTTTTGAACAAATGGTACTGGACTAATTGTACATTCATATGCAAAATAATGAATCTAGATATAGGACTTACACCTTTCACAAAAATTCACTCCAAATAGATCTTGACCTAAATGTAAAATGAAAAACTATAAAATTTCTAGAAGATAACACAGGAAAAATATAAGTGACCTTGGTTTGATGATGAGTTTTTAGATACAACATTAAAAGCAAGATTGTTATAGAAAAAAATTAATAAGTTGGCCTTATTAAAATTGAAAACTTTTGCTCTGCAAAAGACATTGTTAAGAAAATTTAAAAATCAGCTGCATGCAGTGAGAAAATACTTGCAAAACACATATCTGATAAAGGACTTGTATCTAAAATATTCAGAGAGGTCTTAAAACTCAACAATAAAAAACAAACAACCCAATAAAAAATGGTAAAAGAATCTGAATATATACTTCATCAAAGAAGATATACAGATGGCAAATAAGCATATGAGAGGTGCTTATTTTTCACTAGGGAGTTGTAAGTTAAAACAACGAGGGTCCTATTAGAATGACTGAACTTTTTTAAAAGTTGACAACAAATGCTGACAATGAAATACAGCAACCAGAACTCTTGTTTATTGCTGGTAGGAATGCAAGATGGTACAGCCATTCTGCAAGACACTTTAGTACCTTCTCACAAAGCTAAACATAGTGTTACCATATCATTCAGCCATCATGCTTCTAAGTGTTTACCCAATTGACTAGAAAACTTATGTACACAAAATATCTGCCCTTAAATGTTTATAACTATTTTATTTATAATTACCCAAAATTGAAAGCAACCAAGATGTTCTTCAATAAATGAGTAGGTAAACTGTAGTACATCCAAGCAATGGAATACCACTTAAGGATAAAAAGAAATGGTCTACCATACTACAAAAAGACATGGAGGAACCTGAAATGCATATTGCAAGTGAAAGAAGCTAGACTGGAAAATGCTATACAGTATATGATTCCAATTATATCACATTCTGGAAAAGACAAAACTAGAGTGACATAAAAGATAACTAGTTGCCAGGGCTCAGGGTGATGGTCGGAGAAACAAATAGGTGAAGTACAGGGTTCATATTAAAACATTTTTTAAATTAATAAAACCCCACTCTTATGGGGCTCAAAATGACGCAGGAGCCAACTAAAAGAGCTCCCAAAGGCCAGAGCTGGAAAAATTGAGGCAATAAAATAAATAAATTAGTATTGGATTATAACTCAAAGGATAAAATAAATATCCATGAGTCCACCTGATATAAATAAATGAATAAATAAATAAACAAGTTCCCATGCAGAAGAATTCCACATAAATTACGTAGATACTCCACCCTAATGGAGGGGAACTTAACTTCCCATCCTTAAGTATAGGCTGCATATAGTGACTTTCTTCCAAAGAGTACAGTATGGAAATAAGGGGGAAAGAGTAACAGTGGAGAAACCTGACAAACATTACTTCTGCCTGGTGACCCAGGTCAATATCAATGGTCATAAATCATGTAGATTTTATGCGCCCTTGATATGATGTAATAAAAATGACATGCTTTACCTCTGTGAACTTCCTTCCTAAAACCCATAACCCCAGTGTAATCATGAGAAAAACATCCAATTCCAATAGAGGATCATCCTACAATATTATCTAATCAGTACTCCCCAAAACTGTCAAGGTCATCAAAAACAAGGAAAGTCTGAGAAATTACCAAAGCCAAGAGGAGACTAAGGAGACATGACCCTAGAACAGAAAAGGGATAATAAGTAAAAGCTAAGGAAATCTGAATAAATCATGGACTTCAGTTAATAATAATATATCAATGTTGGTCCATTAATTGTAGCAAATAGATGATGCTAATGTAAGATATTAACAATAGGGGAAACCGTGTGTGGGGTTGGGGGGTGAGAGGAGGATTACAGGAACTGCCTGTACTATCTGCTCAATCTTTCTGTAAACCTAACAGTTTTCAAAAAATAGTCTATTAATTAAGATGTTAATATTCTGACTAACCCATTGATGCAAACTTTGATATAAGTCAGATCTATTTTTGGAACCAACATAACTGCTAACCGGACCATGGACCTTAGCGAGGCCCACTAAAATGCAGTGCCAAGAAGATCCATTCTGAAGGAATTTGGCATCTTTACTAATTTATTATGAAAACTACAATACTACAATTCTCTATGAAACCAATTGTAATCAGAATATAAACTACTCAAGTCTCCTCCATAGTCTTGCAACCAGCACTACCTTAGCCCTTCCTTCCCATTCACAGCTAATCTTGGAAGATTTCTCTGTATTCACTGTCTCTATCTCCTTATTTTCCACTCATTCTTTAATCCACAGTCATCTGGCTTCTGCCCCAATTGCTCTCCCAAGGTCAATAATGGTTTACCTAAACTAGTAGGCACCCACCTATTATCTCGTTTTATTTTTTGGAGGTATCTGACACATTATCCATTTCTTTCCTTTTAAAATATTTTCTTCCTTTGTGTTCATCACATTTTCCTTTCCTGGTTTTCTTCCTACCTCTCTTGAATTTTCTTGGGGTGTGTGTGTATGTGTGTGTGTGTCTGTGTCTTTGTGTGTCTGTGTCTGTGTCTCTGTGTGTCTGTGTTTCATTCCTATTCTGTCCTTAAATGTTATTCTCCTTTAAGTTCAGTTAAGCTAATTTTTTTCACCCTACAATTACTTTCTTTGTGTGTTTACCTTTACTTTGAAGGTTTTAGTAACTACTATAGGTTGATATATACCAAATATCAATTTCCTGTCCAGGGCTCTCCTGAGTTAGGGAAAACATTATCCTACTTATACTGGTATTTCCACTTTGCAGTTCCACTCACAAATCAAAGTTAAGAAGTTCTAGACTAATCTATCATCTCCTTTTCCCCCAAACTCCTTATCCTCCTTATAGTCTCTATCTCAGTATACAGTATCACCATTATCTAATCAAGACAATATTGTAGTCATTATAATCAACTTTATCCTCACTTCCAATATTAAATCATTCTTCAATTTTTCTCAACATACCTCCTAAAAAATTCTCAAATTCATCAACATCTATCAATCCTGAGAACCACCGTCCTAGTTCAAGCCTTCATCATTGTTTACCTCAGTTCCTACAATAGCCTCACACCAGTCTCCATATCTCCAGGCTTTTTCCCTCCAACCCATTCCCCACTCTATCTCATCATTCCCTATTTCAAGACACTTTAATGATTGTCTTTTGCTGTTGGTTTGAGGCCCAAATGATTTAATTTTGCTAAAGGGTCCTTCATAATCAGGACCCTGCTTAAGGCGCATCTCCTTTTCTACTTCTTTCCCTACTCCCCTACTTCCACCACACACCTATGCCAACTGCCTCCAGTTCCTCAAACACCTATGCTGCTCACTCTGCCTTCATCATTACTCTACCTAACTCTCATTTTCACTAACCTTAACTTTAGTCTTAGGCCTAAATAGTTCTTCTTTCAAGAATCCTTCTCTGAATACTCAAATCCCTGATAGTAGCCTCTCCTATATATTGCCACAGAGCCTTTTACTTTTGCTCTCAAAACCCTTGAGACACACACAGACACACACACTATTTCAAATTTCCTGATAACTTATCTCTACTGCTAATTAAACTCCAAGCTCTAGGAAGGTAATGAGAATGTCTATATTATTGATTACTCTCTCCCCAAGAATATCTAGGACAATGGCTGACACTGAGAAAATGTTTGATGGATGGATTTATGGATGGATGGTTGAAATAACTCAGAAACAACTTGAAATGTGGAAAATCTATTTAAACGTTGATTAAAAAAAAAAAAAAAAAAAAACCTCTCTGGACTGGGTTACGGCTTGCCTAGTGCTTTTGATTCTAATACATTTTTTCAGAAATAGCCTTGGTTTCTGTGTGTATGAAAAATTCACAAAGAATACCCACTGTATCCCAGGTTTAAAGTGAGGATTTTCCTATTATTGCTTTAGGTTGCAATAGTCACATTAATCACCTAATACCATGTTTGAACTATACATGAATGGACAAGACCAAAATTCCAAGACATCAAAGGACTCAAGTTTGATAATAACAGCTTGGAAGCAATCAGAGAATGGTGAAGGAAAGAACTGTCAGCAACTGAAGGATAACAGTGGGAATTAACCAGTACATATCATGGGGCTATGACTGCAAATTCAATATGGGCTGTATAAATAGCTATAGAAGCCAGAATGAACCCCTGGCTCAGGTAGCCTTTAGACTTGACAACTGGACATTCCAGGAAGACTTCAAAGCTTCAAGGAATAGACCTAGAGTAGATTAGGAAAGTTTGAGTATTAGTAACAGCAAATATATATATAGAATAATAGGGGCAATATCAAAGATGTTCTATCATGCTTATGCACAGGAAAGGATTGAGAAACAAAATATGGGGTGAAAAACTTGGGGAGTCAAAGATCCATAAGGTATCTTCTCCAAATCAGCTTTTTTCATTCAAAAGCAACAATAGTTAAATCATTTCAAAATGCTTTATTTTTACTTTTTTTCTCTTGGTTATACTTAAAAGTAAATAAAAATCCTACATAAAAACTACTACTAAATGTTTTACTTTTAAAATGTATAATCATACTGTCTTATGTTACAAAGAAATAGGCACCAAAATGACATTAATGATAAAGTCAATGTTAACACAATTAAAAGTAATAGAGTTTCTTTTAACTTCTACTCTAAAGTCTATTATATTACTCATTATTGGGCTTTTTGTAAATGAAGACTATCAAAGAGGAAATGGTTGTTGATATTTTATTAGTTTTGAAATTCTACCACTACATTTTCCTTCACTGATGTTATTTCCACTTAGATTATTCACAAAATAGTTGGGTTAGGAAACAACTATATTTTATGTTTATCCTAAATGTTTTAGACCCTCTAGGTCTAAAGATCCAAATCACCAGGTTGCTGCAAATCCTCCGCTTGATCTTTTCTGTATAGATTTGACCTACCACATGTTCAATATCATTGAAAACCTCTTGAGTCCAGGAGTATGACACTGCTTTTCTTTTTTATCTCCCATGTGTGGCATAGTAATAAGCAAAGGAAATTCTCATAATAAGTGCCCAAAAAGTGCTTGTTTGGTAAATGAGTGAACCAGAAGGAAGAGAAATAAGTCCCTTAATCCTTGTCTCACCTTGTGCCAGGTATTATGCCTACATAAAAAGAATGGATTAGAACATACTTGACCACCTATCTTTACCTATAATATCAAGCTACTGAAATGCTAATTTCTGAAAGGTGTGAGATAACTTGGTACATCTTTTTTTTTTTTAATTATTTTCTTGATTTACTTCTAGGAGTTTGACATTTTCTCATTATCTTTCTTTTCCTTCAGCCATTTGTGCATATACTTGCTTTTAAACCATAAAGTTGTTACAAACTTTATGGTTTAAAGTTCTCTTTGATGAAGAAGGCTGTACTCAACAGATTAATGATATTAAATTATTTAATAATGCCTTATCTTTAAATAAATTATAAGAAATACAGTTCATCTGTTTATTTTTAGTCCTCAGACTCTGTACAGGTTGTTAATACATAGGAAGGAATCAGAGCAAACTCATTTCTGCCTCAGGAACTACAGTTGGGCTCTTCTCCCAGTGCTGAATATTTATTTGAATTTCCAAGCAGAGTCAAGTGCCAATTACATTAAAACAATCTAGACATCTTTAAAATCTAAAGGCCCATTCACTAGGTAAGTTGGACTCCAACATTCATGGAAATAGTGATTTCATAGAAGTCTGTAGTAGCTTGTTCCCTCACTTAGGGTGCTCAGTGAACTAAACAACCAGATACAAAATTTTACGGGAAAAATTATATTAGGTAGCCATAGGTGGAAACATCTAACTTCTCAGCTGGTTTCTCCTAAATAAAGACAATTAAGTATCATGAAACAAAATCTATAATTAGGTTTATGTCCACCAAAGACTAATTTTAGAAAACAGGACTACTTGTTCACTTAAATTTATAAAAAATGACAATTTGCTTTAGTGTTTTAAGTTTACTCCTTTAACTCTTAAATTCCATCAGATCTTATCCTTTGAATTTGAGTATTGGGCATTTTTCTACAATTTGTTTAACTGAATATTCTCTGAGGGTAGATTGTGTGTGTGTGTGTATGTGTGTGTGTGTGTGTGTGTATGCTTGTTTGATTTTGTTTTTACTCAATCCAGATACACTTCATCTAACTTCCTCTCCATATTTCCATTTGTTTTGTAAAAATAACTTAAAGCATGTGTATAAAGTTGAATGGAGCTCATTGTGGGAATACATAAGATTTTGGCGAGAAAATTCCCTTGGTTTTTATGAAATATTACATCTTTTTAAAAATTTGTAGACAAGTTTTTGAAGCTACTTATTCTTGGTTTATAGATATACTACCCAATTTTCTAAAATAGATTTATCTAGTTAATTATGCTCTGTTTATATCAGTTGTGATATTCACTGTCACTTCATAACATAATTTTTTAAATTTCAGCACATAAGAGGTCCCACATTAGGTACATTTATTCAAATCTGGGTACTGTGACAAGTTTTTATGATTTTGCTACAGCCCATAAAAAAAACCTTGAGTCCTACACTAGTTTTCCTTAAGGTTTCACATGGTGGTGGCTGCTGCTCCTCATTTACATGTGAATGTTCAAAACTGTAACTTTTCCTTATGGCAAACTTGATCAAAAATTTTAAAACCATTATTTTAAAGGTTGTATTTTCTCAACAACTTTTAAAAATGAATGCCTTGGGTAAACTTTACTACTGATTCATAACATTTATTTTTAACACATTTTACTTCATGTTTTACATGAGCTTCAGCTCAGGCCTGAAGTCAGTCTCACAAGACTGAAATCAAATGCTGGCAGGGCTGTGCTCTGTTCTGGAGCCTCCAGGGAAGAATCTGTTTCCTATTCACTCAAGGGGTTAAGTGGCTGGCAGAATTCAATTCCTTTGCAGTGTGGATATAAGATCTCTGGTTTTTTGATGCTTACCCTCTGACGACCGTTATCAGCTTTTAGAGGCTGCCTGCATTCCCTGGGTTTTGGTTCCCTTCCTCTATCTTTAAAAGCCACAGCAGTGAGTCCTCATACTTCAAGTCTCCTCTACCTCCTCTTCCATCATTGCATCACTCTAACTGACTCTTCTGCCTCACTTTTCTGACTTTCAGGACCTATATGATTATATTTGGCTCACATAGATAATCTGGGATAATCTCTACTTTAAGTTCCATAGCCATAATTTCATCTGCCAAGTCCCTTTGCCATGTATCATAACATATACAAGCATAAGACTAAGAGAGGGCAAAGATCATGAGAGTTCAAATTTTGCCTCTCTCAATGACATACATTCAAAACTACTTACAGAAGCATTGTGTGCAATAGTAAAAAAATTAATGAAAACAACCAAAATGCACACCAAAGGGAACTGATTAAATTTATGGAAACTCATACAATGGAATATTGTTCAGTTGTAAATAAAAAGTGAGGAAGAGCTTTATTTTACCATATGGAAAGTTCTCCAAGATTTTTGTTGTTGTTGAATTATAGTTGATGTACAATATTATATGTTACAGGTGTACAATAAAGTGATTCACAATTTTTAAAGGTTATACTCCATTTATAGTTATTATAAAATATTAGCTATATTCCCTGTGTTGTACAATATATCCTTCTTAGTAGCTTATTTTATACATAATAGTTTGTACCCTTAGTCCCCTGTCCCTATTTTGCTCCTCCCTATTCCCTCTCCTCACTGGTAACCACTAGTTTGTTCTCTATATCGTGAGTCTCTTTTTTTGTTATACTTACTGGTTTGTTATTATTAAGTGAAAAAAAAGGAGTAGAAGTGTAATATTATATATTATGTTATGGGATATTTTTTTCTGTGAAAGAAAACAAAGGAAATAAAGATCATAGTTTTGTTTTTTTAAAAAGGTATTTCAAGTGAAATAAAAAATATATAAAGGGTTTGTAACTTTCATAGATTACGATTTAACTTCAACAAAATTTTGAAAAGATGGTTAAACAAATTTCAGTATGAATCTTTTTTTTTCATAGTTAAAGGGCTTAAGTAAGAGAGGAAAACTGGGCTAAAATTAAAGTTAGACATGAAATTGCCTACAAAGAGAGCTGTATATCTTTTGCAGGTTCTAAACAAGTATCTCACTTTCTCTTTCAGTTCCTTATGCATGCTATACATGAGTGGTTTGCTACTGTCTAAGGATGTGGTAATAACTAAGAAAACTGCAGAATATTACTTTAAATTAGATTATCATGTTATTCTTTGGATCAAACAAATATTTTTGAGGAAAGTATATTATAAAGTTGAATTATAGTTTTAAGCCTCAAATGCAAAATGATAAATTCAAATTCCAGCAAGTGGCATTTTTTGACACCTCCAAAATATATGAGGAATTTTCTACAATCTCTCTCTAAATGAGACTAAGTTTACTTTTGTTCTATTTATGTATGAAAGTATGTATTATGTATGTATGTATTTTTGGTAACAAATCACATTTCTTTGTTTCTCTCTTATTGTCTTTTTGTCTGTCTCATCAATATTTCAGGCTCAATATATCCAAAGTCAGAAAAATAATTCCCTTTTCTACCCTGCCCCAGGCCCCAAGCTTATCTCTTTTTCTGATGTCTCTATTTCTGTTAATACATCAGTCTTAGTTTACTAGGGTTGCCATAACAAAATATCACAAACTGGATGGCTTACACAATAGAAATTCATTTTCTCACAGTTCTGGAAGCTGGACAACTAGGATCAAAATGCTGGCAGTGTTGCTTCCCTATGAGGCCTCTCTCCTTGGCTTGCAGACGGCCGCCCTCTTGCTGCCTTTTCACGTGGTTGTCCCTCTGTGCTCATGTACCCCTGGTCTCTCTCTCTCTGTGTCCTAATTTCCTCTTCTTATATGACACCAATTGGATTGGATTAGGGTCCACCCTAATGGCCTCAGTTTAACTTAATTACCTTTATAAAGGCCCTATCTCCAAATACAGTCACATTCTGAGATATTGGGGACTAGGACCTTGACATATGAATTTTAGAAGAACAAAATTGAGCCCATAACTACCCCAAAATGCTAATCATCCAAAACTCAAATTCTTTCTGACTCCTTTCTCTCTCTTCCTCTTTCCATTCAAATATGTTTTGTATAAATCCTTCTGTAACATTTTTTCCTACTCTCCATATCCACTCTGATGGAAATTTCTTATCTAGACTAGTACTATAGGATGCTAACAAACTCTCCAATACTCTCTTACACATTTACTGCTAGATCTGTCTTTCTAAAACTTAGCAGTAATAATGCTACATCAACTCAACATCCTATGGTGACATCTAAATTATTTCCTAATAATAACTTAGACTGCTTTTTAAAGATGACCTTAGACTGCCTTTTAAGGCCTTTCCTGATCTCTTTCCAAAGAAGTCTCCAGTATTATATCCCTTGACTCTCTGCAGAATCTTTAGTCCTTAGAACAATGTATTTTATATTGTGGGTTAAAAAACTATTGGTGAATCATAAAACTAATTTCAACCAGCATTTGAGAAACCAAAGAATAGAATGAAATGAAATGGAATGGAATAGATCAGAATAATACTAAAAAGAATACCTAAACATTCATACATGTTATAAAGTTTTAGTTCAGACTCTTATTTTTCTTTCCCATCAAGCTATTCTTTGAGACTTTCCTGAACTTTTTATTTTATGCCTTTCTTTGAATATTTTCAAGAAGATACTATTACTTCATAGGTAATTAGATTGTACAACATATTAATATAAATTACACTGATCTCCCCAAGCAATAATTGTATTTCATGCACGCAAGTACCTGCTTTCTGAAATCTTTCCTCTGACTACTGACTGGAAGGTGGGTTCAGAACCTACAAGTGTGCCACATGACAACTGTGCACAGCAGCATGACAGCAGTAAAAGCATTAAGAACACCATATTTCTCAGCATTATTAGATTTCAAAGCCTCTTAAGCGCCCATCACTGGGCAATTTTTAATTTAACACTGAATGAACCTGAGCTATTAGTCATGTACAACTGTTGCTGCAGGTACTTAAAGAGATTTGTGTTGGTTAATCATCAACAGAGCCAAAGTGCTACAAACCAAGGACAAAATGAAGGCCTAGGAATGAAAGCCTCTCTGAATACTGGGAACAGAAGTGAAGTCTGAGTGTTACAGCAAATAGTGGGATCAGAGGCCCTTCTTTAGCGGGATAAGGCAAGAACATAACAAAATCTCAGGTCCAGAGAAAGGAGAGTCATGGAGAACAGGAAGTTATTTCTGGGATGTTTTATTTTTGAAAGGAAAGAAAATTAAAGCAATGCCATATAATTAAAACTAATTTTAAATGATTGTATCTATCCAGTGATGTTGCAAACTAGCCTGTGATTGTTCCAGAAATAAAGTAGATGGAGCTGAGTCATCTCTCCCCTGGCAGTCCTTGCTCTGTCTATATATATATATATATATATATTTTAACATCTTTATTGGAGTATAATTGCTTTACAATGGTGTGTTAGTTTCTGCTTTATAACAAAGTGAATCATCTATACATATACCTATATCCTCATATCTCCTTTTGAGTGACACTAAAAGAGATTAGCAAGGCAGAGAGTAGTTTGTCTCACACAAATCAAAACATGGGCATATGTTCAAAGACTAATTTTTTTTCTTTTTAAAAATACATAGAAACATTGGATAAGGAATTAAATCTAGTTCAAGTCACCCACAGATTGTCATTTGGACTTTGATGGAATTGAAAGGGTTAGCCAGGCAAGATTTGTGCTGGAAAGAAATTACAGAAAAAATATATATGTATTATATTGTGTTCATTATTGTCAACACAATCAAAAGACTCATGCTTAGACATTTAATATTTTTCTCTATTTTAAACATGTCTCTAAGATCTTGCTTTCAATTTCTACTTTGGATCAGTGGTTCTCAAATGCATAAGAATCACCTAGAGAGCTTGTCAAAAATGCATGCTTCAAGGCCATACTCAAGAAAATTCTGAATAAAAGGTCTAAGATGGGACCCTGGAATCTACTTTTTTAAACCTGTTCCCTTCCCCTACATGGATGTTCCTTTCACCAACAAAGAATTTTATATCAAAGGTGGTATACGGACCATATTTTCAGAAATATCACAGTAGATGCTGCTTAATTCCATCCCTTATGTACCTTTCTTAGCCACACAACCAACTTAAGATATTTACCAGACATGGGTATACTCCACCCTGACCAGGAAGAATATCTGCTACCTAAAGTGTGTGACCTAAAAGGCACCAAAATTTCCACTATGGCTAAGAATAATTCTCTCCCTAGCCAGTCAATTCTCTTATTATTTAGTCTGGTTATTCCCTAATAAGAATTATTAGAGGGCTATGCCAAAATATTGCATATTATCTTCAGAAGGTCACAATCTATCTGCCTGTATCGATTTGGAGCTGTCTTCTAATAGTTATGCGATAGTGATTCCTTACTGTATCATTAGTAACTCTTCAAACTATTTGCATCAGAATCACCAGGAAGAATAGTTAAAACTGAAGGGTTTTGGTACCTATTAAGACCTACTCAATCAAAAACTCCTGGTCATGACTTAAATATATTTACTTAGGAATTTTAAACAAACCCCTAGACTTTCTTGTGCACCACTACCAATCACTCTCTATGGAAGATTCAGAAGATAAATAAATTGCAATTTCTATTGAGCTATTCTTTCTACAACTTTGGAGCTAATACATAGCATTAAGAAAATGGGAAGTGGAATGAAAGGGAATGGGGGAGTGAGGGAAAACAAGTTAAATCTAAGGGAGATTCTGAAAGACAAGCCTAAATGTGAGGAGATTACTGGCAGAAATAGTCTCCTAAATTCACAGCTTTGCTATCACACCCAACTGGGATTTTAGTCCTGCTTTCTTGAGGTGAAGGAAGGTATCAGTTTCTGGGAGAACTTTTGCCTCCCATCATACGTCAACACTGGTAATAAAATCTGCACTGTAGCTGTGGTCACTTGGGATGATATAGAAAGGACAGAGACAAGTCTGTCCTGTAGAACTTGAAAGATTTGATTCACCTGACCTTGAATATATACCATGATTGTCATGAATTTAAGCAAAAAAATAATCTTAAGCAGAATCTAAAGAAATTAACAAAGCACAGTACAATTTTTGAGAGAGGCAATGAAGGCTGATATTTATGGGCAGCATTGGATGGTATGGCCCCACCCATAAGTGATGACATGCTCCACAGTAAAATAAGTGCTGTGAGGTTATTGCTTCGATACAAACAGGTTCCAAAGAGCCATGACACTGTGAGTAATAACAACATTGCTGACCTTTCCTCATGGTGGGAGAAATAAACTTAGCCAAGAATGATGTACTGACAATAAAGAAACTAAAGAAATGGTTCCTAGACCAGAACATAAAGAGGTGGTGCTTGGACCCTATAATAAATCTTCACATGTACATGTACAATAAACAAATAAATAAGTACCTCTTCCCAACCCTATTATTTCAAGTCATCATTGATAATCGTTATTCTTCATATAGGACCATGAATTTTGTAACATATTTGTAATCAAATTGATTATATTGACAGGTGCCTATAAAAATATTTACCTGAGGAACCCCAAGCCCTAATGGTGGCCTTGATTCCCAATTCCTTCCAGGTACATGTCTGTCCCTCTGTCTCTGTCTTTCTCTCTGCCTTCTGCTACCTGTCTCTCTACTCTACTCCAAGTTACATCTTGTAACCAGCACTGAGGCTGGAGTGGAGGACTCCATCTATGGTCTTATCTAGTGACTTTACCAAACCTTGATATGTATTTGTGGTGCACAATACATGGAACTCAAGAAATCATGTCCTGATTTTTTAAAAAAATAACCATTGTTGTGAGGTGGATGGAGTTAGAGTCTGTCATACAGAGTGAAGTAAGTCAGAAAGAGAAAAACAAATACAGTATGCTAACACATATATATGGAATCTAAGGAAAAGAAAAAAAAAAAAGCTCATGAAGAACCTAGGGGCAAGACGGGAATAAAGACACAGACCTACTAAAGAATGGACTTGAGGATATGGGGAGGGGGAGGGGTAAGATGTGACAGGGTGAGAGAGTGACATGGACATATATACACTACCAAATGTGAAATAGATAGCTAGTGGGAAGCAGCCACATAGCACAGGGAGCTCAGCTCGGTGCTTTGTGACCACCTAGAGGGGTGGGAGGGAGGGAGATGCAAGAGGGAAGAGATATGGGAACATATGTATATGTATAACTGATTCACTTTGTTATAAAGCAGAAACTAACACACCATTGTAAAGCAATTATACTCCAATAAAGATGTTAAAAAAAAAAAAAAAAACATTGTTGAAGTTTGGAAACTTACCACAAGGCAGCAGGCTATACATATCTTCCTGATGAAGTTAGTCTTCTCTTTCTGATAAAACTAATTAATTAATAAGTTTGCTGCCTGGATATTCAAAAGTTGGAACCAGGTGGTTGGAGTAGAGTGGGCTGAGAGACTATTTTGACATTATTTCAAGTTATTCTTTCATTGGAAAAGTATTGAGGTTGCTTGGAATTGCATATATGCTGGTGATGACTTCTGATTGTAAGATGCTAAAGGCTTCTAAATATTGAAAGTTGAGAGGGATTTAAAGCCATCATAATTTAGCTTTGGAAATAGACTTTGTGGAGAGGAAATTAATCATAACTAACACTGAGATAGCATAGAGAAAGACATCATCAATTCATGCCCTAGAGTGTATTTCTTGAAATCTTGCTTACGATGGTATTTTCTTCTAAGATAGATAGATAAATAATTTGAGGTTAATAAGTACTCTATTATAGTTTTAATAAATATTTTTGTCAAAAATACCTGTTAGGCTGGATAGTTTTTTTTACTTCATCACAATATCCTGCACTTGAGGAATAAAGAACTGCTAAGGTTATTGATTTAGTGAGAGCCATTAACTTGGCAAAGTGCTTTGGAGAAATCAATTAGTGAAGGTTGGACCTTTAGATCCAAACTGTTCTTATCAACATATAAATAAAGAAAAAGCTCCCTTCTGAGTCCCATGCTTTCTCAGACATACGCCCAGCCTAATTCCACCACCTAAATTTTGCTCTGGCATCCTCTGTTGTCTCCTGTCTTCGCAATCCTTACCTTTCTGTTCCCATTAAATTCTAATATCTGCCTCTGGTAATAGTAAAAACAAAGGGTGCTCAGCAGAGACCTAGATAACCAATTAGTCAAGGTCAGGGGTCCCAAAGAAAGCCACTTTATGTTTCTCCTTAGAAGAATAAGGCTGCTGAAAAAGAAAGAAAAAAAGTAGATTTTACAAAATGGGAAATGGAAAACATATTGCATGTATTTAAAATGAATGATTTGAATATAAAGAAAATCCCTTTCTCCCTCAGTTCACTCTTCCTCCACCATGAAGGCATGAAACTTTAGAAGGAGTCAAGAGGGCTGTAAGACATGAGAAAATTTTCAACTATTCCAAATCATTATCCATATGTGGATTTTAAAAACCATTACTCCTATGAGATTGCTTTTCATTTATAAGGCTCCATGGGGCATTCTTTGGTCTTATATCCTGTATTCCTCCTTTGTCTGGATGTTATAAAGCAGTACAGAAACTCCATAGTTCATTCTGATGAATACCTTTGTTTACTTGGGAATATGATCTTCATCTCAGAAGGACTAGATGTAACATTTGATACAAAGGTCACCACTGCTATACTGCTTACAAATTACGATTTTTAATAGCCTTTCTGCCTTACACTTTACCCCCACCACTCATATATGCCTAGCATGAAAAGATCTGTTCTTCTGACAGGTTGAATATAAAACACTAGAGTTTTTGTTTAAATGAAAATCATTTTCAACGAGGTCTCTCAGTTCAATTAATAAGTATGGAAACTTGATGGAAGCTGTAACTTGTTACTGCTATTATGTTGCTCATCTGGAAATATGGTACTGTCAAATATATTTTCAATTTATCATACCCTATGGTAAAATATTTTAGACTAAAATTTCCTGTCCATCAGAGAGTATGGCCAGTTTTCAAATATGTACTGAGAATAATGTAAGTCAGCAAGATGTGATGGCCACATAGAAGAAAACTATGATCCCTGCTCTGTCCTGTCTAGTAGAACTCTATGAGATGTTATGCTCTCACAAAATAATAATAATAATAATAATAAATAAATATTTTTAAAATTGTATCTAGACTGGCCCCTAGTTTTACACATTCAAAGGTCTGTAGAAGCCAAGTTGACCAGGAGACTAGAGAGCATGTTCTCCATCCCACTGAGTATCCACTATTGACTCCAGCCAATATTTGCCATGTAGCAATGTGGCCCTTGACTTGCCAATTCTTCTGGGTTTTCCAAAATGTAACATCATATTTCAAATGTGAAATCTATCAATTTAGAAATGTTGGCCAGTAACTCAACTAAAAAAAGAAAACATTCTATGAACTAAACCACAAGCATGTGCAGGCCAGAT